>NC_143578.1:165052452-165688665 GCF_048544385.1 Mastigoproctus giganteus | reverse complement strand
ATCCCTTGCCAAGGATTCCTTGTAATCTGCCTTCGCCTGCCTAACCTCCTTTGTAAATTGGTTACAGATCAACTTATATCTATCATAGGCTTCTGTGTCACGTGTTAATTTGTATGTATCTCATGCATTTTTCTTCTCTGCCATATGCCTCATTAGTTCATCTGACATCCATTTAGGCCTAAACCTTGAACAATATTTCTTAGTTGGTATGTAAAGCCTAGTAGCTTCCAAGGTAAGTTCTTTGAATGCTTCCGATTTTGAATTTGCTGTTGGTAACATCATCAGTTGATCCCACTGTATAGAATTCAAATACTGTCTCAGTCCATCGCAGTTGCCTTTACGAAAGCAATAACCCTTCCCTTTACCCCTAATGGTAGTTACCTCTTTGAGTAAATCCCACTTCAGCACACTGTGATCACTGCCACCTAGTGCTTCATTTATCTGCAGATTCTTAATGCATGAAAAATCACTACTGATAATCAAATCAAGAGTATTCTTCCCTCTAGTTTCCTCCTGAACATGCTGATGTAGAAAATAATCATCCAATAAATCCACAAAAGCCTTGCTGGTGTGTGAGTGACCAGCCCCTAAATTCCAGTCAATATCTGGGAAATTAAAATCCCCCATTATAAGACTCTCTGATTTACTGGCCCACTCTATTTCTCTGTACAGTTTCTTATTATACCCATCAGAGTCATTAGGCCTATAGCACACTCCTACTCTCAATTTTGATCTCCCAATGCTTATGTCACACCAAACTGACTCGACACTGCACTGTCCAGCGATGTCGACTGGCTTCACTTCCTTGGATTTTATGTGTTTCTTAACTAATAGCATAACCCCTCCTCCCTTCCTATCCTTTCTGTAGACGTTGTACTCCCCAAATTCCAGTTCTGCATTCCTTATATCTGTGTGACAGCACATCTCTGAAATCCCAACAATATCTGCCTTTGATGTTTTGAGAAATACCTCAAATTCATCAAATTTATTTACTAAACTCCTAGCATTGGTTTACACGCAAGTATACATGCACCTGCTCTTCCTCTTAGCCACCCTAACACAACCCATGTGTTTACTTGTACCCCAATGATTCCCAGCAGTCTTATTTTCCAGGCTTCTGCTCATTACAATAGAAGCAGTGCAAGAATCACTTTCTCCTCTGCCAGTGGCTACTGTTAATCTATTAGTCCTTGTATCCCACCAATCTAGCAGTTTTCCGACACACCTAACACTGCCTCGATAGCATCAGCAAACATTCTTGCACCCTTTCTATTTAATTGTATCCCATCCCTGTAGAAGCAGTCTCTCCTGTTGACAAGTACAGACCAGGCTGAAAAAAATTCTACCCCTTGAGCCTTGCACAATCTTTCCAGGGCCGAATTGATCGACAGGGCTCTCATCATATACTCCCTCCTATTGTGTCTGGGCAGAATTGCAGACACTTTCAAATTCAACCCTAATTCATGGCTATTTTTCATCAGTGACCTGTACTTGTTAAGTAATTCCGCCGGTCTCCTACTCTTAATATCGTTAGTGCCAACGTGTACAACTATATCACCTTTTGTGTCCTTAAAAGATGATATCCGCTCTACAACATCATCAACCTTTGCCCCTGGCAGACATACCCTGGTCCTGTTCCACCTATCCTTTTTACAAAGCATGTTTCCCGTTTCCCTGACAATAGAGTCACCAACAACTACTAGTTCCTTCGGGACCAGCGCATTCTGCCTTGGGGCTGCCGCTGTGTTGCACAATGACCAAGTGCAAGCTCTGGCATTGGTGTGGGCACCTGCTCACACCAATGCCAATGAGAGCTTGATGGGCCCCTCACTTGTAATCCTTCGAGGGCATCCATCCTGTCCTTCAAGCTCTCATATAGGCCCATAACAACACTGAGTTGTCGCCTGATTTCCTTACACTCCTTGCATCGCGCACATACAAAGACATCCCCCATGGCAGTATCATGTCTCATACCTGTTATATAAGGCAATGGTCTGGCCACACCTAGAGTACTGTGTACAGGTCTGGAGGCCTCATTTTAGGAAGGATGTAGATTTGCTAGAACGAGTACAAAGAAGGGCAACAAGATTGGTGAGGGGAACAAAGGGGTGCTCTTACCAAGAAAGGCTTAAGTTCTGTAAATTGCAGTGCCTGGAGAGTAGGCACCTGCAAGGTGATCTGATTGAGGTGCATCAGGCCTTGAATGGTTTGAGCAAGCTGAATGCTGATGGGATTCTTCCTCTTGCTCAGACTATCAACCTGAGGGGGCACAGTTTCAAATTGAGGAAAGATGGTTGTAAAATAGATGATAGATGTATGGAAATTTGCCTTTAGCCAGTGGGTAGTTGATTGGTGGAACAGGCTTCCATCTTTTGTTGTGGAAGCTAATAGCCTAAATAAATTTAAGGCTGAGCTGGACAGGCATTTGGAATGAATGAAGGGGTGAAATGACAGGGGGTTTTTTTTTGGGTGATGCTGCATAAGCTCGCTTTCTTGCATCGTATGCCTCTACTAATGCTAATGCTTCTGGTTGACCCAGCATGACATTGAGCCACACAACAATGTCATGATTATTGATTGGTCCTGCCATTACCATTGCCACGTCTGGTTGGAGTCACTGCCCATCTCATGCTGTAGTGATTCCTATAACTGAAACACAGGATGTCGTGTCCATCCCATCACTGAGACGACCATCCTCTTGGTTGACAAATTTTGGCATTTACAACGTTCCCAGGCATTACAGCTACAATTGCAAGCTTTCTCTTCTAACAGCTATTTGTTACATACATATAGTTCACCATACATGACTGCCATGGCACACACATAGAGTTCTATATTTCTATATTTTAGATTAATGGTCAGAACTGATGAAGGACGCCTTCCAGTCCGAAAGCTATGTATTACTTACTTTCCTGTATTATTTTTACTTTTTTTTTTTTTCCCCGTGTGAATATCAGCTTATTTTTACATTTTTAACTGTAACCTGTTATTTTAGCCTGTTATTCCGTTTTTGCTCTGTGGCACAATAATTTATTAACATTAATATCCAAAGAATGCCTTTCTACTTTTCTTTGATAACATTCTTAGCCACTGACTTCTCATAATCTGCCTTAGCTTGCCTTACCCACCTCACCCCCAAATGAATTTTATTAGACTAGTTTGTTTACTCTAGATCTATGTATCTCTGACAATTAATAATCGTAGCGTACATTTTTATTTTCTGTCATTATTTAATGAGTTCATCTTACATCAGTTTTGTCTGAATCCTTAAAAAAATATCTTAGTTGGTATAAAACTCTTAGTGTCCTGTATTATTATCTCTCTTAATACCTTCCATTTGGCATTGTGGTGCCTCCATGGGCAGGAGCAGCAGTGCATAGCACACGCTTCTTGATTAGACCGGGATTTGAGCCCATGACCACCAAATACGGAAGATGCGGAAAGGTCAGGGAATGACCACCGCATATCTCCGGAGCAATATGGCCTTAGTTGCTAATGCTCCTAAAAACCAAATAACAACAACAACCATTCTTACTTCTTAGCAACATGGTTTGTCCCATTAAAAAAGAGTTTTAAAAAGTCTGAGCCCATTATACCAATTTTTTCAAAAACAAAATCCCTTCTCTTTATCCTTGACAATAGTTATTGCTTTGAATAACTTCTACATCAATATGCTATGATCTAAAGGTTCCTTTACTTGAAGATTCTTGATATACATGAACCGCTGCTGATAACTACCTCAGGAAAATTGCTTTCTCCTGTTGACTCTAATGTGTTGTTGTAGGAAACAGTCATGTAGACTGAAAAATGTTCTGCTAATGAGGGAACTGCCAACCTGTGAAGTCCGCTTGATATCCGAAAGTTAAAATCCCTCATGATAAGACATTCTGATTTGATGCCCACAGCCGACCGGGCTAGCCGAGTGGGAAAAGTACCTGCCCGGCAACCCAAAGGTCGCGGGTTCGATTCCCGCCTCGGGCTTGGATCAAAGTACTGCAAAAACCTTGGGAGGTGCAATATGGCCACAGAAGCCGATGCACCAACAACTACCAAATCAATCAATCAAAATCATTTGATGCCCACTCTGTTTCCCTATATAGTTGTTATATTTTTCACAGTCATTTTCAGATAACACTGGACTGATTCCATATTACACTGGCCTTTTGTCTACTGTTTTTTTCAGAATTCATCTGCTTCTGCTCCAAAACAATAACTCTCCTCGCCCCTTCCTGTCATGTCTGTTATTTCTTTACATAGTTATATTGCCATATTTACATTCTACATCCCCATTATCAAAGAGTGATGCCATATTTCTGTCAAACCTACAATGTCAGTCAGCATTTGATGACTTAACCAATCTTTTAAACTCAAATTTATTTATGTTCATAGCATTGATATATAAGCAAGTTAATGTGTTCTTTTTCCATATTTTTAGTAACTCTAACACAGCCCATTTAATTGCTGCTTCCACATGTATTCCTGTCTGGCCTTGGGGTCTTCCCCTTTCCTGCTTTTCAGGTTACTGCATATCATAATAGCACAAAAATAGCATGACAGCACAAAAATCAATTCTGCCTCTGCTTATAGCTGTCATTGAATTATTAGGCTGTGTATCCCCAAACCAATAGTTTACCAACCACTTAGTAGCATTTCAAGTATCCTTGCACTTCTTTTGTTGATATGTACTCTTCTGCTTAAAACCAGTCCCTTCTATATATACAGGCACTGGCTGATGAGAAAAATTCTGCCCCACAAGAGTGGAAAAATCTCTCCAAGATCAAACTGATGGACAAGACAAGGCTCTTATCATAAACTTCTTCATGTTATGTCATAACAAAATTTCAGCCCTACTTTAATTTTTCTCAATGTTATCTAATGCTTGTTAAGTAAAGCCTCAGGTTGTTTATATTTAATATCATAAGTAACAACATGTATTTCAATATTTTTTATTTTGATTAAAGTATTTTTTTTGTATTGTTTTTCATGTGTGGAGTTGAAATTAGCATTAAAAAAATTACTTTGCTCAAGTTTTGAAAATATCTGCTGTCTTAATATTGTATAAAATATGCTACCTAGGCCTAAAATGGGATAAATAAAGAACATCCACTGTTTTAATATACAGTAGATTCTGGTTATTTGGGCCACCGGTTAATTGCGGCAGCCGTTTATTTGGGCCAAATCTTAAAAAACAGAAACCAATCGAGAAAATAGCCAGGGTTTACTTCGCTTAATTGGGACAGCATGCCGTTTAATCGGGGCAGGAGACCGCAGCACTTGAGATTACCCTACGATTGTCTCCAACGGTACCACGTGGTTCGGTCGAAATTCTGGAGGTCACAACCATAAAACAATAAAAACAATTAGCAGTCACCTGTTTATTGAGCTTTTCTGTTAGTGAAATCTATCTTACACGGACAATAAACTCAATCTTACTGAATTTGCGATAATACCGACAGCTGGAATTCTGTGGCTTATTATGGTGAAATGTATTTACACTTCCATGAAATCTTCAATCATATAAAAAAAATTAATTTTCGGCTCTTCTCTTCATTCCTATTTTTAAAGCTTTGTAACTCATTACTTAGTTCTCACTTGCACGTATCGTGTTACTTGCAATTTGTGTTTGCCATGTTCTTTGTTATTGATTGCTTATCTTTTTACTATTTTAAATTTTAACCCCCACCCACAAATATCAGTGAACAGAAATGTCAACTAGTTCGTATGTACTTATTACAGTACGTATTAATTATTTTGATTATCACGTATCATTTAATTTTTTAATTGGTAAGGTAATAAAGGGTAAATTTGTGCTTAATATATCTTTGCTTTTATAGCCTGTGGATAATATTCCTCCTATTTTTGCTAATTAGAATCGCTGTTTAATAGAATTAAAATTCAGTTCACAAACATGATCACAATGACTGGCGCTTACTGCACATTGTATAGTGAACAGTACTTTAGTATGCTACCGATCAAATCACGTTCCAATGTGACTCCATCGCAACGTGATTTGATTGTACAGTGAACGAATTGTAAAGAGGGGGAAGTACATTGTATTTTTAACTATTTATGTGAAACTTCGGATAACTGGGGCAGCCGCTTAATCGGGCCAAAATGCACTAGTCCCGATGTGTCCCAAATAACCGGAATGGACTGTTAATGGAATGAAAAGCATGTTATTTAAAAAAATATACAAAAAGTTTAAAATAATATGAATTGATACATTTTTAGCAATTGAAAAAAAATTAAATTACATTGATCAGCAAGATACATAAAATTGCTTGATTCACATTTAATGCTTCTTCCCCTGTTGTTTGTACCCCATACCTGGGGAATCTCTTGTCACTGGCTAGCAATAGTCAGCTGGCATTGCAATGAACACACCTTTTTTATTTTGTCTCCTCTAAGTCTCGGAAATTTTTCTTTGAGATATTTGAAAGCTGGTCCTTGATCCATGGCCTTAACAAATTGTTTCATAAGTCTCAATTTTATGTGTAGAGGAAGGTAACAGGATTCTTCTTGGCTCAACTAAAAGTAAACTGCAGCTATTATCAACCCACTGCTGGATGGAAGCCCCTCAATGATTCATGTTGTCAAATGGACCATAATCTGCCACGCTGGCCCAGTGTGGGTTGGAAAATTGACCATATTTAGCAGTCAGGGGCTTGAACCTGGTCTACTCAGTGTGTGTGCTACTGCACTTTAGCTCCTGGCTACTCTTTTCTTGTGTAATGAGAATACCATGCTCTACTGACCCATTTGCAAAGAAAACAGTAAAATTTTGTGTTTCCCTACTGCATTCCTAACAAGATGGCAATAACTTTTAAGTCATTGCAAATTATTGGTACTCCTTGTAGTTGATGTATTCAATAAGACGCTTGGTGTTATCTTATGATTCTTTCATATGAACTGCATGGCCTGTTGGAATTGATGGTAGTACATTGCCATTATGTAGTAGCACTGCTTTTAAACTCAATTTAGAAGAATCTATGAATAGCCTCCAGTCTTGAGGGTTGTGGTCAGTATTAAGTGAGCCTGTTATGTCAGTGCAGGCAAGAAAGTTTTTTCCCATTTTAAAAAACTGGGTTAAATCATTCTGGCAGAACCAGTATACACACACTTAAACATTATCTTGAAGGAAATTCCATCTTTGCAGTCTCCTAAAAGTCCTGTCTTATTTTTTAGTAAATCAAGATCTCTGATAAGATCATTTAATTCATTTTGCATAATTTTGTGTGGCTGTAGAGAGGAGAAATTGGAAATTAAATCAGGATTCGAGTGTTGGCATTTGAGGTGAGCAGATGCGCTTCTTCAGGGCTCCTCAGTTAAGTGGATTGGATTACTGTTGATTAGTGCTTTTAAATATTTGATTTATTTAGATATTGTTGGATTATTTTGTTATAGGTTTTCCTGTAACAGTTTGATTTTAATAATATTATAGATATAATTTTTTAAAGTTAATTTTCATTGATATTTAGCTAATTTTATAATGGTAGTTACGAGATCTGCCTTAAACATGTCACAGAATATCGTGACTCACATGGAAATAGCCGATGGCGATTTATGGGTAAGTCATGATTTAATCAGTTGCGGAACCTGTGGAATGTTTTCCAAGGTCGACCTTATGACTAATGATAGCTCACCTGGGGATTCTTTTCTTTGTGATCAATGTAAGGAGTGCACCGATCTTAAATTACAATTTGGTGCACTGATGGAACAATTTGAGTCCCTGAAAAAAACGGGTGCTTGCCTTCAAGAATAATGCATCTGGGAGCTCGTCAGGGACTCAAGACTCCATCAATCTACCAAGTGATGCACACCCGATTCGGGCCTCAAAACAGAAAAACCAAGTGCAAACTACTCTGGTTAAAAAGGACATTGTTTTATTAGGAGACTCCATTGTTAGGGAAATGGGGAATATTTTTTGTAATAAGGATAGATGGAGTAGAACCAGGGTATGTCTGCCGGGAGCAACTATTAATGATGTCACCAACAGATTGTCAGATTTTAAGGGGGGGTAAAGAGAATATTATTATTATTCATGTGGGGACTAATGACATTAAACCTACACGATCTGATGAGTTGTTGGAAAAATACAGGACCATGTTGAGGAAATGCTGCGAGCTAGACAACAGTGTCTATGTGTCTGCAATTCTACCCAGACACGATAGGAGGGATTATATGTTAAAAGCCTTGTGAATTAACTCAAGACTTGAAGGTTTTGTTGTTTGATTTTTAGGAGCATTAGCAACTAAGGCCATATTGCTCCGGGATATGCGGTGGTCATTTCGTGACCTTTCCGCATCCTTCGTATTTGGTGGTGACGGGCTCGAACCCCGGTCTAATCAAGAAGCGTGTGCTACGCACTGCTGCTCCTTCCCACCTGGCTACGGAGGCGCCTCAAGACTTGAAGGACTCTGCAAGGCTTTAGGGGGGAAATTTCTATCAGCATGGTCCACACTTGTAGGTAGAAGGAATTTGTTTTGTAGAGACAGGATACACTTAAACAAAGGTGGTGCAAAAGTTTTTGCCAGTATTATTGAGGATACCTTAAAGGTTCAGGGAAACTGCTAGTTAGGGGGGATGTGGGTAATACTGACACGTGTTTATCTGATAATATTGGTCAATGTAACTCTTGCACATACCTCAAGAGTTCTTATCTGTTTCCCCAACTGGACATATTATCTAGATGTTCTGGGGCAGAAATGTTTCAAGTGAGCAGGTAGCTAATGCCAGGGAAGAGAGCCTAAAAAACTTCCAAGGGTTGTGTTAGGGTTGTTAAATATACAAGAACAGTAAGTCTTAATTGTTTATATAGTAATGTTAGAAGTGTCGTCAATAAAATGAGCAAATTTGAACTGCTGGTTAAAACAAGTAATGCGAACATAATAGGGCTTACGAGTTTCGGTATGGCTTGTATATAGTGTATTTAGGAAGGATAGGGAAGATAGAAGGGGTGGTGGGGTAATGCTTCTTATCAGAAGCAGCCTGAGTGCGACGATAGCTTTCCCGGATTCAGACGTTTCATGTGCTAGTATAGAATCTGTATGGTGTGAGATAGTTGGAAACAAAGGTATAATGCGAGTAGGAGTAATTTACAGACCAGGTGATTGTGAAGATTATGATGAACGCCTCTACATGCAAATGGAATGGGCAAGTAAACGTCAATGTCTTATTATGGGTGATTTCAATTTGCCTCTAATTGATTGGAGTAAATGGGAAGGAAACTCGACATGAGGATCAAAATTTTTAAATCAACTATATGACTGTTATTTGTATCAACATGTCAGGGAAAGTACTAGAGAAAAGAATATCCTAGACCTCATCATCACCCATGAATCAGATGACATAACAGGGCTGACAGTATAGGAACCAGTAGCAGTATGTGATCACGGAGTTCTACGATGGATGATGAAGAGAGAGGCAGCAGCAGTAAAAGGCAAAGGAATGGGTTATAATTTCAGAAAAGGAAATTACGATGGCTTAAGGTACTACATGGCCTCTATTAACTGGGTAGATATCGCGCAGAGAATGAATACAATTGAACGCTTATAAAACATTAATCACAGACGTCTTGAATGCGTATTTACCATTAAAAAATACTCCACGAGGAGGGTTCCAAGTTGGATGAATAGTGAAGTTGCCACATTACTTGAGTAGAAAAAGGTGGCATGGAAAGGTTACACAGCAATAAAAAGTACTGAAGCCTATAACAGCTACAAGATGATCTGTAATAGAGCCACAGAAAATGTTCGACAGGCAAAGGCAGTTTATGAAAAATCACTAGCAAACAGAGCAAAGAGGGGGGGGGGATAAGGAATTCTTCACATATATAAATGCTAAGAAAAGAAGGACAAACCAGATCGGACCTTTACGTAAGGGAAAGGGGGTAGTATTAAATACACCAGCTGCCATTGCAGATGATCTCAACAGTTATTTTGCATCGATATTTACAAATGAAAAACCTTTTGTTTTTGTGGCAATGGGAAATTGTAGGAGCGAAGTTGAAAAATATGTAATTAATGATATTGAAATTTCGCAAGATTATTTAATGAAAAAACTTTCGAGCCTACAGGCCAGTAAGGCTCCTGGAGTTGATGGAATATACCCTATAATCTTAAGGGAGGCAGCAAGTGAGTGCATTGAACCACTGAGGCTAATTATGTGAGCATCACTAGACTCTGGGGAGATTCCCTTGGATTGGAAAAGTGCCAATGTATCTCCCATACATAAGGGTGGCTCTAAGAGTGAAGTGGGAATTTATCGACCTGTCAATTTGACTTCAGTGGTAGGGAAAATCATGGAGGCAATGATCAAGGGTGGAATTCAGCAGGATCATTTGGATCGAATTGAAATTCTCAAGGATACTCAGCATGGTTTTGTAAAGGGAAAATCATGTTTAACAAATCTGGTTCGCTATTTTGAAAGGGTCACTCACGAGCTGGATTTAGGGAATAATTTCGACATTGTTTATTTAGATTTCAGCAAAGCTTTTGACTCAGTCCCACATGAACGGTTGCTTTATAAGCTGGAACAGGTTGGAATCGCTGGGAAAATCCTTAGATGGATAGCAGGATGGCTTCAGGGCAGGAGGCAGAGGGGTTGTGATAAATGGCTATTCTTCAGATTGGGTTGATGTAAGAAGTGGGGTTCCCCAAGGATCAGTATTAGGCCCACTGTTGTTTTTAATTTTCAAAAACAACATCGATGAAGGGATAGAGGGCGTAATGTCTAAATTTGCAGATGATGTTAAAATTGGTAGAGTAGTTAATGATCACTGTCAAGCTGAGCTTCTTCAGAGAGACCTAGATAGGCTTGAGGAATGGTCAGAAAAATGGCACCTATGCTTTAATCCAACAAAGTGTAAGGTATTACAGTAATCCCAAAATAACTTATTCACTTGGTGGAGTTCAACCAAACCCAGTATTGGAGGAAAGGGACTTGGGTGTTGCGATACGGTCAGACATGAAATTCTCTGAGTATTGTAAACAGGTTGCAAGGAAAGCCCATGGTGTCCTGTCGATGATCTATAAGGCTTTTGTTAGACCACACTTGGAATACTGTGTTCAAGTATGGAGACCGCACCTAAAGAAAGATATCAAGCTTCTTGAAAGGGTGCAAAGACGGGTAACTCGCCTGGTGAGATCGGCAAAAGGGCATCCTTATGAAGAAAGACTTCAAATATGTGGGTTGCAGAGTTTGGAAACTAGACACCTTAGAGGAGATTTGATTGAGGTGTTTAAGGCTCTGAGAGGCATCAGTAAAATGAGGACGAAATTTTCAAGATTATAAATGATGAATTTACGTCTCCTAGAACTAGGGGACATAACTAGGTGAATTTATGTCCCCTAGAACTAGGGGACATAAATTTACGGTGGGAAATGTTTAGATTGGACTGCAGGAAGTTTTATTTTAGCCAGCTACTTATAAATTACTGGAATAAGTTGCCTCATGGGTGGTAGAGGCTGACAGTTTGGGGAAATTCAAAGGTCATCTGGATAGTACCTTCGGGTCAGGGAAGCGCATAGGATGATAGATTTAATTTCCTTTTCTTTTATTAATTATTATTATTTATTTTATTTTTATCATTGTTTTATTTTTTTTTTTTTTTTGGCTGGTGCAGCATAAGCCATAGGCTTTCTTGCACCATGTGGCCATTACTAATACTAATGTGGAGGGTTCAGGTGATTTATCTCAGCCATCACCTGACTTCTCATCAGATTTTAAAACATATTCAGCTGGCCACTAACGAATGGAAAATCTTTCTCCATAAGGTACAGGCCGAATAGCAGATGGTATATTTGGTTAGCTTAAGGCCCAGTTTTTCTTTTTGGAAATCCCCTACTGAAGCGATGGTACTATATAAAACTAACGGTCTGTTATGTGATCTGAAGGCTCTTTCCCTGGCAAAAGGCATTGAGCGGCCTTTGTGATTTAACCAGCTGCAGAGATTAGAAACACAAATATGAGGTGCCTAACATTGCAGCAAAATAAGTTTTATGCTTTTTTTATTATCAGAGGAGTAATGGAAATTTTCTGTGATGCAAATGTCACTTAACTACAAACATAAGAAAAATTATCCACACTATTTACACACTTACAAAGCATGCTAAATTTTAAGTTTTTGCTTAGTCGAAAACAATTAATAGCATGTAATAGATGTACTGTTATGGATACCAAACTGTTTAGTGATATCACTCTTAGGCTACACACCATTATTTACAGCTTGTAAAATACAGGATTAGTCAAAATGTTGTTAACAACTTTGACAGTCATTTTAAAGTAACTACATATTTTTCTGTAAAAAAAAAAAAAAAAAAGCAATCAAGTGAAAGCATGAATATCGAAGTTTTTAACAGTTACCTTACAGTTCCTAAATATGGACCCCACATGTGACCCTGCACACATCAATGTGGTAATCAGGTTTATGCCGCACTTTCTCCAGCATATCGTTGATCTGAACAACAGCTGCAGCAATACTCCTCACAACTGCTGCAAAGTAACAGGTAAGGAGGGCACAAACATCAAATCTTTGACAAAACCCCCATAGATAAAAATCTAAGGGAGTGTGAGTTATTTCCATTTTGTGTCAGCTGCAGCAGCAACTACTCGATCAGCATGTCAAGGTAAGAAATGCCATTCACAATGTCTTCAGCAAAACTTTTACTTTTGGACTTTCCCATTCATGTTTTTTGGGAAGGGTTTTTTTTTTTTTGGCTGATGCTCTATAAGCTTGCTTTCTTGCATCATATGCCTCTACTAATGCAAATGTTCCACAGTTTCATGTTGATTCTTTCCCCCCATCAAGCTGTGACCACCAAATACAGAGGATGCAGAAAGGTCAGGGAATGACCACCGCATATCCCCAGAGCAATATGGCCTTAGTTGCTAATGCTCCTAAAAAAAAACCAAATAACAATAATAAATAAATCCCCCCCCAGATGTGAATGATGTGTCAGTTCACTTTACCATTGAGATGAAACATAGCTCCAGTAAACACTAATCTCTCCATGAAATTTTTAACAGTTTCACACAGTTCTTGGATGTTACATCAAAATTTATGCCTAGAAACTTTGGGGTTTTAGGGCTTGTAAAAAATGAATTTTGTAAGGACACGTGGAGAGTTGCCTTCTGAGAATATGTCAAACACTTTTCTGTGGAATCCCAAGCTCTCTACTGGCCTTGTTAGTCAATTTGCAGGGATTCCTAAGATCTTCCTGCTACACATGTTCTACAGTCAACACGAATACATCTGGAATGCAGATGCATCCATGCTCGATGAACAGTTTATACCACTTGATGGAGTCTTGAATTGGTGGATTTCTGTGAAATTTAGTTTGGAATGATTGCTGCCCTGAAATACTTGATTTTGTTTCGTGATATAACAGAGAACACAAAATTATTTCTTCACAACTGATGCCATTTTGAATGCGGTAAATACAACTTTGATATCTACACTTTAATTTGATAGCATTTTTGTCACAGAAACTTATGTATCTTTGACATAAGTTTCTGTGACAAATTTGACATAAACTGTCAAAGTTGTCAACAACATTTTGACTAATCCTGTGTTAATTTTGTCTGTGACTGGCAAAACTATGAGCTTCACAGGAGTCATACCAATAAACCAAGCATCTCTACATACTGTGTAATGAAATGTAATTAATTTCTAGTTGAAGTAATTTTATTAATGAGCATGGAAAATCATCAGTAAGCGATTTCTCACAGTCAGTCTGTAAGCTCATTATTAGCTTTGATATTCTTTGATTTTGAAATGCAAATTGAAATATAAAAGTAAAAAATAAGAGAGTGGTGGAAATTTTGGGTCATTATAGAGAATGTGTTCATCTTTCAAGGTTGTTATAACAAATGTAAAATAGCATTATGTTTTTTGATACCTATAGTGATCATTATAATGTACTGGGACAATAAAAAGAGGGTTTACTATAAAGCACTTCTGCTGTATTTAAATATAATAATTTTCATTTATTTTGTTAAATTAAATCAAAGAAACAATTTTTTTTTTCTTCTGAATACAAAAACAATTTTACAGGTAAATTATTAAAAAATTGTGAAATTGCACTAATATTTAATTAAAAACAATTTAAGCCATGTTTCGCCAATGTAAAATAACAAAAACAATATAGTAATATTTTGTTTTGGATATTTTAAATTGGGTTAAGATCAGGCTTTTTCTTGGTCATGAAAGTGTCTTGTATCTATTGAGTAGAAAATAATGACAAACATAAGCATTAAAATTAAAATACAGTAGAGCATCAGTTATTCAGAATAATTGATGTCAGACCTCTTCCGGATAGGCAAATTTTCCATATAATCGAACCTGAAAATTTTATGGATAATTTTTCCAGTAAGATTAATTAAATTTAAAAAAAATATATAAAAACCAATCTCAGAAACATCCATCCAGGCATTTTTATGATTTTGATACAAAACAGGAAAATAAGAAAGATTTTTAACTGATCTTGGTTTTTTTTGACTTACCGGTAACAAGCATGGACAATGTGTGTGTCCGAGTGGTATTTGCACACATAAGAATTGTAACTCGCTCTTTTCTCATCTTAAAACTTGGAGCAGGCATTTCTCTTTTAGTGGTAATGCTTTCCATAGTAAGCCCATCTCATTAACATTATAAACGTTTTCGTTCTCTTAATTTGCTATAACTGAAGAAAACTTACTTTTCAAAGGACACTGCTGCTACTTATTCGTCTGCAGAAAGTTTCTCGCCTTGAATATCTATATAGTTCATGTATACCGTGTCTGAGTTTAAAGTTTTTTGGCCAACCTGTGCTTGCCTTAAAATCTTCATTACCTATTAATTTTCAATTAAAATCAATGCTTTTTCACACAACATTGGGCCAGACACTGATTCACCTAAACTTCGCTCTGAAGCAAACAAAAAAAATAAAGTGAGTGCACTCTCTAAAGCGGCATTTTTAGGTTTCAACATTTTTCCCCTGCTAGATTCTTCTTCACTATCCATAATCAACACAAATGCTGTTATAGCATTGAATTAATTAATGTGTCCCCACATTAATCTCTCGAGAGATTTCTTAAATTTTCACCTTTCCTAATTCTGTTAATAATTACTGTTTTTTGTTGCAATGTTAAAACTACTCATTTTTTTTTTGTTCACATTTTACCTTAAAAGAAAATGAGAAAAATAATAAATTGCACAGTTTCGGGCCGATATTATTCTTACCGAATCTGAAGCTAAACTAATCTGAAATTCACTCGTGGTTTCTGAGAAAACCCAGTAGTCTTCTGTGATATTTTTCTAAAGCAGTTTTCGGTTTATTGTGCTTTCTGTTTTGTTTATTGGACTTTTTATTTTGTTCTGTTATAAACAGGTAGTAAACTCGATCTTTCGCTTATTATAATCAAAATTCAGTTTGATTTGATTGCTACAGGTTATAGCAATCAAACGTGATTGCTATAACCTGTACTACCATTAATAAAAAAAAGAAAGATCAGCCTTTAAAATTATTCTAGATAACTGACTTCTGTATAACCAATGCTCTACTGTACCATTAAAATTGTTAAACATTTACCAGCAGCTGACTGGCACATTTTTAGTTTTGTGGCATGGAATAAGCATGGAAAATGCAGTTAGTTGTCTGTTGGAAGTGAAAAGCACTTTAGGTAGTAATTTAAGTTTCAGCATTTTTTGTATATTTGTACATTCACAAAAACCCTTGATTGTTTGAAGTACAACCCACACCATCTGACTTGTAAGAAATTTCACTATGGATGCTAACAGTCTGAGTGGAATTCTTCATCTGTTTCCCCTCCTATGTTGCCTATCAGAGTCATGTTTAAATTTTGGCTGATCAGAGGGAATACTGGTCATCCAGTGCTCTGGAGATTACTTTGAATATTCTCTGGCCCAGTTTAAATGTTCTGTTAAAGTATGCTTGCCACAAATCCCTGTCTGACTAATGATTTTTAAACAATCACAGAACTTTCTTTACTCCAACATGTTTTTCCCATGCTGTGGATAAAGTCCTTTGTTTTCTTGGCAAATGCTTTAATACTCTGTTTTGCAATATTTATAGAGATCATTCTTCCACTCTTTTCTTCTGGTAACAGTGTTTCAAAAAAGCTAGAAAGCAGCTGCAAAACTGAAGATTTATCACAATGCAGAGGAGCAGCTATTTCATGTGTATAAAAATCCTTTACTCAAAGCAACAGCCACACTCTTTTTGTGTGGCTGTTAGTTGCAAAAGGTGTTAAATGTATGTCCTTTCCCATTGCAGCTCTAGCACAAAATGACAGCAAAGGCACTTGGGCTTTCTTTTTATATATTATTATTATTTTATTTATTGTGTTGCAGCCTCAACCAAACTATGGCAACACAGCAGTGTAAATTGTGAAGATACCATGATAAAGGCCAATCATTGTAGTAGCATAGGTGTACCATTGTGTAGTGTTTGTTGTGTTGTAAGTGTTGAGTGACTGGCCACTTGGCCCAGCCTACAGCAGTAACTGCCATTAGCTGGTTACCATCCCTAGCATTGGAGCTGAGCCAGGGATCTATTATTTACATTCCTAGTTGAATATAAATATTAGTTGAAATACCCTCAAACTTGGAGGGTTATCCATTCCAAATTCATGGTTAAAATAAGAGACCAGTCATGAGTTAAGTAGTCATTCCAGGTAAAAAATCCTGGACTTTTTATATAGAAATTAGCTGCAAAACAGAAGATTGAGCACAATGCAGAGGAACAGTTATTTCCTGTGTAGAAAAGTCTTTTACTCAAAGCAGCAGCCACACTCTTTTTGTGTGGCTGTTGCTTGCAGGTGTTGAATGCATGTTCTTTCCCACTGCAGCCATAGCACAAAATGATAGCAAAAGACACCTTTGCTTTTTATATCTACAAGTCATATTACATAGTAACTGGTGATATCACAGAAGTATGCATTATATGCATACTTCTGTGAGAAAGGTGCAGAGTATAGCAGACCTCAATTTTATTTAGAAGTTATACAGTTTCACTGAACACCATTACTACTATTTTAAAAAGTAAAATACTTAAAAAAAAAAACCTATACATCACCTAATATTATACATACAAAACTGACTGAAATACAGTAATACCCCGACTTACGCGAACTCGGAGTTACGCGGTTCTTGATTTTTTCGTTTGGCAACGCTGCCGCCCACTATCTTCAAGGTCGTTTTTCATATGTTATCGATATACGGTGCAACGGAGGAGAATGAGAGCGAAAGATGAACAAAATTCAACTTTGCTGCTTTTATGTTTTTTTTTTTTCAGTGAAGGGGAAACACATTTCACCATAATAACGTAAAAACCAACACAATTCCAGCTATCGGTATAATCACAAATGCAATTAGATCGAGTTTACTACCAGTTTATAACAGATTTCACTAGCAGAAACGCAACTGGATTTTTATTGTTTTATGGTAGTAACCCCTAGAAATGTGAGGTGTTAATAGTGTATCTCTGCCTTTATGGTGTTGTTTATTCAGTTGCTACATGCGCGCAGCTTTGTTTATGCGTATCAAGCGTGCCTCCTCGTTTTGTAATTGTGCTTTATTCCCTAAAAATGAGTAAAATACTTAATTAAAAGGTGTGAAAAGGAAGCGTCCTGGTGAAGACTGCAGATTCAGAGAGAAAAAGAAAAGCAATTATCGATAAACAGAGGCGGACTGGGTCAAAAATTCTTACCCGGGAAAATTTATAGTGGCCTCATACTACGGTTTATGGCCAAAATCACACTGGCCCACCGGGGTTTCCCCGGTAAGGCTTATGGCCAGTCCACCTCTGTCGATAGAGAAAAAATATGAAATTGTGAAACGCTTTGAGGGAAATGAAAGACCATGTGATATTGCACGTGCTACAGGCCTAAATGAAGCAACGGCGAAAAGCACATGACAATTGCAAACTTGACAGGTTGAAAATTGAAAAGGGCTCAATTGTAAAGGGCTTAAAAATTTTAGAAAACATAGACTCCAACGAAGAACGCGTTATAGCTACAAAGCAAGGAATAAAAAAATTATTAGCTTGCTACGAAGAAATTCTGCGTGAAAAAAAGAACGCGCTGTGTCGTCAGACGAATTTGTTAGATTTTATGAAGCCATCGACATCGAAATAACTTTTTTACGTAAGTCATTTGTTTTTTTTAATACATATTTTGTATTAATATGTATAAAGAACTGCAATTTTATTAAATATTTTTCTTCTAAACTAGTGTTTTTGTTAGTCCTTGGTCCCAATTAAGCAAAATTTATATGTATTTATATGCAAAGTTGTACCCCGACTTACGCGAATTCGACTTACGCGATTTTCGTCGGACCCACCTATCGCGTAACTTCGGGGTATTACTGTATATATAAATTATTTGTACATATGTAGTTGGTTCCATTTCTCTATTTGAATGAGTCCCTTCCAAGAATACAATACTTGTTAAGAAGACATCTTTGTGTAAAAGCAGCATTGCAGGTATATAGTTTTCTTTGTTATTAGTCACTTACTGTGTGTTAAAGCTACTTGAAATACAATGTATGTAAGTTTAAGAAAATTAACATGTCGTGATATAGCATATTCATGTTTGGGATATAATAGACTTGTCAGTGTCTTTTCACTATGTCTTACAATGAAATTTTATACTGCTGTTTCATTAAAAGAATATTCTATTTCAGAGCAAGATATGAATGCATTTACTTTCCTGTTCTTTCCATATTCAAATGAATTGCAGTAGATGCAATGACTGAAGTGGCTAATGCATCGTTCATCATATATTCTTCAGGATTAAAAGCATTTTTCTTCCTTAAATCCACTTGTTCATAAATTGATGAAGCATTTTGTTGCATCAGAAAGCTTAAACAGTGACATATGTAATTACAGAAATGAAGAATATTTTAAAGTCTGTTTCTAAGATGTGAGTGAGTGAGTACAGACTTGCATATGAATGAGTAATTAGCTATTTTCTAACGCTCTTTCGCTGATATTTTTCATTCCTGATGCAGATAGTGCTTTGACAATTAAAGCATAGCTTTAAAGGGAGTTAATGTTTTACATTAAGTAATTTGATGTTTGGTGTCCTGAGTTGTCATAACAAACTAGTAAGTAATAACAGCAAAAAATTAATTTAGTGAGCTGTATTTTGTACGTGATGGTAATTTTCTAAAAATAAATGTGTGCATACATATACACAACACATACAAGTATATATAAATGTTTGTCTGTGTGTGTATGTATGTAAAATCATTATTGTACATCTTTATTTATTTTCATGTCAAACAGATAAGAAACAGAACACAGATTTGCCTGACTAGAATTCTCAGAGAATATGGAAAAACACTTAGCATTGCTAAAACATTTTGTAACATACAGAGTGAACCCTGCCATATCTGATGCCATTTGTCACACTGAAATAATAGTCCTAACCTGTTAAGATTCTGGGTACTTTCATTTTAAACTATATTTACCTGCTTTTGTAATATAGAAAATGTGATCAAGAGTTGTAATGATATTATATTATTCCAGGCTATTCTATTTTTTTTTCAGTGATGCCATATTTGGCAGGAATTTATAATAAGAAGCTATCAGACATTGTATATTATATCATGTGAAACTTAATTTTATTCTCATGTTTTTGTGGAAAAGAAAACACTCGAAGACCCTGTTTTTACATTGGCTTGTTTTATCTATTGTACTTTCTGAATTTTTTAAAAATAACTATAATTATGAATATACTTTATTTCTATATTTACTGCAATACTGTAAAAATAAAACATTCCTGAACTTGGGGAGGGGGGGAACATATTCATACACTGAGTTTTCTTTGCATTAGCAATACACCCTTGTGTAGGAATGGACTGGTGTGGCTGGTGAAAGCTCAAAGTTAGGAATGACTGATATAAGATTGTAATTTGCACATGTGGTAATCAGTTTTTGGGTCTGCAAGGAAGTTTTGGTTGGCATTGTGATCTTTCTGACTTTTAACATGGAATGACTTAGTGTCACAAACTATTTAACCAAGTGGGGGGGGAGGAAACCTGAATCTCTTTGAAGGTTTGGAAATGCTGTTGTCAGCAAAGTCTAGATGAAAGGGATATTGTTATAAACAAAACTTTTAAGTCAGCATTTTTGAGTCTACAACAGTGTCTTTCATATCATAATCAGTTGATGTCTAATAGAAAATACAAACAGAAATATCCTAGGTAAGTTAATGTTTTAAAGGGCACTGTACTAGTAAACAGTTCTATAGCTGTATTTTAATATAAAATACTTATTTTGTCAGTGAAATTTAATTTCTAGTGTGGGTTGGACTTTAAAAACCCTCCTGCTTTTTCCAAAAAATCCCTGTTTTTTGTGATGAACTCCTGCTTACAGTGTCCCACTGCTAGCGTTTTGAAAATCAGAAGTTGGCAGCTATGCCATCATCTGACAACCCATGAAATTAAGAATAATAAAGAATTACAGACTTTATCTAATTGTGGAATATGTCAGTTCAAACGAGGAATGATCCTATAGGATGACAATATGTAAGGTCATTCTTAGTAAAAGAATGATTCTACAGTGTAAAAAATTAATGCAACTGAGAAACCATTAGAATGCTTTAATAGTCAGAAATTTATAGACTTTTTTGAAAAAGTTTTAAAATTAGATGCACTTCATTCATCTATAAAAGGGTATTGAGAAACCTGTTTGCAACAAATGCTGAAACTGTTTAAGAAAACATGTTCTAGTTAACCCCCCCTTATTGTATTAAGCACACCTAATTTTAAAACTTTCTTCAAAAAACAGTGTGTATCTCTGCCCTCTGCTAAATGCTTACATTCTACTGAAACTTCTAAAGCAAAGTGTCTCAATTTCATTTATTTTTCTCACTTAGTATACTCTTGTATAAGTATAAAGCTTGCATTTCTCTGTAATCTTTTAATTTCATACATTGGCAGATGATAACTGTTTCCAAAAACTGCTGGTTTTAGTTGCCAATACCTTTTGTGCCTTTCAACTATTTATTATAGGAATTCAAAATGATTTTCACATTTATTTGGTGAATTTTCTTTAAAATTAACTTATTTTTTTCACTTCTTCACATTCTTTTATAAATATCTTTTTTAATATGACATTAAAAGTGTAAAAAAGTGATCTTATTTTTTTCATTAGCTAAATCAATGTATAAATCCCATTGGGTTCTCATGCTACTTTCATTTTGATTTTGCCCCTTTTGTTCTTTAAGTAATTTTTTTTGGATATTTTAAATTTCAGATATTTCTATTATCCCTGTCTTAATTGGCTTATTTACACTTTTCAAGGTGCAAGCTATGAAATAGGCACTCAGTCACCACATGAAGCAACTTGGACTCAATCATAAATATTTTTTAGTGGGTCAGTTCCTTCTGGTGGTTTAGTTGATTTCTTGTTAGCAAGTCTAAAGTTGTTAATCTGTGTGTGTGTTTGTTTCCCTCCTTTTCTGTTAACTTACTGATGAAAGAATTATTCTTGTGAAACATCTACTGTTGTTAATGATATATTGCAATTGATTACATGGCTTGCAAAAATATCTGATTATAGTGTGTCATTGGTTGAAATAAATTCATTACTCATCACCAAGTTTAGAGTGCTGTAATTTCTCACAGATTTTTTCTTTTCTGACATTTAGAACAGTAAAAAAGAACAGAACAGTTCCACTATTCTACATAAAATTATATCATAAATATGGATATTTTGTCAATGATAACAATGAAACACAATCTAACAAAATAGTTCAAAAATGTGCTTTGTATATCCTTGTAACTGAAAATCAGTTCTATTATTACGCTAAATTATTTTTTAAAACTACGTCTCAATAATGAAAGCAAGCCTAAAACAAGAAAACTTAAATATAAAACTGCTAGAAAGGAAATGTTCCAATATAAATTTTCCTGTAAAATAAAAGGAGAAAAAGAAATATTTAGAATTTATACTATGAACATGGTTAAAAATAAATATCTTAAATAAGGAACTATTTTTCCTTTAAAAAAAAAAAAAAAAAAGATTGAAATTTACATACCTAGAAAGGGTGGATAGATATCTTTAAAACTTTGCCCAAACATTCATATATAAATACAATTATACCTAAAAGCTCTCAAGTTATACAACCAGTAATTTTGTTTGTGTGGCTGGTGTTAGTGCTAATTATAATGTGAGTGATATATGGAAGAAGAGGTGGTATGCAACTGAGAGAGAGGGACACTTTTGCACATGTTCAGAGATATTATATATGTGAAAAAAGTTAAGTGGGAATGAATCACTGGTTGTTCAAGGTTTCATTGTCGGTACAGTAAATTGCGGCTCGTGGAGGCTGTTCTATAACTTTCAGCATGGTCTACAGGTCATTCTGGAAAAATGTGCAATATAGGTCAGTATGTTGTGTTTGCAATTCTGCTCAGACACAAGGAATTATACAATGAGAGCCTTGTGGTGATAATTTTTTTCAGTATAGTCTGGCTTAGTTGGTAGAAGGAATTTGTTTTTAGTAAAGATTGAATTCATTTGAACAGCGATAATACATGGAAACATTTAGGACCTTTATTAATGTCACAGAGGAATCCTTGTGGATTCAGGAATATTGCTAAGTGGCATGAACAAAGGTTACACTTGCACACTCCTTGAAAGTACGTGTATGCAACTCCAAAAACTCAGGAATGGCCTAAAGTGGGTGAGGGGGGGGGTATTAAAAGTCATTTAGGATGAAAATGACTCATGATTATTATAAAACAAAGTTTTCCTTGCAGGTAAGTAAGCAAGAGTGGAGGCATTGTGTCATATAGATGATTTAATAGACCTCTGCATGTGGGTAGAAAAACATCATTATTCCTATACGATGATGAGACCACACTTGGAATATTGTATTCAGATCTGGAGACTGCTTTTAAAAAAAGATAAGAAGGTTCAAAGAAGGGTGCCCAAATTGGTAATGAGTGCTAAACATTTTCCCCATAAGGAATGGCTTAGAAGGTGTGGTTTGCAAAGCTTGGCTACTCAAATTTCAGGGAAGCAGATCTGATTTAAGTCTACAAGGCCCTGAAGAGGATCAGTAAAATAAATGAGTGAGGTGCTTTCTTGTTGGTAGGTGGCACAAAAATCAGGGGATAAAAATCCAGAAACTTAGGGAATATCAGAAGAGTGGATCTTGTGATACTCTGGCTAACACATTGTGGGTAACTGGAATAAATTACCTTACATGTTGGTTGAGACAGTTTGGAAATATTAAGAATGCTTAATAGGCATTGAAGATTCCCTCTCTTGGGTGATGCAGAATAAGTTGATTCCTTGTATCTTTTGATCAATACTGAACTGTGTAAAGGTGTTCAGTAACAGGTGTTTTACGGTTGTTGAGCAGCAATTAAACGCATCGTTTCCATAGCTCAGGTTCTCCATTTAACAGATGAACATCAGCATTGACTGTCCTACAGAGCCCAGATTCATGATCACCTATTCAATTTCAAACATCACAATAGCAGGCCCTCTATGACCTGCATTAGTGAGAACCATTAATAAATGACCAAATGAAGCTGAGTTTCCTTCTCACCAGCACTGCTCTGGATGTTCTCATGATGTACCAACTTAGTTAAGAGTACGTAGCAGAATGGGGTCAGGAAGGAGCCAATTTGCTTGATAAGTTGTATTGCATCATCACTGGGAAAAGTAAATTTTGTTTGGGTGCTAGTCTGGATGTACAATGGACAGATGCATTAAGAATGCCATGCTGTGCCAGTGGCAATGGTATGGGGAACAGTTATACACCTCTGATAATCAGTAAAGGCACTTGGATGACCTAGCATTACATCAATACCATTCTAGACACTGTATTCTAGCAAAGCAATGCTAACTCACAGCCCATGCAACCAGCACAGCAGTTATGATCATTGTTCTTCCACACTGGGAAGGGGGATCGAAGGGTGACACGAATAATTACAGACCAGTTAGTTTAACTTCTGTTTTGGGTAAAATAATGGAGTTGCTGGTTAAAGATGCATTGCAGGATTATCTGGACAAGACTGCAGCAATAATTCAGATACAGCATGGGTTTGTTAAGGGAAAGTCTTGTCTGACAAATTTGATTGGATACTATGATGTGGTTACAAAGGAACTGGATGCAAAAAATAATTTTGATATCATATACTTGGATTTCAGGAAAGCTTTTGACACTGTTGTACATGGAAGACTACTGTACAAATTGGAGCAGAATAGTATTAAGGGTAAGTTGCTACAGTGGATAAAAGAATGGTTACGTGGGAGAAGACAGAGGGTGGTAATCAATGGGTGCTGCTCTTCTTGGACTAATGTTATTAGTGGAGTCCCACAGGGTTCGGTGTTGGGTCCACTGTTGTTTTGTATATTTATCAATAATATTGATGAAGATATATCAGGCTTAATGTCGCAGTTTGCAGATGATACAAAGGTTGGCAGGGTTGTTAATGGCAGTGTGCTACTGCAACAGGATCTAGAAAATTTGGGAAGATGGGCTGAGAAGTGGCAACTGAAGTTTAACACTGACAAATGCAAAGTACTACATATGAGTAGAAGTAACCCCAGAGGAACATACCAACTGTGTGGTACTACACTTACGGTGGTAGAAAATGAAAAAGACCTGGGAGTAATTGTGCAGTCAGATATGAAGTTTTCTGAACAATGCAGACAGGCTGCAATAGCATTGTCAATGGTATACAGGAATTTTTCTAGCAGGGAAAAGGAGGTGATTGCCCCTCTGTATAAGGCAATGATCAGGCCACGCCTTGAGTATTGCATACAGGTCTAGAGGCCTCACTTTAGGAAGGATGTAGATTTGCTTGAGCATGTACAGAGAAGGGCAACAAGATTGGTGAGGGGAATGAAGGGATCCTCTTACCAAGAGAGGCTTAAGTTCTGCAAATTGCAGTGCCTGGAGACTGGAAACTGTGAGGTGATCTGATTGAGGTGTATAAGGCCTTGAATGGGTTGAGCATGCTGAATTCTGATGGGATTCTTCCACTAGTTCAGATTACGAACCTAAGGGGGCATAAATTCAGATGTGTGGAAATTTGCCTTTAGCCAGCGGGTGGTTAATTGCTGGAACAAACTTCCATCTGTCGTGGAAGTTGATAGTTTAAATAAATTTATGGAGGAACCGGAGAAACATTTAGAGGGAATGGTTGTGTGAATTTTTTTTTTTTTTTTTGGCTGATGCTACATAAGCTCATATGCTTTATTTCTTGCATCACATGTGCCATGCTACTACTACTGTGTGGAAATGTGTGAGGAGGGGAGGGAAGAGACACTTTAATGGACTCTTTTTATCTAATGGCTGAGTTAGTCTCAAACAAGTATTGCATGGTTTTGTCTTTCCCAGAAAAACAGGTTTGCAAAACCTAGACAGAGTAAGCATAATTTACAGATAAAAGACAAAGTATGCTGGTGCATTGTCTCAGTACTAATAAAATTTCTCAACTGAGTCAATATGCCTCTCTGATACCCCCCCCCACAAGTTGCCTGATCTATTTTACCAATAATAGCATATCTGGAACATGGCAAGACAAATATTCTCACACAATATTTGCCACTTTTTTTTTTTTTTTTTTTTTTTGGCTCACTATGAGGACTTATAACTGCCAGATAACTCTTGGCAGTTTTTGAGTCTTTGCCTTAGGCAGCTGTTTAAAGCCCAAAAATTCAGGAATCGTAAAATTACTATACAATGATGACATATAATACTTTTGATACTGTGCCCGTGAGCAGGATATTAAAAGGTTAGCATATGGAGTGCATTACATTTCAGGTGGGTTAATTTTTTTTTTCTTAAATTAAATGAATTTTTTCCTTTTTCTGTGATTAACAAAGTGAAAAGTAAATACAGTTATCCCCTTATCAATTAATTACCAAGATTATAACTTCATAGAACACTTAATAAAATTCTATAGATTTATATTCTCTAAACTGAGCTGTTCAGTTTAATTACTGCATAATATTTATTGCTCTCCTCCCATATACATGTTTTGGCTTCTCTTTCTCTATATATATTCACAAAAAATACTTCATTCATAACAATATCCTCACTAAAATTCAAATAAATTTGTTATTGATATTATGTAGATTTCATTTTTATATACGGCATGTGCTCCCTGAGATTTGGTTAATCCCCACCAGGTACCATAATTTAAGTTTGACCACTTAGCCCCAACTTCCCCTTGAAAATATTCAATTGCATTGGAGCTGGAGTTCCATCCCGATACAGGGGAGCCAGATCTCTACTATCTGATACTCAATTAGTGAACACATTGCTCGGCACGTCATGCTAAAAAAAAAAAAAAAGATGAGATCATTGTGAATTCAAATGTCATATGCTGACTGGCCTCCTCACATACATGGTCATAAAATTCATTATTTTCAATACCAAGAGCCTTGAGTGCTCTTAAACCATGTGCTGTTATTATTATTGTAGGGGAAAAAAAAGTTCATCTACCTTTCAAACAGTCATCACACTGTCAGGCAAAAAAAAAAAAAAAAAAAAAAAAAAGAGAAGGTCCTGCTTCATTTATCCATATGCTTTCAACAATTCGGCTACATTTCCTCCTCTTTATAAAATCTTTTCTTAAGATTATGCCTTCTGTGTTTGATATATCAGTTCTTGGATAAGCTCTCATTCCTAATATTTGCACTGATCAATTTTGTTCAGTAGCATATTCCAATGCCTTTTTTTTGCAACTATCAAATCAATAGGGCACTTTCCCAACCAAGCTATGTGCACAAAATATTTTTGAAACCTGCAAAAAAAATTAGAAAACTTAATTAAGAATTATTGAAATTTTCTGGGGGACCACTTGATTCATGGAGATCCTGCTTAGAGCTAGTGCTATCTCCAATAAATATGGCACTCTAAATATATTTCTTGGCTAAATGTCAAAGAGTATGAAAAGGCTGTTTGAGCATGGGTAATGCATCTCCATCATTTCTACTATCCAGGTAGTATGCTTGCATTGTTTTATTGCGCCTCCGTAGCCAGGTGGGAAGGAGCAGCAGTGCATAGCACACGCTTCTTGATTAGACCGGGGTTTGAGCCCGTCACCACCAAATACGGTGAATGCGGAAAGGTCAGGGAATGACCACCGCATATCCTGGAGCAATATGGCCTTAGTTGCTAATGCTCCAAAAAACAAAACAAAACATTGTTTTATTATATCTCAGCTTTGAAATGGTGCCATCTGGGTGGTGGTGGTGCAAATCTGAGAATAAGTAACAGTAGTCTTTTCTGCCTGGGTAGTAGAAATGATAGAGATGCATTAACCATGCTCAAAGAGTCTTTTCAAATATGGCACTGGTAATAGCCATCAGCCATTACTCTTACAAGATTAATTTAATTTGTTTCATTTACTTCTATTTCCATTCTTTGTTGGAGCAATTTTTATTCATATGCATTTCCTGAAAATGGCATTTATACAAGGTTCTTTTCACTTTGCAGATATCATCTTGTTAATGGTATTAGAGTACTTATTACAATGATTATTTGTAATTACCACAAATAGAAAGAATATAACTTGTAACATACTTACAGTATTGAAATTGTAGAATGACAATACGTCTAGACCATTTGTTATGCATGAAGTGGTATTTTCACATGCTAGAAAATCAAATTAAAAGTTAAGAAAAATAATATTAAAGAAACAGACATCTTTCAAACAATACAATCAAACTTTCATATTTTGCATAGTTTGGGAATACAGAGTATCCAGAATTCTGTACTGACGGAAAAATACAAGGAAGCATGCTTAACACAGCCATATATGCATGTGTACACACATACAAATCATTTGGCAGTGGGAAGCGGTGAGGTTATTATCCTATTGTATAAGGTAATGGTTAGGCCATATCTTGAGTACTGCATCCAGGTCTGAAATTCTCATTTTAAGAAAGATGTGGACCTCTTTGAATGGGTACAGAGAAGAGCAACCAGGTTAGTCAAGAACAAAAGGGTCTTAAAAACTCTTACCACAAAAGAATTTAGTTCTGCAAATTGCAGCACATGGAAAATAGGCATTTTCATGGAGGGCTTTAAATGGATTGAGTAAATTTAATTATGATGGTATTCTAGCTATTTCCCAGACAATGCACACAAGGGGTCTTAATCTCAAATTAAAAGAGGATGGTTATGGAATAGATGGCCAAAAATTTGCTTTCAGCCAGAGAGTAATTAATTGTTGGAATGAACTACCATCTGATGTTGTGGAGGTGATGTAATATGATGCTGATGGGATTCTTCCTCTTGCTCAGATTATGAACCTGAAGGGGCATAAATTCAAATTGAGAAAAGACAGTTGTAGAATAAATGTGTGGAAATTTGTCTTTAGCCAGCTGGTAGTTGATTGCTGGAGCAAACTTTCATCTGACGTGGTGGAAGTCGATAGCTTAAATAAATTCAAGGAAGAACTAGATAAACGTTTAGAGCAAATGGATGTGTGAAATGGAATTTTTTTTTTTTTTTTTTTTTTGTCTTGGGATGCTGCAATTTTCAGAACTGAAGCCTTTCTAGATAAGAGCATGACTTGTAGTAGTAGTGGCATGTGATGCAAGAAAGCAAGTGTATGAGCTTATGCAGCATCAGTCAAAAAAAAAAAAAAAAATCACACCATTCCCTCCAAATGCTTGTCCAGATCCTCCTTAAATTTATTTAACCTATCAACTTCCACAACAACAGATGGAAGTTTGTTCCAGCAATTAACCACCAGCTGGATAAAGGCAAATTTCCGCACATCTATTCTATATCTGTCTTTTCTTAATTTGAATTTATGCCCCCTTAGGTTCGTAATCAGAACAAGTGGAAGGATCCCATCAGAATTCAGCATGCTCAACCCATTCAAGGCCTTATACACCTCAATCAGATCACTGCGCAGGTGCCTAGTCTCCAGCCACTGCAATTTGCAGAACTTGAGCGTCTCTTGGTAAGAGGATCCCTTCATTCCCCTCACCAATCATGTTGCCCTTCTCTGTCCCCGCTGAAGCAAATCTATTACTTCCTAAAATGAGGCCTCCAGACCTGTACGTAGTACTCAAGGCCTTATACATTGCCTTATACAGAGGGACAATCACCTCCTTCTCCCTGCTACCAAAATTCCTATATATCATGGACAAAACTCCAGGACCTGCCCTGGCAGCCTGTCTGCATTGCTCAGAAAACTTCATATCTGACTGCACAATTACTCCCAGGTCTTTTTCATTTTCTACCACCTTAAGTGTAGTACCACACACTTGGTACATTTCTCTGGGGTTACTTCTATCCATATGCAGTACTTTGCATTTGTCAGGGTTAAACTTCAGTTGCCACTTCTTAGCCTATCTGCCCAAATTATCTAGATCCTGTTGCAGTAGCACACTGCCATTACTGTCATTAACAACCCTGCCAACCTTTATATCATCTACAAACTTCGTCACTAAGCCTGATATACCTTCATCAATATCATTGAGAAATAAACAAAACAACAGAGTTACCAACACCGAACCCTGTGGAACTCCACTAATAACAGTCCACGAAGAGCAGCACCCATTAATTACCACCCTCTGTCTTCTCCCACTTAACCATTCATTTATCCATTGTAGCAACTTACCCTTAATACCATTCTGCTCCAATTTGTACAACAGTCTTCCATGCGCAACAGTGTCAAAAGCTTTCCTGAAATCCAAATATGTGATATCAAAATTATTTTTTGCATCCAGTTCCTTTGTAACCACATCATAATATCCTAATTAATTACCCGTGTCACCCTTCAATCCCCCTTTGTGAACTGGGGATACATTTGCACATCTCCAGTCCGTGGGGGACCTCCTCTGAGTCCAAGGATGCTCTCATAATTATGACTAAGGGTTTGCTTAGTTGCTTTGCTGCCTCCTTTAATATAACTGGATAGATCCCAGGTGCCTTTCTTATGTTTAACTTCAACAATTTCTCCTCCACTTTGTTCTGTTATTACAAAATCATTAAGCACCCTTCTACAATTTTATAACCATCTGCCATTTTCAAACCTTAATAACTCCTCATGTGTGAATGTAGATGCAAAATACTCATTCAGTTTGTTTGCTATCTGAGCAGGATCATCAACAGTCGAACCATCAATATCAAGTGGACCAATCAGATTCATCCCCTTCCTTTTAGAGTTTATATAAATAAAGAAATCCTTGCTGTTTTTCTTAGCATCTTTTGCCAAAGATTTCTCGTAATCTGCCTTCGCCTGCCTATCCTCCTTTGTGACTTGATTACAGACTAGCTTATATCTGCCATAGGCTTCTGAGTCGCTTGATAATTTATATGCATCCCATGCATTTTTCTTCTCTGTTACGAGTCTCATTAGTTCATTTGATAACCATTTAGGCCTAAACCTTGAACAATATTTCTTAATAGGTATGAAACTTTTTGTAGCTTCCACGATTAATTCCTTGAATGCTTCCCACTTAGAATTTACTATTGGTAACATTATCATTTGGTCTCAGTGTACAGAATTTAAAAACTGTCTGAGAAACACTGTACTCAACTTTACGGAAGCAAAAACCCTTTCCTTTACCCCTAATGGCAATTATATTTTGAAGTAAATCCTACATCAGTACACCGTGATCACTGCCACCTAGTGGTTCCTTTACTGCAAATTCTTTATACATGAATGATCACTGCTGATAACCAGATCAAGAGTATTACCCTCTCTGGTTGCCTCTCGAACATGCTGCTGCAGAAAACAATAATCCAATAAATCCACAAAAGTCTTACTAGTGTGTGAGTGACCAACCCACAAGTTCCAGTCAATATCTGGGAAGTTAAAATCCCCCATTATAAGACATTCTGATTTACTAGCCCACTCTATTTCTCTGTACAATTTTTCATCGTACTCATTCGAGTCATTAGGCCTGTAACACACTCCTACTCTTATTTTTGCTTTCGCAGTGCTTATGTAACATGAAACTAACTCAACAGTGCACTGTTCATCTATATCAACTGGATGCACTTCTTTTGATTTTATGTTTTTCTTAATTAACAGAATAACACCTCCTCCCTTCCTATCCTTTCTGTACACACTGAACTCTCCAAATTCCAGTTCTGCATTCCTTATATCTGTGTGATACCACGTCTCTGCTATCCCAACAATATCCATCTTTGATGTCTTGACCAACACTTCAAATTCATCAAATTTATTTACTATACTTCTAGCATTGGTATACATGCAAGTATACATGTACCTATCCTTATTATTAGTTACCCTAACACATCCCATATACCCACCTGTTTCACGATGACTGCCATAAGTCCCTGAAACCTCCAGCACCCCTTGCTCCAGGTCGCTACTTATTCTAATAGAAGTTGTGCAAGAATCACCTTCACCTCTGCCTACTTTTAACCTTTTAATCTGTGAATTCCCCCAAGCTAGCAGTTTTCCGACCCACCTAACACTGCCTTGATAGCATCAGCAAATATTCTTGCACCCTTTCTATTTAAGTGTATTTTGTTCCCTTCACCCGTCTGGTTGTCCTTCTGGTTCCAGGAGATCTACGTCGTTCCTAAAGTGAGGCCTCCAGATGTATATACAGTACAGTACTCAAGATGTGGCCTCACCATTGCCTTATTATACAAAGGGATAATTACTCTCTGCTAGCAAAGTTTATGTTTATCACTGAAAAACCTCATAAGCTATCCTGGCAGCATGTCTGCACTGCTGAGAAAATATGTCTCACTGCACAATGAAAGCGACTCCAGGTCGCTTTCATTCTCCACTACCCTGAGTGTAGTACCACACAGTTTATAAGTTACTCTGGGGTTACTGCTATTCATATTCAGTACTCTGCATTTGTCAATGTTAAACTTCAACTGCCAATTCTCGGCCCATCAACCTAATTTTCCTAGATCTTGCTTCAGTAGCTCACCCTGTTGACTGTCATTAACCACCCTGCCAACCTTTGTATCATCTGCAAACTTAGACATTAAGCCTGATGTACCTTCATCAATATCATTGATGAATATTGAAAACAACAATGGGCCCAGCACTGAAACCTGGGAAAGTCCATTAATAACATCAGTCCACGAAAAGAAGTGCCTACTGATAACCACTCTGTCTTCTTCCATTTAACCATCCCTTTATCTATAGGTAACTTGCCCTTAATGGCACATTGCTCCAGTTTGTACAGAAATCTTACATGCAACAGTATCAAAAGCCTTTCTGAAATCCAAGTATATGATGTCAAAATAATTTTTTGCGTCCAATACCTTGGTCACTGCATCATATTAGACTGGTTGGACCAAACTGCCACTTAAAAAATCCACACTGTGATTGCCGTATAATTGCATGCCTGTCCAGATGGTCCTGCATCACTTCCATAGGAACCTCCTATGGATGCTCTCATAATTATGGCTAAGGGTTGCTGCCTTCTTTAACATAATTTGATAGACTCCATCCAACCCAAGTGCCTTTTTTATGTCCATCTTCAACAATTTCTCCTCCACTTTCCTTTCAGTTATCAAAGTATTTAGCTCCTCTGGCATCCCCTTCCCTAAAGAATTCCTCATGCGTGAATGTCGATGCAAAATGCCTAATCAATTTGTCTGAAAATTGAGCAGGGCCACCAACAGTTAACCCATAGTCATAAAGTGACCCAATGTGATTCAAGCCCTTCCTTCTATGTATAAATATAGTGCAAGTCCATCAGATATAAGCATAGAAGTCTGCCTTTTTTCCTTGCATTTTTTGTCAGAGACTTCCCATAATCTGCCTTAGCTTGCCTAACCTCCTTATAACTATATTATGGTATTAAAACAGTACTGCATTGAGTTAAATTCATTCAGACTTGTGTAAATTATCACAATTTGTTTTCTTGCAATTTTAAGTAAGTTTTTGTGAGAGAGAGAGAGAGAGAGAGAGAGAGAGAGAGATTTCACAAACTAATGCAGTAGAGAAAAATGAATTGTAACTTTTAACCTTATCCACAATTCTTATATCACACTTGGCTTGATGGGAAAGAATTACAAAACTAGTGCATTAGTGAACTGCTCAAAACTAATAGTTTGAACAGTTCACTAGATAACTAAGAACACAAAGAGAGTGAAACTGTGCACACAACTTGATGTAACCAATAAGTAGTGTTTTGTTATTGCCAATTTTACTCCAGGAATGAAAAAAAAAAAAAAAATGGAACCAAACAAGATTAAAGATATGTATGTTGTCATCACTAGACTAAAACTGCCCATAATGAAACACTTTGATTATTAGTGCCATCAAGCTGTATGCAGAGTTTTCTCTCCCTTTGTGTTAATTTTTATTCTTTGGAAAACTGTTAATTTTGAGGTTCACTAAACACTAATTTCATATTGCTTTCTCATCAAGCCAAGTGTGATTTAAGAATTGTTAATGAAGTTAAATGTCTGTGTATTGTCTAAAACCTCGATACTGGTCAAAAGAGTGCTGGGTTTTCTTTTTTATGCTGCATAAGTTTGGAAATGTGGGCTTTTTGTTGTGAGTAATAAAAATATACTATAAATTGTGAAAACAAATTTATGGATCAAAAAACAATTTTAGGATTGTTGTAAAATCTAAGTTAGCTCTGTATTTATGTTACATCTAAGAAACAACAAAAAAGAATCATGACATGTATACAGAACTTAAAAGAGCTCACAGATATCTTCCACAGATTCCCACTGCACTATCATTATGGCTTCATTGGCATAACGGAACCATGAGATGTGTTGAATCCAAGATAGGTATTTTGGCAGTGTTCTGAAAATTTATAAATAACAGTTAATTTTTAATTTATTGGCTAATTGATCAATTTTTCTAATATAAATAATTACATACAGTATTAAAAAAAAGGAATGAATTCTTTCAGTATAGCTGAAAGAATTTTTTTTTTAAATCCTATTTGAAAAGAAATACATATGCAGTAAAACTTCATAAATATGGTATGGAATCCTTAAAAATCTGGCATTTCTTTAAAATTTTACATTATAAAAAAAAAAAAAGAGAGAAAAAGATCTATAATTCAGAAATGAATCTACAAATCCCAGTTTTGATTGAGTATTGTTGGTGTAGTCATTGTAAATTATAACATAAGAAGATTTTCCACAGCAGCACATTTCTTGGTATTAATCAAACTCATGCTGTGATGTGAATAAGTGGATCGTTGATTGCTAGTGTGCACTCACACACTAACAAGGCTTTTGTGGATTTATTGGATGATTGTTTTCTACAGCAACATGTTTGAGAGGCATCCAGAGGGAGTAATACTCTTGATCTCATTATAAACAGTGATTGTTCACACATTAAGAATCTGCAGATAAAGGAACCACCAGGTGGCAGTGATCAAAGTGTGCTGTCATGAGATTTACTCAAAGAAATAACTACCATCAGAGGTAAAGGTAAGGTTTTTGCTTTTGTAATGGTGATTACAGTGGTCTCAGACAGTTTTTAAATTCTATATAATGGGACCAACTGATGACGTTATCAATGGCAAATTCTAAATGCATTCAAGGATGTAATCTTGGAAGCCGACTAAGAAATACAGAAATACTGTTTAAGGTTTATGTCTAAATGGATGGCAGATGAGCTAATGAGACTTGTGGCAGAGAAGAAAAATCCATGAGATACGTATAAATTATGAGTTGACAGAGAAGACTGTGGTAGATATAAGCTAGTCTGTAATCAAGCCACAAAGGAGGTTAGACAAGTGAAGGCAGATTATGAGAAATCTTTGGCAAAGGATGCAAAGAGGAACAGCAAAGACTTCTTTACTTGTGTAAACTCTAGAAAGAAGGAGATTAATCAGATTGGTCCACTTGATATTGACAGTTTGATTGGTGATGATCCCGCTGAAGTAGCTGACAAACTGAATGAGTATTTTGCATCTGCATTCAGACATGAATTCTGTAGGAAAGGAGACTAGAAGTTTATCAAACTCTAGCTGTTGTTGTTGTTACTTGGTTTTTAGGAGCATTAGCAACTAAGGCCATATTGCTCCGGGAATATGCAGTGGTCATTCCCTGACCTTTCCGCATCCTCCATATTTGGTGGTGACGGACTCAAACTCTAGCAGGCAGCTAAATGATTTGGTAATAACTGAGAGCAAACTGGAGGAGAAATTGTTGAAGATGAACATGAGAACGGCGCCTAGGATGAATGGATGGGATCTATCCAGTTATATTAAAGGAGGCAGCAAAGGAAGTAAGCAAACCATTAGCCATAATTATAAGAGCTTCTTTGGACTCAGGGGAGGTCCCCATGGACTGGAGATGTGCAAATGTGTCACCAATTCACAAAGGGTAACATGATTATTACAAACCTGTTAATTCTGGGGTAAATAATGGAGGCACTGGTTAAAGAAGCTTTGCAGGATCATCTAGACAAGACTGCAGTTATAGTTCAGACACTGCATGGGTTTGTTAAGGGGAAGTCTTGTCTGACCAATTTGATTGGATACTATGATGTGATCACAAAGCATCTGGATGCAAAAAATAATTTTGATGTATATAGTAAACTCTCATTAAACTGGACTAATAGGGACTGAGAGGTGTCCGTTTTAATGAAAGTCAGGATTATATGATATACACTTTGTAATGTGGGTAAAGCTCATTTAAACAACATAATGTATGTGGATTACAGTAAAAACATATTTATTTTACATTAAAAATATGTATGTACATAGTCAAAATATATGTATGTATGTATGTGCATATGTACATACTGTATTTACATTAGAAATACATAATGTCCATAATCACTTAGAACAAGTGATTGGTTCATCACTTGTTTTAAGATGATGCACTGGTTCATCTTAACTTACATCACTTAACACATTCACTGGTTTGAAAAAATTACTTATCTTTTTTTGTGATTGCAGTTTATTTCCTTTACTACTAATTCATGTATGTGTCTTAAGCTTTTATAATAGGCAGATACGTTTTCATGCTGAATTACGAAGTTCAAGTGGTTTTTCACTTCGCTTACCTTAATTTTTGGCTGAGAGTTGTTGCTCACTTCATCTTCCTCGTCTGAACTTTCTGCTGGCCCCATTACACTATCTGCGATCTCCTCTTCCGTCATGATGTGGCAGCCAGGATCATCTTCTTCCATCCATGACTATCTCCTCTAAGGACACAGCATTTTCCCATCCTCGTTGTACAGTCTCATGAAAGTCTTCTGTCTCACAACCATCTGTTTCTGGATTAGCCTCTTCATCTGAGAGAAGTTTTTTCCATGAATTTGCCCACGTTTTTGAATTGATTTCTTTTGCAACATCAGCAAAGTTGTAAATCATAGATCTTATGTTGTACGACTTTAAATTTTTCAATTTCTGTTGTCCTCTTCTATCTTCTTCACCAATTAGTGGCTCCTTGACTTCTAGGACTTCACTCAAAAACTTTTCTGTAGAGTTGCTTTGCCGTGTAGATCACCCCTTGAGCTTTGAGCCCGATCGTTATTTTATTTTTACACTTTTAAATTTTTTTAGAAGTGTCTGGATTAAGCAATGTACGGATTACTGGGGTCCGGATTAATGAGGGTTTACTGTACTTGCATTTTAAGAAAGCTTTTGATGCTATTGCATATGGAAGGCTACTGCTCAAATTGGAGCAGTATGGCATTAAGGGCAAGTTTCTGCAATGGATAAAAGGATGGTTGAGTGGGAGAAGACAGAGAGTGGTAATCAATGGACTCTACTCTTCGTGAACCAATGATTTTAGTGGAGTACCCCAGGGTTCAGTGTTGGGTCCATTGTTGTTTTCTGTATTTATCAATGATATTGATGGAGTTATATCGAGGTTAATGTCCAAGTTTTCAGACGATACAAAGGTTGACAGTAATGACAGTACACTATTGCAACAGGACCTAGAAAAGTTGAGCAGATGGGCTAAGTAGTGGCAATTGAAATTTAACATTGACAAATGTTAAAGTACTGCATACGGGTAGCAGTAACTCCAGAGTAATGACCAAGTGTGTTGCACTATACTGAGTGCAGTGGAGAATGAAAAAGACCTGGGGGTAATTGTGCAGGCAGATATGAAGTTTTCTGAGTAGTGCAGACAGTCTGTAAGAGTAGCTCATGGTGTCTTGTCAATGATATAGAGGAATTTTTCTAGCAGGGATAAAGAGGTGATTATCTTCTTGTATAAAGCAATGGTCTGGCCACACCTTTGGTATTGCATACCGGTCTGGAGGCCTCATTTTAGGAAGGATGTAAAGCTTCTGGAATGAGTACAGAGAAGGGCAATGAGATTGGTGAATGGAACAAAGGGTTGCTGTTACCAAGAAAAGCTTAAGTTCTGCAAATTGAGTGTCTGGAGAGTAGGCACCTTCAAGGTGCTTATATAGCATCTGATTGAGATGTATAAGGCCTTGAATGGTTTGAGCAAGCTCAATGCTGATGGGATTTTTCCTCTTGCTCAGATTACAAACCTGAGGGGATAAATCAAATTGAGGAAAGACAGTTGTAAAATAGATGTGCAGAAATTTGCCTTTTGCCAGCAGGTAGTTGATTGTTGGCACAAACTTACATCAAGGTCGACAACTTAAATAAGTTAAAGGCAGAGCTAGACAAACATTTGGAGTGAATGGATGGGTGAAATGAGAAGGGTCTTTTTTTTTTTTTTTTTTTTGGCTGATGCTGTATAAGCTTGCTTTCTTGCATCATGTGCCTCTACTAATGCTAAATATGTAAGATATATCCTTGAGTTGTTGATCAAAATTTGGAAATGAAAAGGCCCAGAATTGAAAACATAAGCAGAAAAGTTAAACTGTAGTCTGCAATCTGAGATAAACTTCACTTTCAGGAACCAAAATTATGTTGCCAAAATTATTAATGGGAGGAATTAATAATTCTGCTTTACTTTTAAGTTTATATGAAATACAGTCTGAATGACAATAGCTGTGAGTTTTCATGAGGCTCAACTAATGAAAGCTGTATAACACCTAATCGTTTATCAGTGGGTTGTCCAATTACATTACAGAATGGGCTTGACTGACATTGGTAAATATGCTGCTTCAGGAAGCATCAATTTTCTGCCAAAACTTGGAAGTAATAATAACTTCATCATGCATGCATTTCTAAGTTGCAGGCTTGGCAGTTATAGTGTACTGCTCACCTTAAGAAACTTTTCCAAGCATATTTCCCAATGTCAATCAGACAAGTTTGACTGATATCAGGAAACATGTTGCTTTTGGAATATGGAAAAGTTTCCCTCCGTAGCCGAGTGGTCAGGAGCAGGAGTGCAGTAGCACATGCTCTTTGAGTCGACTGGGGTTCAAGCCCCTGACTGCTGAATACGGTCGATCTGCCAACCTGCACTGGACCAGCGTGGCAGATTATGGTCCATTTCCCTCAGCATGAATTGTTGAGGAGGCTTCCGTCCCGCAGTGGATTGATAATGGCTGCACTTTACCTTTTTTTTTTTTCCCGTTATTGCATATAACATAAAATTTCCAATACAGTAGTTTCTTTTCCTTCTTTCTTTTTTTTTTTTAAACTTATGCGTAGAATGTGATGATTAGGAATATTGCTGTAGGGGCAATGTTGCATGCTGCTGCATTCGAACATGGCATTTTTTACAGTAGCTATTGCAGAAAATTATGCTGTGCAATCTGTATAATTTACTACCAGTAGTTCCATATAGCATTAGGTTTCAAAAATAGAGAATTTATAAAATTCTCTCAAGTGCTACATCTCATTGCTTAGTTATTAACTTCATTTATACAGAATTATGAGCTAGAGCCATTGCAGCAGCAATATGTACGCTATCATTACTAATGACCAATGTACAGTGATTCGAATGATTTCAGAAGATATGTGCATTAATAAGGAAACCATTCGACAAATAATAACCCAGGATTTGAAGAAAATGAAGGTCTATGCACAATTTTTCTACATTCGTTAACAGATGACCAACAACAGGTGCGAGTTGAACACTGCAGAGAACTCACCGAGGATGCTGAAAGTAAAAACTTCCTGTATTCAATCATTATAGGTGATGAGATGTGGTGTTTTCAATACGACCCTGGAATGATGTGAAAAAGTGTGGAGTGGAAGTCTGCAAACTCTTCCAAAGCAAAAACATTTGTCAAAACCATGCTCATTACTTTCTATGATAGCAAGGGAATTTGTGCACAAAGAGTTTGTGCCCAATAGCCAAAGTGTTACTGCTGCCTGCTATCTGGACATTTTGAAATGTTTGTTGCAGAGAATCTATTGGCCTCAATACGGAGAGACAGTAGTTGCTTCTTCTTGAACGACAACACACCAAGCCACAAGGTGCTTACTGTTTAGGAGTTATTATCATTAGCATTAGTAGAGGCATACAATGCAAGAAAGCAAGCTTATGCAGCATCAGCCAAAAAAAAACCCTCCCACTTCACCTCCCCATTCATTCCAAATGCCTTTCCAGCTCAGCCTTAAATTTATTTAGGCTATCAACTTCCACAACAAAAGATGGAAGTCTGTTCCACCAATCAACCACCCGCTAGCTAAAGGTAAATGTCCGCACATCAATTCTACAACTGTCTTTCCTCAATTTGAATTTATGCCTGCTCAGGTTCTTAATCTGAGCAAGAGGAAGAATCCCATCAGCATTCAGCTTGCCCAGCCCATTAAAGGCCTTATACACCTCAATGAGATCACCTTGCAAGTGCCTACTCTCCAGGTTCTGTAATTTGCAGAACTTAAGCCTTTCTTGGTAAGAGCACCCCTTTATTCCCCTCAACAATCTTGTTGCCCTTCTTTGTACTCGTTCTAGCAACTCTACATCCTTTCTAAAATGAGGCCTCCAGACCTGTACACAGTACTCTAGGTGTGGCCTGACCATTGCCTTGTACAATGGGATAATCACCTCCCTGTCCCTGCTAGCAAAATTCCTATATGTCATTGACAAAACTCCATGACCTGACTGGCAGCCAGTCTGCACTGCTCAGCAACTTCATTTTTGACTGCTGCCAATTACCCCCTGGTCTTTTTCACTTTCCACCTCCCTGAGTGTAGTACCACATGATTGGTGCATTTCTCTTGGGTTATTGCTACCCATATGCAGTACTTTGCATTTGCCAATGTTAAACTTCAGTTGCCACTTCTCAGCCCATTTGCCCAACTTATCTAGATCCAGTTGGAGTAGCATACTGTCGTTAACAACCCTGCCATCCTTTGTATCATTTGTAAACTTGGACATCAATCTTGTTATACCTTCATCAATATCACTGATGAATACAGAAAACAACAATGGGCCCAGTCCGAACTCTGCTGAACTCCATTAATAACACGAAGAACAGTGTTCATTGATTACCACTCTCCGTCGTCTCCAACTCAACCATCCCTTTATCCAATGTAGCAAATTACCCTTAATGCCATACCTCTCCAATTTGTACAGCAGTCTTCCATGTGTAAGAGTATCAAAAGCTTTCCTAAATCCAAGTATATGATATCAAAATTATTTTTGACATTCAGTTCCTTTGTGACCACATCATAGTATCCAATCAAATTGGTCAGACAAGGCCTCCCTTTAACAAACCCATGCTGTGTCTTAACTATTACAGCAGTCTTGTCTAGATGATCCTGCAATGCTTCTTTAATCAGTGACTCCATTATTTTTCCCAGAACACAAGTTAATCTAACATGTCATGTCTATAGTTACTTGTGTCACCTTTTGAATCCCCTTTGTGAATTGGTGATACATTTACACACCTCCAGTCCATGGGGATCTCCTCTGAGTCCAAGGAATCTCTCATAATTATGGGTAAGTGTTTGCTTATTCCTTTGCTGCCTCCTTTTAACTGGATAGATCCTATCCACCTCAGGTGCCTTCCTTATATTTAACTTCAACAATTTCTCCTCCACTTTGCTCTCAGTTATTACAAAATCACTTAGCTCCCTATTAGCATTTGATAAACTTCTGGCATTCCCCTCATTGCATAACTCCTCATGTGTGAATGTAGACGCAAAATACTCATTCAGTTTATCAGTTGTCTGAGCATGATCATCAATAGTCAACCCAGCTATGTTAAGTGATCCAATCTGATTCATACCTTTCCTTCTAGAGTTTATGTAAGTAAAGAACTCTTTATCATTTTTCTTTGCATCCTTTGCCAAAGATTTTTTGTCATCTGCCTTCATTTGTCTAACCTCCCTTGTGACTTGATTACAAACAAGCTTATATCTGCCATAGGCTTCTGTGTCACCTGGTAATTTATATGCACCCCATACATTTTTCTTCTCTGCCACAAGCCTCATTAATTCATCAGACATCCATTTAGGCCTTAACCTTGAACAGTATTTCTTAGTTGGAATGAAAAGCCTAGTAGCCTCCAAGATTAAGTCCCCCGAAGGCTTTCCATTTAGAATTCATTTTGGCTCGAAAAAAAAAGTCTGTATATCATTGCATGCACTGTATTCACCAGCCTTAGCCCCATATGGCTTATTTTTTGTTTCCAAAACTCAAAGGTTTCATGACATCACACCATTCAAAGAGCTGTGATGAAAACATTGAACAATATACCAGTCATACCTTCTGCCAGTCATTCCAGTCACTTTGTGATTGTTGCATGCAGTGTGAATATGGTAGGAAGCTACTTTGAATAAACCGAGGTTAGTTTACTCATACATGGGATCATTATTTTTTTCTAGCATCAGTCTCGTTTTCCAATTGCCACACTGTGTGTATACAAAACACCTATTGTTGCAAATCCCCAATCTAGCTGACTTTTTCAGTGGTTAACTGTCCAGATTGAAAGGAAAAACAATGATAAGGAGTTCTCTGTTTCTGTGATAATCAATACGCAGTACAGTAAAGTGACCAGACATCACGGATTATGCGTGACAGTCCTGGATTTAAGTTGTTTGAATTATTAAGAAAATTTCACTCATCGGAAAAATATATTTAATTTCTGTTGTTTTTATTGTTAAAAGAAGTATGTATTTTTATTATTATTATTTCACAGAAATACCTATACAATATAGGTTTTATTTGTTTTATTTCTATGAAATAAAACAAATATATGTGGGAAAAAAAAAATTTTAAATCACTGTCCCACATTGGAATACCATGAATCTGGTCACTTTACAGTATGGTGTTATCAATATATTAATAGGGCCTACTAGTATTAATGTTGTTAATTTTATAAAAAAATTTTATATATTTTTAAAATGTATGCAGTGTGCACAGTGATTATTGATAACCCAGCGAGAATGAATGAGATAAAATCCAAAGTTAAAAATCAAAAGCTATAGGCTGACTTACCATGTCCAAGCCAAAAAAAATCATGTGGGGATCTCACTAGAGAAATGGAAGAGGGGATCCTACATAATTGGCCTCTAGGCTCTGCATAATTTTTAATACACAATGAATTACTGAGATAGCCAGATCAAGAATATTGCTTTCTTTTGTTGCCACTCTAATATGTTGGTGGAGAAAAAGTCATCCAGCAAATTGAGAAATGTTCTGTTACTGAGTGAGCTACCAACCTACAAATTCCAATCAATATCTGGAAAGTCACTTTGTGATTGTTGCATGCAGTGTGAATATGGTAGGAAGCTACTTTGAATAAACCGAGGTTAGTTTACTCATACATGGGATCATTATTTTTTTCTAGCATCAGTCTCGTTTTCCAATTGCCACACTGTGTGTATACAAAACACCTATTGTTGCAAATCCCCAATCTAGCTGACTTTTTCAGTGGTTAACTGTCCAGATTGAAAGGAAAAACAATGATAAGGAAAAATCCCCACAATACAATCTGATTTGCTGGCCCACTCTTTTTTATATATATATAGATTTTCATTATAATCTCCACATCTTTGCTTTTTCAGTATTCATGTCAGTGTAATATTGATATCACACTGACCTGTGTCTAATGTTGCACTGTTTTAGAATGTATGCTTCTCAACCAAAAGTATAACTTCTCCTGTGAAAGTTTGGAAAGTGGTGAACCCTGTGTTGGCCATGGTTAAATATGTATCATTATGTGTGAATCTAGTCAAATATATGAATTAAGTTCAGGCATGATTAAAACTTGGCGATAGCAAAGTAATGCAAATGGCTAATGAAGTAAGAAAGAAAGAACCTGAACCTTATAAAGTCAGAGATATAGTAATTTGTTTCTATATCTAAATAGTAAATAGTTTCTTCTCCATCCTCGATAAATCTAATTATTTTGTAGAAATAAAATGAAGAGTACAGCATAGTTAAAAGTGGGAGATAAGATATAAGATAACTCAGATAAGCTCAAGATTGCTTGACAACTCCTATAGGATTTTGAGCTGAAGTTGCAAGTTATTATGCATTAACTAGTGAAGCAATGTATTGTCAGATATTATCATCTTTTATATGTATCATCCTTTTTTTCATTATCTCTTGTAATGAAGCATAATATGCTGATAAGATGTATATATATCTGCTTCATTTGCCAATTCCTGTCTAAACTAAATGTTTATATATATTAACTAAATAAACTTTTTGATGGCTTTATACCCACTTCATTTGCCAATTCCTATTATGGCTAAAGGTTTAACTTTGCAACTTCTTTTAATATAATTGGATAAATTCCATCTCCCTGAACTGTTTTGTTCACTGATTATAAATTATTAACTTAAAAGTTAAAGATTAAAAATTATTTTTATTAAAATTAATGCAGCAATTTCTCTTCTGCTTTCATCTCTGTTATTATAAATCATTTAACTCTCATTCCATATAAGAGGCGCCTCCGTAGCCAGGTGGGAAGGAGCAGCAGTGCGCAGCACACGCTTCTTGATTAGACCGGGGTTCGAGCCCGTCACCACCAAATACGGGGGATGCAGGAAGGTCAGGGAATGACCACCGCATATCCCGGAGCAATATGGCCTTAGTTGCTAATGCTCCTAAAATCCAAATAACAACAACAACATTCCATATAAGATAGACTTCTTCTATCTAAAAGATTTTTAGATAGCTGTCTTTAAAAGATTCAAGTGTGGATGTAGACATAGATGTATAATGTTTATTTGGTTTATCAGCAATCTGTACAGGATCATCATCAACAGTTATGCCATTTATATCCAGTGGACCAAGTGATTCAGTTCCATCTAGTGTCAATATTCCACCCTGAGTTATACTTACCATAAGACACTGTATTCCCTGACAATTTATAATCATCCCATGCATTTTTCTTCTTTGTCAAGGTTATCAATTCACCTGACATCTATTTTAGTCTAAACCTTGAACAATATCTTTTAATTGGTATAAAATATTGGTTGCCTCTTTGGTTACCTCTCTGAACACTTCCTGTTTGGCATTTACACTATTTATCAACATTAGTTGGTCCCACTGCAAAGAGTTTAAAAAACACTTGAGGCCCATTATCTCACCTTTGCAAAAAACAAAATCCCTTTTCCTTGACAGTAGTTATTTCTTTGAATAAATCCCACTATGATCACTGCCACCCTAAAGGTTCCTTTACTACAGATTTTTAATACACAATGAATTACTGAGATAGCCAGATCAAGAATATTGCTTTCTTTTGTTGCCGCTCTAATATGTTGGTGGAGAAAAAGTCATCCAGAAAATTAAGAAATGTTCTGTTACTGAGTGAGCTACCAACCCACAAATTCCAATCAATATCTGGAAAGTTAAAATCCCCACAAGGCAATCTGATTTGCTGGCCCACTCTTTTTTATATATATATAGATTTTCATTATATTCTCCACATCTTTGCTTTTCCAGTGTTCATGTCTGTAATATTGATATCACACTGACCTGTGTCTAATGTTGTACTGTTTTAGAATCTGTGCTTCTCAACCAAAAGTATAACTTCTCCTATTCCCTCCTGTCATGTCTGTTGTTTTTGTACACTTTATAACTCCCATATCAAAAGTCTGCTTCCCCGGTATCAGAGTGATACCATATTTTTTTTTGTAATTACAGTGTTGGCATTTGATGAATTAACCAAAACTTATTAAATTTATTTGCTATGCTCTGAGCTTTAGTGTATAAGTGAGTAAATGTGTGCTTGTCCATATTTTTAATAACTCTTCTACAGTCCATGTAATTACTCTCACATGTACTCCAGCAGGCCTTGTAATCCTCTCTCCTTCCTGCTTTTTAGGATAAGAAGAATCAATTCCACTTCTGTTTATGGCTGTCATTAAACTATTAGTCTACATAATCCCCATACTAACGGTTTTCCAATCTATTTAATAGTGCCTTAATAGCATCAGCAAATATCCTCACATCTTCAAGTCCATCTATATAAAAACAGTTCCTTTTATAAACAAGCACTGGCTGTGATGAGGAAAACTCTATCCTCTTTCACAATCTCTCTGGGGCCAAACTAATTGCAAGGCTCATCACAAACTGTCTTTTGTCATGTATTGGCAAAATTCACTCCAATTCATGACTTTCTCAATTACATGTCACTCATTAAGTAAAGCCTCACACTCCTTATATCATTGTTCCAATTATATGGGCACTTTTAAGGGCACAAAAGATGATATAGTTGTACACATTGGCACTAATGATATCAAGAGTAGGAGACCGGCAGAATTATTACTTAACAAGTACAGGTCACTGTTGAAAAAAAAGCCGTGAATTAGGATTGAATTTGAAAGTGTCTGCAATTCTGCCCAGACACGATAGGAGGGAGTATATGATGAGAGCCTTGTCGATCAATTCGGCCCTGGAAAGATTGTGCAAGGCTCAAGGGGTAGAATTTTTTTCAACCTGGACTGTACTTGTTAACAGGAGAGACTGCTTCTACAGGCATGGGATACACTTAAATAGAAAGGGTGCAAGAATATTTGCTGATGCTATCGCGGCAGTGTTAGGTGGGTCAGAAAACTGCTAGCTAGAGGGAGACAAAGACTAATAGATTAACAGTAGCCACTGGCAGAGGTGAAAGAGATTCTTGCACTGCTTCTATTGGAATGAACAGAAGCCTGAAAAACAAGATACAGGATATTTCAGAGACTGCTGGGAGTCATTGCGGTACAAGTAAACACATGGGTAGGTTAGGGTAGCTAAGAATAGAAACAGGTGCATGTATACTTGCGTGTACACCAATTCTAGGAGTTTAGTAAATAAATTTGATGAATTTGAGGTATTGCTCAAAACATCAAAGGCAGATATTGTTGGGATATCAGAGACGTGGTGTCACACAGATATAAGGAATGCGGAACTGGAATTTGGGGAATACAATGTGTATAGAAAGGATAGACAGGACAGGAGGGGAGGGGAGGGGAGGAGGGGTTATGCTATTAGTTAAGAAACATATAAAATCCAAGGAAGTGAAGCCAGTCAACATCGATGGACAGGGCAGTCTCGAGTCAGTTTGGTGTGACATAAGCATAGGGAAATCAAAATTGAGAGTAGGAGTGTGCTATAGGCCTAATGACTCTGATGAGTATAATAAGAAACTGTACAGGGAAATAGAGTGAGCAGTAAATCAGAGAGTCTTATAATGGGGGATTTTAATTTCCCAGATATTGACTGGAGTTTGGGGGCTGGTCACTCACACACTAGCAAGGCTTTTGTGGATTTATTGGATGATTGTTTTCTACATCAGCATGTTCGGGAGGCAACTAGAGGGAGTAATACTCTTGATTTGATTATCAGTAGTGATTCTTCATGCATTAAGAATCTGCAGATAAATGAACCACTAGGTGGAAGTGATCACAGTGTGCTGAAGTGGGATTTACTCAAGGAGGTAACTACCATTAGGGGTAAAGGGAAGAGTTATTGCTTTCGTAAAGACGACTACAATGGACTGAGACGGTATTTAAATTCTATACAGTGGGACCAACTGATGATGTTCTCAACAGCAAATTCAAAATGGGAAGCATTCAAAGAACTTATCTTGGAAGCTACTAGGCTTTACATACCAACTAAGAAATATTGTTCAAGTTTTAGGCCAAAATGGATGTCAGATGAACTAATGAGGTATATGGCAGAGAAGAAAAATGCATGGGATACTTACAAATTAACACATGACACAGAAGCCTATGATAGATACAAGTTGATATGCAACCAAGTTACAAAGGAGGTTAGGCAGACGAAGGCAGATTATGAGAAATCCTTGGCAAGGGATGCAAAGAAAAACAGCAAAGAGTTCTTTACTTATGTAAACTCTAGAAGGAAGGGGATGAATCAGATTGGTCCACTTGATATTGATGGGTCATCTGTTGATGATCCTGCTCAGGTAGCTAACAAACTAAATGAATATTTTGCATCGACATTCACACATGAGGAGTTATTCAGCAAGGGGAATGCCAGAGGTGTATTCAACTCTAGCAGTAAGCTAGAGAATCCAATAATAACTGAGAGTAAAGTGGAGGAGAAATTGTTGAAGATAAACACAAAAAAGGCACCTGGGGTGGATGGGATCTATCCAGTTATATTAAAGGAGGCAGCAAAGGAAGTAAGCAAACCCTTAGCCATAATTATGAGAGCTTCCTTGGACTCAGGGGAGGTACCCAACGACTGAAGATGTGCAAATGTGACCCCAATTCACAAAGGAGGATCAAAGGCTGACACAAGTAATTATAGACGTCTGAGTTTAACTTCTGTTCCAGGAAAATTAATGGAGGTATTGGTTAAAGAAGCACTGCAGGATCATCTAGCATTAGCTTTAGTAAAGGCATATGATGCAAGAAAGCAAGCTTATTCAGCATCAGCCAAAAAAAAAAAAAACACTACTCCCATTTCACCCGTCCGTTCGTTCAAAATAGCTGGCCAGCTGAGCCTTAAATTCGTTTAGGCTATCAACTTCACCAACAAGTGATGGAAGTCTGTTCCACCAACCAACTACCCACTGGCTAAAGGCAAATTTCCACACATCTATCCTACATCTGTCTTTTCTCAATTTGAATTTATGTCCTCTCAGGTGATTATTCTGAGCAAGAGGAAGAATCCCATCGGCACTGAGCATGCTCAAACCATTCAAAGCCTTATAAACCTCTATCAGGTCACCTCGCCGGTGCCTAGTCACAGACTCTGTAATTTGCAAAACTTAAGCCTTTCTTCGTAAGAGCAACCCTTTGTTCCATTCACTAATCTTGTTGCCCTTCTCTGTACTCGTTCCAGCAGCTCTACATCCTTCTTGAAATGAGGCGTCCAGACCTGTATACAGTACTCAAGGTGTGGCCTGACCATTGCCTTATACAAGGGAATAATCACCTCCCAATCTCTGCTAGAGAAATTCCTGTATATCATTGACAAGACACCATGAGCTACTCTTGCAGCTCGTCTGCACTGCTCAGAGAACTTCATATCCGCCTGCACAATTACCCCCAGGTCCTTTTCATTCTCTACCACTGTAGGTGTAGTACCGCAGAGTTGATACATTGCTCTGGGGTTACTGTTTCCCATATGTAGTACTTTACATTTGTCAATGTTAAACTTCATTTGCCACCTCTCAGCCCATCTGCTCAACCTTTCCAAGTCCTGTTGCAGCAGCATAGCATCAGTAGTGTCCTTAACAACCCTGCCAACCTTTGTATCACCTGCAAACTTGGACATTAAGCTTGATATACCATCATCAATATCATTTATAAATACAGAAAACAACAAAGGACCCAACACTGAACCCTGAGGAACTCCACTAATAACATTAGTCCACGTTGAGCAGTGTCCACTGATTACCACTCTCTGTCTTCTGCCACTCAGCCGGTCAAAGACAAGCAGATGTGTGCCATAATTTAGGACCTGCAAGTTTAACTGTAAGAACAATTATGAAAAAATAAAGAATCAATTTTAGCAGCGGAAAAGATATCTGTTCCACTGTAAGCAACTAGGACTAGGCCAGCTATCAGGATTGAAATGGAAAGACTAACTAATTTTATAGAAGATAATATCCAATGCCGAATTCAGTTAAGATAAATATTATAAATAATAAAAAAAGAGAGAGGGAGATTAGCCTATAAAAAAATAAAAAATTGGAACCATTTAAAACTAGAACAGGCTTGCTGAATAGATTTAAAATCCAGGTAGAAGTTGCAAGTGCAGATCAAGGAGCCGAAACTTTCAAAAAAGAACTTGTTAAAATTATTGAAGAGGGGTATTGTGTGTTAATGTTCACAACAAGTTTATAACATAGATGAAGCAGGACTTTTGTGGAAACGAATGCCTAAAAAGAAGTTTCATATTGAAAGAAGAAAAACAGAGACTTCAGTTATAGCTCAGACACAGCATGGTTTTGTTAAGGGGAAGTCTTGCCTGACCAATTTGATTGGATACTATGATGCAGTCACAAAAGAACTGGATGCAGGGAATAACTTTGATATTATATACTTGGATCTTAGAAAGGCTTTTGGTACTGTTGCATATGGAAGACTGCTGCACAAATTGGAGCAGTGTAGCATTGGAGGTAAATTGCTGCTATGGATAAAGGGGTGGTTGAGGGGGAGAAGACAGAGAGTAGTAATCAGTGGACACTACTCCTCATGGACTAATGTTATTAATGGAGTCCCCCAGGGTTCAGTGTTAGGTCCATTGTTGTTTTCTGTATTTATAAACGATATTGATGATGGTATATCAAGCTTATTGTCCAAGTTTGCAGACGATACGAAGGTTGGCAGGGTTGTCAAGGACACTACTGACACTATGCTACTGCAACAGGATCTGGAAAGGTTGAGCAGATGGGCAGAGAGGTGGCAAATGAAGTTTAACATTGACAAATGTAAAGTATTACATATGGGAAACAGCAACCCCAAAGCAACGTATCAACTCTGCGGTACTACACTGTCAGTGTAGTACCACAGAGAATGAAAGGGACCTGGGGTGGTTGTGCAGGCAGATATGAAGTTCTCTGAACAGTGCAGATGGGCTGCAAGAGTAGCTCATGGTGTATTGTCAATGATATATAGGAATTTTTCTAGCAGGGATAAGGAGGTGATTATTCCCTTGTACAAAATGGTCAGGCCACACCTAGAGTACTGTATACATGTCTGGAGGCCTCATTTCAAGAATAATGTAGAGCTGCTGGAACGAGTACAGAGAAGGGCAACAAGATTAGTGAATAGAACAAAGGGTTGCTCTTACGAAGAAAGGCTTTAAGTTTTGCAAATTACAGTGTCTGGAGACTAGGCACTTGCAAGGTGATCTGATAGAGGTGTATAAAGCCTTGAATGGTTTGAGTATGCTCAATGCCGATGGGATTCTTCCTCTTGCTCAGAATAATCACCTGAGAGGGCATAAATTCAAATTGAGGAAAGACAGATGTAGGATAGATGTGTGGAAATTTGCCTTTAGCCAGCGGGTGGCTGATTGGTGGAACAGACTTCCATCCCTTGTCTTGGAAGTTGATAGCCTAAATAAGTTTAAGGCTCAGCTGGACAGGTATTTGGTGAAGTGGAAGTGTTTTTTTTTTTTTTTGGCTGATGCTGCATAAGCTTGCTTTTTTGCCTCAAATGCCTTTACTAATGCTAATGCTAATATACAACAATGTCACCTTTCTTTGGGCCCTTAAATGATAACTGTTTACAGTATCATATCAACTTTTACATCTGGCAGATATACTCTGGTCCTATTTTTTGAAATGTTTAGGCTTCAAAAGGGTTTAGTAATGTAAATGCTGATGGAATCTTTACTCTTTCTCAAGATGATACACACACATAAGGGGGACATGAATTTAAATTGAAAAAGGATGGTTGCAGAACAGATATGCAAAAATCCACATTCAGCCAAAGAATAATTGATACTTCAAATAAAATATCAACTACTGTTGTCGAAGTTTGAATAAATTTAGAGAAAGAGTGAACAGCTTATTATCAGGAGTGTGCAAAGGAAGGCGAGTAAAAGGATTTATTATTTTTGGTCAATGCTGTATAAATTTTGCACCCTTTCATCATTTTTGCCAATTCTAGTACAAATGCTAGAGGATAGTAATAATATTAGAATCTATAACCTTCCTTATCCCAGAGATAAAGAAAGTTAAAAATTTCCAGAGCTTCACATGTTTAGTAGTTAGTTTACATTTAACTCTAATTCACTCTTTTATTGTATTCTTAAAACATTTTACTGAAGTACTGTCTACAAGCATCATCTTGTTTCACTTCTATGAATTTCTGAACTATGAACATTTTGGATTTGCATTAATCTCACTAAAAACACTGAGTAATTCTGCTAGTAAACAGACAAACTGTACGCAAAATTAACAGTCATTGTGCACCACTGTGAATTTTGTAACTTCTTTTTAAAATACTTAATGAAACTTACAACACATTTATAAAAAGACCACCAGTAATCATTAACATCACATCAATAGGAACTAGACAGAGCATTGCTGTGGCTGAAGATTGAAAAGTGGCTGAGAAGAGACAACCTATGGAGAAAACGAAAATAAAAAAGGCTCTAAATATTGTTTTGTCTAGTTTAAAAATTTATAAAATTAAATTTGATGATATAATAAGAGTATACATCAAAAGTCTGTGGACTAGTTGGAGTGTGGCAACATGCCTGTATATACAGAATGTTCCATAAGTCTTCTTCAATGAGAGAAGTCAATTATTCAACAAAATGACTGCATGCAAATAACGGGGTTTGTAATTGCTGTGCCACTTCTTGAAACTCAGGAACTAACAACAATACTACAGTTTACTAAAATTAACCTCCCTCCTTTTCATTACATGTATGATTAGTGATATTCTAATAGCTATTAATCTGGTTGGTCAGCTACCAACCAGATAAAAGTGCACGATTCCTCAAGAAATTTGTCATAATATGATTATTAAGTAACATTAACTGAACTATAGAAGACTTATTGTTTATACTCTGGCATGACTATCATGTCAGAGGAATTTACATTAAATCATGAATATTGTTAATTGTATTTAGCAGTCATGAGCTTGAATCACAGTCCACTCAAAGAGCATTTTCTACAGCACTCTTGTTTTTGACCTTAGTTACATAACTTCTGTTATTCTAAAATGCAATATGCTAAAAATCTTCCCTGAAGCTGACTAAAATTTGTTTATAGACACTTGTCAAGGGCAGGAACAAAAAGTGTCAAAAGTGTTGAACAGGATACATTTATCCATTTCTGATAGCTTTCAAAAGGTTTTAGTCCAACTTTGGAGAAGGATTTTTTTTAGCATATTGTGCTTTAGAAAATTTAAGTCTGCTGTAGTGAGTTCATTTATTCTTACTTATCAATTATAATATGACACATTTCTTGGAGGAATCGTGCATTGGTGGGTAGTTTAATAGTAGTTGTTATCCCAGCTGTTTGAATATCACTCAGCACATTTCTAATAAATAAAGGGTGGGATCATTTTAGTAAATTGTGGTATTGATGTTCTTGAGTTTGAAGAAATATTGCAGAAGAAACTACAGGTACTCCTATATATATATATATATATCAATGTGGCTAAGGATAATGAAAAATGAAAGACTAAGAAGTTGTTGCAAATCAAGGATTTTCAATCTACAATGCTGAAAGCTTTTTATTTACAACAAACCATTATGGCACTTACCCTTTTGGCATATCAATAGTGAAAAGTGCCAGAAGTTGCAATTTTGACATGATGGCAAAAGAGAACAAGGAGACAAGAAAAATTAATAGGAAATACAAGGAAGTACAGGAAAAATTAATAAAGAACAAAAGCATTATGTTTTAATGAACTCATACAAAAATAATGTGTGTGTGTGGTATGGGTGTTTATTGGCGCATTAGCTGCTATGGCTATAGTGCGCCTATTCTTAGGAATATTAAAAAATAATCCAGTTTAAATTAGTTTCAGTTCCGTAGCCTATTTATAAAAGATGATACACTCCGATTTGTTTTAAAAAGCAGAAAAGTTTGTTAACATTTGCATCCTCTCCAATGATATGATGTAATGTCAATGTTACAAAAATAATGTTTCAATGTGGCCAACAAGTGTTACAACTGTCAAATCTGTGGGATGCTCAATACACATGTGAGTACAATTCTCTGACTTTCAACACTCTGCCACTCTGAAACACCTTTTACTATTGATGTGCCAAGGGGCTAGCATCATAACTATTTGCCACAGGTAAAAAAAAAAAAAAAAAAAAAAGGCTCCAAATATTGTTTTGTCTAGTTTAAAAATTTTCAAACTCGCTGATTCAATTCTTTTCTCCTCTTTCACTTTTCAGCATTTTCAAATAACTGGGCATCTCCTATAAAAAAAGTGTACTTATGGGATATATAGGTATATATAGATACTGCATATACATTAACCTATTCAGCCAGTGAACTGAAATCTTTCTACAACAATTAGTCCATAATTGCTTAGTCTACATTTTACGTCTATTACATATGTAATAAAAGATACAGTAATGCAGTTCCACTCAACACAATAACAAGAACAGCACAGAAACTTTCACCATCTCAACTATAAATGTTTACACTTAGATTTACATTTCAAAATGGTAACACAGAAAATGAACTATAGACAACTAACCATCCAGAGGAGTCATGTTTTGTATGCAGGCTGTAAAGAAAATAGCATCACAATTCATATTCTGTCACTATTGTTTTTAGAAATTTCAACAAAATTCCTTACCGTAACCAACAGAAAAAAATAAAATAAATAAAAATTGTGCAACTATTGAATTGTTCAGATAATCCCAATTTTGGTATTTAAGTATATAAAGATCCTTGGGGTCTTTCATAAATTTATTTCAGATCAATTCAATAGTTGAGGACAACAAACCCAATCCAGCATATTTTTTTTTTTTTTTTTTTTTACCCCTGAGTTTTACCTACTGTAAAAAAATTTCAGACACAGATAAGAGTGAGTTTGTTTGTTTTTGTTTGATGTTCTGATACTTTTAACAATTAAATTTTTTGAATAATTTAGTAATAAATGCTCCTTTAAGTTATATTTTGCTTCTTCTGCTGGGCTAATATTCACTTTAGAGATATTTTTATTTGCTTTTTGACACATTGACAACAATATTATTGTTGTTGATGTGTCAAAAAAAAATTATTAATACAGTAATAATTTTACTCAAACTAAAATTATTAATACAGTAGAACCTGGATAAGAACTTTTCCAAGGGAGTGGAGTTTATAACTTCTTATGAGGGAAAACTTCTCAGAAGGGGAAAATGACCTAAGAGTATGAAATATTAACTACACCAATAAAAATGACAAGATACACATACATAAGTTAAAGATGGTTTTTAAGTACTGCAGAATTTATAAATATTTTACTCTGCCTATGGGAAACATTTTTAAACTGAGGATTTCTAATTGCTTAATATTCTGTTCATTAAACTCATTGCCAAGTTGAAAAGATGAACTCCTTTGGATTTCATCCTTCCACCTATAACCCTTCAAATATTAAAAAATAAATTTATATTATTTTGATTGCATTAGTGTATGTTATTTTGACTGCATTTTGATTTCACTTATAGTTGCAATTTGTGGTGTACTTTAAACATTTTTTCATGGTGTACTTTAAACATTTTCATACAGTAATTTTATTTGAATTTTAAGTGAATGTGCTGTATTATGTAGCCAAAGAACAATTTTTATATTAGAAATCAAAACACTTTTTAGATAATATTTTGCTAAGTCATATTATGGATGCTATAATTTAAGTTAACTTACCAAATGCACTGGCTGTGTTGGAAGTAAGAACAATTACTACTGCAGTTAGAGAAAAGCTCCTGAGACTTCTATGTAATCCTAATTATCAAAAGTAACATTAAGTTGTAAAACTATAATTTTTTAAATTCTTCCTAATCATCATTGAGATTTATGAAAAAAAAAAAAACAAAAAAACCATACAGGATTTTTTATTATCTCTGTATTCAGGTTATCAATTTTGTGGAGTGATTCTAAACTTTTAGGGATCAGTAAAATACTCACAAGAACAAATTCTGTGATTCGTGTTTCCCATATCATGTGTTAAAGTTGAATTTTATGGTAATAACATTTTGCATTTAACTGTAAATTTTACACCTTCTTCAGACTTTACAATTTTATGGCTACTGTCAAGTGTAGGGAATGTGTACTTGCTAGCACATACCCCAAAGTTAAGGTGGGGGCACTAGTAAGGCCACATTATCCTTTTGAAAGGACATCAACACCCGACTGCAGAGGCAGTCCACTTTGGCTAGTAAACTGATAATTCCACAGCATTTGGTCCTTGAGGTTGTCACAGACATTCTCTCAGATATGCCAGACAAGCTATACTTGCTACCTGGGAGTCTAAAACGCTGATGAAACTGATATTCGGGTGACATTCAAGTCAAGTGGACCCAATTTCGGCGAGGTCCGGACGGTTTGTGACAGCCAAAACCTCTGCTTGCACCTTCATGATGGCGGGACTGTTAGTAATCCTGGGTATAACCTCCATGCACAAGTACATGGTGGGTGACCACCAAGGTGTGAACCAACGTAAGCAGGGGTTGAGGTGTGGCGCCCACAACACATGGAGGAACGCCGCCCCTCTATGTTACCAGGCAGTACTAGGTGGTAGATGACTCTCATCAACCGGTGAAATACCACCACTTTGCTTATTGGAGGCTTGAAGTGGTGGAACCCATGTTTAGTCTCTAGAGCTAAGTTCCGGTCAACCCTTCCCTATCTCTTCCAACATGCAGTATGATTGATGACTTTTGAGGTTATGATGAACGTCGTGGCGAGATCCAATATTCCTTACATTTTGAGGGTACAGCTCTAAAACGGGGTTTGCAAGCCGGCCGCTAGTTAGTACACCGGACCGAACCTATTGGTAACTCTCTAGGAGGCTTCCAGATCGGCTAGTGTATAATCTTGCTACCTCTACTCTGCCAGGTAGTGACGGGAGGGAGTCGGAGTAGTGTGTATGCGGGGAGCATTGCCGAGGCCACGTTATGTCAAGGATCTGGATATATTCTTACCACGTGTACGCCATATCCAAAAATTTCATTACTTCATACAGCATGTCCCACCCACTTTTTCTTACTATTGAATACACTATGAATTGTCAAACTAATAGAGCAAGCTTATCTGTGAAAAGATCTAAACCTCCCAAGGACTTCCTAATTCATTTCACAAATATACGTGGTCTCAATTCTAATCTCAACGATGTCCATTTCCACTTGCAGTCTGCCAAACCCCATGTGCTTTTTCTGACAGAATCTCAGTTTTTGGTTGATTCAACTACTGCTCATCTCAGATGCCCAAATTATTCGCTGTATGATTCCTTTCGCCTCAAAGGTGGTACTTGTGCATATGTCCGTTCTGATATTCCCTGTCAGAGACTTGGCAATTTGGAATCTTCTCTGGCTTAAAATCTCTCTACCTCATTGTGTCAAATTCATCTGTTGTCTCTTCCGTTCTCCCAACTCCACTAATCACTTGGAGCTCTTTGACTTCCTCTCTTTCAACTTCTACAGAAAGGATAGACAGGATAGGAAGGGGGGAGGGGTTATGCTATTAGTTAAGAAACACATAAAATCCAAGGAAGTGAAGCCAGTCGACATCGCTGGACAGCGCAGTGTCGAGTCAGTTTGGTGTGACATAAGCATTGGGAGATCAAAATTGAGAGTAGGAGTGTGCTATAGGCCTAATGACTCTGATGAGTATAATAAGGAACTGTACAGGGAAATAGAGTGGGCCAGTAAATCAGAGAGTCTTATAATGGGAGATTTTAATTTCCCAGATATTGACTGGAATTTGGGGGCTGGTTACTCACACACTAGCAGGGCTTTTGTGGATTTATTGGATGATTGTTTTCTACATCAGCATGTTCGGGAGGCACCTAGAGGGAGTAATACTCTTGATTTGATTATCAGCAGTGATTCTTCATGCATTAAGAATCTGCAGATAAATGAACCACTAGGTGGCAGTGATCACAGTGTGCTGAAGTGGGATTTACTGAAAGAGGTAACTACCATTAGGGGTAAAGGGAAGGGTTATTGCTTCCGTAAAGGCGACTACGATGGACTGAGACAGTATTTAAATTCTATACAGTGGGACCAACTGATGATGTTACCAACAGCAAATTCAAAATGGGAAGCATTCAAAGAACTTATCTTGGAAGCTACTAGGCTTTACATACCAACTAAGAAATATTGTTCACGTTTTAGGCCAAAATGGATGTCAGATGAACTAATGAGGCATATGGCAGAGAAGAAAAATGCATGGGATACTTACAAATTAACACATGACACAGAAGCCTATGATAGATACAAGTTGATATGCAACCAAGTTACAAAGGAGGTTAGGCAGACGAAGGCAGATTATGAGAAATCCTTGGCAAGGGATGCAAAGAAAAACAGCAAAGAGTTCTTTACTTATGTAAACTCTAGAAGGAAGGGGATGAATCAGATTGGTCCACTTGATATTGATGGGTCATCTGTTGATGATCCTGCTCAGGTAGCTAACAAACTAAATGAATATTTTGCATCGACATTCACACATGAGGAGTTATTCAGCAAGGGGAATGCCAGAGGTGTATTCAACTCTAGCAGTAAGCTACAGAATCTTGAAATAACTGGGAGTAAAGTGGAGGAGAAACTGTTGAAGATAAACACCAGAAAGGCACCCGGGGTGGATGGGATCTATCCAGTTATATTAAAGGAGGCAGCAAAGGAAGTAAGCAAACCCTTAGCCATAATTATGAGAGCTTCCTTGGACTCAGGGGAGGTACCCATAGACTGGAAATGTGCAAATGTGATCCCAATTCACAAAGGAGGATCAAAGGCTGACACAAGTAATTATAGACCTGTGAGCTTAACTTCTGTTCCAGGAAAATTAATGGAGGCACTGGTTAAAGAAGCACTGCAGGATCATTTAGACAAGACTTCAGTTATAGCTGAGACACAGCATGGTTTTGTTAAGGGGAAGTCTTGCCTGACCAACTTGATTGGATACTATGATGCAGTCACAAAAGAACTGGATGCAGGGAATAACTTTGATATTATATACTTGGATCTTAGAAAGGCTTTTGATACAGTTGCACATGGAAGACTGCTACACAAATTGGAGCAGTGTGACATTGGAGGCAAATTGCTGCTATGGATAAAGGGGTGGTTGAGGGGGAGAAGACAGAGAGTGGTAATCAATGGACACTGCTCATATTGGACTAATGTTATTAGTGGAGTCCCTCAGGGCTCAGTGTTGGGTCCATTATTGTTTTCTGTATTTATAAATGATATTGATGATGGTATATCAAGCTTAATGTCTAAGTTTGCAGACGATACAAAGGTTGGCAGGGTTGTCAAGGACACTACTGACACTTTGCTGCTGCAACAGGATCTGGAAAGGTTGAGCACATGGGCTGAGAGGTGGCAAATGAAGTTTAACATTGACAAATGTAAAGTACTACACATGGGAAACAGCAACCCCAGAGCAACATATCAACTCTGTGGTACTACACTGACAGTGGTAGAGAATGAAAGGGACTTGGGGGTGGTTGTGCAGACAGATATGAAGTTCTCTGAGCAGTGGAGACGGGCTGCAAGAGTAGCTCATGGAGTATTGTCAATGATATACAGGAATTTTTCCAGCAGGGATAAGGAGGTGATTATTCCATTGTATAAGGCAATGGTCAGGCCACACCTAGAGTACTGTATACAGGTCTGGAGGCCTTATTTCAAGAAGGATGTAGAGCTGTTGGAACGAGTACAGAGAAGGGCAACAAGATTAGTGAATGGAACAAAGGGGTGCTCTTACGAAGAAAGGCTTAAGTTTTGCAAATTACAGTGTCTGGAGACTAGGCAACGTCGAGGTGATCTGATAGAGGTGTATAAAGCCTTGAATGGTTTAAGCATGCTCAATGCTGATGGGATTCTTCCTCTAGCTCAGAAAAATCACCTGAGAGGGCATAAATTCAAATTGAGGAAAGACAGATGTAGGATAGACTTGCGGAAATTTGCCTTTAGCCAGCGGGTGGTTGGTTGGTTGGTGGAACAGACTTCCATCCCTTGTGGTGGTGGTTGATAGCCTAAATAAGTTTAAGGCTCAGCTGGACAGGTATTTTGAACGAACAGAGGGGTGAAGTGGAAGTGGGTTTTTTTTTTTTTTGGCTGATCTGCATAAGCTTGCTTTCTTGCATCAAATGCCTCTACTAATGCTAATGCTAATGTAAACTCTTGAAGGAAAGGGTTGAATCAGATTGGTCTGCTGGATATTGATGGTTCAACAGTTGAGGATCCTGCTCAGGTGGCTAACAAACTAAATGAGTGTTTTGCATCTACATTCACACATGAGGAGTTATTCAGGAAGGGGAATGCCAGAGGTGAAGTAAACTCTGCCAGTGAGTTCGATGATTTTGTAATAACTGAGAGGAAAGTGGAGGAGAAATTGTTGGGGATAAACTTAAAAAAGGCACACGGGGTGGATGGGATCTATCCAGTTATATTAAAGGAGGCAGCAAAGGAAGTAAGCAAACCCTTAGCCATAATTATGAGAGCTTCTTTGAAGTCAAGGGAGTAGGTACCCATAGACTGGAGAAGTGCAAATGTGACCCCAATTCACAAAGGAAGATCAAATGCTGTCACAAGTAATTATAGACCTGTGAGTTTAACATCTGTTCCAGGAAAATTAATGGAGGCACTGGTTAAAGAAGCACTGCAGAATCATCTAGACAAGACTTCAGTTATAGCTGGGACACAACATGGTCCATTGATTACCACTCTCTGTCTTCTCCCCCTCAACCATCCCTTTATCCATAGCAGCAATTTGCCTCCAATGCCACACTGCTCCAATTTGTGCAGCAGGCTTCCATGTACAACAGTATCAAAAGCCTTTCTAATAACTTTTATATTATAAATTTTGATCTTAGAAAGACTTTTCATACTGTTGTACATGGAAGCCTGCTGCACAAATTGGAGCAGTGTGGCATTGGAGGCAAATTGCTGCTATGGATAAAGGTGTGGTTGAGGGGGAGAAGACAGAGAGTGGTAATCAATGGACACTGCTCATCGTGGACTAATGTTATTAGTGGAGTCCCTCAGGGTTCAGTGTTGGGTACATTATTGTTTTCTGTATTTATGAATGATATTGATGATGGTATATCAAGCTTAATGTCCAAGTTTGCAGACGATACAACGGTTGGCGGGGTTGTTAAGGACACTACTGATGCTATGCTGCTGCAACAGGATCTGGAAAGTTGAACAGATGGGCTGAGAGGTGGCAAATGAAGTTTAACATTGACAAATGTAAAGTACTACATATGGGAAACAGCAAGCCCAGAGCAATGTATCAACTCTGTGGTACTACACTGACATGGTAGAGAATGAAAAGGACCTGGGGGTAATTGTGCTGGCAGATATGAAGTTCTCTGACCAGTACAGATGGGCTGGAAGAGTAGCTAATGGTGTCTTGTCAATGATATACAGGAATTTTTCTAGCAGGGATAAGGAGGTGATTATTTCCTTGTATAAGGCAATGGTCAGGCCACATCTTGAGCACTGTATACAGGTTGGAGGCTTCATTTCAAGAAGGATGTAGAGCTGCTGGAATGAGTACAGAGAAGGGCAACAAGATTAGTGAATGGAACAAAGGGTTGCTCTTACGAAGAAAGGCTTAAGTTTTGCAAATCACAGTGTCTGGAGACTAGGCACTGGCGAGGTGATCTGATAGAGGTGTATAAATCCTTGAATGGTTTGAGCATGCTCAATGCCGATGGGATTCTTCGTCTTGCTCAGAATAATCACCTGAGAGGGCATAAATTCAGATTGAGGAAAGACAGATGTAGATAGATGTGCGGAAATTTGCCTTTAGCCAGCGGGTAGTTAACCAACAAGGGGTGGAACAGACTTCCATCCCTTGTTGTGGAAGTTGATAGCCTAAATAAATTTAAGGCTCAGCTCGACAGGTATTTCGAACGAATGGAGGGGTGAAATGGAAGTGGTGTTTTTTTTTTTGCCTGATGCTGCATATTGTTATTTGTTATTTGGTTTTTAGGAGCATTAGCAACTAAGGCCATATTGCTCCAGGGATATACGGTGGTCATTCCCTGACCTTTCCGCATCCTCCATATTTGGTGGTCATGGGCTCGAAATCCGGTCTAATCAAGAAGCGTGTGCTACGCACTGCTGCTCCTGCCCACCTGGCTACGAAGGCGCCACCTGATGCTGCATAAGCTTGCTTTCTTGCATCATATGCCTCTACTAATGCTAATGCTAATGTACGAACCCCCAGGCGGTACTAGAGACCTGAACCCAGAAGCTGTACTGGGACCGCACCATAATAACGGATAAGACCATCCCGCACAACAGACTGGACACAACCCTTGTGGACAAGATGGAAAAGGCTACCTACCTGATTGACATAGTGGTGCCGAACACTAGCAATGTCCAGAAAACCCGTGAGGAAAAAATTAGGAAGTACACGAACCTGAGACATGAGATCAAGGAGATGTGGTATATACAAGATGTATCAACCATCCCAATCATCGTGTCAACCACAGGTATGGTACCAAAGATTCTACATAGCAGCCTAGCAGCAATAAGTCTCCCAGAGAACACCTATAAGGAACTCCAGAAAGTCGCAATCCTGAACACCTGTAGGATAGTCAGAGATTTCCTCGACCGACAGTAACACCAGACATTACAACCACCCTGTGTACTCGGTAGCAGTACCCGTCACTAAGTGGAATCCCCCAATCAGGGAGAAATAATATAAGAGCAATAATAATAATAATAATAATAATACACTCTTACTCTTTTTGTTCTCCCAATGCTTATGTTACACCAAACTGACTCAACATTGTACTGGCCACCTATAACAACTGACTGCATTTCCTTAGATTTAATATGATTCTTAACTAATTGAGTGACACCACATCTTCAATATCTCTAAAACATCTGCATTCAACAACTTTACTACTTCAACTTCATAAAATTAGTTACTATGCTCCCAGCATTAGTGTGCATGCGAGTATACATGCACCTGTTTTTACTCTTAGTTACCTGAACACAGCCTATGTATTTGCTTGTTCCATGAGCCCCCCCCCCCCCCAGCAGGCCTTGCAATTCTCGACAGCTTGCTTCCCAAGCTGCTGTATTTTTGTATAGAATCACTTTCACCTCTGCCTGTGGTTGTAGTTAATTAGTCTGTTGTATCCCTTAAAGCTAGCAGTTTTCTAACCTACCTCACTGCCTGAATAGAATCAGTGAATATAAACAACCCCGGCACTTCTACAACATGGTTTTGCTCTAACACGATTGATAAATTGCAGCAATCGCACAACACGGTGCTTATATAACATGGTTTCACTCTAACATGGTTAGAGAATTGTGACAAACCTCACATAACATGTTATTTTTGAGCTTTTGTGATGTAATTTTTCAACATTTGCATTGTTTCTTGTGAATCCCTGCTGTTAACTTGCTAGTCGTTATGCAGAAAAAAATTATTGAGAAATCCCCATGTTAGGTTCTGTGATATTGAACTTGTGCTTGTTTGAGACCATAAAAATTGTGACTTTGAAGCATATAGTTCGTGACTTTTAAGGTTTTTGGAAGGTTATTTTAGTTTTTATTTGATTATTTATAAATTTTTCTGGGTATGTATTACTAAACTTTGTTCTTAAGAACCGTATTTGAATAATTTCTTTGTTGGGAATTAAATTCCATCCTTGAATTATCCCCAAGGATAGTAAAAAAGCAACTTTATTTCTCTAGAATCAAAGATGCAAATTTTGGATTGTCTTAAAAAAGGGAGAAGTATCATATGTTTCAAAAAGCTTAAATTTAAATGAAGCAACAATCCGGACCATAAAGAATATGAACAGAAAATTAGAAGTGCTGTTGCTGCATGATCTTTCATTTCCACAAATATGATAGCTTGTCCCTGAGCACCAATAATTGAGAAAGCAGAAAAAGCACTCTATATGTGGATTGAAGATAGCAGTAAAAAACGTATCCCATTAGACAGCAATGTAATTAAACAAAAGGCACTAAAAATTTATAACCATTTAAAATAAAATGGAGAATCTTTTGTTAACCCAGAGTTTGTTGCCGTAAAGGTTGGTCTGAGCGATTTAAAAACCGCTTCTCATTACATAACGTAAGAATTCAAGTGCATCAGCTGATAATGAAGCTGCCAAGAAGTATGCAGAGGAATTGCAAAAAATTATTGAAGACAATGGATACATGCCACATCAAGTTTTCAATGCTGATGAGACATCTTTGGTGGGGAAAAAATGCCCAAAAGAATGTTTATTTCGAAAAAGGAGAAACCTGCACCAGGTTTTAGGGTATCAAAAGTGTAACATTACTTATGTGCACTAATGCATTAGGAGATTGCATGATAAAACTATGCTAGTTCATAGATCCTATCCTCGTGCAATGAAAGGTGTAAATAAAAACATGTTACTGGTATATTGGAAAGCAAATAAAAAAGCTTGTGTAACTGCCGATTTATTTAAAGAATGGTTTCTAAACTGTTTTGTGCCAACTGTGGGAAGCTATTTAAAGCAGAAAAAAAATCTAGATGTCAAAGTTTTATTACTATTGGATAATGTGCCAGGCCATCCAAAAGATTTAAGTCATCCAAACATTGAGGTAATGTTCCTACCACCTAATACAACTTCTTTAATTCAGCCATTATGTCAAGGCATTATATCTACCTTTAAAACTCATTACAATGGATTTTGGAAAAAAATTGATTCTGAATCTACCGAAGTGATGGAGGCATGGAAACATTTTTCAGTTGTGGACAGTATCGGAATCATAGCTAAAAGAGGCTAATTCAGAGGATGATAGCACAGATGAAAATTCTGAAGTTCTGAATTTTACATAAGGCATAAATTTAGTCGAGCAATTAGAATCTCATTTTTTGAATGCAGGTCCTTTGACTGAAAGGAGCATGAAGTTCAAAAGGGTGTTCAAAAATGTTTAGCTCCATACCGTGAAATTTATGAAGATCTATCAAGCAAAAGCAAACCAAACCAGATCACTAATTTTTTAAAGAGAGCACAAGATACACGAAATCTAGATGCTGCAGAAGAAAGTTCAGAATGTGAAGATATTCTGCAACAGAGAAAACACTCTCTTTTGGTCGTCCTTAAAAAGAGAAACAGCGATGAGGAGGAAGAAAATTAAAAATAAAAGTACATTATCTGACATATATGAGCATTAGTAGAGACATAGGATGCAAGAAAGCAAGCTTATGCAGCCTCAGCCAAAAAAAAAAAAAAAAAACTTCCCCTTCACCCCTCCGTTCATTCGAAATACCTGTCCAGCTGAGCCTTAAATTTATTTAGGCTATCAACTTCCACAACAAGGGATGGAAGTCTGTTCCACCGAACCAACTACCCGCTGGCTAAAGGCAAATTTCCGCACATCTATCCTACATCTGTCTTTCCTCAATTTGAATTTATGCCCTCTCAGGTGATTATTCTGAGCAAGAGGAAGAATCCCATTAGCATTGAGCATGCTCAAACCATTCAAGGCTTTATACACCTCTATCAGATCACCTCGCCGGTGCCTAGTCTCCAGACACTGTAATTTGCAAAACTTAAGCCTTTCTTCGTAAGAGCAACCCTTTGTTCCATTCGACCCATCTGTGATATACCAGCTTAAGTTACCCATCTACAACATATTCAATAGAAAAGTTTGATGACATTCAAGAGTTGCTCTTGACATTTTTGATCATGTTTGGCATAAAGACCTTCTAAACAAGCTTCATCTTATGGACTGCCAATTTTTTTTTTTTGCAATTGGGTATCCAGTTTTCTCTCTGACTGCTTGCTGTGGGTGATGGTAGATGGCTTCCAGCTTCTCCATTAACGCTACTGTTAGTGAAGATGCAGTTTCTTCGATTCTTTCCTCTTGTATATTAATGACCCTCTTACACTGACTGAAAACCCTATCTGTGGCATTACCTTGCTTCTAAGCAACTTCTCACTCTGTACAAATCTCAAATCTGCTCCACTTTAGAATACTGTCCCCACAACTGTGTTGGTACTCCCAAAAAAAACTCACAAGCTTCTAGACTCCATTCAAAAGAGGACAGTTAGGTTAATTAATAACCTGTTCTCTTACAGAATCACTCCAATCTCTAAGTCAGATGTTCTGTTTCTGCTGCATGCCTTTTCTATAGATACTTCCATGGGCACTGTTCTGAACAGTCCATATATAAGTCCTCTCTCTTCCAAGAATGTCCGAATGTGTTGCAACCAGTCAGCATCTACTTGCTGTCCCACTTCAAATTCACAGAACTAACTTTCCTTCTTCCTAGTTCATTCCTTCAACTTCTGTTTTCTATATCAACCTTCCTTCACATGTATTTCCTGTAAATTGCAATCTTCAGAAATTCATAAATGCCATTGATTATTTTCTGTCTTCTTATTGTTGTTGTTGTTGTTTTGGTTTTTAGGAGCATTAGCAACTAAGGCCATATTGCTCCGTCTGTCTTCTTAACCTTCAATATATGCACAGTAATAAGTATTATAGGTACTTATTACTGTATGCATATAAAATACACACTTCCTTCTGGTTATCAAAATTTCATTTAGCTCCCTGTTATAATTTCATACACTCCTATCCCTAAAAATCTCTTCATATATGAATGTAGACACAAAATACCTATTTAGTTTATCAGCAAGCTGAGCAGGATCATCAACAGTTAAACTATTCATGTCTAGCAAACAAATGTAATTCATCCATTCCTTTAGTATTTACATAAGTAAAGAAATCTGATACTTTTCTTTGTATTCTTTTTCAAAGACTTCTCATAATCTGCCTTAGACTGCCTAACCTCCTCTAGACTTTATTGTAAACTGCTTTATATCTGCTGTAGGAATCTGTATCACCAATAATTTCTTTGCATTCCATGTAATTTTTTCTTCTCTGCCATGAGTCATCAGTTCCACTTATATCTAAGCTTTGAACAATATCTCTTGGTTGGTATAAAAAGCCTAGTAGCTACTACAGTGTACAAATGTAAGACAATGCATTTTTCATACATTTTTTACATAGTTGCTGCATTAAAACAGTTCCAAGAATGGTGGAAAATGAACATAGTTCCAAGAATATCTATCAAAGTCTTCCTTTCAGGAAGACTTGGACAGACATTCCTGGAACTGTTCATTTTCCACCCTCCCAACCTTCAATGTCATCTGAAATTCTGGCATCAAACCCCTCTATTCCCTCCTCATTTATGAAAATCAGAAACAGTGGTCCAGAGCCGAACCTTTGGCATAACAGTTTCTAACATTAGACTAATCAGAAGGGTAATCATTAATCATAATTCTTTGCTAACTGCCCTGTGGCCACCTTGCAATCCTTATGAAAATACCACATGATCCAGCTTATACAAAAGAAACCTCTCATGAGGGACCGAATTAAATGCTTTACTAAAATCGAAATAACCAAATGTTGAAATTATTTCCTATATCCAACTCACAAGTAACTATATTAAAATAACTAACTAGGTTAGCTAAATATAACTTTCAGTTAATAGAAACTTTTTATGTACCCTTCAGAATTCCCTTTCTATCTAACTTTCCCTGCAATGCAATCTTTTTAATTGCTTCCACGATTTTGCTACTACCAAAATCAGGCTTACCAGGCTGTAGTTACCCACCTCACTCCTCAATTCATGTATTGGCACTTTTCCAATCTAAAGGAAATCTCCAAAATCCAATGATGCCCTTAATGGTTTCCTGCCTCCCTCAAAATTAATGAGCATATGTCAAATCAAGGATCCTTACATGCTTTAGGGAAGAGAATTTTTCTATTCTTTCAATATCATGAATTTTGTGCTGCTCAGCCTTTCCTCTCTTCACTAAAAAGTTGTTCAATTCATCGGCAACATCAGCTGGATTATCTAAGTTTTTCCACATACATTAGACAAAATATCTAACCTGATTCATTCAATCTTCTGTGGATTCACACATGAAAAACTTGCACCCCATTCTTTGCTCTATAAGCTAGTGACTACTCCTACTCAGCCTCTGCCAACCTAATCTTTTCAGTAATACTAGTATTGCAGATCTACTTGTATATGTTATAAGCTTCAGTACTTTTCTTGACCAACTTTTCCATGCCATCTTTTCTATGTTTTATTAGACTGGAAAACTCTGTATTCAACCATCTCAGGACCCTCCTCACACTATATTTTCTTAATGGTATATACACTCAATGATCCAGCTTATATGGATCATTATGGATGGAGTGGTCATAATTCGGCAATCACTGAATTATGATCACCCCATTCTTAATGGACTATCTGCATAGCTCACCTTCATATACTAGGGCAGAGTAATTTGAGTCTGATTGTGATAAAGTAGCAGTTATGGCACATAATAAATATATCATGAAGTTTCAAAAGGACACAACTGTGGGAATTTGTGCACAGGTACTTCCATATCAGAAACAGAATGTCTTGTCAGCTGCTCACGGCCCACCGTGGTTAAGGTGTACAAAGAATGGTGTCAAACAGGTCAAACCACCTCCCACTAACAGAACTGTAAAGGATTATGCAAAGTAGATGTTTGTGATGAGCGATGGGTACAGCATGTTGTACAGGCTCAACAGCAGGTTACTGTGTGACAATTGACATTGCAATATAATATGGGGGGTGTGCAAGGACAATGTCCAAAATGAGATGCACTACACATTGATGTATGGGGTTCCACAGCAGATGACCCAAGAAACACCCTTCCTCACTGCTGATTACTGTTGACGGCAAATACTGTGGGTGTCAGCAACATGGTGATTGGATGTATCACAGTTTGTAAAATGCTTGTTCAGTTATTACTATTTTTAATAAAAATTAAGTTTCCAATAGGTATAAAACAAAAAAAGGTGTAGGTGTATTTTTGTTAGCTTTTGAAATTTAATCCCCCCCCCCTTTTTGTACTGGTTCTTAGTCTCTTATAACAGAGTTTCGCACTACACGAGATTTTATAGGAACCTAACTATTGTGTTATAAGAGGGTTACCTGTATTCTTGTACTGCTTCTATTTAAGTGTATCCCATCCCCGTAAAAGGAGTTTCTCCTGTTAACAAGCACAGACCATGCTGAGAAAAATCCTACAAATGGGTTTTGCACAGTCTCTCCAGGTCTGAATTGATTGACCAAGGCTCTCGTCATTAACTCCTCCAACTTGCAACTTTTGCTCAACATTGCCCTGTACTTGTTAAGCATGTCCTCTGGTCTCCTACTCTTAATATCATTGTTGCCAATGTGTACAACAATATCACCTTTTGTGCCCTTAAAAGATGATATCTGCACTACAACATACTCCCAACAAACACACCATTGCCCATATTCCACGTATCCTTTTTGCATAATATATTTCTCATTTCTCTGACAACAGATTCACCAACAATAACTACCTCCTGTGGGACCAGTGCAATCTGTCTTTGGAATTGCTGCTGTATTGTCTGATGCACCAGTGTAAATGCTGGCATTGAGGTGGGTGGGCAGCTGAGAGCATGATGGGCCTCCCATTTTAATTTTTTTGACTGCATAAGCCATGTTCTTCATTCTCCCATAAATGCCCATCAGAATGCTGAGTTCACACTTAATTTCCTCCTGCTTTTTGCATAAGGAAATGATATGGCCAAAGTGAATGTAATAGTAATAGTAACAGAGGCATGTGATGCAAGAAAGCAAGAGTATGAGCTTATGTAGCATCAGCCAACAAAAATAAAATTCACACAACCATTCGCTCTAAAAGTTTGTCCAGTTCCTCCTTGAATTTATTTAAGCTATAAACTTCCACAATGACAGATGGAAGTTTGTTCCAGCAATTAACACCTGCTGGCTAAAGGCAAATTTCCGCACATCTATTTTACAACTGTCGTTCCTCAATTTTAATTTATGCCCCCTTAGGTTTGTAATCTGAGCAAGTGGAAGAATCCCATCAGAATTCAGCATGCTCAAATCATTCAAGGCCTTAGGAGACTAGGCACCTCGCAGGTTCCTAGTCTCCAGCTGCTGTAACTGGAAGAACTTAAGCCTCTCTTGGTAAAAGGACCCCTTAGTTCCCCTCACCAATCTTGTTGCCCTTATCTGTACACACTTAAACAAATCAACATCCTTCCTAAAATGAGGCCTCCAGACCTGTACGCAGTACTCAACGTGTGGCCTGACCATTGCCTTATACAAAGGGATAATCACCTCCTTTTTCCTGGTAGCAAAATTCCCGTATATCATTGACAAAACCCCATGATATCATTGACAAAACCCCTGCTCTTGCAGCCTGTCTGCATTGCTCAGAAAACTTCATATCTGACTGCACAATTAGTCCCAGATCTTTTTTCATTTTCTACCACCCTAAGTATAGTACCACACAGTTGGTACATTCCTCTGGGGTTACTTCTACCCATATGCAGTACTTTGCATTTGTCAATGCTAAACTTCAGTTGCCACTTCTCAACCCATCTGCACTAATTTTCTAGATCCTATTGCAGTAGCACATTGCCATTACTGTCATTAACAACCCTGCTAACCTTTTTGTATCATCTGCAAACTTCGACACTAAGCCTGATATACATTCATGAATATCATTGATAAATATACAAAACAACAGTGTGCCCAACACAGAACCCTGCAGGACTCCACTAATAACATTAGTCCATGAAGAGCAGTGTACATTGATTACCACTCTGTCTTCTCCAGCTCAACCACCTTTTTATCCATTGTAGCAACTTACCATTAATACCAGTCTGCTCCAATTTGTACAGTAGTCTTCCATGTGCAATAGTGTCAAAAGCTTTCCTGAAATCCAATTATATGATATCAAAATTATTTTTTGCATCCAGTTCTTTTGTAACCACATCATAGTATCCAATCAAATTTGTCAGACAAGACTTTCCCTTAACACACTCATGCTGTGTTTGAATTATTGCTACAGTCTTGTCTATATGATCCTGTAATGCATCTTTAACCAGTGACTCCAATATTTTACACGAAACAGAAGTTAAACTAATAGGTCTGTAATTATTCGTGTCACCCTTCAATCCCCCTTTATGAATTGGGGATACATTTGCACATCTCCAGTCCATGGGGACTTCCCCTGAGTCCAAGGATGCTCTCATAATTATGGCTAAGGGTTTGCTTAGTTCCTTTGTTGCCTCCTTTAATATAACCGGATAGATACTATCCACCCCAGGTGCCTTTCTTATGTCTTTGGCCCTATCATGTCCTGTTCCATATAGATCCACAAACATCAAATGAGCAGCACCTTTTGTAAGGACGTGTTTGCAGTAATTTAATAAAATAAATTGCAGATCTAAACTGAATGTTGAATGAGAATTGGAATGGAACCTGGTTTGAATAGTTAATAGGCATGCCCACCATGTGAGAAGGAAACCTAATATCGATACAAATCTGTATGATGGTATTTTCGTATCCCATCAATGTATATAAATAATTTATATTATCTTACAATAATATTTAATATTAACAAAATCTTATTTATTTAAAATTAATTATCTAATTAATTTTAGCTGTTTTTAAACCCCTTTCATATAAGAATTGAGAACACACTTAACACAAAATAATTAAAATAATCATAATTACGAGAGAGTACATAACTCACAGTGTGCCAGCAGATACTTTTTAGAACATTTATAAAACATACTATTCCAAGTTGTACATATTATGATGTTAAAATGAAGAATAACATTAAAATGTATATGATTTAAACTAATTAGGATTGGCATTAGCATTAGTAGAGGCATATGATGCAAGAAAGCAAGCTTATGCAACATCAGCCAAAAAAAAAAAAAAAACACCCCACTTCCACTTCACCCCTCCATTTATTTAAAAAAAAATTAAATAGTGCATGCATGGAATGCACTATACAGTACTGTTGCTCTACAAAAATTTTTTATTCACCTCATGAGAAGAATAAATGCACTTCACCAATATACAATGGAAAACAAATGAGCAAGGCATTTTACATATTTTGCATTTTTCCACATGGCTATCAATCAATCAGGGCTGTCAATCAATACGTTCTCGACTGTACTGATTGATTAAATTTTTTATACTGTATTATAAAAATTAATTTTTTAAAAAGTGCCCTGGATGAGACCTCCTTAGGTGTGTGGCCATGTTTGGTAAAATCCCCACTACCCTAAGTGTAATACCACACAGTTGATAAGTTACTCTGTGGGTTATTGCTACCCATTTGCAGTACCTTGCATTTGTCAATGTTAAATTTCAACAGCTCAGCCCATTGACCCAATTTTCCTATATCTTGCTACAGTATCTCTCCCTGATGACTGTCGTTAACCACACTGCCAAACTTTCTATCATATGCAAACTTAAGACATTAAGTCTGACATAGCTTCATCAATATCATTTATAAATATTGAAAACAATAATGGGCCCAGCACTGAACCCTAGGGAACTTCACTAATAACATTTAGTTATTAGTGAAGTTCCCTAGGGTGCCCTTTATGCACAGCCGTAATGTGTCCTTAACGAAACTTTGCTCCAGTTTGTACTGCTGTACAAACTGGAGCAAAGTTTCGTTAGTAACAGTATCAAAAGCTTTCCTGAAATCCAAGTATATGATGTAAAAATAATTTTTATCATCCAGTTCCTTGATCATTGCATCATAGTAACTTATCAGATTGGTTAGACAAGACTGCCCCTTAACAAATCTATGCTGTGATTGCAGCCTAATTGTATGCCGGTCCTGTATTACTTCTTTAACCAGTGATTCCATTATTTTCTCTTGAACAGACGTTACACTAACAGGTCTGTAATTACTCACATCTACTTTTCAACTCCCCTTTATGAACTTGGAATACATTAGCACATCTCTAGCCCATGGGGACCTCCTCTGAATCCATGGATGCACTCATAATTATGGTTATGGGTTTGCTTAGCTGCCTCCTTTGCTGCCTCCCTTAATATAATTGAATACATTCCATCCACTCTAGGTGCCTTTTTTTATGTCCATCTTCAGCAATTTCTTTTCCACTTTATTTTCAATTTTTACAAAGTCATTTAGCTTCTCGTTAGAGTTTGATAAACTTCTGGCATTCCTTCCCTAAAGAATTCTTCATCTGTGAATGTATATGAAAATACCTATGTAATTTGTCCACAACCTGAGCAGGGTTGGTTGGTTGGTTTAGTGTTTAATGGCATATTGGCAACTAAAGCCATAATGCGCAAAGTCAAAATTAAAGCTGATACAAAAAATTGGTAGCCTATAAACTGGCTACCACTACCTGAGCAGGGTCATCAACAGTTAACCCATAGTCGTTAAGTGGCCTAATGATATTCAACCCCTTCCTTCTACTGTTAATATAAGCATGGAAGTCTGTGCTGTTTTGCGCCTCCGTAGCCAGGTGGGAAGGAGCAGCAGTGCGTAGCACATGCTTCTTGATTAGACCGAGGTTCGAGCCCGTCACCACCAAATACGGAAAATGCGGAAAGGTCAGGGAATGACCACCGCATATCCCGGAGCAATATGGCCTTAGTTGCTAATGCTCCTAAAAACCAAATAACAAAACAAACAAACTGTGCTGTTTTTCTTTGCCAGAGACCTCTTATAATCTACCTTAGCTTGCCTAACCTCCTTTGTGTCTTGATTACAACCTAATTTATATCTGCCAGTGGCTTTTGAATCATCTGATAATTTGTATGCATTCTATGCAATTTTCTTCTGTCCCATATGTCTCAATAGTTTATCTGATTCCATTTTGGTCTAAGCCTTGAACAGTATTTCTTCGTTGGTGCGAAAAGCCTAATAGCTTTTTTGATTACTTCCCTGAATATTTGTCATTTAGAATTTGCTCTTGGTAACGTCATCAGTCAGCTGCACAGAATTTAAAAACTGTCTGAGAATACTATAGTCACTCTTTTTAAAGCAAAAGCCTGTCCCTTTACTGTAGTTTTACCTTTAATTTAATTCCACATTAGTACACTGTGATCAGTGCTACCCAGTGGGTCTTTTACCTGCAGATTCTTAATGCATGAAAAATCACTGCGATAATCAGATCAAGAGTACTGCTTCCTCCTGTTGTCTCTCTAACATGCTGCTAAAAAAAACAGTCATCCAAGAAATCCACAAAAGTCTTGCTAATGTGTGAGTGACCAGCCCACAAATTCCATTCAATATCTGGAAAGTTAAAATCCCCTTTATGAGACATTCTGATTTGCTAGCCAATCTATTTCCCTGATTAGCTGTTTGGTATACTCATCACAGTCATTAGGACTATAACACACTCTTACTTTCAGTTTCGTTTTCCTAGTGCTTATATTGCATCAAACTGACTCAGCATTGCACTCGTCACCTAAGTCAACTAGATGCACTGCGTTAGATTTAATATTTTTCTTAACTAAGAGCATAGCCCTTCCTCCTCTCCTGTCCTGAATATCATTCATTGTAGTCTCCATATTCAAATGCGTTATCACTTAGGCTGAGTGATACCACATCTATTCCTACAATGTCTGCATTTGTCACTTTGTGTGACAAGTCTTCGAATTCAGACATTTGCCTCTGTCTGTGACTCCAGTTAAGCTATTAGACTGTATATACCCCCCCCCCCAAGCAAGCAGTTTTCCGACACATCTATCACAGTCTTGATGGCATCAGCAGCAAATATTCTTGCACCGATTCTGTTGAAATACATCTCATCCACATAGAAACAGCTTCTCCTGTTAACAAGCACAGACCATGCTGAGAAAAATTTCTACCCCATGTGCTTTGCATATTCTCTCCAGGGCTGAATGTTGTTTGTTGTTTGTTATTTGGTTTTTAGGAGCATTAGCAACTAAGGCCATATTGCTCCGGGATATGCGGTGGTCATTCCCTGACCTTTCCGCATCCTCCGTATTTGGTGGTGACGGGCTCGAACCCCGGTCTAATCAAGAAGCGTGTTCTACGCACTGCTGCTCCTTCCCACCTGGCTACGGAGGCGCCCAGGGCTGAATTAATTAACAAAGCAAGTGTATGAGCTTATGTAGCATCAGCCAATATGTACTCCATCCTATCAGGTCCAGGCAGAATTGCAGCAACTTTTAAATTCAATCCTAACTTGTTAAGTAAGTCCTCAGATCTTCCTGTACTTTGGCATTAGTATTAGTAAAGATACATGATGCAAGAAAGCAAGCTTATATAGCATCAGCCAAAAATAAACCCTTCTCATTTCACCCATCCCCTCACTCCAAATGTTTGTCTAGTTCTACCATGAATCTATTTAATCTACTTCTACAACGATAGATGGAAGTTTGTTCCAGCATTCAACCACCTGCTGGCTAAAGGCAAACTTCCACACATCTATCCTACAACTGTCTTTCCTCAATTTGAATTTATGCCTTTTCAGGTGATTATTCTGAGCAAGAGGAAGAATCCCAACAGCATTCAGCATGCTCAAACCATTCAAGGTTTTATACACCTCAATCAGATCACCTCGCAGGTGCCCAGTCTTCAGACATTATAATTTACAACATTTTAGCCTTTCTTCATAAGAGAACATTTGTACCATTCACTAATCTTGTTGCCCTTCTCTGTACTCGTTCCAGCAGCTCTACATCATTCTTAAAATGAGTCCTCCAGAGCTGTATACAGTACTCAAGGTGTGTCCTGACCATTGCCTTATACAAGGGGATAATCACCTCCTTATCCCTGCTAGAAAAATTCTTGTATATTATTGACACCATGAACTACTCTTGCAGACTGTCTACACTGCTCAGAAAACTTGATATATGCCTACACAATTACCCCCAGGTCCTTTTCATTCTCTACCACTGTCAGTGTGGTACCATACAGTTGATACATTACTCTGGGGTTACTGCTTCCCATATGCAGTACTTTACATTTGTCAATGTTAAACTTCAGTTGCCACCTCTCAGTTCATCTGCTCAACTTTTCAAGATCCTGTTGCAGCATACTGTCATTAGTGTCAATAACAACCTTGCCAACTTTGGTATCACCTGCAAACTTGGACATTAAGCCTGACATACCATCACCAATATCATCAATAAATACAGAAAACAATAATGGATGCAACATTGATCCCCGGGGGGGGGGGGGGGGACTCCACTAATAACATTAGTCCACGAAGGGCGGTGTCCATTGATTACCGCTCTCTGTCTTTTCCCACTCAATCATCCCTTTATCCATAGCAGCAACTTGCCTCCAATGCCACACTGCTCCAATTTGTGCAGCAGTCTTTCATGTGCAACAGTATCAAAAGCCTTTCGAAGATGTAAATATATGATATCAAGATTATTCTTTGCATCCAATTCCTTTGTGTCCACATCATAGTATCCAATCAAATTGGTCAGAGAAGACTTCCCCCCCTAACAAACCCATGCTGTGTCCGAGCTATAACTGAAGTCTTGTCTAGATGACCTTGCGGCGCTTCTTTAACCAGTGCCTCCATTAATTTCCCTGGAAAAGAAGTTAAACTAACAAGTCTGTAATTAATTGTGTAGACCTTTAATCCTCCTTTGTGAATTGGGGTCACATCTGCATATCTCCAGTCCATGGGTACCTCCCCTGAGTCCAAGGAAGCTCTCATAATTATGGCTAAGGGTTTGCTTACTTCCTTTGTTGCCTCCTTTAATATAATTGAATAGATCCCATCCACTCCAGGTGCCTTTCTTATGTTTATCTTCAACAATTTCTCCTCCACTTTGCTCTCAGTTATTACAAAATGATATAGCTCACTGCCATAGTTTAATTCACCTCTGGCATTCCTCTCCCTAAATAACTCCTCATGCGTGAATGTAGATGCAAAATACTCATTTAATGTGTTAGCCACTTGAGCAGAATCATCAACAGTTGAACCATCAACAAGTCCTACTCCCTTCCTTCTAGTTTCCATAAGTAAAGAACTCTTTGCTGTTTTTCTTTGCATCCTTTGCCAAAGATTTCTCGTAATCTGCCTTTGCCTGCCTAACTTCCTTTGTGACTTGTTTACAGACCAGCTTATAATCTATCATAAGCTTCCGTGTCACCTGTTAATTTATATGTATCCCATGCATTTTTCTTCTCTGCCACATGTCTAATTAGTTAATCTGACATCCATTTAGGCCTAAATCTTGAACAATATTTCTTAGTTGGTATGAAAAGCTGAGTAACTTCCAAGATTAATTCTTTGAATGCTTCCCATTTAGAATTTGCTGTTGGTAACATCATCAGTTGGTCCCACCATATAGAATTTAAATACTGTCTCAGACCACTGTAGTCACCTTTACGAAAGCAAAAACCCTTCCCTTTACCCCTGATGGTAGTTACTTCTTTGAGTAAATCCCACATCAGCACACTGTGATCACTGCCACCTAGTGGTTCCTTTATCTGCAGATTCTTAATGCATGAATAATCACTACTGATATCAGATCAGACCAACCCTCAAATTCCAGTCAATATCTGAGAAATTAAAATCCCCCATTATAAGACACTCTGATTTATGGTTCCACTCTATTTCTGCGTACAGTTGTTTATTATACTCATCAGAGTCATTAGGCCTATAACACACTCCTACTCTCAATTTTGCTTTCTAGTGCTTATGTCACACCAACCTGACTGACACTGCTCTGTCCAGCCATGTCGTCTGGCTGTACTTCCTTGGATTTCATGTGTTTCTTAACTAATAGCATAACCTCTCCTTCCTTCCTATCCTGTGTATCCTTCCTGTACAAATTGTACTCCCCAATTCCAGTCTTGCATTCCTTATATCTGTGTAACACCGCATCTCTGATATTCCAACAATATCTGACTTTGATGTTTTGACCAACACCTCAAATTCATCAAATGTATTTACCAACCTCCTAGCATTGGTGTTCATGCAAGTATACATGCATATACCTGTTCCTATTCTTAGCTATCCTAACACAACCCATGTATTTACTTGTTCTGCAATGACTCCCAGCAGTCTCTAGAATCCCCTGTACCTTTTTCCCCAGCAGCTTCTCATTCCAATAGAAGCAATGCAAGAATCATTTTCACCTCTGCAAGCGGCTACTGTTAATCTATTAGTCCGTGTATCCCCCTCCCCAAAGCTAGCAGTTTTCTGACCCACCAAATACTGCCTCAATAGCATCAGCAACACTTGTTAAGTAAGTCCTCAGATCTCCTACTTTTAATATCAGTAGTTCCAATGTGTACAACAATATCACCTTTTGTGCCCTTAAAAGATAATATCTGTTCTACAACATTGTCTACTTTTGCCCCTGGCAGACATACCCTGCTCATATACCACCTATTCTTCTTGAACAACATATTTCCCGATATGCTCTTCTTGGTCTTTATTTATTTTATATTCAAAAAATCGATTTCAGTATTACCGAAAAAAAAATAATAAAACAAAAGAAAAGTTCATTCAGATCTTACCTATCATCCAATAAGAGATGGCCAGAAAAAGTATAGGCTCAATAACAAAACCAGGAATCTAGGATTCACACAGTGAGATAAATAAATAAGTTATTAGAGTCTGAAGATAATTAAGAATTCTTTAAAGTTTTACACAATTAATAAGACAAAACAAAGCAATTATTAAATTTTTAAGAACTGAATAAATAGTCGTTCAAAAGGATTGTCCAGACTTTAAAAAAATATTGTGACAAAACCAATAAAGTCAAATTACATTAAAAAAGCAAATTCAAACATTTTTTTCTGTGTGGGGTTGTGACTGCCCATTCTTTAAGATGGTGTCTCAAACTGAGAGGCGCCTCTGTAGCCAGATGGGAAGGAGCAGCAGTGCGTAGCACACGCTTCTTGATTAGACCGGGGTCGAGCCCATCACCACCAAATACGGAGGATGTGGAAAGGTCAGAGAATGACCACCGCATATCCCAGAGCAATATGGCCTTAGTTGCTAATGCTCCTAAAAACCAAATAACAAACAAACAAACATCAATCTCAGAAAGCATGTTATATACTCACATTTTACACACACATCAGTGGATGATGATCATGCACAATGAAAATTCTGTAAGATGTTCAAGAAAGATCCACCTAGTTATTCATGGTACTGATCATTCATAGTTGCCAGTTTCATCTGCATCGGAATAAACACAGGACAGCTTGCTAGTAGTGCATGCTATTAAAGATGAAATTTTAAATGTACAAAACACTAGCAACACCATTATTACGAGGGACGTCAATGCTAAGGTTGGAAAGAGACAAAACAGTGCAGAAAGGGAAACTATAGGAAATTTTGGAATTGGTGAAAGAAATAAAGGAGGTGAAAGACTTGTGGAATTTGTAGAATCTCAAGGAATGTCAGTAATGAGCACTTTTTCCAAGAAAAGGGTGAACAGAAAGTGGACATGAAAGAGCCCAAATGGATTAACAATTAATGAAATTGACTTCATCCTCACTAAAAGAAGGTATATTGTGAATGATGTTACTATCCTAAACAAAGTAAATGTTGGAAGTGATCACAGAATGGTAAGATGCACACTTGATATAGATGTAAGAAAATAAAGGAAAGAACTGACTCAAGTAAATAATACAAAGGTTTTTGAGATAACCGATGAGGAGAAAAAGCAGTATGTACTGGAACTTAAGAACAAGTTTGAGTTTCTGAAGACCTTTCAGGACCAAGATATTGATTAGGAATACAAAAATTTTTTGAAAATAGTAAAGCTCAGGAAACCTATAGATAAAAAGAAATCCAAAGAAGGAAAAACTTATTTAAGAAGCACTTGTCATGATGAACCAAAGAAAACAAATGAAAAGCAAGATAAACACTGAAAAGCCAAAATCGAGTATACTGAGTTATGCAAAGCCATAAGAAAAGTAGAGAGAATACAATAAAAGTAGAACAAGCATTAAGGGGAAACAAAGGACTTAAATCAGCAGTCAAGAGCATGTTGTACAAGTGTCCTTTTGTACAACACAATCAGATCATCACGCAGGTGCCTGGTCTCCAGATGCTGAAACTTGTAGAACTTAAGCCTTTCTTGGTAAGAGCAACCCTCACCAATCTCTTTGCTCTTCTCTGTACTCATTCCAAAAGCTCTACATCCTTCCTAAAATGAGGCCTCCAGACCTGTATGAAGTACTCAAGGTCTGACGTGACCATTGCCTTATACAAAGGTATGATTACCTCCTTGTCTCTGCTAGCAAAATTCCTATATATCATTGACAAAACTTCATGATCTGCACTGCTCAGAGAACTTCATATCTGACTGTACAATTACCCCCAAGTCGTCTTCTTTTTTTTCTCACACAGTTGGTACATTTCTCTTGGGTTACTGCTACCCATATACAGTACTTTGCATTTGTCAATATTAAACTTCAGTTGCCACTTCTCAGCCGATCTACCTAACTTTTATAGAATACAGAAAAACAGTAATACAGAAAAAGTAATACAGAAAAACAAATACAAAAAACCTCTAGCCACGAGGTGATCGGATTGAGGTGTATAAAGCCTTCAATGGTTTGAGCATGCTCAATGCTGATGGGATTCTTCCTCTTACTCAGAATAATCACCTGAGAGGGCATAAATTCAAAATGAGGAAAGACAGATGTAGGATAGATGTGCGGAACTGCCCTCTCAGGTGATTATTCTGGGCAAGAGGCAGAATCCCATCAGCATTGAGCATGCTCAAACCATTCAAGGCTTTATACACCTCTATCAGATCACCTCGCCGGTGCCTAGTCTCCAGACACTGCAATTTGCAAAACTTAAGCCTTTCTTCGTAAGAGCAACCCTTCGTTCCGTTCACTAACCTTGTTGCCCTTCTCTGTACTCGTTCCAGCAGCTCTACATCCTTCTTGAAATGAGGCCTCCGGACCTGTATACAGTACTCAAGATGTGGTCTGACCATTGCCTTATACAAGGGAATAATCACCTCCTTATCCCTGCTAGAAAAATTCGTGTATATCATTGATAAGACACCATGAGCTACTGTTGCAGCCCATCTGCACTGCTCAGAGAAATCTGCCTGCACAATTACCCCCAGGTCCTTTTCATTCTCCACCACTGTCAGTGTAGTACCACAGAATTGATACGTTGCTCTGGGGTTGCTGTTTCCCATATGTAGTACTTTACATTTGTCAATGTTAAACTTCATTTGCCACCTCTCAGCCCATCTGCTCAACCTTTCCAGATCCTGTTGCAGCAGCATAGCATCAGTAGTGTCCTTTTGTACAACACAATCAGATCATCATGCAGGTGCCTGGTCTCCAGATGCTGAAACTTGTAGAACTTAAGCCTTTCTTGGTAAGAGCAACCCTCACCAATCTCTTTGCTTTTCTCTGTACTCATTCCAGAAGCTCTACATCCTTCCTAAAATGAGGCCTCCAGACCTGTATGAAGTACTCAAGGTCTGACGTGACCATTGCCAAAGGTATAATCACAAAGGTATAATTACCTCCTTGTCTCTGCTAGCAAAATTCCTATATATCATTGACAAAACTTCATGATCTGCACTGGCAGTCCATCTGCACTGCTCAGAGAACTTCATATCTGACTGTACAATTACCCCCAAGTCGTCTTCTTTTTTTTCTCACACAGTTGGTACATTTCTCTTGGGTTACTGCTACCCATATACAGTACTTTGCATTTGTCAATATTAAACTTCAGTTGCCACTTCTCAGCCGATCTACCTAACTTTTATAGATCTTGTTGCAGTAGCATACTGCCTTTACTATCATTAACAACCCTGCTAACCTTTGTATCATCTGCAAACTCGGACATTAAGCCTGATATACCTTCATCGATATCATTAATAAATACACAAAACAACAATGAGAAAAGCACCAAAACCTGGGGAACTCCACGTAGAGCAGTGTCCATTTATTACCACCCTCTACCATCTCCCACTCAACCATCCTTTTATCCATTGCAGCAACTTGCCCTTAATGCCATACCACTCCAATTTGTACTTGCAGTCTTCCATGTGCAATACTATCAAAAGCTTTCCTGAAATCTAAGTATATGATATCAGAATTACTGTTTGCATTCAGTTCCTTTGTGACCACGTCGTAGTATCCAATCAAAGTGGTCAGACAAGACTTCCCCTTAACAAACCCATGCCGTGTCCGAACTATTACTGCAGTTTTGTCTATGTGATTCTGTATCCCTTCTTTAACCGATGACTCCACTATTTTCCCCAGAACATAATTCAAACTAACAGGTCTTTAATTATTTGCATCACCCTTTCAACCTCCTTTGTGAATTGGGTATACATTTGCACACCTCCAGTCCATGGGGACCTCCCCTGAATCTAAGGATGCTCTCATAATTATGGCTAAGAGTTTGCTTACTTCCCTCACTGCATCCTTCAATATAACTGGATAGATATCATCTGCTCCAGGTTCCTTTTTTATGTTTAACTTCAACAATTTCTCCTCCACTTTGCTCTCTGTTATTACAAAATTATTTAGCTCCCTGTTAGAGTTTAGTAAACTTTTGTCTTCCCCTTCCTTACAGAATTCGTCATGTGTGAATGTAGATGCAAAATACTCATTCAGTTTTTCAGCTATCTGAGCAGCATCATCAACAGTAGAACCACAACATCAAGTGGACCAATCTGATTCGTCCCCCTCCTTCTAGAGTTTACACAAGTAAATAGGACTTTGTTGTTTTTCTTTGCACATCCTTTGCCAACAATTTCTCATGATCAACCTTCGCTTGCCTAATCTCCTTTGTGACTTGATTACAGAGTAGCTTATATCTGTCATAGGCTTCTGTATCACCTGCTAATTTACATGCATCCCACTCAATTTTCTTCTCTGCCACTAGTCTCATTAGTTCATCTGACATCCATTTAGGCCTATATCTTGAATGGCATTTCTTAGTTGGTTTGAAAAGCCTAGTAGCTTCCAAGATTAATTCCTTGAAGGCCTCCCATTTAGAATTCACTGTTTTTAACATCATCAGTTGATCCCATTGTACAGAATTCAAAAACTGTCTGAGACCACTGTATCACCATTACAAAAACAAAAAACCTCCTTTACCCTTGATGACAGTTACATGTTTAAGTAAATCCTACATGAGTAGACTATCACTGCTACCTAGTGGTTCCTTTATCTGCAGGTTCTTAACACATAGAGACTCACTGCTGATAATCAGATCAAGAGTATTACTGCCTCTGGTTGCCAATCAAACATGTTGCTGTAGAAAAAAGTCTTCCAATAAATCCACATTGGAAGTCTTGCTAGTGTGCAAGTGACCAATCCACAAGTTCCCATCAATATCTTAAAAGTTAAAATCCTCCATTATAAAACATTCTGATTTACTGGCCCACTTTATTTCTCTGCACAATTGTACTCATCAGATTCATTAGGCCTATAACACACTCCTACTCTCATTTTTCCTTTCCCTGTGTTTATGTCACACCAAACTGACTCAAAATTGCACTTTCCACCCATGTCAACTGGATGCACTTCCTTAGATTTGATGTGTTTCTTAACTTACAACATAACCCCTCCTCTCTTGCTATCCTGTCTATCCTTTCTGTACACATTGTACTCCCCAAATTCCAATTCTGCACTGCTTATATCTGTGTGACACCATGTCTTTGATATCCCAACAATATCTGCCTTTGATGCCTTGATCAGCACTCCGAATTCATCAAATTTATTTACTATGCTTCTAGCATTGTTGCACATACAAGTATATATGCACCTGTTACTCTTAGTTACCCCAATACAGCCCATGTATTTACTTGTTCCATGACGACTCTGAGCAGCTCTTGAATTCCCCAGCAACTTGCTCTTTAGGCTACTGCTCATTACAATAGAAGCAGTGGAAGAATCACTTTTGCCTCTGCCTGTGGCTACTGTTAATCTCTCTGTGAATCCCCCCAAGCTAGCAGTTTTCTGACCCACCTAACACTGCCTCAATAGCATCAGCAAATATTCTTGCACCCTTTCTATTTAAGTGTATCCCAACCCTGTAGAAGCAGTCTCTCCTATTAGCAAGCACAGACCATGCTGAAAAAAATTCTACCCCATGAGCCTTGCACAATCTCTCCAGGGCTAAATTGATTGGGAAGGCTCTCATCATATACTCCCTCCTATTGTCTGGGCAGAATTGCAGACACTTTCACATTCAACCCTAGCTTGCGGCTTTTTTTCATCATTGACCTGCACTTTGTCAAGTAAATCTCTTACTCTTAAGGTCATTAGTGCCAACATGTACAACAATATCACCTTTTGTGCCCTTAGAGGATGATATCTGCTCTACAACATCATCAACTTTTGTCCCTGGCAGAAATACCCTGGTCCTGTTTCACCTATCCTTTTTGCATAATATATTCCCCATCTCCTTGACAATAGAGTCACCAACAATAACTAGTTCCTGTGGGACCAGTGCACCTTGCCCTAGAGATTGTCACTGTGTTGCCTGATGCACAGAAGTGAGCTCAGGCATTGAGTTAGGTAGCTGAGAGCTTTATGGGCCCCCTTTATTAATTTCCTCGAGGGCATATATCCTACTCCTCAAACTCTCATAGATGCCCATCAGAACGCTGAGTTGGCACCTAATGTCCTCATAATCTTTGCACGTAGCACACACAAAGACATACTCCTTGGCTAGATCATGTCCTGTTCTAGACAGGTCCGCAAACATTTCACATTCCGCATATTTGTTTAGAATGTGATGTGTTGGAGAATCTCCCCCTTCGGTTCTCCCCCGAGCCTTCCTGATGAGGCAGAACATGCATTGATGAAAATGAAGAATCAGAAAGCCATGAGGTAAAGATGAAGTTACTGTAGAGTTGTTAAAATTTGGAGGAAGAAACATGACACAGAAACTGGCTTGGATTTTATTGGCGCATTAGCAACTAAGGCTATAATGCACAGAAACTGGCAAGACTCTTCACAAAGTACATTAGGAAAGGCATGATGCCTAAGGAGTGGAATAATGGAATCATAATTTTGCTGTATAAGAAAGGAGATAAATAAATCAGAAATTATAGACCAATTAGCTTGTAGTCCCACCTCTACAAGTTGTTCACAAGGATCATTACTAATAGATTAGAAAGAATACTTGAAGAGAATCAACCGAAAGAGCAAGCTAGCTTTAGGACAGGATTCTCAACTATGTTTACCTTCACATAATATCGCAGCTAATGGAGAAAGCAAATGAATATAAAACACCATTATGCCTGGAATTTGTGGATTATGAAAAGGAATACAGCATAAGGGAATATTTCAGGCACTGGAAAGGCAAGGCACAGACACCCCATACATTATGATTTTGAAGGAAATATGTGAGAACACTACCTCCTTTATTAGACTAGACAAAGGCAGTAGCAAATTTAGAATTGAGACAGAAGTCCAACAAGGAGGCACAATATCTTGTTAACAGGAGAGATTGCTTCTACAGGGATGGGATACACTTAAATAGAAAGGGTGCAAGAAAATATTTGCTGATGCTATCGAGGCAGTGTTAGGTGGGTCGGAAAACTGCTAGCTTGGGGGGAGACAAAGACCAATAGATTGACAGTAGCCACTGGCAGAGGTGAAAGAGATTCTTGCACTGCTTCTATTAGAATGAGCAGAAGCCTGGAAAACAAGATGCATGGTATTTCAGAGACTGCTGGGAGCCATTGCGGTACAAGTAAACACATGGGTTGTGTTAGGGTAGCTAAGAATAGAAACAGGTGCAGGTATACTTGCGTGTACACCAATGCTAGGAGTTTAGTAAATAAATTTGATGAATTTGAGGTGTTGCTCAAAACATCAAAGGCAGATATTGTTGGGATATCAGAGACGTGGTGTCACACAGATATAAGGGATGCAGAACTGCAATTTGGGGAGTACAACGTCTACAGAAAGGATAGACAGGATAGGAAGGGGGGAGGGGTTATGCTATTAGTTAAGAAACACATAAAAACCAAGGAAGTGAAGCCAGTCGACATCGCCAGACAGTGCAGTGTTGAGTCAGTTTGGTGTGACATAAGCATTGGGAGATCAAAATTGAGAGTAGGAGTGTGCTATAGGCCTAATGACTCTGATGAGTATAATAAGGAACTGTACAGGGAAATAGAGTGGGCCAGTAAATCAGAGAGTCTTATAATGGGAGATTTTAATTTCCCAGATATTGACTGGAATTTGGGGGCTGGTTACTCACACACTAGCAGGGCTTTTGTGGATTTATTGGATGATTGTTTTCTACATCAGCATGTTCGGGAGGCAACTAGAGGCAGTAATACTCTTGATTTGATTATCAGCAGTGATTCTTCATGCATTAAGAATCTGCAGATAAACGAACCACTAGGTGGCAGTGATCACAGTGTGCTGAAGTGGGATTTACTCAAAGAGGTAACTACCATTAGGGGTAAAGGGAAGGGTTATTGCTTCCGTAAAGGCGACTACGATGGACTGAGACAGTATTTAAATTCTATACAGTGGGACCAACTGATGATGTTACCAACAGCAAATTCAAAATGGGAAGCATTCAAAGAACTTATCTTGGAAGCTACTAGGCTTTACATACCAACTAAGAAATATTGTTCAAGGTTTAGGCCAAAATGGATGTCAGATGAACTAATGAGGCATATGGCAGAGAAGAAAAATGCATGGGATACTTACAAATTAACACATGACACAGAAGCCTATGATAGATACAAGTTGATATGCAACCAAGTTACAAAGGAGGTTAGGCAGGCGAAGGCAGATTACGAGAAATCCTTGGCAAGGGATGCAAAGAAAAACAGCAAAGAGTTCTTTACTTATGTAAACTCTAGAAGGAAGGGGATGAATCAGATTGGTCCACTTGATATTGATGGGTCAACTGTTGATGATCCTGCTCAGGTAGCTAACAAACTAAATGAATATTTTGCATCGACATTCACACATGAGGAGTTATTCAGCAAGGGGAATGCCAGAGGTGTATTCAACTCTAGCAGTAAGCTACAGCATCTTGAAATAACTGGGAGTAAAGTGGAGGAGAAACTGTTGAAGATAAACACAAGAAAGGCACCCGGGGTGGATGGGATCTATCCGGTTATATTAAAGGAGGCAGAAAAGGAAGTAAGCAAACCCTTAGCCATAATTATGAGAGCTTCCTTGGACTCAGGGGAGGTACCCATAGACTGGAAATGTGCAAATGTGACCCCAATTCACAAAGGAGGATCAAAGGCTGACACAAGTAATTATAGACCTGTGAGCTTAACTTCTGTTCCAGGAAAATTAATGGAGGCACTGGTTAAAGAAGCACTGCAGAATCATTTAGACAAGACTTCAGTTATAGCTCAGACACAGCATGGTTTTGTTAAGGGGAAGTCTTGCCTGACCAACTTGATTGGATATTATGATGCAGTCACAAAAGAACTGGATGCAAGGAATAACTTTGATATTATATACTTGGATCTTAGAAAGGCTTTTGATACTGTGCACATGGAAGACTGCTACACAAATTGGAGCAGTGTGACATTGGAGGCAAATTGCTGCTATGAATAAAGGGGTGGTTGAGGGGGAGAAGACAGAGAGTGGTAATCAATGGACACTGCTCATCGTGGACTAATGTTATTAGTGGAGTCCCTCAGGGCTCAGTGTTGGGTCCATTATTGTTTTCTATATTTATAAATGATATTGATGATGGTATATCAAGCTTAATGTCCAAGTTTGCAGATGATACAAAGGTTGGCAGGGTTGTCAAGGACACTACTGACACTATGCTGCTGCAACAGGATCTGGAAAGGTTGAGCAGATGGGCTGAGAGGTGGCAAATGAAGTTTAACATTGACAAATGTAAAGTACTACACATGGGAAACAGCAACCCCAGAGCAACGTATCAACTCTGTGGTACTACACTGACAGTGGTAGAGAATGAAAGGGACTTGGGGGTGGTTGTGCAGGCAGATATGAAGTTCTCTGAGCAGTGCAGATGGGCTGCAAGAGTAGCTCATGGAGTATTGTCAATGATATACAGGAATTTTTCCAGCAGGGATAAGGAGGTGATTATTCCATTGTATAAGGCAATGGTCAGGCCACACCTAGAGTACTGTATACAGGTCTGGAGGCCTCATTTCAAGAAGGATGTAGAGCTGCTGGAACGAGTACAGAGAAGGGCAACAAGATTAGTGAATGGAACAAAGGGGTGCTCTTACAAAGAAAGGCTTAAGTTTTGCAAATTACAGTGTCTGGAGACTAGGCACCAGCTAGGTGATCTGATAGAGGTGTATAAAGCCTTGAATGGTTTAAGCATGCTCAATGCTGATGGGATTCTTCCTCTAGCTCAGAAAAATCACCTGAGAGGGCATAAATTCAAATTGAGGAAAGACAGATGTAGGATAGACGTGAGGAAATTTGCCTTTAGCCAGCGGGTGGTTGGTTGGTTGGTGGAACAGACTTCCATCCCTTGTGGTGGTGGTTGATAGCCTAAATAAGTTTAAGGCTCAGCTGGACAGGTATTTGGAACGAACAGAGGGGTGAAGTGGAAGTGGGTTTTTTTTTTTTTTTTTTTTGGCTGATGCTGCATAAGCTTGTTTTCTTGCATCAAATGCCTCTACTAATGCTAATGCTAATGCTAATCTCCAAAGTTGTTTTACTGCTGCCTTGAAGAAGCTTTCAGAAAATTGGACTGGTCACAGAAAGGAGTCAATATGAATGGAGAGTACCTATATCATTTATGATTTGCAGATGACATTCTGATCATAAGCCACGATCTCAAAGAATCAGAGGAAATTCTTAATCAGTTATGCAGAGTTAGTAGGGATATGGCTAAAACAAAAGTAATGAACAAGTATGTCACAGAAAGGGATATAATCATTGAAGGAGCAGTAATTGAAAAGGTGGATTTGTATACTTATCTGTTACAATTCATTAGCTGTAATAATAATAAATGGCTGAAAGTCAAGAGAAGAATAAATTTTGGATGGATAGCATTCAGGAAATATAGTCACTTACTGAGGAGCAATATCCCAATTTGTATGAAGTGTAAAATAATGAACCAATGTATAATCCCCACAATGACTTATAGAAGTGAAACTTGGACACTCAGCAAAAGAATGGAAGAGAAGCTGAAAACTATACAGCAAAGAATGGAACAAGTGATATTAGGAATCAGATATAAGATAAGAAGAAAAACACATGGATTAGGTAGAAAACTCAAATAAAGGACATTTTATCAAAACTAAAGAACTGAAATGGTCTTGGGCAGGACACATAGCTCGAAACCATGATGAAAGATGGACTAAGAAAATAACAGAATGGTACCCAAGAGGAGATAAAAGAAAACCCAAAGGACACCAAAAACAGAGATGGACAGATGAAATTCACAAGTTTGTGGGTAGTAAATGGATGGCCATTGCACAAAACAGAAGGAACTGGAAAGTTGCTGGAGAGGCCCTCATCCTACAGTGGATTGAAAATGGCTGCTTCTGATGATGATTGATCCATATGATTTTTCTGTTTGCTGTCTAGTACATTATGCAGGCCATGAACTCAATGTATCTCAAACAAAACACATGGAGCATTCTGAGGAAAGATCTTGTCCTTCATCCATACAAAAAGAAACTGTTAGGATCGTGAATGGGATGAAACACGAGACAAGGTACAATGTATTAATATTAGTATTAGTAATGGCCACATGATGCAAGGAAGTCTATGGCTTATGCTGCACCAGCAAAAAAAAAAATAATAATAATAATAAAATAAAATAACAAAAAATACATAAAATAAAATAAGAAGAATAAAATTTAAAAAAAATAATAATAATAATAAAATAAAATAACAAAAAATACATAAAATAAAATAAGAAGAATAAAATTTAAAAAAAAAAATAATAATAAAAATTAATAAGAGAAAAGGAAATGGACAACCTATGCATTTCCCTCCTCCCTTAGGTAATTATCCAGCTAACCTTTGAGTTTCCCCCAACTGTCAGCCACTACCACCCATGTAGGTAACTTATTCCAGTAATTTATAACTCACTGGCTAAAATAAAATGGTGAATTAGAACAGTGGATTACAAGATAATTCAAGAACATTATTATGCTTTAGTAGAGAGAGAGAGAGCCAATCATTTCTTCCTGTCTCTAAAAATTAAACATCTGAAATAATATTTCATTGTTTTAATTTTAGGGACGAGGAAAGTGATTGGTCACAACAATTAATAACTAGAGCATAATAATAATTTTCTTGGATTCCTTTCTTCTTGCATATTAGAACAGAATATATGGGATATATTTTGACAGCTACACAAGTGAATGGTATTTGAAGGCAAAAGGTTCATTAATCCAACTTGATCGCAGATTTTTTAATGTATCTATCCGCCTGTTTCTTTAGCTCTTGAAAACCTTGCTTGTCTGATGATGTTGCTTATGTATGTTGAGTCCATCTACTTTACAGTGATGATTTTAGAGAGGGTGGTAAGGTTTTTCTATGAGGAATTAGTTCCAAGGAATGGTTTCTATGTTTCACTGGAGGGCATATTTGGATACACTCAGGAGGTGATTCATAACTCCACTGGAATCTATCATGATCTAATATTCGAGACTCTTGTGCTTCTTTATGTGAATTTTTGGGGCACATTATGATTATGATATCATACATTCTATGGTAATTAACACGGTTGGATAGAGCTGGCCAGTAATTGCTTTTCAGTAATGCCTATCAAATTGTCTAATGGCCCAAATGCTGTAAGGGTTTTGGTTCTGGAAAAGATGTTCAAACTCAGATGTTCTGCTCAAATGTTAGTCTGTCATTCGATTAATTCTAAATCAGTGTGTTATTTAATTTTTATGGGATTCGTTAATGCAGATCCTAATATTATTTTTCTTAAAATGAGAAAGTATGTTAGAGTCATACCTGCGCAGCCATGACTAATAAAAACACTGGTGCTTTTCAGACTTTTAGAAAATTCAGCAATGATCAAACTTTAAAGGACGAGGATAAGGGAAGTCTGGGATTAACAAGAAACTTTAACTGGCTCAGTTACTGACTATGGCATGAGTTGCAGTTTTTAGTGATGGGAAAAGTTTCCCTTTTTTGGAAAATGCAGAAAAATTGATTTTTACTTGATAATTTCGTCATTCTAATATTAACACTACTACTACTATTGCGATTAACTTAGATTCCTGTTGAAAGCCCTAGCTATGCAACAACATACCTCAATTCTGATCAAACTGTTTATCTTCCTAAAATGAAAAAGATAGTTTGCCAATTCTCAAGGAAAAGGAGTCAATATAGGAGTCATTTGTTACAGCTGCAAGATATATACATACTTTATCTGCTTTTGACATGCACTAGTATTTCAGATTTGCTGAAATTGGAAATTCCCAGAAAAAGCAAAAAGTTACACACTTCAAAATCTTTTAAAGCTTCTGAACTTGCTATTTCCCAATCTGTTATTATTCCTTGGTTGTGAAATTCAGAAAGAAGCACTGCTTTGTGGTCCCACAAGCATGATAAATGGTAATAATTGAGTGTCCTACTTCAGAAACCAATTCTACCTATAACATTCTTTAATTACTATAGATATTTCTCCTTAAAATATTCGAACAGATTTGATGAAGTAATGCACCACAAACCACTCAAAGGAATAAATTACATTCCATGGTCAATGCTTGCTTGGTTGTGTATACCTGAACAATATTTCATAATGTTCAGGGAGAGTGCTACATGATCTGTGCTGAAGTTGCAGATCTCCAAGTTCAGGGAGGACAAAATATGACCCATTTCCATTGGTTCGGACTGTTTCCTTAACGTGCAATCACTGAGCAAAATCAGAATAGCTGATCACTGAGACCCACAATCCAACTGTCTTCTCTCTTTATATGAGGGGTTCATCAACCACATGCCCACAGTTTGGCCTATGTATTCTGCGTAAATGTAACTTTTAAATGAAAATATACAGAACTTGTTACTAAAATCCAGTATTGGGTTAGCTGGTCAATGAATACAATTTAGGAAAACAGGTAATATATGCACTTTTCGTGCAATTCCATTATGCTACAAATGACTGAGAAACATAAATTTCAAGAACCCTGTCTAATAGAGTATTAAAAAAAAAGAAGTTTGGATGTCAGGGATGAGTTTGCTTCATGCTTTTTGTCAAGTATATGGCTGCTTTCAGAAACTCTGCTTCACAATAAAGAAGATTTTTCAGATTTCTGCACGAATCACATTTGAGAAGTTGAATATTCGAAATGTGTGCTTCTGAAAACCATTCCTCACAAATATTTTAAAGCAGTTTTATTCTATTAAACACTTCATCTAATTTAGAGAGGGCAGAGTAAACTGTCAAAGCGTAATTATTCCCATCATTCTCTACAACAGAGAGGCAACTAAGGCCAAGAAAAGTTGGTAATTGTGGCTTACAGACAAGTGCAAGCTATGATGAATTCCCTCTTTTGAGGGATGAAAAACCACTCATCCTGGATGAGCAAAAAAAAACAAAAAAAAAACAACAACATCCGTACATCCATTCGAACACGCAACATGCATCACCTTGTAACTACAGCTGACAACTCGGCTATGGTGGTGTTTTGACCTTTTTTTCTACTTAATTTGAGAACTTTATTCCTACTATTTACGTACACCTAATAGATGTTATAGATGTTGGAATAAGTGATTACTAAAGCCATCTATACAAGTTTTTTTTCGATACAATGAAGTTTGTGTTCTCACTTTACAAAAAAAAAAAAAAAAAAAAACACGAGAAAGAAAAAAATAAAAATAAATGCATCTACAATGGAAACTTAACCTGATATTTCTTCGAACCATCCAAGTTAAAGAAGTTTCATTTCCCCCAATGGTTAGCTGCTCCAGTTAAAAGCAGCTCCAATACAGTTAAAAATAATAAAAATAATTGGCTGTTCTCCCTGAACAACAGGGAATGGTACTACGTGCAGTTTATAGAAGAAATCTGCCCCCAATCCGGGAGAAAGATCCCTGAGTTAGCTGTTCATGGTGAGGCAGTTTCAATACATTACGAATGGGGCAGTGTGACAGGAAGGAATGCACCGTCAGAGTTAGTAGAAGCATCTGCCCAAAATGACTCATATGGTTTACTTGAAACTGGTTTCTCGCAGAAATTCTTTGGAGATACCATCAGTTATGAAGGATGAAGGATAAAGGATAAAGTGAGACATTCTTGCTGTTACGGGATTCTATAAGAGTATTTAACTCAGTCATGCACAACTAATTTGCATGGGTGCAATGTCCTTTCACACATCCACTCAACAATATGAGACTCACAGACAGCTTGGAAGTGTTTTACAAGTTACTTGGCAGTGATGCAAAAATAGGGCTGCAGCTAAACAATACCACCAGGATGTTTAAGATCATGCACTGCCCCCTGTTAGTCTACCCATGTCAAGTAGACACACTGCCATTGTACTCTACTATCATTCTGGTTCTGCACACCACTTATTTACTTAACTTCTCGAAAACTGTCTTCTGGTTACTACTTCAAATCTGTCTGGCTTTGTTTGTTACGTCTTACTATTTAACCAACATCTTTACACACGCACATAAACTGCTTTCAAAAAGAGGAAATTATTTATTTTTTCGGGAAAGGTGGAAGCTACAGTTGTGAATCGTTAAACCTTGGGCGGGACGTAAGCTTTGCAAGAAATGTTTCTCGTGAAAAGTTCTTTCCATCTATACAAAAAATTTGTCTACACAAATGCAAAGGAGTGCTTGATATGTGAAATAATTTTGTGAATACAAACAACGAGGAAATTAAGCAGTGAAAATTAACTAAAATTAAAAGAAACCTAATCGCTTACCTTTATGGAGTCATAGCAAGCGATGACATGCCCATTTTGTACTTCCACATTGGCTGGGGGATGTGCAAACTTGCACTCAGTGTCGGGACGGGAGCATTTGTTCTGCTGGTATTCCCGACATACTTCGAGTTGCAGCCAGTGGAATCTTTGACGCTGGCTAAGTGGTTTACCATGGCCATAGTAAAACTGGGCTCCGAACTGAGTGAGACTGGCAGCTACCAACAACAAAATATGGTAAGTAATACACTGTAGCTAAAGCCAGGTGGCCACGGCTCACAACTAATGGGGTCATTCTCCTGGTGGCAGTTTTTGTATGTGATTGTGTTGTCAGAACTGCTTGCATACTTGTTGATAATATCACCTTATTTGCTTACTTATCTGCTATTGTGCCAATTATCACCAAGGGCCTCAACAAGCTGCCTCCATCTCTGTTCATCTGGCCAGTTCTTTCCATGATATCCCCTCCTTTCTCTATATCAATCATTCTCCGTCTTTGGTCGACCTTTTTTACCATACCACTGGGTATCCAGTTTGCTGATATTTGTATGTTACTATCCTTATGTTATGTTAAGATATGTCTCAACCATTTTCAACTCTTCTGTTTTATGGAATGTAAGATGTATTGTCCTGTTTTCTTTCTTTTTTTTTTTTTCTGTCTCATTACTTTTTAATTTTTTTTTCCAATTTACTCCCATTATGTGGACATGCTTCTGCAACATAGATAAGCACTATTCTAACTAAGGTATTAAGTTTTATTTTTGTTTTTAAATGTATTGCTTAATTTCCATATTTATTTAACCTACTAAAAATTCCAAATGCTATTTATTTCTGTATTTATTGTACTTTAAGATATAACTACAATTAAAAAACACTTTTGAAGAGTAAAGGCAGGAGGCTAATGGTTGAAAACTTGCTTCTTGTCCAAAAGGTAGTCAAGCATCCTGGTCTCTTGCTAAAGCTATTTCTCATCTGTACTCCCACCTCTTGTAAAACCCAAATATTCTATTACCACCTCACCTAAAGATAAAGCATCCTGCTTTTCTTCTAACCACCTCCTAACATTTCCAGTACAATTCATTTGATGCTTCCTGTGGTCTTCCACCAAAAGGTTGTCAGAATTATTTTGAACAATCTTGATGCCAAGGTCATATTGGTATTTCTCCACTTGTTGCCAAAATATGCGATCCTGAACATACTCCTGTTCTGTGTTGTCTTTTTACACTTTCTTATTTCACTGATGTTTTTTGAACTGCTTATCTTCAATGACACTTAGATTTCTATACAAGACCACAGATCTCTATTAGGGATTACCTTGACTTCCAATCTCTTTTGGCATTAGCACATCACAAATACTGCTTCCTCTGCATCTAAAAAACTGAGTTTTCTCTTTTGTTCTCATCATGATCTTTCTTCCAAACAGTACTCACTCTATACAAATCTCAAATCTGCCCTACCATGGAATATCGTTCCCAAATCTGGTGCAGTGCCCTCATAATCTCTCTCAGGCTTCTAGACTCCATTCAAAAGAGGGCAATTGTTAACTACTGACTCATCTCTTAGAAAGTCTCTCCACTCTCTTCTCATAGACATTCTGTTTCCGCTGCATGTCTTTTCTATAGATACTTTTCTTCTGAAAATATAGACACTATTCTTCTGAATCGGCTTCTATAATTTCCTCTTTATCTTCCAAGCCAGTGTGAACATGTGCTGCAACCATTCAACAGCCTTTTACTATCCAATTTAAAACTTACAGAACCAATTTTTATTCTTCCTCATTTATTCCTTCAAATCCTGTATTCTGGAACAACCTCCCTGCACACACATATTGCTGAAAATTACAACATAGATTATATTTAAGTCTAATGTTAACAAGTATCTTCTTTCATCTCAACCTTCAACCAAAAAATGGTACTATAGGTTTGGTATGACATAAGCATGGGAAAGCAAAATTGAGAGTAGGAGTGTGTTATGATGCTGATGTGAACAATGAATAACTGTACAGAGAAATAGAGTGAGTCAGTAAATCAGATTGTCTTATAATCAGGGATTTTAACTTCCCAGATATTGACTGTAACTTGTGGATTGGTCACTCGCACACTAGCAAGGCTTTTGTGGATTTATTGGATGATTGTTTTCTACTTTCTACAGCAGCAATTGTTGAAGTTGCATCAAAAATCTGCAGATAAAGGAACCACTAGGTGGCACTGATCACAATGGGTTGATGTGGGATTTACTTAAAGATGTAACTACCATCAAAGGTAAAGGGAAGGGTTTTTGCTTTTGTAAAGGTGACTATAATGTTCTCAAACAGTTTTTAAATTCTATACAATGGGACCAACTGATGATGTTACCAACCGTAAATTCTAAATGAGAAGCAATCAAGGAAGTAATCTTGGAAGCTACTAAGCTTTTTGTCCCAACTAAGAAATACTGTTCAGGGTTTAGGCCTAAATGGATGGCAGATGAGCTAATGAGACTTGTGGCAGAGAATAAAAATGAATGGGATGCATATAAATCATCAGGTGACACGGAAGCCTATGGTAGATATAAGCTAATGTGTAATCAAGTCACAAAGGAAGTTAGGCAACCAAAGGCAGATTATGAGAAATCTTTGGCAAAGGATGCAAAGAAAAACAGCAAAGACTTCTTTACTTATGTAAACTCTAGGAGGAAAGGGTTGAATCAGATTGGTCCACTTGATATCAATGGTTTGACTGTTGATGATCCTGCTTAGGTAGCTGACAAACTGAATGAGTATTTTGCATCTATATTCACATGTGAGGACAGAAACTTATTAAGCTTCTGTCCTCCACTTCCCTAAACAGAGAACTTAATGATTTTGTAATAACTGAGAGCAAAGTGGAAAAGACATTGTCGATGTTAAAAATAAGAAAGTCACCTGGGGTGGATGTGATCTATCCAGTTATATTAAAGGAGACAGAAAAGGAAGTAAGCAAACCCTTAGCCATAATTATGAAAACTTCCTTGGACTCAGGGGAGGTCCCCATCTACTGGAGATGTGCAAATGTGTCTGCAATTCACAAAGGGTTTCATCAAAGGGTGACACAGGTAATTACAGACCTGTAAGTTTAACTTCTGTTCCAGGGAAAATAATGGAGTCACTGGTTAAAGAAGCCCTGCAGGATCATCTAGACAAGACTGCAGTTATAGTTCAGACACAGCATGGGTTTGTTAAGGAGAGTCTTGTCTGACAAATTTGATTGGATACTATGATGTGGTCACAAAGGAACTGGAAGCAAAAAATAATTTTGATATCATATACAGTACTTGGATTTTAGGAAAGCTTTCGATACTATTGAAAATGGAACAGTACAGCATTAAGGGAAAGTTGGTGTTATGGATAAGGGGATGGTTGAGAAGGAGAAGACAGAGAGTGATAATAAATGGATCCTGCTCTTCATGGACTACTGTTATTAGTGGAGTCCCCTAGGGTTTGGTGTTTGGCCTGAAAATAAATATAAATAAATAAATATATAAATAGGAATTTTTTTTCTTGTTCATTGAAAAGAAAATTGTCAAAGACTATCATTTATTGTCAGTTCATGACAGAGCATAATTACATAATAATCTCTACAGTTTGTGACTTCATTGAATGATGTCACAAACTGTAGAAAAGAAAGAAAGAATACACCTCACGATACTAAAATTTGTTTTTCAACATTTCTTGCTAGATATAAAACTAATATAAAACTGTCTCAGTGGGAAAGTCAGTAATCATTCTAAATACTTCACTCTATATAACTATGTTTTGATATTTCAAATGAGAAAGGAGATATTATTTTGAAGCAATGAGTGAATGAATGAACTACAATTAGTTACTTACCATGGATATGGTTTTTGAAAAGTAATATGTATCAGTGCGGTAAACACCGTTTTGGTTTTCCTGGAGGAAGATAAGCAATTCTTCAGGAAATGTCTGTAACAAAGATATTAAAGTTAGGTATAAAATAATTAACTAGGAAAGCAAGTGATGAAGCAGTAGGCGCAATACAATATCCTCTCACTTAACCCGCAAAAACAGGATAAGAAGAGTGATTAATTGAAAAGCTAGTTAATTCAGAGTTATGCTTTCATCTTAAATAACTAGTGAAATCTTGATAAATAATGAAAGAGTATACTGTAAAATCCCAATTGGGAATTTATTAATCATAAAAGAAAGTAATTTATCAATTGGTAATGCACTGTAGATACAGATAGCTGTATAAATCAACTACATATCTCAAATTTTTTCATATTAATCAATAATATAAAATAAAATAATAAATACAAATAGTCACCTTACAATTACAAATCAGTTGTAATATGTAAAATGTATTACTCATTTGGAAAAAAAAAATTAAAAGGTGAGACTCTCGGAAAGCTCTATTAATAATATCATTTAAGTTTGTATTTTTACAAATATCTATTCAAACTCTACAGTTGAATAATCTCTTTATTCTTTATTTACTGTACACATGATAAAATTAATGACTATTCAATATGTATACATAAAAGGATTAGCTATTGTCCTGGGATAGCAGGACAATAGCTAATTTATGACATGTGAAACTAGCATGTGTGTTGTGAGAACAAATCCATAAACCACAAAAATGCATGACCCATTGTTAACTTGGTATTGGTACAGCAGCTATCATAAAACAGTTACAAATATCAGAATATAGAAAGAAATTTTTTAATAAAATATATTAATGCAGAACTATAATGTATTTTACGAAAAATAACTTGCATGCATGTACTTAACTTCTCTTTTAGGATTTTAGCATTAGTAAAGTATGATGCAAGAAAGAAAGCTTATGCAGCATCAGCCAAAACAAAAAAAACCAAAAAAAAAACCTTCCACTTCACCCCTCCGTTCGTTCGAAATACCTGTCCAGCTGAGCCTTAAATTTATTTAGGCTATCAACTTCCACAACAAGGGATGGAAGTCTGTTCCACCAACCAACTACTTGCTGGCTAAAGGCAAACTTCCGCACATCTATCCTACATCTGTCTTTCCTCAATTTGAATTTATGCCCTCTCAGGTGATTATTCTGAGCAAGAAGCAGTATCCCATCAGCATTGAGCATGCTCAAACCATTCAAGGCTTTGTACACCTCTATCAGATCACCTCGCCGGTGCCTAGTCTCTAGACACTGCAATTTGCAAAACTTAAGCCTTTCTTCGTAAGAGCAACCCTTCGTTCCGTTCACTAACCTTGTTGCCCTTCTCTGTACTCGTTCCAGCAGCTCCACATCCTTCTTGAAATGAGGCCTCCAGACCTGTATACAGTACTCAAGGTGCGGCCTGACCATTGCCTTATACAAGTGAATAATCACCTCCCTATCCCTGCTAGAAAAATTCCTGCATATCATTGATGACACCATGAGCTACTCTTGCAGCCCGTCTGCACTGCTCAGAGAACTTCATATCTGCCTGCACAATTACCCCCAGGTCCTTCTCATTCTCTACCACTGTCAGTGTAGTACCACAGAGTTGATACATTGTTCTGGGGTTGCTGTTTCCCATATCTAGTACTTTACATTTGTCAATGTTAAACTTCATTTGCCACCTCTCAGCCCATCTGCTCAGCCTTTCCAGATCCTGTTGCAGCAGCATAGCATCAGTAGTGTCCTTAACAACCCTGCCAACCTTTGTATCACCTGCAAACTTGGACATTAAGCTTGATATACCATCATCAATATTATTTATAAATACAGAAAACAACAATGGACCCAACACTGAACCCTGAGAGACTCCACTAATAACATTAGTCCATGATGAGCAGTGTCCATTAATTACCACTCTCTGTCTTCTGCCACTCAACCATCCCTTTATCCATAGCAGCAATTTGCCTCCAATGCCACACTGCTCCAATTTGTGCAGCAGTATTCCATGTACAACAGTATCAACAGCTTTTCTAAGATCCAAATATATAATATCAAAGTTATTCCCTGCATCCAATTCTTTTGTGACTACATCATAGTATCCAATCAAATTGGTCAGGCAAGACCTTCCCTTAACAAAACCATGCTGTGTCTTAGCTATAACTGAATTCTTGTCAAGATGATGCTGTGGTGCTTCTTTAACCAGTGCTTCCATTAATTTTCCTGGAACAGAAGTTAAACTCACAGGTCTATAATTACTTGTGTCAGCCTTTGATCCTCCTTTGTGAATTGGGGTTACATTTGCACATCTCCAGTCTGTGGGTACCTCCCCTGAGTCCAAGGAAGCTCTCATAATTATGGCTAACAGATTGCTGACTTCCTTTGCTGCCTCCTTTAATATAACTGGATAGATCCCATCCACCCCAGGTGCCTTTCTTGTGTTTATCTTCAACAATTTCTCCTCCACTTTACTCTCAATTGTTACAAGATCATCTAGCTCACTGACAGTGTTTACTTCATCTATGGCATTCTTCTTCCTGAATAACTCCTCATGTGTGAATGTAGATGCAAAATATTGATTTAGTTTGTTAGCTCCCTGAGCAGGATCATGAACAGTTGAACCATCGATATCAAGTGGACCAATCTGATTCATCCCCTTCCTTCTAGAGTTTACATAAGTAAATAACTCCTTGCTGTTTTTCTTTGCATCCCTTGCCAAAGATTTCTCGTAATCTGCCTTCGCCTGCCTAACCTCCTTTGTAACTTGGTTACAGATCAACTTATATCTATCATAGGCTTCTGTGTCACATGTTAATTTATATGTATCCCATGCATTTTTCTTCTCTGCCATATGTCTCATTAGTTCATCTGACATCCATTTAGGACTGAACCTTGAACAATATTTCTTAGTTGGTATGTAAAGCCTAGTAGCTTCCAAGATAAGTTCTTTGAATGCTTCCCATTTTGGGTTTGCTGTTGGTAACATCATCAGTTGGTCCCACTGTATAGAATTTAAATACTGTCTCAGACCATTGTAGTCGCCTTTACGAAAGCAATAACCCTTCCCTTTACCCCTGACGGTAGTTACCTCCTTGAGTAAATCTCACTTCAGCACACTGTGATCACTGCCACCTAGTTGTTCCTGTATCTGCAGATTCTTAATGCATGAAGAATCACTACTGATAATCAAATCAAGAGTATTGCTCCCTCTAGTTGCCTCCCGAATGTGCTGATTTAGAAAACAATCATCCAACCAAAACAATCATTCATAAGTGCTTAAACCTTGCCATTTTAGTATTAGTAATAATAATACTAAAATGGCAAGTGATGCAATAAATGCAAATGATGCAAGAAATCATCGTTAAACAGCATCAGCAAAAAAAAAAAAAAAACCCTTCCCACATCACCTGTCTCTCCCCTCTAACAGCCTGGCTGGCCTGTCATGCCTTGAATTTTTTCAGACTACCTACTTTCACAATGACAGATGGACGTTTGTTCCAATGATCAACTATCCACTGTTGAAGGCAAATTTCCACACATCTATCCTGCAACCATCCTTCTTCAAATTTGAATTTATGCCCGCTCATGTGTAATCTGACCAAGAAAAATAATGTCATCAGCACTGAGCCTACTCAATCCATTTAAAGTGTTAAACATCTCCTTGCAAGTGCCTAGTCTCCAGATGCTGTAATTTACAGAACTGTAGTCTTTCTTAGCAAAAATTATCCCTTTTGTTCTCCCTCAGCAATTTTTTTTTGCCCTTCTCAGTGCCCATTCCAACAGATCCGCATCCTTCCTAAAATGAGGCCTCCAGATCTGTATGCAGTATTCAAGGTGTGTCCTTATACAATTAAATAATCAACTCTTTATCCCTGCTAGAAAAATTCCTGTATATCATTGACAAACCCCATGAGCTGCCCTGGCAGCCTGTCTACCGTACTCAGAGAATCTCATCTCTCAATTGTAAGTTACCTCCAGGTCTTTTTCATTTTCCACTACCATGAGTGTACAGTTGGTATATTAATCTGGGATTACTGCTACCCCTGTGCAAAATTTTGTGACATATTTTAAGGAACAAAACTCCTATAAGTAGCAAGATCTCATTGTATTAAGACTTTTATAACATCATTTTTCAAATGCTAAATCAGTGAACTGTATAGACATGCTAAAATTATTTTACTTTAGATCACTTAGCCACAGAGGTTTGTTTCTGATTGCTGCTAGTACAAGTGGATTCAATCAAGAAGTTTGGGCTTGAGTGTAGGGTTCAGAATTATTTATTTTTGCCCAAAATTGCACTTTTTTTTTGATACAATGAAGCAGAAAAGAAAGAAAGAAATGTTGCCTACATGGTAAATAAAATTTTAAAAGTTTAAGAGTTAAAGTTAAACCAATGAAAAAAACAATTCTTCATAACATAGGTTTAGGAGAGTGAGTACATTTGTAGTTCATTTAAATCTGCATCTCTATCTACACTGTATTACTAATTGATAAATTACTGTCTTTTATGATTGATAAATTCCCAATCGTGAGTGTTTGCAGTGTATGCTTTCATAATTTATCTATTTCAATAGTTATTCAAGATGGACGTGTAACCCTGAATTTGAAAATGTAACTCTGAATGAAAGCATAACTCCAAATTAAAAAAAAAAAGTTATTTTTTTATCATCAAATATGTGCTTTAAATTATATGGCAAAGCAACTTTCTATAGAATATAGTTAATAAATATGTAAATATATTAAAATGTTAATTTTGTATATTTTAGGTTAAAATAAAACAATAATGTAGTAGTGGCAAATGATACAAGAAAGCAATCTTATATAGCAACAGCAAAAAAAAAAAAAAAAAAAAATTACACACTTCAACCATCAATACCCTCCAAGAATTTGTCTCAAAAAACCCACTTTCCTTCTTCAACTTGAATTTGTGCCCCCTCGTGTATGGTCTCAGCAAGAGGAAGAATGCCATCAACATTTAGCTTACTCAATCTCTATTCAAGGTTTTAAACACTTCAGTCAGACCTCCCCACTGGTGCCTAGTATCTAGGTACTGCAATTTGCAGAACTGAAGCTTTTCTAGGTAAGAGTGTTCTTCCCTTCACCAGTCTAGTTGCCCTTCTCTGCATCTATTCCAGCAGATCTACATCCTTCCTAAAGTGAAGCTTCCAGACTTGTATTCAGTACTCAAGGTGTGGCCTGATTATGCTCTTGTACAAAGATATAATCGCCTCCTTACCCTGCTAGCAAAGTTTCTGTATATCACTGACAAAACCACATGAGCTGTCCCAGCAGCCTGTCTGCACTGCTCAGAGAATTACATATATGACTGCACAATTAACCCCAGGCCTTTTTCATTTTCCATTACATTGAGTGTAATACCACACAGTTGATAAGTTTCTCTGGGATTATTGCTACCCATATGCAGTACTTTGCATTTATCAGTGTTAAACTTCAAATGTGTTTTCTCATTTGAAGTTTAACTCAGCCTATTGACCTAATTTTCCTACACCTTGTTGCACTAGCTCACCCTGCCAACCTTTGTATTATCTGAAAACTTAGACATTAAGCCTGATATACCTTCATTAATATCATTAATAAATATTGAAAACAGCAATGGGACCAGCACCAAACCCTGGGGACTTAACTAATTTAATCCTTGAAGAGCAGTACCCATTGATAACCACTCTGTTTTCATCCACTCAACCATCCCTTTATTTAAAGCAGTAACTTGCCCTTAATGCCACATCGCTCCAATTTGTACAGCAGTCTTCTATGTGCAACAGTATCAAAAGCCTTCCTTAAATCCAAGCATATGATATCAAAATTATTTTTTGCATCCAGTTCCTTGGTCAATGCATCATAATAACCTATCAGATTGGTTAGACATGACTGTCTCTTAACAAATCCATGCTGTGACTGCAGTATAATTATATTCATATCCAGATGGTCCTGTCCATTCGTGTCCATTACTTCTTTAACCAGGGACTCCATTATTTTACCTGGAACGGATGTTAAGCTAACAGGCCTGTAATTACTCACATCACTGCTTGATCCTCCTTTATGAATTTGGGATACATTCACACATCTCTAGTCCATATGGAAATTCCTTGAATCTAACGTTGCTCTCATAATTATTGCTAAAGGTTTACTTACCGCCTTTGCTGTCTCCTTTAATATAATTAGATAGGTTCCATCCATCCAAGGTGCCTTTCTCATGTTTAGCTTCAATAATTTCTCTTCCTTTCAGTTTTCCTTTCAGTTATAACAAAATAATTGAGCTCCCTGTTAGAGTCTGATAAACTTCCAGCATCGCCTCCCCTTAAGAGTATTCCTCATGTGTGAATGTAGATGCAAAATACCTAATCAATTTCTTAGCAATCTAAGCAGTGTTATTGTTATTTGGTTTTTAGGAGCATTAGCAACTAAGGCTATATTGCTCCGGGGATATGCGGTTGTCATTCCCTGACCTTTCTGCATCCTCCATATTTGGTGGTCACGGGCTCAAACCCCAGTCTACTCCTACTCACCTGGCTACGGAGGCGCCTCTGAGCAGTGTCATCAACAGTTAACTCATTGACATTAAGTTGCCCAATGTGATTCAACCCCTTCTTTCCACTGTTAATATATGTTAATAGAAGTCTTTGTTGCAGTTCTTTCCAGAGACTTCTCATAATCTGACTTAGCTTGCCTAACTTCATCTGTGACTCAATTACAGGCTAATTTTCTGTACCATAGGCTTCTGTATCACTTGATAATTTATATGCTTCTGATGCATTTTTCTTCTCTGCCATGTATCACAATAATTCATCTCACATCCAGCACAACTGCTGATGAATTAAAAATTCTAATATTTTAAATGATTCAAGAGTCACTTTGAATGGTCATTAGAATTAAAGAGTATTTTATTTCCAAGAATAACAAAAAGGGATAAAGTTATGTAGTGTATTCAATGAGAATTTTAAGTACTTTAAAAAAATCCTTACTTGCAAAACTCCATACATGCTTGGAAATGTACTCTCTGTTAGAAGAACATATACTGCCCCATTAATAGCTGTTATACCAGCCTGGTCTAGTTGCACTTGAAAATAAATTGTCCCAATCATTAAGGCAAGAAACTGGTAATGAAAAAAACATGAGATTTGATTATGGTTGTTTTTATACTGGGTTATAAAAAAAATGTTTTACTTTCAATTACTTACATTTATTGAAATATTTCCCTTACAGCACAACTTCTGATATCACAACAATTGTGATACATAGGTGAATTAATTTGTCTGAACCCTGTGCATCCAAATGGCATTTGAAGGCATCCATGAAACTGTAACTGCAGCTATTAATTTTTCAGTGATGCTTTTAATTGTTCAACTGTATGTTCTCACGCCCAGGGTCCCGAGCTAGATATCATCATTCTTCTCTTCTCTTCTCTTGGTGATTCCTTTCTATTTCTCTCTCTTTCTCTTAGGATAACTCAGGAATTTTTTTTTTTTTTTTTTGGCTGGTGCAGCATAAGCCACAGGCTTCCTTGCACTATATGGCTAATACTAATAATAATAGGGAGCACAATGGCCCAGTGGTTACAACACTGGACTACCAGCCTGATGGACCCAGGCTTGAGTCCCACCTTGGCAGAAGTGAACGTGGGTCCATTGCACTGGAAGACCGGTATATAATAGTAATAAAAAAGATTAATAAATAAATATCGTGAAAGTTGCTCCCATGGACCTACCTACCCCAAGGTCAGAGTGGCCGATTGTGGTGCCATCTGGTGTCACCCCTGAGAACTACCACTGGACATAAGCCGAAGCTAAACAGGTCCACCTCCATAGATGGATGATGTCGCAGAGAAATATTAATCATACTGCATCGAGTGTGGCGTAGGATAAAGTCACTCGCATTCAGGCCTTAGGCAGAGGGGTCGGTTTGAAAAATCATAGACGGTCTCTTCAGGAAGACAGTGGAGTAAGTGGTGCTGTACTCCCGTATGGCTACCACAAGAGAAGGGCAAGACCATCCAGCCCCACCAACTGGAAGCGCTTCCTGTGCAACTGCACTAGTGACCACCCAGGAAGGAAGAAAATGGCAACGCATGAAGTGGAGCATCGAAATGAATACGTACATCATGCAAGCATACTGTGAAATAATGAATCTGGAGACCGATATGACAACGTACTGGGCGAGGCTACATACCAAGTGGCTGGAACAATTCCCAGATATTCATGTCACCAAACAGCGAATAGCAGACTAATTTACAAAGTCAACCAGAGAAGAACTATCATCACAAAGAACCTGATAGCTCCTGAAATCTTGGAAAAAATCAAGCAGGACATGAGCGATCAACTACAAAGGATAAAGACTACGGAACCAGAGGAGGAAGAGCAAGAAGAAATACAACCCACAGCAGCTGAAGTGGAAAGAGACGAGGTCATGGTATCCAGAATAGAGGATGAGAGTAAGAAGGCCCTAACAGAATTCGAAGGAATGGACCCCACAAAGAGCCATGTGATACTAAAGCAGAAGCCCAATAGAAGTCACAGACCACCTCAATCGACAAATTGAGGTGGTCTGTGACTACATTACCTCGACAACAATGTGCAACACTGGAGGCCATCCACACAGACATGTATTGTTCTGCCATAGCAGTCACTAGGATTAATGGAAGAGTAATGAGACATCAGCAGCAGAAGAACCGAAAACAGAAGAAACCTCCAGCTTGGGAAAGAAGACTTCAACAGAAGATAGAAGAATTAAGAGTCAAGATAGGCCAATTGACCCAGTACCAATGGGGTAATAGGAGTAAGAAATTGATTGGAAAGTAAAGAGCATTCTCAAGAGAGAGCGCATCCACGGCAAACAAGAGACAAAAAATCTGAGAATAGGAGAGCACTTGGACACATTGAAGCAGAACCTCTTCACACTCAGAAAGAGACCACACTGATACAAAGAGAGCTCCCAGAGGAAACTAGAATGCAAGAAAATCAAGGACGTACAAGAGATAAGAGAGTTGGAGATTCAGGAAGAAGTAAAACAGAAGATGAAGGATTCTCACAACTGGCAAAATCCAGGAATAGATAACGTCCACAACTACTGGTACAAGAAGCTCACTTGCACACACAAGCACTTGGGCAGAGCAGTTCACCTGAATGACAAGGTACCCAGAGACAATCCTGAAGTTTCTCACTCAAAGAATCACATATCTGAAGCCTAAAGACAAAAATACAAGAAACCCAGTGAAATACAGGTCAATCACCTGCCTCCAACCAACGTACAAGATCCTGACCAGCTGCATAACCAGGAAGATATCAGACCACTTGAAGAGCAAGAACATAATGGCCAAACAGTAGAAAGGATGCAAGGAGCAATTCACCATAGATGCCGTGTTTATAGAGCAAGCCTACAAGAAGTACCGCAACATGTACACAGCCTGCATCAATTACTGCAAGGCCTTCAACTCCGTGCCTCATAGCTGGCTAATAGAGGCACTGAACAACTACAAAGTCAATCTGATAGTGGCAAACTTCCTAGGAGAAATGATGGTGAAATGGAGTATTACCATTAAAGTTGAAAACATCACAACCAGGCCAATACCCACCAGGAGAGGAATCTTTCAGGGAGATTCCCTGAGCCCACTGTGGTTCCATCTACACTTAACCCACTATCCACCATGCTCAAAAGCAGTAAGTATGGATATAATCTCAAAGAAGGAAGGAAGAACCTATACACCCTCACCCTCCGGATGTACATTGATGACATCAAGCTCTATGCAGGAATCGAGAAGCAACTCTAGCAACTACTCTCGATCACCGAAGAATTCAGCAATGATATTAGGATGGAATTTGGTCTAGACAAATGCAAGACAATTGCGCCAGGGAAAATTAGTCAACTGAAACTACCAGCTGCAGACTGGTAAAGAGATCAAATCCATGGCAGAGGCCTACAAATACTTGGGGATGATGCAGGCTCATCAGTTACAGCACAAGGAAATGAAGGCCTGCCTGAACCGAAAAATACCATCAGAGACTCAAAAGCCTGCTGAAAGCAAAGCTGAAGAGAAGGAACACAGCTAAAGCTATAAACACCTATGCAGTCCCAGTGCTAACATACTCTTTTGGGGTCACAGATTAGACTAAAACTGAGCTGGAGGATATCATAAGAAAGACAAGGACAATGATTTCCAAGTGCTGCCAACACCACTCGAAGTCAGACATGGAGAGACTGACAATTTCTCAGAAAGAAGGAGGAAGGGGCCTGATAGACCTCATTGAAGCAACAGAAAACAGCAATTGCTAACCTGAAGGATTACTTCCAGAAACACACAGCAGCACTCCACCAGGCCATAAGGAAAGTGGACAAGCAGTATACCCCGCTCAACCTAAGCAAAGATTCTCCTCCCAACCAGGAGGCACAAACGAAGTTAGAAAGATGGGCAGAGAAGACACTCCATGGCAGACACTACAATGATCTCCATCAAGATCACATAGATAAAATTGCTTCCAATGCATGGTTCATGAGTGGGTTATGTTATTGTTTGTTATTTTGGTTTTTAGGGGCATTAGCAACTAAGGCCATATTGCTCAGGGAATATGCGGTGGTCATTCCCTGACCTTTCCGCATCCTCCGTATTTGGTGGTGATGGGCTCAAACCCCAGTCTAATTAAGAAGTGTGTGCTACTCACTGCTGCTCCTTCCCACCTGGCTACGGAGGCGCGTCATGAGTGGGACGCTCTTCCTCGAGACTGAAGGATTCATGCTCGCCATCCAAGACCATGAAATCAACACCAGAAACTATAGAAAATACATCACGAAGGAGACCAGGGTGTCTGATGACACATGTTGATGATGCTGCCTGGCCTCAGAAATAATCCAACACATCACTGCGGGATGCAAGGTACACCCAGACTGACCAGTTAGCTAGGATAATACATCAGAAGCTAGCAAAGAAATACCAGTTGATTGAAGAAAGTGTACCGTACTACAAGTATGAACCCCAAGCAGTACTAGAGACCCCAACCCACAAGCTGTAATGGGACCACGCCATAATAACAGATAAGACAATCCACACAACAGACCGGACATAACCCTTGTGGATAAGAAGGAAAAGGCTATCTATTTGATTGAAGTAGCGGTACCCAAAACTGGCAACCTGCAGAAAACCCATGGAGAAAAAATCAGGAAGTATACAAACCTAAGAGAGGAGATCAAAGAGATGTGGCATAAGCAACATTACAACCATCCCGATCATCGGGTCAACCACAGGTATGGTGCCAAAAACCCTACATAACAGCCTAGCAGCAGCAAAACACCTACAAGGAACTCCAGAAAGTCGCAATTATGAAACCTGTAGGATAGTCAGAGAATTCCTTGGCTAACAGTTACACCCAGACATAATAACCACCCTTGTGTACTTGGTAGCAGTACCCCTCACGAGGTGGAACCCCCAATCAGGGAGAAATAATATAAGAGCAATAATAATAATAATATACTTGTGTACAATGTCCTTAAGAAATCTCCACAGAGATAATCATGTAAATCCAATCAAAAATATTTTCTAAGAATCGAGAACAACATTTACCTTGAGTAGCCTTGCCTCAGTATTGGTGTTGTGGGGAACATAGTGCACATTTTTGCCAAGACAAACAATTCATAAATAGCAAAAAAAAAAATTAAAAAAAAATAATAAATAAATAAATAAAAAAAATAAATAAATAAAAAAAAAAAAAATAATGAATATATATACAGCAGACTTTCAATTTTCCGGGTTAGATGGTAAAAAAACAAATCCTGGATAATCGATTTTCTGGTTAATCCAAAACAGGACTTCTTACGTAACTCAGGAATGACTAATAACATATTGCTAGTATATTATTATTGACAAATCTGAATTCAAGCGTGATATTGTTAATGTTTGACCATTTCATACATTCTTATTAGTTTAATTTGCTGATTCAAATCGATTGCTTTCCTTTTGTTAGTAGATTTACTAGTACTGCTGTCACTTATTCTCTTAGTCAGCACCATGATAACGGTCAAAATGAAATTTTCTGTAAAGAACTTCACAGGGTTAAGGCAAAAACTCAATATTATCACCCCGTGCGAGCTCACATTTTACTAAAACACATTTCTGGAGGTCACTACCATAAAACAATAAAAACAATTTTCATTTTCCGTGTTAGTGGGCGTTTCCGTTCGTGCATTCTAATTATAAACGGATAGTAAACTCGATCCTATTGCATTTGTGATAATGCCGATAGCTGGAATTCGGTGGGTTTTTATGTTATTATGGTGAAATGCTTGCCCCCTTCACTGAAATGTTGAGTTACATAAAAAAAAAATAAATAAATAAATTGTAAGAATCATCTCTTCTTTCCTATTTTTTTGCTTGTTACTCTGTATCTCACGTGTGTAATTTGTGTGTGCCATGATTGTCATTATTGATTTCTTATTATTATTTTTTTGTTGTTGTTTTACATTTTACAATCCTGAAAAAAAAAATGAGTGAAAAAAAATTTACGTAAATTTACTGTATCGAAAAATGTTCAGCAACCTATGTAAAAAATAGGCTGATAGATAAAAATTGAGAAACTTACCACGTACTACTTGCGTGTCCAATACGATGTCTTCCTCTATTTTTTGCGATGTCGATTTTAAATCTAATAGTTTCCCTTTATTTTTTACGTGTTGCGTATGGTTTGGTCACCAACATTATAATGGTTCATTAAAGATTTAATGGATGCACCTTTTTCAAACTTTTAATAATTTAACCCCAGGGGCTCACATTTGGTGTGTATGGGCACACCCAGGGTCCTGAGCTGGATATCATCATTCTTCTCTTTCTTGGTGATTCCCTTTTGATTTTCTCTCTCTCTCTCTCTCTCTCTCTCTCTCTCTCTCTCTCTCTCTCTCTCTCTCTCTCTCTCAGGGTAACTTGGGAATTTTTTTTTGGCTGGTGCAACATATGCCTCAGGCTTCCTTGCACCATATAGTTAGTAATAATAATAATTTCAAGTTTTTGTTTAACCAAAAGCACAACTCTTTTGCATTTACCCATCATTTTCTCTTTATTGCATACAAAACGCACATGCCGTACACAATACCCTTCATGACTACAAGCCAGGGGTTGCAATTTCTAAACAAAAAAATATATATTTACTATAAAAAAATTTTCAACATCCCTGACATAAATAATGAAACAAAATATGTCTTTTTGCGGTGCAACGGAACACAAAAATCGATGCACTAAAACAAGCTAAACATATGTTTTTTTTTTTTTTCTTTTTTTTTGAGTGGCGAGTGTAAAGACAGCAGTTGCAAGATAATTGGTACATTAACCTCCCAATGACGACTTATAACGCCACTTCTTGTCGCTTATTTACTTACGACTTGCAAAACATCTGTTTATACCTATTCTAGTTATTACTTGAATTTTATGATTTTTGGTTGAGTTCTTTTTTTTTTTTTTTTTTTTTTTTTAATTTGGAGTCTCGAAGTGTCCTGGTTAATCCGATCCCAGTAAATTGAGAGTCTGCTGTATATATTTATTTATTTGAAAATTTCTGTTTTGCTAAGAGCTCTCAAGATTTCACGACCCTGATGAAATTGCTTTATGTTAAACCCAATCTTGAGTGTTACCTTGTCTTAGTGAGAAAACGTTTTTTGAATATTAGCATCTATGCTTTGAAAATTTGGAATAAAGTGGTCTCAACAGACTTGCAAGGCAATGACTGACATTCCTTCTGCTGTCATGAAAGACTGGTCCAACAACTATACAAGATGAAATATATACAGTACTAACTCTTCAAACTTTTCAGCCAGCCTGTTAACCACATGGACATGCCATACTTTTAAGCCTTACTCAAAACTCTGACTGCATCTCAATAGTACTACCAGTTTGATAAAACGTTTTTCCACAAAACACACACACACACTGCATAACAATTGATAACTGCTTACAAAATTTTTCATTAGACGGCACCACAGATCATTTAAAGCTTCCGTGACACTAAATTTATCTATAAAAGTACAGTAAAATTCCATTGTAATGAATATCACTGAAAATTTCAAAAGGATCATTATTTGTATAAATAAACTTACATAAGCAGCAGTTTCTGCTTTCCTTTATTTAAATATTAGCATTAAAAGTAATGAAATGATGAACTACCTAAACTACAAAATTAAATATATTTTGTTTAGAGAGTATCATTTTGAAAGCATATTTTATTTAAAAGAAATATCACACATTCAGTAATACAGAACACTAGATACAAGTTGTTGCTTTTCACATGTGAATATATTAATTTTGTTTTTTATGCTCAGTTTGTTTTCCATCATTTAATAAGAAAATTCAGTTATATTGCTATTGAAAATATGCTGGTAAAAAAAAAACAAAAACAGAGCATAATCATTAAAAAATATGGAAAATGTAGTAGTAAAGGGTGTGACAATGAATTCCTTATGTCACATCTTTTAAAACTTGCATTAAATGTAGTAAAGGGTGTTACAATGAATTTGTCACATCTTTTAAAACTTACATTAAATGTAGTAAAGGGTGTTACAATGAATTCTTTTTGTCACATCTTTTAAAACTTCCATTCCCCTGGCCCAAGCAAAAGCCTTTCCATAGACACATTGACAGTATTGGTACCATTCATACTTTTCTAATTAAGTGTTTCTTTCTTTGCACTCCACTACATTTTAGGCATAGGTGGACTTTGAAAATAATTAAGTCGCCTATGCCATGATGTTTGATGAAAAATTTGTTGTACTGAATTTTCTGTCGAAACCATTTCGTTTAAATGTGATTTACAAAGCACTATTAATATTGCTTTGTAATTTATTAATAAGGGAAGTCAGCCAAGACCTGGAAATATTTTTGTTACAGTGAAAATTTCACTATAATGAAAAAAGATTTTTGAGGTAATTATGATTTTACTCTACATATATAAATAGCAGCAATTCAAACTAGAGCATTTTTGGATGACACTATAAACATATCAAAATACAGAGTAGAGTAAGACCCCTGTATTCGCAGGGGATATGTTCCAAGACCTACTCTGGATGGCTGAAATCGCGGATATAAGCGAATACCTGCTGACCCTATATATAATGTGATTTTCTTGTACATACATATATATAATAAAGTTTAATTAATAAATTAAACACACAGTAAGACATTACCAACATTAAATACGGTAATAATAAAGTACAGCAGACTCTCGATTTATCGGGACTGGATTAACCAGGACACTTCAAGACTCCAAATTAAAAAAAAAATCAACCAGAAATCATAAAATTCAAGTAATAACTAGAATAGGTATAAACAGATATTTTGCAAGTCGTAAATAAGTGACAAGAAGTGGCGTTATAAGTCGTCATTGGGAGATTAGTGTACTGATTATCTTGAAACCCTCACTGTATATACATCTACCACTCAGTAAAAAAAAAAGAGAAACCAAATGTTTAGTTTGATTTAGTGCGTCATGTCGATTGTTGTGTTCCATCGCACCGCAAAAGGACAAATTTTGTTTCATTATTTATGTCAGGATGTCAGTATTTTTTTTTATAGTAACTTTTTTTTTTTTGTTTAGAAATTGTGAAAATGATGAGCAAATGCAAGAGTTGTGCTTTCAAATTAAACAAAAACTTGAAATTATTCAAAAGTTTGAAAACGGTCCATTCGTTAAATCTCTGAAGAACCATTATAATGTTGGTGACCAAACCATACGTGACATTGTAAAAAATAAAGGGAAGCATTGTATTGGACATGCGAGTAGTACGTGTTAAGTTTTTTCGTTTTTTTTTTCTGTGGTTAACCGCAGGTAACTGAATCAGCGGATACAGGGACACAACTGTATATTACTACTACACATTCAAATGAGAATGTTAGCATTAGTATTAGTAGAGGCACATGATGCAAGAAAGCAAGCTTTTGCAGCATCAGCCAAAAAAAAAAAAAAAAAATACCCATTTCACCACTCCATTCGTCCTAAATGCCTGTCCAGCTTAGCCTTAAATTTCTTTAGGCTATCAACTTCCACAACAAAAGATGGAAGTCAGTTCCATCAATCAACTACCCGCTGACTAAAAGGCAGATTTCCCCACATCCATTCTACAACTGTCCTTCCTCAATTTGAATCTATGTCCCCTCAAGTTCTTAATCTGAGCAAGAGGAAGAATCTCATCAGCATTCAGCTTGCTTAACCCATTCAAGGCTTTATATCCCTCAATCAGATCACCTCACAGGTGCCTACTCTCCAGGAACTGCAATTTGTAGAACTTAAGCCTTCCTTGGTAAGAGCACCCATTTGTTCCCCCTCACCACTGTTGCCCTTCTTTATACTCGTTCTAGCAACTCTACATCCTTCCTAAAATGAGGCCTCCAGACCTGTACATAGTACTCTAGGTGTGGCCTGACCATTGCCTTGTACAAAGGGATAATCACCTCCCTGTTCCTGCTAGCAAAATTCTAATATATATCATTGACAAGACTCCATGACCTGATCTGGAAGCCTGTCTGCACTGCTCAGCAAACTTTATATTTGACTGCACAATTATCACAGGTCTTTTTCACTTCCCTGAGTGTACCACACAGTTGGTATGTTTCTCTTGGGTTATTGCTACTTATATGCAGTACTTTGCATTTGTCAAAGTTAAACTTCAGTTGCCACTTCTCAGCCCAATTTCCCAACTTATCTAGATTCAGTTAGAGCAGCATACTGTCATTACTGTCATTAAGAACCCTGCCAACCTTTGTATCATCTGAAAACTTGGACATTAATCCTGATATATCTTCATCAATATCATTGATGAAGGTATATCAGGGTCCAACACTGAACCCTGGGGAACTCCACTAATAATATTTGTCCACGAAGAGCAGTATCCATTGAACGCTGAACCGTCCCTTTATCCATTGTAACAACTTACCCTTAATGCGATACCTCTCCAATTTGTACAGCAGTCTTCCATGTGCAACAGTATCAAAAGCTTTCCTGAAATCCAGGTATATGATATCAAAATTATTTTTGACATTCAGTTCCTTTGTGACCACATCATAGCATCCAATCAAATTGGTCACACAAGACCTTTCTTTAACTTTTTTGATTTTTTGATTTGATTCAGTTTTTAATGGCACATTGGCAGCTAAAGCCATAATGCGGCAAGTCAAATTTAAAAGGCTACTAAACATTTTGGAAGCCTAGGCTACCACTTCAAGCAATTAACTATTATGTAAAAAAGGTATAAAGTAAAAGCATATAAAGTATAAAACTTAGATCTTTGTATACAAATTAATAGATTGTAAAAAGTTAAAAATGTTGGACATATTGTCTCTGTCACCTATTATCTGACTGAGTGTAAATTATTCAGTCAAATTATTAAAAGCGATAAAACACAAGCGTCGTGTTCTATAAAAACAGGACATTCTATAAAAATATGACTAATGGTTAAAATAACATTACATATCTCGCACATAGGTGGGTCATCCACCCTCAGCAAATAGGAATATGTGAGATGACTATGACCTATGCGGAGCCGAGCAAGAACAACTTCCTCTCCTAACCCTGCGTAGACTGGACTGCCATTGCATAATCACAGGCTTTATGTGATGTAGTAGTAGTGGCATGTGATGCAAGAAAGCAAGTGTATGAGCTTATGCAGCATCAGCCAAAAAAAAAAAAAATCACACCATTCCCTCCAAATGCCTGTCCAGTTCCTCCTTAAATTTATTCAACCTATCAACTTCCACAACGACAGATGGAAGTTTATTCCAGCAATTAACCACCCGCTGGCTAAAGGCAAATTTCCGCACATCTATTCTACATCTGTCCTTTCTTAATTTGAATTTATGCCCCCTTAGGTTCGTAATCTGAACAGGTGGAAGGATCCCATCAGAATTCAGCGTGCTCAACCCATTCAAGGCCTTATACACCTCAATCAGATCACCGCGCAGGTGCCTAGTCTCCAGCCACTGCAATTTGCAGAACTTAAGCCTCTCTTGATAAGAGGATCCCTTCATTCCCCTCACCAATCTTGTTGCCCTTCTCTGTACACGGTCAAGTAAATCTACATCCTTCCTAAAATGAGGCCTCCAGACCTGTACGCAGTACTCAAGGCGTGGCCTGACCATTGCCTTATACAGAGGGATAATCACCTCCTTTTCCCTATCAGCAAAATTTCTATATATCATTGACAAAACCCCATGTCCTGCCCTGGCAGCCTGTCTGCATTGCTCAGAAAACTTCATATCTGCCTGCACAATTACTCCCAAGTCTTTTTCATTTTCTACCACCTTAAGTGTAGTACCACACAGTTAGTACATTTCTCTGGGGTTACTTCTACCCATATGCAGTACTTTTCATTTGTCAAGGTTAAACTTCAGTTGCCACATCTTAGCCCATCTGCTCAAATCATCTAGATCCTGTTGCAGTAGTACACTTCCATTACTGTCATTAACAACCCTGCCAACCTTTGTATCATCTGCAAACTTCGACATTAAGCCTGATATACCTTCATCATTGATAAATATACAAAACAACAGTGTACCTAACACCGAACCCTGTGGGACTCCACTAATAACATTAGTCCAAGAAGAGCAGCACCCATTGATTATCACCCTCTGTCTTCTCCCACTTAACCATTCTTTTATCCATTGTAGCAACTTACCCTTAATACCATTCTGCTCCAATTTGTACAACAGTCTTCCATGCGCAACAGTGTCAAAAGCTTTCCTGAAATCCAAATATGTGATATCAAAATTATTTTTTTGCATCCAGTCCCTTTGTAACCACATCATAATATCCTATCAAATTTGTCAGACAAGACTTTCCCTTAACAAACCCATGCTGTGTCTGAATTATTGCTGCAGTCTTGTCTAGATGATCCTGCAATGCATCTTTAACCAGCGACTCCATATTTTACCCGGAACAGAAGTTAAACTAACTGGTCTGTAATTACCCGTGTCACCCTTCAATTCCCCTTTGTGAACTGGGGATACATTTGCACATTTCCAGTCCGTGGGAACCTCCCCTGAGTCCAAGGATGCTCTCATAATTATGGCTAAGGGTTTGCTTAGTTGCTTTGCCACCTCCTTTAATATAACTGGATAGATCCCATCCACCCCAGGTGCTTTTCTTATGTTTAACTTCAACAATTTCTCCTCCACTTTGCTCTCTGTTATTACAAAATCATTAAGTATCCTGCTATAATTTGATAACCTTCTGACATTTTCAAACCTTAATAATTCCTCACGTGTGAATATAGATGCAAAATACTCATTCAGTTTGTTTGCTATCTGAGCAGGATCATCAACAGTCGAACCATCGATGTCAAGTGGACCAATCAGATTCATCCCCTTCCTTTTAGAGTTTATATAAGTAAAGAAATCCTTGCTGTTTTTCTTAGCATCTTTTGCCAAGGATTTCTCGTAATCTGCCTTTGCCTGCCTAACCTCCTTTGTGACCTGATTACAGACTAGCTTATATCTGCCATAGGCGTCTGAGTTTCTTGATAATTTATATGCATCCCATGCATTTTTTTTCTCTGTTACGAGTCTCATTAGTTCATTTGACAACCATTTAGGCCTAAACCTTGAGCAATATTTCTTAATAGGTATGAAACTTTTAGTAGTTTCCACGATTAGTTCCTTGAATGCTTCCCACTTAGAATTTACTGTTGGTAACATCGTCAGTTGATCCCACTGTACAGAATTTAAAAACTGTCGGAGACCACTGGAAATATAAATTAGAGTATTATTTGCCTGTAGTCTGAAAAGGGACTGACAGACAATGATTATCCAGGGAAATGGCTGATTTGGCAGCAGCATCAGCTAATTCATTTCTCCGGATCCCAATGTGGCTTGGGATCCAGCAAAAGCGAATATCAAATTCTAATTCTACGAGAGAAAAAAGAATCTGCCGGATCCTGGACAGGATCAGATGAGGGTTATACCTCACTGATACTAGAGCCTGTAACACGCTTAATGAATCACAATAAATCATATACCTCTGGTAGTCGCAATGTTTAATGTGATCTAGGGCTGTTTCTATTGCATGTAACTCTGCAGTATAAATGCTAGTTTCTTGTGGGATCTTATTGGATAATGTTTTGTGAGGGAACACAACAGCAGATCCCACATAACATTCTAGCTTTGAGCCATCTGTATAGACTGGCAGAAAGTCAGAATACTGCTGTCTATGTGATGCAAAGAGTTGCTGGTAGACAGATGGCGGTGTAGTAGCCTTCTCCCAGATCTTAAGGGAGAAGTCACAAGTTGGAAAATAGGCATGCCAGGGTGGAAGGAATTGCCTGGGTGACTGGGCAATGTTGGCTACCGTCATGTCTAGTTCATTCAACAGCCCTTGAATCCAAATACCAAAAGGTTTGTTGGCAGTCCAACGGGTGTTGTAGAAGTTTTCCCAGCGTGGCTCAAAAACGGATGGCCACGTGGGATGATCAGGCAGGGATTTCAATTTGAAGGCGTACTGTAAGGACAACTGCTTACGTCGAAGATCTAGAGATGGTTCATTAGCTTCAATGTAAAGGCTTTGGACAGGAGATGTGCGAAATGCTCCAGTGCCTGTCCGCATGGCCTGATGGTGGATTGGATCTAACCACCGAAGTACACTATCTCTAGCAGAACCATAAAGGTAAAGACGAAGAAGGGTAATACGATCTGTGCCCCACGAAGTTGACGAAAGGGCACGAAGGATGTTAAGCCCTTTAACACACCTTGTCCTAAGCTGACGAATATGTTGTAAAAATGTCAACTTCTTGTCGAAAATAAGTCCAAGGAATTTGAATTCTGCTACAACTGGGATGTTGTTTTGCCTAAGCCTTAATTCTGGGTCAGGATAAAGATTACGTTTGCGACAGAAGTGTACACAAACAGTCTTCTGTGATGAAAATCTGAACCCATTAGCCAAAGACCAAGCTGTAAGATGATCAATGGTTTTCTGCAGTTGCCTTTCAATGACCCTCATATTGCATGAATGACAAGTAGTTTTTTTTTTTTTTTTTAACTTGCCTATTTGTATATGACAAAGACTTTTTGTCTTCATGCAATCATATATTTTATATATTACCGTATATTTTGTACATTATTGTATATTTAATCCTGTAAAAGTCTTGGGTCGAGCAAGCATGTACTCTTGTCTATTGTACATTGTGTTCCTCGCACCTTAGTCAGTAAATATTCACACCCTTCTGGCACAGAGCTGTCCCGGGGTGACCCAAGGTTTCTTGGGAAATAAACTGATTTTAATAATAATAATAATAATAGTCTTTACATGCAACAGTATCAAAAGCTTTCCTGAAATCCAAGTATATGATGTCAAAATTATTTTTTGCATCCAGTTCCTTGGTTACTGCATCATAGTATTCTATCAGATTGGTTAGACAAGACTGCCCTTTAAAAATCCATGCTGCGATTGCAGTATTATTGCATGCCTGTCCAGATGGTCCTGTATTAAGTAGTGAAGAACAAGGTTAGAGGTTTAACCAGGGCATTAAAGACGTGGAGATGAGGTATGAGGGGAGGCAGAATATCAACATGATGGCTGACTATTGCTTGATGCTGAAGAGGGACTGTAAAGTAGAAGGATCAGCAAGAAAATCAAAGAAATGAAAATTTGGCCCATTATAGATCAGTTTTAAAATGAGAGGTAGGTGTATAGTGGTCTTTTTAACACACTTACTATTTCAATATAGGCTGGTAAAAGTAGCATTTTATTATTATTTCAGTGCACAAATTCTGCCAAAATTAATAAAAATTTATGAAAAATTAAATTTTCTTTTGTGATTTGTGAGAAACCTGATGCAATGAACACAACACATATGGAAAAAGTGACAAAATAATCATGTTTCAATTATGAAATCAGCAGCATTAGAAAATAATTCAGGAACAACCTGGAAGAAAACATCAGCGAATTGTTTTCAAAATTCAGAGTACTCTTATCAGTCCCTTTTAAAAAATGCAAATATCTAATAAATTAGTGGAAAGAAAGCAAATTGTTTATTCTAGGCTTTTCAAATTAGTTCAAAGTAAATTTTGCACAGTTGTTACTTCAGTTCCAAGTGCATTGTCTCAAAAGAGATAGGAGACAATCTCCAAAAAGCATAGCAGGTTGACAAGTGACAAAGTATCTAAAACTGTGTTTCCACAGCAATAGATGGAAGTTTGATTCAGCAATCAACTACCCAGTGGCTAAAGGCATATTTCCCCACATCCATTCTACAACTGTCTTTCCTCAATTTGAATTTATGCTCCCTCAGGTTTTGTAATCTAAGCAAGAAGAAAAATCCCATCAGCATAAGCCTGCTCAAACCATTCAATGCCTTTACACCTCAATCAGATCACCTTGCAGGTGCCTATTCTCCAGATGCAGCAATTTCCAGAACTTAAGCCTTTCTTGGTAACATCCCTTTGTTCCCCCTCACCAATCTTGTTGTCCTTCTCTGTACTCATTCTAGCAACTTTACATCCTTCCTAAAATTATGCCTCAAGATCTGTATGCAGTACTCAAGGTGTGGCCTGACCACTGCCTTATACAAGGCGATAATCATCTCCTTATCCCTGCTAGCAAAATTCCCATATATCACTAACAAGACCCCGTAACCTACTCTGGCAGCCTATTTGCACTTCTCAAAAAACTTCACATCTGACTGCACAATTACCCCCAGGTCTTTTTCATTCTCTGCTACTCTCAGTGTAGTACTGCACAGTTCATATGTTACGCTGGGGTTACTGTTACCCATATGCAGTACTTTGCATTTGTCAATGTTAAATTTCAGTTGCCACTTGTCAGCCCATCTGCCCAACTTTACTAGCTCCTGTTGCAGTAGCATACTGTCATTAACATCCATTCCAACCATTGTATCGTCTGCAAGCTTCGATATTAAGCGTGATATACCTTCATCAATATCATTGATAAATACAGAAAACAACAATGGGCCCAACACTGAATCCTGGGGAAAGTCCACTAATAACAGTAGTCCACGATGAGAAGGGTCCATTAATTACCACTCTCTGTCTTCTCCCACTCAGCCATTCCTTTATCCCAGCAACTTGGCCTTAAATGCCATACTGCTCCAATTTGTACAAGAGTCTTTTATGTGCAACAGTATCTAAACCTTTCTGGAAATCCAAGTTTATGATATCAAAATTATTTTTTGGATCTAGTTCCTTTGCAACCACAACATAGTATCCAATCAAATTGGTCAGATAAGACTTCCCCTTAAAATAAATCCATGCCGTATCTGAATTATTTATTTATTATTATTTTTTTTTTTACGAAAACCCCAAACACAAGAGGTATTAGAACCTATAGTACTTAGTACCATGCTTGCGTTGAAGATTGAGAAGACGAAAGAAGATATTTGTTGACATTAGACTGAACTTCAGTAGAATGTAATTTTCAGGAGATACGTATGAAGGAAGGTTGTTCCAGAAAATGGCAGCTGAATGAATAAATGAGGAAGATGAAAAGTTGGTCCTGTGAGTTTGAAGTTGAAGAGTAAGTGGATGTTGGCTGGTGGCAGCACGTGTTTGGACTGTTTTGAAAGAGAGAGCAGGAATTATAGAAGCCAATTCAGAAAATAGAGCCCATTGAAGTGTCTGTAGAAAAGGCATGAGGCAGAAACAGTACATCTATGAGACAGCGAGTGGAGAGACTCTGTTAGAGAGGAGTCATTAATTAACCTAACTGCCCTCTTCTGAATGGAATCTAGAAGCCTGAGAGAGGTTTTGGGGGCACTACCCCAGATTTACGAACAATATTCCATGGAAGGGCGAATTTGCAATTTGTAGAGTGAACAGCTGTTTGGAAGAAAAGTAACGCTGAGAGCGAAAGAGAAAGCCAAATTTTTTAGATGCAGAGGAAGCAATATTTGTAATGTGTTTTTTCCAAGACAGATTAGAAGTCAGGGTAATCCCCAAAAGAGATATATCATCTTGCCTAGAAATCGGAGTGTCACCAAAGATAACCATAGGAGCAGATGAATCCTTTTTGTGAGATATAAGACAAGACTGAGTTTTAGAAGGATTGAAATTAACTAAATTGTCTTTGTCCCAGTGGAGAATTACTTGGAGATTGGCATTTAAGGAATTGGTAGTGGATATTCGAGAAGTTGAAGCTGATTGAGCAGGGCAAGGTTTCTCAAAACGGAAAGTGGAATAAAATGTGCTATCATCGGCAAAACTATGGATAGGATTTCTAGTCAATGGAAGAAGGTCATTAATATACAAGAGGAAAAGAGTGGTGGGAAAAAAACTGAACCTTTGGGGACACCAGCATTAGTGGAGAAGTTAGAAGACAGAGAGCCATCTACCATCACCCTCAGTGAGCAATCAGAGAGAAAACTGGATAACCAATTACAAAACACAGTTGGCAAACCATAAGATGGAAGCTTGTTTAGAAGACCTTTATGCCAAACACAATCAGAAGCCTTTGAGATGTCAAGAGCAACTGCTTGTGTTTCACCAAACATTTCCATTGAGTTTGTCCATAAATGGGTAACATAAACCAGAATATCACCAGTGGATAGTAGATGGGCAAAGGTTGCGGCCAATAGTCTTGGCAAGAGACCAGAATGCTTAGCTACCATTAGGTTAAGAAGCAAGTTTTCTAATCTTAGCCTGTTCAAAATCTAGTTTGGACTGATTAATAACTGCTTTACAATTGTTGCGAGCTTTGGTGTACTGGCGATTGTTGATCAGATGGAAGGTTTCTAGGTAGTTTAAGAGTTGATGGTTAATTGATTTCTCCATTACTTTAGAAAGAGTAGAAGTAATTGCAATGGGATGATAATTGGATGGGAGGGATTTGTTACCCTTTTTAGGAACTGGCTGGATATGAGCAAATTTCCACGCAGAAGGAAAAATACCTTACAGGAGTAGGTTCAGGAGCACAGGTTTTGAGAACAAGTGCAGAAATACCGTCAGGACTTGAAGCTTTCTTAGCATCAAGATTCGTCAAATTCTTCTGACATACTTTTGACGGAAGACCACAGCAGGCAGGCATTGAATGGAGCATGTTGGGAATGGTGGGAAGTGTTTTACCAAGGTCATTAATACATGAGTTGGAAACAAAATGGGATGTAGCAGGTCAACTTTATCCTTGGCTGAAGTGACAACAGAACCATATGGTTTGGACAGAGGTGGGAACAGAGATGGTAAAAAGTTGCGGCCAATAGCTTTGGCAAGAGACCAGAATGCTTGGCTACCATTAGGGCAAGAAGCAAGTTATCTACTCTTAGCCTGTTCGATCTCTAGTTTGGACTAATTAATAACTGCTTTACGATTGTTGTGAGCTTTGGTGCAGGCAGAAAATGAAACTGAAGAATTAGAAACAAGCCAATTATGATATGCAACGCTCTTCTCTTGAACAGCCTTAGCACATTTATTGGAAAACCAAGGTTTAGATAAAGGACGAGATTTTAAAGTGGAGTGTGGGATAAAGGATTCCATTCCTGCATGAATAATTTCATCGATCCGATCTGAACAAACATTGATATCAGAAGTTTTGAAACAGTAATCCGACCAGGGAAAAGAAATCTCGCAGGTCATCCCATTTTGCATTCTTGTAATGCCAAACCAACATGATGTTGGAAATAGCCATGAGATAAAGGTTCCATTGGAGAAGAGACAATCACCAAGTTGTGATCTGAGGTGCCTAAAGGACCACTCATTTTGACCGTGTACTGAGAAGGGTTGTTTGTGAGAAAAAGATTAAGCGTGTTGGTTGTATGATTAGGATTGTCTGGTATTCTTGTAGATAAATCAACAATCTGTGCAGGATCATTAGTAATTGCAAAAGTCTCAGCATCTCGACCAGCTGGGTCAGTGTGACTAGAAAATGGAAGCCAGCTGGAGTTGTGAACACTGAACCCTGAAACATTAAAATCACCAAGGAAAATTACCTCAATGTTAGGAAAGCTGCACTGGAGAAAGTCAAGTTGCAAAGAGAGGAAGTCAAAGACCTCCAAGTGATTAGTGGAGTTGGGTAGGTAGTTGAATTTGACACAGCATTATATGTCAAATATAACAGCATTATATTTGACATATAATGCTGTTAATGGAGTCTGTGGGAATTTGGCACTAGGCACCAAGTGTAATGCCTAAGTTTGTTGATGAAAAAACAGTTGGCAGAGTTCTTAATAATAGTAATCAGAATATGGTACACCAACAAGACCTGGACAAATTAGGTAGATGAGCTGAAAAGCAACAATTGCGGTTTCATATTGATATACACTAATCTCAGAATAAAATAAATAAATCTGCAGCCATTGTGAATTCACTGCAGGATAGAGACCCTCTCATTATTCCTTCAACAAGTAATATTGATGGAATGGACCATAATCTGACACGTTGGTCCAGCGCAGTTTGGCAAATCGACTGTATTTAGCAGTCAGGGGCTTGAATCTCAGTCTACTCAAAGAACATATGCTATGTTCCTGATCACTTGACTATGGAGGCCTAAGCTTGGAATAACATATCATAATTGGGTAATACCACAATCAAGCTAGTGGAATATGAAAAAAGATCTACAGTTAATTGAAAAGTCCAATATGAAGTTCTCTGAGCAGTCCAGACAGGCTGCTAGAACTGCTCATGGAGTTTTGTCAATGACATGTAGGAATTTCACCAGCAGAGAAAAGGAGGCGATTAACTCATTGTATGAGGCAATGGTCAAGTCACATCTCAAGTACTGCATACCAAGTCTGGAAATCTCATTTTAGGAAGGATGTGGATCTGTTGGAATGGGTGCAGAGAAGAGTAATAGGATGTGGAGCACTAAAGGAAACTCTTATCAAGAAAGACTTGAGTTCTGTAAATTGCAGTGTCTCAAAACTAGGCACCTGCAAGGAGATCTGACTGATGTGTTTAAGGCTTTGAATGGATTTAGTAAACTAAATACTGATGGCAAACTTACTGCATCTTGGATGGTGCACACACACACACAAGGGGACTATATCCTTTCAGCCAAAGAATAATTTGTGGTTGGAACCAACTTTCATTTTGTGTAGTGGAAATGGACAGCTTGAATAAGTTTAAATGAAGTGGGTAGATTTTTTTTTGGCTGATGCTTTGCATCATTTTTATTACAACTGGGGGACACAATTTCTGAGAGGAATAAAATTTTTGTACTCCAAGGTAAGTTCTCTGCCAACTGCTCAAATCAATATAGGACAGATTGAAATATCCCATAACAAGGCACATGTCGCTCATTCTATATAGACGCAAGGACTCTCATAATATTCTTCCAATCTGAAAACAAACATAAAATGGTTTCTTATTTACCTTCTTACTACTACAGAACAGACTCAGGGTGCCTGGGAATGCTCTTGTTGTGCATGGGCTACTCTAAACAGGTAGCACGATTCCCCATCACAACTACTTCTCTCTTGTCTATTCATCCTAAATACACTGCATGTCACAGCAAAATTCACTATCCTCTACTTCTGGGTGGCAGAAGATGGAGTATGGCTGCTGTTCTCAATAATGCTGTTAATGGAGTCTGTTGGAATATGGCATTAAGCACCAAGTGTAATGCCTAAGTTTGCTGATGAAAAAACAGTTGGCAGTAAATTTCTGTTACCCTTATGATATTATCTATATCAATTAAATCCAACATGAAGTACTCTTCATATCAGATTTAATCATTATCTGTCAATCACGTTTCCTTTTGACTTAGGGTGTAATATTCCTCTTTAAATGGTATTTCTCAGGCAATCTCAATGATTTATCTAATTTTTAATTTTTTTTCTTTATTTATTAAGCCAAGATTTCATATTAAAATAGTCTTTTAAAATTCTTTAATGTATTTCCTTTGATATACCTCTGGTAGGTAGAATATACCCTTCACTGGCTTGTAGCTGCGAAGGGTATTGTGTACAGCATGTGCCTTTTGTATGCAATAAAGAGTTCTTCTTCTTCTCTTACTTTCTTCTTTTGTAACTACATAAATTAGAATGTAACTGAATTTTTATACTTTCACCTGTATATGCTATCCTGTTTGTTTGCAATATTGTTTCTCATGATGTGATATTCATACAGTGAGGAAATTGGAAAACAAGACTGACAATAGAAAAACAATGATCCCATGTACGAGTAAACTAACCTTGGTTTATTCAAAGTAACTTCCTCTTGCATCCACACACTACATTCAACAACCATGAAGTGATTGGAACGATTGTGGAAGGCCGTGACTGGTATACTACTGTTCAATGTTCTCGTCACAGCTCTTAGAATGGTACTGATATCATTTTTTCATCAAAATAACAGCTTTTCAGTGGTACCTTGAGCGTCCGGAACAAAAACAAGTTGCATGGGGCTAAGTCTGGTAAATACAGTGGGTGCAACAGTGTGCAGTGCCTTGTGGCTTGGTGCATTATTATGCAAGAGAAACCAACTGCTATCTTCTCCATACTGAGGCTGCACATGTTGGATTCTCTGCAACAAAGGTTTCAAATCATCAAGGTAGTAGGCAGCGTAATGTTTTGGCCATTGGATATGAACTCTGTGTGTACAATTCAATGAACTTTTGGAAGAGTTTGCCAATTTCCATTCCACACTTTGTCACTTTGTTGTGGGGTTGTACTGAAAACACTACATCTCATCATCCATAATGATCAAATTCAGGAAGTTGGGTTTGTTTTACGTGGCCTCAATGAATTCTCTGTTCAACTCACGCTTGTCATTGACGGTCTGTTAATGAATGTGGAACAAACCATGCACAGACCTTTATTTTCTTCAAATCCTGGGTTATTTATCAAATCATTCCCGTATTAATGCCCAGATCTTCTGAAATCATTCAGAGCATTGCACATCGATCATTGGTAATGACTTCCCACACTTTTTCAATCAACTCTGGCATTTGAACAATTTTTGCTGAACCCAGATGTTTATCATCTTCCAGTGATTCTCTTCCTCCATTGTCGAAACATTAATGCCACTCAAACACATGTGCACAAGGTGGACAATTTTCTCCATACACTTGGGTTGCCATTTTCAACATTTCTGTGGCACTTTTGCCCAGTCAAACACAAAACTTGATGTTTGCTCTTTGTTCCTCAACAACACAGACACAGGAGAGACATGTTCAGCTCATACTACATTCTGGAATAGTGGCAATTTCCACTGGCATTGACTGCAGTGCTCAAGGAACAATCACTCTTTCATTTCATGTTTACTTCTAGTAGATGGCAGCACCAGCACTTTTCTCATAACACCAGTCTCGTTTTCCAATTGCCAAACAGTACACTGTTTCACAAATAACGCTATTTTTCTCAAAAAAGAAAAAACTATCCTGTTAACCTTTCTGTCACTAGCATCAGACTCGACACAGCTTTATCAAATGGTGCTAATTAATATTCAAAATTACAGTGCTTACAAGTTTTTGAAACAGTCGAATCTTCAGAACAGCAGGATTTCGAATTGAGTCCATAATCGCGCGCCACAGCAACATATAAAACTGGACCAACCAAGAAACCTTTTTGCTATAAGATAAAAATTATTACAATCTAATCTTTTAAAATCAAAGAATAACTGTATGCTGTATAAAAACTAAAGCTATGAAACATTTATTTTCATTTATATATGTATAAAGATATATAATATCTAGGATGTCTATATATAGATATCCTAGATATTATATATAGGAATTATATATCTAGGAAAATGTCTTAATTCAATATCAGTAGTTTTACGTGGTTTTAATGTATTTATTTTGAAATACTGTTAACTTTTAATTTGAATACAATATTCAGTTCATGGATGATTTAATACAACTTCTAGCTTTTGTGTCATGTTGATTGTGTTTTTAGTAATGCACTTTGTATGAGTGCAATATGCCATTTTTGTCCATGTTTTCTATGAAACTTTTAGCCTACTTTCTCTTACATATCAGGTTATAAAGTAATCTCCTCTTTTTCTTTGATCAATGCTTTTTATGTACTTTCACAAATGCATAAAGGCTCATTAATTTAATCACGTGTATCAGATGTTTATCTGTCCACATGTAAAATTTCAATTCACACTCAATGGATTTACATTCAATTAGCTCCCAGACGAGCCTGTGGTTTATTGGGAGTGTGTGGCTCAGTAGCACATGCACATGGACACACAAAAATTTGTATGTGTGCATATGCCCAAGAAGTTCTCTCCCATGCCAACCAGAAGGCTAATATCAGACATAGAAGAGGAGAGGATTGGACCTGGATTTGGAATTTAGGGTTGGTCATTCACAGATTTTCCCTGGAAGCAATTTAAAGTTGTGCCCAGCCTCCCCTAACCCAGAACTGAGCAGGTTGTTATTGTTGTTATTTGGTATTTAGGAGCATTAGCAACTAAGGCCATATTGCTCCGAAGATATGCGGTGGTCATTCCCTGACCTTTCCGCATCCTCCATATTTGGTGGTCACAGGCTCGAACCCCAGTCTAATCAAGAAGCGTGTGCTACGCACTGCTGCTCCTGCCCACCTGGCTACGGAGGCGCCTACTGAGCAGGGGTAGCCATCTAGTATTACCAAGGGTTAATTTGGAAATGGAGGAACTGCCAGAAGTGGGGGAGAGCAGAGTGCAAGAGTTTCTAGGAATGCAACAAAAACTAAGACAGAATATTTTTTATGTGATTTTCATGTTGTTTCTGAGCTGCTCCCAGTGGCAACCTTCCTGAGCTGCCATGAAACAATATGACCCAGAAGCAGATGAGATAAGGGATTGAGCCTCACTCCAGGAGTATTCAGCCAGTTTCCATGTCGCTCTTGTTACTAATTAAGCCAAAAAAGAGTTCTCCCCCTTTCCAATGTTGAGTCTATGAGTGGAAATTGCAGGTTTGAATTTACATATATTTCTTCAGATATTTATTTTTCAGGCCACAGAGAGGCACTGGGAAACTCCCACAGTCTGTATACACATATGGGACCATTTTTGTTACACTGTGAGCAGTGAAAATCAATTTATCCACAAATAGGATTCCTCCCTCCAACCAGGGCCAAGGCTGATGACATGAGGGAGGGAGGGATGCCCCTCCCTCCTGGTTGTCCCAACCGGCTCTTGCCACAATTCTCTTTTCCTGCACCTTATAAGAGTTGCAAATTGTTTCTGAGGTTATTGTAGGTTTCTTTTAGGACATTACCTTGATTTTCAGGCTAGGAAGATCTTGCTCTCTGAATGTTTTTCCTTGCCTGGTGAACCCTTTGCTGGAAGGTTCCAGCTCAGGGAACCACCAGGTGACTGCATTTTTCTTTGGCTTCTTTTTCCAAATAGATGCATAACATGCATTTAGCATTACCTGAGTGATTTTTTCAGAGTGACTTGAGTGGTGAGATGGGTGAGAGAGTTTGGTAGAACTCTCTGCAGCAATTCTCTTATTGGTTCCCAGAAGGTATTCCAGTTAGCTTTATTGATATTACCTTGTAATGCAATTGTAAAGAGGGGTGGGCCTCCAGTTGATGAACAAGGTTATGGCTCTGTGATCAGTGGTAGTCCAGGTGTTGTGGACACACCAATTTGTTATTTTAGAAGCTATGGAGGCAGTAGCCAGAATAACATCAATGTTTGATTCTCATAAGACTAAATTAAAGGTTGACAGATTGTGAGAGCCATTTAGAACTGTAAAGGTTATAGTTGCAAGAAAGTCCTCCAATTTCTGGCCATTGTAAGTACCAACACAGTCTTCAGGCAGGCTGTGCCAGAGTCTGGAGTGGAAATTGGCATCCACTGCCACTAGAAATCTCTGAACCTGGTAGTATCGTTAGAGCTTTTCTAAGTAATGTAAAGTAGGAGTGATGTCTTCTCCTGGCCTGCAGTAGACTGAAATGATATGGACAGAACCATGGTGACTAGTAATATGTTCACATGCTGCAAAGCTTATACTTTGTACAGGGAGAATTTACTTTAGTCACTGTTAAGGTGGTATTTCACATCACTACTGTTGCCCAGGTTTGTCAGATTTGGTTTCCACTACCTTGAAGGACTGCGGGTAAACCCTAACCATACCCCCAAGAGTATATGGTTCCTGGAAGGATAAGATATCTATATTTTGTCCTTCCATTTTGAGTTTCACCTGGTCAACTACAGCACAAGCTCTTCATGCATTTAATTGGAGAAAGTTCAGTGCCATGTGAGTATTCTGATTATCCAAAGTTTATCCTTGTTTTGTACTGTTTAACAGTACAAACAGCTTGTTGAAGAAGTTGAAGAAATGTACACCGAAATTGAGAGTCTTCTAGATGAGCAGAAAACCCACTACACTATTATTATGGGGAACTTCAATGCTAAGGTTGGAAAAAGACAAAACAGCACAGAAAGGAGAACTATAGGAAATTTTGGAATTGGTGAAAGAAATGAAAGAGGCGAAAGACTTGTGGAATTTGCAGAATCTCAAGGACTGTCAGTAATAAACACTTTTTCAAGAAAAGGGTGAACAGAAAGCAGACTTGAATTAACAACTAATGAAATCGACTTCATCCTCACTAACAGAAGATATATTGTGAATGATGTTACCGTCCTGAATAAGGTATGTGTTGGAAGTGATCACAGAATGGTAAGATGTACACTTGATATAGATGTAGGAAAAGAAAGGAAAGGAAAGGAAAAAACTGACTCAAGTAAATAATACAAAGGTCTCTGAGATAACAGAAGAGGAGAAAAAGCAGTATGTACTAGAACTTAAGAACAAGTTTGAGCTTCTGCAGACTGCTCAGGACCAAGATATTGACAAGGAATATTACAACTTTCTGAAAGTGATAAAGCCCAAGAAACCTATAGGGAAAAAGAAATCAAAAGAAGAAAAAAATAGTCAAGAAACACTTGTTATGGTGAACCGAAGGCGTAAAATGAGAGCAAGATAAACACTGACAAGGAAAAAATTGAGTATGCTGAGTTATGCAAAGTCATTAGAAAGAGACTCAGAGAGGACATAATAAGATTTAACACAAGAAAAGTAGAACAAGCATTAAGGGAAAACAAAGGATTTAAATCAGCAGCCATGAGCAGTAATACAGAAAGACAAATGATACTGAAACTGAAGAATAGCGATGGTGTACTTATAAACAGCAGAGAAGGCATAATTCAAATAGCAGAAAACTACTATAGAGAATTATACAAGGAGCAGTGAAAATGAAGTGAAAATTTAAGAAAATGAAGAATGAGAAAGCCCCAGGGGAAGATGAAGTTACTGTAGAGTTGTTAAAATTGGGAGGAAGAGACATAACACAAAAACTGGCAAGGCTCTTCACAAAGTGCATTAGAAAAGGTGTGATGCCTAAGCAGTGGAATAATCAATATAGTTTTGCTGCATAAGAAAGGAGATAAATCAGAAATTGGAAATTATAGACCAATTAGCTTGTTATCCCACATCTACAAGTTGTTCACTAGGGTCATTACTAACAGAGTAGAAAGAATACTTGATGAGAATCAACCGAAAGAGCAAGCTGGCTTTAGGACAGGATTCTCAACTATGGATCACCTTCACGTAATGTCACAGCTAATGGAGAAAGCAAATGAATATAAAACACCATTATGCCTGGCATTTGTGGATTATGAAAAGGCATTTGACTCCATAGAGCATAAGGCAATGTTTCGGGCACTGGAAAGACAAGGCATAGATACCCCATATATGATTTTGAAGAAAATATATGAGAATGCTACCTCCTACTGTCCTCCAAAGACAGTAGGAAATTTAAAATTGAGAAAGGAGTTTGACAAGGAGACACAATATCTCCGAAGCTGTTTACTGCTTCCCTTGAGGAAGCTTTCAGAAGATTAGACTGGTTGCAGAAAGGAGTCAATGTGAACGGAGAGTACCTAAACCATTTAAGATTTGCAAATGACATTGTGGTCATAAGCCACGATCCCAAAGAATTAGAGGAAAACCTTAATCAGTTATGCAGAGTTAGTAAGGATTTTAGACTAAAGATGAATATGGCTAAAATAAAAGTAATGATGAACAAGTATGCCACAGAAAGGGAAATAATGATTGAAGGAGCAGTAATTGAACAGGTGGAGTCATATACTTATCTGGGACAAGTTATTAGCTGTAATAATGATAAATGGCTGGAAGTCAAGAGAAGAATAAATTTTGGATGGATAGCATTCAGGAAATATAGTCACATACTGAAGAGCAATATCCCAGTTTGTCTGAAACGTAAAATAATGAACCAATGTATACTCCCCATCATGATTTATGGAAGTGAAACTTGGGCACTCGCCAAAAGAATGGAAGAGAAGCTGAGAACTACGCAGCGAAGAATGGAATGAATTATATTGGGAATCAAACTGTCAGATAAGAAGAGAAACACATGGATTAGGCAGCAAACTCAAGTAAAGGATATTCTTATCAAAACTAAAGAACTAAAATGGTCCTGGGCAGGACACAAAGCTCGAAGACATGATGACAGATGTATTAAGAAAATAACAGAATGGTACCCAAGAGGAGCTAGAAGAAAACCTGGAAGACAAAGGCGGAGATGGATAGATGAAATTCGCGAGTTTGTGGGTAGTAAATGGATGGCCAGTGCTCAAAACAGAAGGAACTGGAAAGTTGCTGGAGAGGTCTTCATCCTGCAGTGGATTGAAAATGGCTGATGATGATGATGAACAGTTTGTTGATAAAAAGGACAAGTTAGGATTTCACACTGAATGAGCATAGCTTAATTGCACTGTCTTGCAATTACTACACGTTGTCTATGTATTTCTTGTTTCACTGCCATCCCAGTGCTATTCCTTTTGAGAGCACCTGTGGGATGTGGTTGAATCTCTGGCAGTAGAAACACTTTAGGATTGCAAAGTCAGTGGTGAGCTGTGAATATTTTAACAATGGGATTGCAGTTTTGCAGGATTTTTATTCTTTTTGACGTGAAACATTCTTGGAGCACCTCAGCCTCGTAAATTTGATGGGTCACGAAAAATGCTACGCGGAAGTGACATCATCTGCAGCTTCCGCTAGAGGAGAATTTTTATAACTTGTATTTTTGCAAACATACTTCCTGCAGCTGCCGTTTGATTGTAGATGCTGCCAATTGATTGTAGCCATTTAAAAATGGTAATTAGTCTATTGGCTTGATATTTATTTTAGATGCTAAACATCAATAATAAATACTAACATCATGTGCACATTCCAAATGAACATGGATTTCGCTAACTAGGATTTTGCCAAGGATGTTTCACATAAAACCACCTAACACATGCACTCAGCACACACAGCATTTTTTTTATAACTAAGGAAACATAATGGATACATTTTTTTCATGATAAAATTTTAATATTTCAAATAAAAAAATAACATGAAATATTTCCCATATCACAAATAACATAAAAAAACTATCACAAAACACCGTAGAATATAAAAACAAGTATTACATAAAAAACCAACTATTCTAGAAAAGGTACACAAAAATCAAAGATTACACATAAAAAATTATTACACAAATATTCAAGAAAAATTAATTCTAAAAATTGCCATATAGAATTTACTTTACAGGCTCCAAAAAAGTGATAAGTGTTTGCCGTTTTTTTACCTAATTGTTATTTTATATTGTACTTTATAAGTAGCCTTATAGTTCTAGTTATGCTGGTTATTTTAATTTTTAATTTAGATAAGAGTTTTTGTAGATTACTACTTAATATATGTAAAACTGTTGTTTCATTCAAATCTTGCAGCCACTGTTTTTGTATAGAGAGTGGGAGGGAATTCAAATTTTTAATTGTGGTAACTAGGTTGTTGTTGTTTTTTTGGTTTTTAGGAGCAATAGCAACTAAGGCCATATTGCTCCGGCGATATGCGGTGATCATTCCCTGACCTTTCCGCATCCTCCGTATTTGGTGGGCACGGGCTCGAACCCCGGTCTAATCAAGAAGCGTGTGTTACGCACTACTGCTCCTGCCCACCTGGCTACGGAGGCACCCTGGTAACTAGGTAGCTCTAACGTAAAATTATATAGCATAATACACATCACTGTATTTAGGATTCTATTAGATAGTGTAGTATTTTTAATTAATTAATTAAATTTATTGATCTTATTAATCTAAAATATCATGCCCCAGACTAGAGCAGCGAAGCAATGGGCACAAAGTGGCAGGAGTGCTGTGACTTCGGAAGAGAACTGAGGGAAGCAATTCTCCAATGCATCATAGCCTAAAAAAATGTGCAACTTGTGAAATGTTTGCCGAACTCTCTGTAACAGAACATGATCTAGCCAAGGAGGATGTCTTTGTGTGTGTGTGTGTGTGTGTGTGTGTGTGTGTGTGTGTGTGTGTGTGTGTGTGTGTGTGTGTGTGTGTGTGTGTGTGTGCCAGGTGCAGAGAGTGTCCAGAAATTAGGCATCAACTCAGCATCCTAATGAGGGTCTATGAGAGCTTGAGGTGTAGGGTAGATGCCCTCAAAAAAATTAATATGAGGGGCCAATCAAGCTCTCAGCTGCCCAACTCAACGCCAGAGCTCACTATTGTGCATCGGGAAATGCAGCAGCAATCTCCAAGGCAGAATGCACTGGTCTCACAGGAACTAATTATTGTTGGTGACTCTATTGTCACGGAGATGGGAAATATACTATGCAAGAAGGATAGTTTGTTATGTTGTTATTTTGGTTTTTAGGAGCATTAGCAACTAAGGCCATATTGCTCCGGGGATATGCGGTGGTCATTTCCTGAACTTTCCGCATCCTCCGTATTTGATGATCGCGGGCTCAAACGCCGGTCTAATCAAGAAGCGCGTGCTATGCACTGCTGCTCCTGCCCACCTGGCTAGCAAGAAGGATCATCTTTTAAGGGCACAAAGGGTGATATTGTTGTACACTTTGCACCAATAACATTAAGAGTAGGAGATCTGCAGATTTACTTAACAAGAACAAGTGAATGTTGCAAAAACGTCGTGAGTTAGGATTCAATGTGAAAGTGTCTGCAATTCTGTCCAGACATGATAGGAGGGAGACGATGATAAGACCCTTGTCGATCAATTCAGCCCTGGAGGGATTGTGCAAGGCTCGTGGGGTAGAATTTTTTTCAGCATGGTCTGTGCTTGTTAACAGGAGAGATTGCTTCTACAGGGATGAGTTACACTTAAACAGAAAGGGTGCAAGAATATTTACTGATGCTATCGAGGCAGTGTTAGGTGGATCAGAAAACTGCTAGCTTGGGGGGGGCGGATTCACAGACTAAAAGGTTAAAAGTAGCCACAGGCAGAGGTGAAGGTGATTCTTGCACTACTTCTATTAGAATAAGCAGCAGCCTGGAGTGTGGGATGCTGGGAATTTCAGGGACTGATGGCAGTCATTGTAAAACAGTTGGGTATATGGGACATGCTAGGGAAACTAAGAATAAGAATAGGTGCATGTATACCAACGCTAGAAGTATAGTAAATAAATTTGATGAATTTGAAGTGTTGGTCAACACATCAAAAGGTGGATATTGTTGGGATATCAGATATGTGGTGTCACACAGATATTAGGAATGCAGAATTGGAATTTGGGGAATACAATGTGTACAGAAAGGATAGACAGGATAGCAAGGGAGGCGGGATAAAAAAAAAAAAAAAAAAAAGGTAAACTGCAGCCATTATCAATGCACTGAAGGATGGAAGCCTCCTTAACAATTCGTGCTAAGAGAAATGGACCATAATCTGCCACGCTGGTCCAGTGCGGGTTGGCAGATCAACCGTATTTAGCAGTCAGGGGCTTGAACCCCAGTCTACTCAAAGATCGTGTGCTACTGCACTCCAGCTCCTGACCACTCGGCTACGGTTATGCTGTTAATTAAGAAAAGCATAAAATCAAAAGAAGTGCATCCGGTTGATATAGATGGACAGTGCACTGTTGAGTCAGTTTGGTGTGACATAAGCACTGCAAAAGCAAAAATAAGAGGAGGAGTGTGTTGTAGGCCTAATGACTCAAATGAGTAAAAGGAACAATTGTACAGAGAAATAGAGTGGGCCAGTAAATCAGAATGTCTTATAATGGGGGATTTTAACTTCTCAGACATTGACTGGAACATGTGGGTTGGTCACTTGCACACTAGTAAGACTTTTGTGGATTTATTGGATGATTGTTTTGTACAGCAGCATGTTCGAGAGGCAACTAGAGAGGGTAATACTCTTGATCTGGTTATCAGCAGTAATCATTCGTGTATTAAGAATTTGCATATAAAGGAACCACTAGGTGGCAGTGATCACAGTGTACTGATGTGGGATTTACTTAAAGGTATAGTTACCATCACAGGTAAAGGAAAGGGTTTTTGCTTTTATAAAGGTGACTACAGTGGTCTCAGAAAGTTTTGAAATTCTGTACAGTGGGACCAACTGGTGATGTTACCAACAGCAAATTCTAAGTGGGAAGCATTCAAGGAATTAACAGTGGAAGCTACTAAATGTTTCATATCTATTAAGAAATATTGTTCAAGGTTTAGGCCTAAATAGTTGTCAAATAAACTAATCAGACTCGTGGCAAAGAAGAAGAATATATAGGATGCATATAAATCATCAGGCGTCACAGAAGCCTATGGCAGATATAAGCTAGTCTGTAATCAAGTCACAAAGGAGGTCAGGCAGGCGAAGTGAGATTATGAGAAATCTTTGGCAAAGGATGCTAAGAAAACCAGCAAGGATTTCTTTACTTATATAAACTCTAAAGGAAGGGGATGAATCAGATTGGACCACTTGATATCGATGGTTCGACTGTTGATTATCCTGCTCAGATAGCAAACAAACTGAATGAGTATTTTGCATCTACATTCACAAATGAGGAATTATTAAGGATTGAAAATATCAGAAGGTAAACAAATTGTAACAGGGTGCTTAATGATTTTGTAATAACTGAGAACAAAGTGGAGAAATTGTTGAAGTTAAACATAAGAAAGGCACCAGGGGTGGATGGGATCTATTCAGTTATATTAAAGGCGGGGGCAAAGGAACTAAGCAAACCCTTAGCCATAATTATGAGAGCATTCTTGGACTCAGGTGAGGTCCCCATGGACTGGAGATGTGCAAATGTATCTCTAATTCACAAAGAGGGATCGAAGGGTGACATGAGTAATTACAGACCTGTTAGTTTGACTTCTGTTCCGGGTAGGACCCTCCACAGCCAGCTGGGCAGGAGCAGCAGTGTGTAGCACAAGCTTCTCAATTAGACCATGGTTCGAGCCAGTGACCACCAAATACGGAGGATGCGGAAAGGTCAGGGAATGATCACCACATATCCCCGGAGCAATATGGCCTTGGTTGCTAACGCTCCTAAAAACCTAACAAAACAAAACTGTTCCAGGTAAAATAATGGAGTCACTGGTTAAAGATGCATTGCAGGATCTTCTAGAGAAGACTGCACCAATAATTCAGACACAGCATGAGTTTGTTAAGGGAAAGTCGTGCCTGACAAATTTGATTGGATACTCTGATGCGGTTACAAAGCAACTGGAAAAAGGAAATGCAAAAAGGAACTTACAAAGGAAATGCAAAAAATTATTTTGATATCATATACTTGGCTTTCAGGAAAGCTTTTGACACTGTTGCGCATGGAAGACTACTGTACAAATTGGAGCAGAATGGTATTAAGGGTAAGTTGCTACAATGGATAAAAGAATGGTTGAGTGGGAGAAGACAGAGAGTGGTAATCAATGGATGCCCCTCTTCATGGACTAATGTCATTAGTGGAGTCCCACAGGGTTCGGTGTTGGGTCCACTGTTGAGTGGCAGGGTTGTTAATGACAGTAATGGCAGTGTGCTACTGCAACAGGATCTATAAAATTTTGGAAGATGGGCTGAGAAGTTGCAACTGAAGTTTAACATTGACAAATGCAAAGTACTGCATATGGGTAGAAATAACCCCAGAGGAATGCACCAACTGTGTGGTACTACACTTAGGGTGGTAGAAATTGAAAAAGACCTGGGAGTAATTGTGTCAGCCAGATATGAAGTTTTCTGAACAATGCAGATAGGCTGCAAGAGCAGGTCATGGGGTTTTATCAATGATATACAGAAATTTTGCTAGAAGGAAAAAGGAGGTGATTATCCCTCTGTATAAGGCAATTGTCAGGCCACACCTTGGGTACTGTGTATAGGTCTGGGGGGCCCTCAGTTTAGGAAGGATGTAGATTTGCTTGAGCGTGTACAGAAAAGAGCAACAAGATTGGTGAGGGGAATGAAGGGATCCTCTTACCAAGAGAGGCTTAAGTTCTGCAAATTGCAGTGGCTGGAGACTAGGCACCTGTGAGGTGATCTGATTGAGGTGTATAAGGCCTTGAATGGGTTGAACACACTGAATTCTGATGGGATTCTTCCACTTGTTCAGATTACAAACCTAAGGGGAATAAATTGAAATTGAGGAAAGACAGCTGTAGAATAGATGTGCGGAAATTTGCCTTTAGCCAGCGGGTGGTTAATTGCTGGAACAAACTTCCAACTGTCATGGATAGGTTAAATAAATTTAAGGAAGAACTGGACAAACATAAACCTTTAGATTGAATGGTTGTGTAAATTTTTTTTTTTTTTTTTTGGTTGATGCTACTTAAGTTCATACGCTTGCTTTCTTGCATCACATGCCTCTATTACTACTACTACTACTACTTTATTAATATTTGTTTTTGATCTTCTGCTTTGCTTACTGAGCGATGATTATGGAGAAAAGATTTGACATAACAATCCAAATAAAATTGAAGCAATGTTTTTCCATTCAAATTTATGGTCATCATATCTGCAACATGTTTAATTGTCAAAGACGTTCTTTTTATTTTTACAATATTATTCATTACACTGAAAGTTTGCTTAGCACTACTAATTGCAAGGGTTTCAAGGATATTTCTGGCTTTTTTAAATGAAAAGAGAATTTCGCTCGATTTTAAAGATAAACTATCTTCAACAACATTTCTAAAATCATTAATTTTATTTCATATTCTATTAGAAAACATAAATTAAATTTCTTATTCGTTTTTCACCCTCATGCCATGGAGACAACCTGGTCTCTCTCTTTCTCTGTGTGTGCGTGTGTGTGTCTTCTCCCACTCAACCACCCCTTTATCCATAGCAGCAACTTGCCCTTAATAGCATACTGCTCCAATTTGAACAGTAGTCTTCCATGTGCAAGAGTATCAAAAGCTTTCCTGAAATCCAAGTATAGGATATCAAAAATATTTTTTGCATCCAGTTCCTTCGTAACCCCATCATAGTATCCAATCAAATTTGCCAGACAAGACTTTCCCTTAACAAACCCATGCTGTGTCTGAATTATTATTGCAATCTTGTCTAGATGATCCTACAGTGGTTTAACCAGTGACTCTATTATTTTCCCCGGAACAGAAATCAAACTAACTGGTCTGTAGCTACTTGTGTCACCTTTTGAACCCCCTTTGTGAATTAGTGATACATTTGCAAACCTCCGGTCCGTGGGGACTTCCCCTGAGTCCAAGGAAGCTTTCATAATTATGGCTAAGGGTTTGCTTACTTCCATTGCCACCTCCTTTAATATAACTGGATAAATCCCATCCACCTCAGGTGTCTTTCTTATGTTTAACTTCAACAATGTCTTCTCCACTTTGCTCTCAGTTATTACAAAATCATTAAGCTCCCTGTTAGAGTTTAATAAGCTTGTCCTCCACTTCCCTAAAGAATTCCTGATGTGTGAATGTAGATGCACACATCAGGAATTCTTTAGCAGGATCATCAACAGTCAAATCATTGATATCAAGTGGACCAATCTGATTCATCCTCTTACGTCTAGAGTTTATATAAGTAAAGAAGTGGTTGCTGTTTTTCTTAGCATCCTTTGCCAAAGATTTCTTGTAATCTGCCTTCACTTGCCTAACCTTCTTTGTGACTTGATTAGAGACTAGCTTATATCTACCATAGTTGCTGCTATGGATAAAGGGATGTTTGAGTGGGAGAAGACAGAGAGCAGTAATCAATGGACACTGCTTTTCGTGGACTAACGTTATTAGTGACATCCCCCAGGGTTTGGTGTTGGGCCCATTATTGTTTTCTATATTTATCAATTGACGAAGGCATATCAGATTTAATATTCACCTTTGCAGATTATAGAAAGATTGGCAGGACAGTTAATGACAGTAAGCTACTGGAAAAGGAGCTGGAAAAGTTAGGCAGATGGGCCGAGAAATGGCAATTGAAATTTAACATTGATAAATGCAAAATATTGCATATGGGTAGCAGTAACCCCAGAGTAATGTACCTAAACAATTTTTCTTCTGAGGGACTCAAATACAACAAAAAAATATGAATATAACATTAAAAACAGACATTCTCTAGTTACAATTATTTCAATGACACAAAAGAAGTTAACAGCTGAATGATCCAAAAGTACTCTAAGATATATTAGATTAGTCTTTTTAATATAGTCTTTACAGTGTCAATTGAAACATACTATTAATTAAAAGGAGCCGCAGTCTATCTTGTTTATTTTTAGGTTTAGCCTTCTTGTAGTCTGGAATTTTTTTTGTCATATTTAGAGGGAATTTTTTGAAATCTGATTTTAAAATTGGACAAAATATTACTGTTTAGATTTTAAAACTTCTAAATAAATTTTTTTTTTTAACAAACTATGTTTTTTTTTTAATAGGCAAGTTGCTGCCATCCTTAGCTTAGTCTAAAAATATTATCAGTGTACTTCTGAAATAAGCCAATTTTATTAGAAATAAAAACTAAATAAATAAAATGGATATAATGCAAGGGCAGGCAACAACATATAACTAGATTTGTACAACTAGCTGTTCTATGCAGTTAAACGTGTGCTGAATAGCAAATGTTACAAATGTGGTAAGTATGAGCGTTTCCCTCCAACCATTTTCAAATAAAATTGGTTATGTTCATTTCAGAAGTACACCAACTATGTTTTAAGAAACTAGGGAGACAGCAACTTTCCCAATGAGAAAAAAGCAGTTTATCACAAAAATTTATTTTATAAATAGTAAAATGCTAACTTTATTATTATAATATAAAATACTTACTAGTGCTTTACTATTATAATATAAAATACTTACTATTACTTTACTATTATAATATAAAATACTTACTTTACTATTATAATATAAAATATTTACTTTACTATTATAATACAACATACTTACTGTTACTTTGCTATTATAACATAAAATATTTACTATTACTCTACTATTATAATATAAAATACTTGCAGTCACTCTACTTTATTTACTTAATTTACTCCAATTTTAACATGAAATTCAAAATTTTCAACTATAATACAACAAAGAAGGTTGAAAACAAACAGTCTAACCCTAAAAATAAGTGTGACAGATACAAGTACTTTTTAACTAAAACAGTCTGTATATAAAAAAGTTGTGACCGGGTATAGATCTATACTCACATGTTGATGGTTTCTTGCATCTAAAACAGAAAAAGTAAAAACAACTGTAGTATATATATTTCCTTGTGCAGATTTCAGTAAGCAATACAATGTATTTACTAATAGCTATGTATTTTTTTGAAAAGCATTTTCAACTGTAATTAGTAATACCTCCTCTCTAAAAGAAAACTCGTTAAACAGAGAATTCTCATTAGTTGTCTTAATATCTTTATTATTATATTATAAGTAGTATGCCGGCTGTTGTTCTGAGAAGTCAGGTTTTCTTTGAAAAAAAAAAAAAATCTCTATAATATGATTTTTTTGCTTTAAAATTAGATTGTTTATTTGTTCTGTAAAATTTTTATAGTGATATAGAGATCACAGAAGAACAATTTTTACGATTCTTGAATAGTTTGGCCCATCTGGACCACCAACAGTTTAGCTCTCTGAACCATCAGTTGTTATCTACAACTTGTCCCTTTTTTTTTTTTCACAGATTATTCATAGAATTATAATTAGTATATTTATTGTACCTTAAGTTAGTAATAATCTGAATATGTATGCTCATATAAGCATTCATGTCAAGTACACTTCTTTATTTTGAGCATCCAAGAACAGAGAAATTCTGCAATTAACAGTGGCCCATATTAAAGGAATTATTCTTTTTCCCACAGTAGTAGATAGCTTTTCAAAGGGATTTGTTCTTGATCTAAATTAGAAGAAAAAATCATCGAACTGATCACAATGGTCACAAATTGTATTCATGTGTTATTATTTCATAGTTACCAACTTGTGACTTTTAAAGCTAGAGATTAGCATTACCCATTTGTGATAAATTACCAAAACATTATATTGGCAATTCAAACTTGCCGATTATGGATGAAAAAAAAAAAGAAAACATTGACAGGCCTCCAACCACCAGCAATTCAATCTCAATATTAAATCATATCTCAAAATTGCATTTCATTTATAGCATATTTCTTAAGTTTGCATTTTATTTATCGCATATTTCTTAAGTTTGCATTTTATTTATAGCATAGTTCTTAAGTTTGCATTTTATTTATAGCACATTTCTTCTATGCTATAAATAAAATGTTTATTATATTCATTAGCTGCTATGGAGTTCTGCACTGCATTTATGCTTTTGTTGAAAAAAGCATAAATTTACCAAGGTGGTCAGAAAACTTTATTTTATTTACAATGTATTTCTTAAGTTTAGTGTATTAAATGTATCTGCTATGTTCATTGCCAAGCTCTATAGAAGAATTACTGTGGAGCTATGCAATGAATTTAAGCTTTTGTCAATGAAAGCATAAATTTAATGAAGTGATTAGGGGAAATCCAATGACAGCCACAGAGCTGTCCTGGAGTATCACCTAACCACTAACTTTTATTCACATTAGTAGAGGCATATGATGGAAGAAAGCAATCTTATATAGCATCAGCCAAAAAAAAAAAAAAAAAACCTTCCCATTTCACCCATTCATTCACTCCAAATGTTTGTCTAGTTCTGCCTTGAACTTATTTAAGTTGTTGACCTCCACTACAACAGATGGAAGTTTGTTCCAACTATCAACCACCTTCTGGCTAAAGGAAAATTTCCACACATCTATTCTACAAATTTCTTTCCTCAATTTGAATTTATATCTCCTCAAGTGAGTAATCTGAACAAGAGGAAGAATCCCATCAACATTGAGCTTGCTCAAACCATTCAAGGCTTTATACACCTCAATTAGATCACCTCACAGGTACCTAGTCTCCATACACTGCAATTTGCAGAAGTTAAGCCTTTCTTGGTAATGCCAACCTTTTTCCACTCACCAATCTCACTGCTCTTCTCTGTACTTATATATCACAGAAGTTTTTGAATATCCCTTGATATCAAGTATTGAACAATCAGGCACCCATCCTGGTGGTCTGTAGACAGCTTTTAATCAGCAAGCTTTTATACAAATGAAATGTTTTTACTTGGGAGGGGAGTGAAATTTGCGATTAAACAGAGTTTGTAGATACATAAATGTTTGTAAAAATTCTAGCATGTATGTTTCTTGGTTATTGCCTCAGATGCATTCTCTACAGGAAAATCATCAAGGTAAATTGCATAATACAGTAAAATACTGTTACAATGAAATTTATCAGGGCACATGAATTATTTCGGCACCCCAAGAAGTTTTAAATTAAATAACAAAACATGTACTACTAAAACAAAAATTTTCATAATCATCATTCTCAAACCATATCATATTTATAAGAAATACTATATCAAATAAAATTTTAATAATCCAGACTTTCAGAAGTAGGTATTTAACAGACTATTAACTTTGCACATATCAATAAATCAATTTTTGTTTTTAATAATTAAAATTTTTTTCACAAATTAATATGAAAATTTAATTTCTTGGAAGGGGAGTTTGTTTGTTTGTTGTTTGGTTTTTAGGAGCATTAGCAACTAAGGCCATATTGCTCCGGGATATGCGGTGGTCATTCCCTGACCTTTCCGCATCCTCCATATTTGGTGGTGACGGGCTCGAACCCCGGTCTAATCAAGAAGCGTGTGCTACGCACTGCTGCTCCTTCCCACCTGGCTACGGAGGCGCCTGGAAGGGGAGTCTATTTGATTGATCATTATGTTAATACACTACACTATTATATCATGTGGCAGATTAAGTAATTTATTATCAAAATGATATAATTTTAAAAGAATTGAACTACCTCAATGCTGAACGCTAAACTATTTATGGTTAGGTTTTGGGAACTCTGTTTCTTTATGCATTCATGCATTATATAAACATGACATGAGTTAATTAAATTACAAGCAAAAGTGTAATAACTATATGACAACTATACATGTAAAGAACTAAATCATAATTAGAATATATTTTATTGTGAATAATCAAATATCATTATCAAATTGAAAACTTGTAGGACTTAATCTAACGATGTTCTATCAACCACAGGCCTGAAGGCAGGAAACATTGAATTCCCGAAACGTAGCCATAAAGAGTAGTAGCAGTAATGGAGGCGTGTGATGCAAGAAAGCAAATGTATGAGCTTATGTAGCATCAGCCAAAAAAACTGATTTCACACATCCATTCCCTCTAAAGGTTTGTCCAGTTGCTCCTTGAATTTATTCAAGCTATCAACTTCTAAGACCGATGAAAGTTTGTTCCAGCAATTAACCACCTGCTGGCTAAAGGCTAATTTCCACACATCTATTCTACAACTGTCTTTCCGCAAATTGAATTTATGCCCCCTCAGGTTCATAATCTGAGCATGTAAATTAATCCCATCAGAATTCAGCGTGCTCAACCCATTCAAGGCTTTATACACCTCAATCAGATTATCTCACAGGTGTCTAGTCTCCAGCCACTGCAATTTGTGGAACGTAAACCTTTCTTGGTAAGAGGGCCCCTTTATTCCCCTAACCAATCTTGTTGCCCATCTCTGTATATGCTCAGGGAACTCTACATCCTTTCTAAAATGAGACCTCCAGACCAGTACACAGTACTCAAGGCTTAGCCTGACCATTGCCTTATACAAAGGGATAATCATCTCCTTTTCCCTACTAGCAAAATTCCTGTATATCATTGACAATACCCCCATGACCTGCTCTGGCAGCCTGTCTGCATTGCTGAGAAAACTTTGTACTGGACTGCACAATTACTCCCAGATCTTTTTCATTTTCTACCACCTTAAGTGTAGCACCACATGGTTGGTATGTTTCTCTGTGGTTATTTTTACCCATATGCAGTACTTTACATTTGTCAATGTTAAACTTCAGTTGCCACTTCTCAGCCCATATGCCCAAAGTTTCTAGATCCTGTTGCAGTAGCATACTGCTATTATGGTCATTAACAACCCTACCAACCTTTGTATCATCTGCGAACTTCGACATCAAGCCTGATATACCGTATTTCCCCATGTATAAGACGCTCCCATGGAAAAGACGCACCTTAATTTTGGGGCCTGAAATTTGAAAAAAAAAATGTATTACATAAAGTTATTGAACTCAAGTTTTATTCATCATAAAATTCATACAAACTCTTCATCACTGTCAAAACTCCCATCCATTAACTTGTCCTCATCTGTGTTTGATGGTGAATCACTGTCTTCATATATTGCCTCGTCCTCAGTTCCATCTATGGCATTTGAAATGCTACACTTCTTAAATGACTTGACAACGATCTCAATCTTGATATTATCCCAGGATCTTTTCACCCAGGTACAAACTTCTCCTATAGTTGGTTTCTTCACTCTTCCTGCTGGTGTCAAATTGTCCCCAGAAGACTTCATCCATTAGTTCCATTCATCTCTCATGTAAGCTTTGAAGACTTTGTTAATGCTGACATCAAGTGGTTGGAGCTGGGATGTCAAGGTATGACGGCAAGTTTTGTTTTTTGCTCTGCAGCAATCTTCTTTGTATTGTTTGTTATGTGTGCCCTGAACTGATCAAGCACCAATAGGGCAAAATTTGCATAAGAGCCCACCTGGTCTCCTGCTCCAAACATTCTCAAACCAGGTCTTCATCCCATCCTGATCCATCCATCCAACCCTTGTAATGAACGTGGACAATCACTCCTTGAGGAATGTCTTCTTTTGGCATTGTTTTGCATTTGAAAAGCAGCATAGGAGACAGCTTAGTTCCGTCGGCACAACAAGCTAGAACAACTGTATACAGTAAACCCCCGCTATTCGTGGTATCTGTATTCGCGGTTTCGCGTATTCGCGGTCGCTGATTTAAACCTAAAAAAATGTGAATTTTAAAGCGCCGTGAACATTTTCCGCCATGAAAAAAACATGGGTGTGGCTAAAATCATTTTGCCCAGTCCACAGAGTAGTACAGTCAGTCGTCGTATAACACGTGTTTACACTATACTAATTCGATCTTACACGATTTATAAATAGGGGAACGATATCTTATATAACACGAACCGAATTCGCTTATGCACGATTCGCCTTTGTGTTTACAAGAAATGGCAGTCGAACGCGGAATCACCCCAACTGAACGCAACACGATAGGAATAAAGAGAAGATTCTGAAAATGTATTTATTTTTTTATAGCAGTGAAGGGGAAACACATTTCACCATAATAACTTAAAAAACAACACAATTCCAGCTATCGGTATTATCGCAAATGCAATTAGATAGAGTTCACTACCAGTTTATAACAGATTCCACTAGCAGGAACGCAACTGGAAATTGTTTTTATTGTTTTATGGTAGTAACCGCCAGAAATGTAAAATGTGAGCTAGTGAGGTGTTAATAGAGTTGTCTCTGCCTTTATGGTGTTGTTTATTCAGTTGCTACACGCTCACAGCTTTATGTGTATCAAGTGTGCCTCCTCATGTTGTAATTGTGCTTTATTCTCTAAAAATGAGTAAAAATAAATTAAAAGGTGTAAAAAGGAAGTGTCCTGCGCTCAATGGGTGGGGGGGGTGACAAAATCGCGAGCGCGGATGTTTCAAGCTAATCCTTGTTCAGTATGTGTAATGCCCTTGTCATAGAAGGTTTCATCTCTTGCTTTTAATTGATACGTTTACAAAAGTGAAAAATCTACCATTTTGCAGTGTGTTGATGTAAACAGACTTTTTCGAGCGTGTTAAAGTTAAAAGAAAGTGACTTTATTGTGGACAAGTTCTTTTCTAATCCTACAAAAATATGGCAGCGAATAAAAAGGGAATTGTGAAAAGATCAAAGGTGATGACATTAGCGAGTAAAACTGAATTGTTAGACAAAATTTCTAATGGTGAAAGTGTCTCCTCAGTGGCAAAACATTATAAAATCAATGAGTCAACGGTAAGATCAATCAAGAAATCGGAAGAAAAAATCCGCCGTAGTGTCCGTGAAAACGCGCTAATTGCATCAAAAATTTGCTCAATAAAACTCGTAATGTGAAATTAGAAAAAATGGAAAAGGCTTTAACTCTGTGGATAGAAGACCGAACTCAAAATAAAATTCCGTTAAGTTCACTTATCATTCGTGAAAAGGCAAAACTCCGTTATCAACACTTTAGTGAAACTGGTGATAGCACTGGCGGGATAAGTTTTTTAGCCAGCAAAGGCTGGTTTGAAAGATTTAAAAATCGATATGGTTATTTTTCGTCCAGCAACCCATGTTCTTGATATGTTTTTGAAAGGTTTCTTTAAAATGTTTAATAAATATGTACAGTATTACATTTAATAAATTGTTTCTTATTTTCATTTCGATGCCTTATGCTTTTTTTTATGTACTTACTCTCTACGTTTGACCATGTACATAGTCATATAATATGTACAGACAAAATTTTAGACTAATTTTTGTTATATATTTCATACTTTGGAACGGAACCCTTTTATTACCATGGGCGCCATAACTCAGTATTCGCGTTTTCAGTATTCGCGGAATTTCTCAGGAACGTAACCCCCGCGAATAGCGGGGGTTTACTGTAATGGCTCTTTTCATATCTACTTGTCTTCACAGTTACAGTTTTCACCCCCTTCTTATCAACAGTTCTGTTACTTGGGACATCAAATTGAAGGGGGGACTTCGTCCATATTTGCAATCTGTCCCAACTCATACTGATGCGTCTTCCAACACTGAATGACAAAACAATGAAATTTAAGGACCTTCTGCTCATAGCTTTCAGGCATCTTTTGGGCAAGTCTAGTGCGTGTATGCATGCTTAGTCCATTCCGTTTCATGAATCTGAAGCACAAATTGTGTCCTCCTTTGAAATCAGTAACTTATTTTACACAGCAATTCTTCTTGCCTCATGCTGAACCATTTTTGTGGACACAGGAATTCCAATTGCTCTTTGCTCTTCAATCCATATCTTCAATTCCCTCTCTACATCAGGCCATTTTGCTGACTTGCCTCTCATGGCCTTCTTCTGCCATGGCATTTTCAGTAGGGTTTCTTCTTCCCGTAGCCAGTCTCGGATTATTTTCTCAGTTGGAGGAGAACCAAACTTATGTTCAGCAGCATGATTTCCTTTCACTTTTGCAAACTGGATCACTTTTAACTTGAATTCAGCACTGTACAAAAATCTTTTCTGAGCCATTTCTGGGCAGAACATGGCAAACCGTAACCTAATATACTGGTAACAAGTGCGAAACAATGAGCGCAAAAACAACAAGCGCGAAATGCAAGTAAAAAAATCTGCAACCACTGTATAAGACGCACCCAGTTTTTAGACCCCCAAATTTTTCAAAAAAAGGGTGCATCTTATACATGGGGAAATACGGTACTTTCATCAATATCATTGATAAATATACAAAAACAACAGTGGCCCAAAATTGAATCCTGGGGGACTCCACTAATAACATTAGTCCATGAAGAGCAGCATCCATTGATTACAACTCTTAGTCTTCTCCCACTCAACCACCCTTTTATCGATTGTAGCAACTTACCCTTAATACCGTACTGCTCCAATTTGTACAGTAGTCTTCTATGCACAACAGTGTCAAAAGCTTTCCTGAAATCCAAGTATATGATATCAAAATTATTTTTTGAATCCAGTTCCTTTGTAACCACATCATAGTATCCAATCAAATTTGTCAGACAAGACTTTTCTTTAACAAACCCATGCTGTGTCTGAATTATTACTGTAGTCTTGTCTAGATCCTGCAATGCATCTTTAACCAGTGGCTCCATTATTTTCCCTGGAATGGAAATCAAACTAACTGGTCTGTAATTACAAGTGTTACCCTTAGATCCTCCTTTGTGAATCGGAGATACATTTGCACATCTCCAGTCTATGGGGACTTCCCCTGAGTCCAAGGATGCTCTCATAATTATGGCTAACGGTTTGCTTACTTCCATTGTCACCTCTCTTAATATAACTAGATAGATCCCATCCAGTTATATTAAAGTGCCTTTCTTATGTTTAACTTCAACAATTTCTCCTCCACTTTACTCTCAGTTATTACATAATCAGTTAATTCCCTGTTAGAGTTTCATAAAATTTTCGCCTTCCCCTCCCTAAATAATTCCTTATTTGTGAATGTAGATGCAAAATACTCATTCAGTTTGGCAGCTATCTGAGCAGCATCATTTACAGTCAAACCATTGATATCAGCTGGACCAATCTGTTTCATCCTCTTCCTTCTAGAGTTTATATAACTATAGAAGTCTTTGCTATTTTTCTTAGCATCCTTTGCCAAAGATTTCTCGTAATCTGCCTTTGCTTGGCACAAATCTGCCTTTGCTTGCCTAAGGCAAGCAAAGGCAGATTTGTGACTTGATTACAGACTAGGTTATATCTGCCACAGGCTTCTGTGTCACCTGATAATTTATATGCATCCTATGCATATTTCTTCACTGCCACAAGTCTCATTAATTCATCTGACATCCATTTAGGTGTAAACCTTGAACAATATTTCTTAATTGGTATGAAAAGTCTAGTAGCTTCCACGATTAGTTCTTGAATGCTTCCCACTTAGAATTTGATGTTGGCAACATCATCAGTTGGTCCCAGTGCACAGAATTTAAAAACTGAGCCCACTACAGTCACCTTTACGGAAGCAAAAACCCCTCCCTTTACTCCTGATGGTAATTATAACTTTAAGTGAATCCCACATCAGTACACTGTGATCACTGCCGCCTAGTGATTCTTTTATCTGCAAATTCTTAATGCACAAATAATCAATGCTGATAACCAGATCAAAGTATTACACTCTATGGTTGCCTCTTGACCATGCTGCTGCAGAAAAACAATCATTGAATAAATCTACAAAACTCTTGCTAATGTGCAAGTGACCAATCTGAAAGTTCCAGTCAATATCTGGGAAGTTAAAATCCCCCATTATAATGCAATCTGATTTACTGGCCCATTCTATTAATCTGTACAATTGTTCGTTGTACTCAATAGAGTCATTAGGCCTATAACACACTTCTACTCTCGTTTTAGCTTTCCCAGTGCTTATGTCATACCAAATTGACTCAACATTGCACTGTCCATCTATGTCAACTGGATGCACTTCCTTAGATTTTATGTTTTTCTTAATTAACAGCATAACCTCTCCTTCCTCCCTATCCTATCTATCCTTTCTGTACTCATTGTACTTCCCAAATTCCAATTCTGCACTGCTTATATCTGTGTGACACCATGTCTCTGACAGCCCAACAATATCTGCCTTTATTGTCTTGACCAGCACTTCAAAGAGTTTAAGTGTTTGGCATTGAGGTGGTTCAATTCCTTTAAAATTGTATCATTTCAATAATAAATTACTTAATCTACCCTGTGTCTATCAATTCATTAACAGAATAATGAAAATTCAACTTTAATGCAATCCAAAATGGGTATTCAATTTGTACTGAGTTAAATTAAATCGCTATTTCTAAGCCCACCCCCTATGACCAAGTGAACTGTTTTCTTTGAGTTGAGCATTTTTTCTCCCTGCTAGGAAAAAAGTAACTAGTAACAAAATTTATTCTTTCACTTTTTTTTTTTTTTGGGCAAGGGAAAAGGAGGAATGAAATGATGTCAGTACACCATGCCAAATTAAATTTGAACATAATTATTAAAAAATGTGGAAAACGTAATAAGAATGGAAAGCTGAATTACTTTTCCCATTCTTTTAAAATTTTCATTTTTTTTAACCGAAACCTTGCATATTTGTATTTAAAAAATGAGGATCATTCACGATGTCCTTCATAATTTTTACATTGGTAAACAATTATATTTTAGGCAATAGGTGGACTCTGATTATAATTCATTGAACTGAATTTTCTGTCAGAAATATTTTGCTCAAAACAGATTTAAAAGCATTATTAACAAGCAAGCCAGAAGGATTCTGGAAATATTTTCATTAAGAGAAATTTTTGTTAAAACAGTATTCATGGTTAATTGCTCTAGCTACATATTTAAAAAGTGATTTGGTTTTCATTATTAAAAAACTGAAGGTTGAAATACAGCAAAAGTAGTAATATGGTGCAATAGTATTTTGTTTAATTATTCTTTTATGATATCATATTGTGTATTATCCTCCTTACAACTTATTAACTTGTATATCTTCAAAATTTGATGAGAAATGAGATGGATAACAGTGTTGACAACTGTCCTACTAATCATCTATACCAGTGGTTCTCAATGGGGGCCATGCCATATTTCTGAGGGGTCACAGGTAAAACGTAAAATTGGGGGCCATGGAAACTGTTAAGAGGGCCACAAAAAGTTCACTTCTAAAATAAAATTATTACTAATATAAAAAAATAGTGAGATCCTTTTGGATCTCACTAAACTAAGGGACAATAATATTATTGTAATATTTTTTGTTAGGAGCATAATTGTATATTGTGAATAAACAATATTATATAAGTAAAAGTTATATTATAAATAAAGATTGTAGTTAATAAACCCCTTTTTATTATTAATATTCCTTATATTATAAACAAATAATAGGTGTTATAAATAAAAAGTGCAGTTGATAAAGTACATATTTATTATAAATATTACATTTATTATAATTAAACAATATGAAGGATGGGGCCACAGAGGTGAATGAAACTCAGCAGTGGGCCACGAGCAAAAAAAGGTTGAGAACCACTGATCAATACTACCAATAAATTCCCTGTCAACTAACTGTCCACTAACCATGTTGTTGTCGTTGTTTGTAGTTTTGTGGTGCAAAAGCTGCTTCGGCTATACTGCGCCTGTTCAAGTTTTTTGTTATTTTCAGTTATGTTAATAATAACGTTGGAATATTAGATGCAACTGGTAAGGTTTATTAGACTGAGGTATGTAAAGAGTTCCTTTACTTCTGAATTTTCTCCCATAATGAGTTCCAAGACTTAATGGTTCATTTGCATGTGATTTGAAAGCTGACTGGCAGGCAATTTGGTAACGTGGACATTCTATGATGACGTGCTTCACTGTTAGTATGGTTAGATACCGAGGGCATTGTGGCGGATCATTTTTTATTAGGAGATAAGAGTGTGTTAAATGTGTATGTCCCATGCAAAGCCGGGCAAGGATAACCTCTTCGTGCCTGTTTGACCAAAAACTTGATTTCCAGGATCTGGGCTGCTGTTTGATTTGGTATAGTTTGTTGTTTTCTTGAGATTTCCAGGTCTGTGTCCATAAGTTTTCAGAGGATTTTCGAATGACATTTTTAAAGTCATTGTGTGGAATTTTATGCAGGTGAGAATTTTCATTTGATGGATGTTTGGCGGCTTGATCAGCACGTTCATTACCCAGTATTCCAGCATGTCTGGGAATCCAAGTGAATCTGACTTTTTGGTTTTTAGTCTTAAGAAGCGATAAGCAGGAAAGAATTTTTCTTAGATACAGGTGAGATGGTTGATTTTGTAGCTGTAAAGTGTATATTGCACCTAATGAGTCTGTAAAAATTATACTTTTTACGAGGGAAGTTTTGGTAATGTGATCTAGTGCAAGACTTATTGCAAAAAGTTCAGCACTATAGATGGTACACTCTACTGGAAGGGACTGGGGGCTATTTGGCAGGACCACAGCAGCACCAACGTGTATATCCGTTTTGGAGCCTTCAGTGTACAGATGTGAGTAATCAGAGAATTGGATTACATAAGAGGAATGCAGCTGTTTCATGTACTGATTTGGGATATTATTTTGTTTCCATTTTATGAGGTCCACGTCACAGTTGGCTGAAATGATTTCCCACGGAGGAAGATATGTGGGGGTATCTTGGTAGATTTTGTCCATATTTAAGTTCCAATGTGAAAGTATTTCTTTTAGTCATATGCCAGTGGGTTTGCATATGCTAGGTTTTTTCTCATACAAAGTTTCCCATTTTGGAGTATACAGATATTGCCAAGTTGGATGTTTGGGAAGGCTTTGAATTTTTGTAGAATAGTTCATAAGAAGAAGTTGTCTACGAAGGCTGAGTGGGTGTTCATAAATCTCTGTGTACAGACTGTACACAGATGACACACATGAAATGCTCTGGAAACAACATGTAATGCACTGTGATGGATAGGATCTAACCATTTTAGAACACTTTTCCTCACTGAGGAGTAGATGGGAGAACCATAATCTAATCTAGATCTTATCACTACTCGATAAATGTGCAATAGTGAATAACGATCAGCATCCCATGTCATCCCATTTCTTTACACACACTGTGCATAGATATTTTATATGTTCTAGGAAATTTAGTTTGTGATCCATGATTACACCTAGTAGTCGGATACTATGCTTCAGTGGGATTGGTTGATTGCATATTCTTAGTTCTGGGTCAGGATGCATCTTTCATTTTCTGCAGAAGTGTATTGTTGCTGCCTTTTGTACTGAGAGTCGATATCCATTATTGGTGGACCAGGACACTTTTGTTTATAGCACATTGAAGCTGTCTCTCGATTGTCTGCATATTCTGCGAGTGACATGAAATAGTGAGATTGTTTGCATATAGATATGTTTCTACTGTTTCCGGAATGATTTCTGTGATAGGATTTATTTTTATTGCGAAAAGGGTTGCACTAAGGACTGAGCCTTGGAGAACCCCCTGTTCTTGATTGTATATTTGAGACAAAATATTATGGTAGCTGACTTGGAAAGTTCTTTTACGCATGAAATTCCGGAGGAACTTTGGTAGTTGGCCTTGCCTTCCTAATTTGTGCAATTCCTGTAGGATACCATATCTCCAGGTAGTATCAAAAGCCTTTTCAATATCGAGACATATCAAAACAAGATGTTCATTTCGGAGAAAAGCATTGCAGATGTTTGTTTCGGCTTTTGTCAATATATCCAGTGTTGATCTATTTTCCGAAAACCATATTGGTTCAGACTAAGGGAATTGTGCAAGTCAAGAAACCATGTTAACCGATCATTCACCATTCTTTCTAAAGTTTTACTAAGACAGCTAGTGAGGGAAATAGGGTGATAATTATTTGGATTTGAGTGGTCCTTCCCTGGTTTTGGAAAGGCCAACACAAATGAATGCTGCCAAGAGTCTGGATATGTGTGCTTAAAGTATATCCTATTAGAAAGCAGTAGAATCATGCATAATGAATTTTCAGCGAGATGCTTAATCATTTGATAGTGGATTCCATCCGGACCCACTGCACTTTGTTTTGATTTGGTTAAGGCTTTATATAGCTCATTTATAGTGAAGGGTTGATTGTATGGAATCTCATGAGTTGTGCAGAAATTAATTTTTTATTTTTGATTTGAGCTTTATATTTTTGAAAGACTAGTCCATATGATGATGTAGCTGATAATTCTTCAAAGGTTTCTCCTAGTAAATTTGCAATTTTTTCTGGATCAGTTATGTCATGGCTTTTCCAGCTCATTATTGGTTTAGGTGTTGTTGAATATTTACCTGAGATTTTTATTCCATATAATTCTAGTGTCGGTATTTCTATTAATTTTGTTAGCAAAAGATATCCAGGACTCTTTTTTCGACATATGTAATGTGCTTTTGCTCTGGCTTTCTTATATTTTATGAGATTAGTGGTGGTGGGGAACTTTCTGAATTGATTTCAAGCTTTATTTTTTTCTTTCTTTGCTTCCAGGCATTCTTCATTCCACCACTGCTTATAATGTTTGTGGTACTGATTAGTGGTCTTTGGTATTGAAATATTTGCTGTAGAGATGGTTTGGTTTGTAACATAAGTAACAGCACTATTGATATCACATTACCTTATAGTTTGCTCATCTAAAGAAGCAGCACACTGGTATTTTTCCCAGTTTGCTTTGCGAATTTCCACTTTTTACCTCTTGTTGATTGTGGTACATCATTTGTTAATAGGTGGCAAACAACTGGATAGTGATCACTGTTATAAGGTCCTCGAAGTCTTGCAATGTATATGTATGGTTAGGTGGAAGATAGAGTGAAACCATGTTAAAGGTAATTACAATAATAATGCGGACTGTGACTGCTTCAAGGGATGTTTGCAGCTGAATATGGCTGGATGGAATATTAGAGTCAACCAAAATGGCGACTCCTCCATGGATGGTTGTTGTAGTTATATATATAGATCTTACCTACATATATTGTAGTGCTTTATTGAAATATTTATGTGCTGAGTTAGGTTTGTTTCTTGTAAACAAACACTTGCAGGATTATAAACAGAAAACAGATCTTTGATATCGTTAAGGTTATTCCAAATCCCACGACAATTCCACTGAAGAAGTGTATGCATTATTTGGACTTAGTTATTGATTCTGATGATTTATAATGTGCTGCCTGTTTCAACTGACCTATTTTGACTTTTTCTTTTCTAGAGAAATTTGGTCTACCACCACTGTCCATATCATCATTTGTGTAAAGTTCCAGAATTCGTTCGTCTTCTTGCTCCTTTTCATCAATTTCCATAGTGTCAGTATTTTTTTGTGTTTTTTCAACAGATTTGGTGGGATTTGCACTACTTGTTGGTGTTGGATCTTCAGCATCTGGTGAGATAATAATGGGTGTATTAATTGCCTGGTTAACTTTTGGTTTTGTTTGTAAAAGTAGATTACGTGCCCAGTAAAAGTAGATTACGTGACAGAACGGAGATGTCAGTCTGTGTTGCATTTACTTTTGTTTTCTACACTGCAGTTTCTGCTGCTGCATATGATCTCACTGCTGGAAGTAATGGTATTTGCTGTTTCGCTTCTTTTTCACTCAGTTTTATATTTCTGAACTTGCTTCTCTCTCTTCCATATACTGCAATCTCTGGAATAGGCAGGGTGGTCCCCTTTGCAGTTCGGACAGTGAGGAGACTCTGTATGGAATTCTTTATCATTATGGTCTTATTATTATTATTATTATTATTATTATTATTATTAGCCTTATGGTGCAAGGAAGCCTGAGTCTTATGCTCCACCAGGCAAAAAAAAACAAAATAAAAACAATCTGAACTACTCTCTGTGAGAGAGAGAGAGAGAGAGAGAGAGAGAGAGAGAGAGAGAGAGAGAGAGAGAGAGAGAGAGAGAGAGAGAGGTAAGAGGGAATCACCAAGAAAGAGAAGAATGATGATATCCAGCTCAGGATCCTGGGTGTGCCAAGCCCATACTCACTAGATGTGAGCCCCTGGGGTTGTTTGAGCCACAAGTGGCATAAGTAGTTTGTCCTCTGCATACTGTTTGGGAATGGCCATACTTTTGACACTTGAAGCATCTTGTGGGATTGGGGATGTATGGCTTTACCTGGCAGTTCAGGTATCCTGCTTTGACTGATGTTGGTAGAGTAGGAGTATTGAAAGTAAGTATGATAGTGTGAGTTGGTATCAGGTTTCCATCCTTTTTGCATGTATGACATTCTGGTTTTGTAACTCTTGTACAATTTCTTCTTCAGAACTGTTTAAGAGGTCCCATTCCACGATAACCCCTTTTGATGAATTTAAGGTGGAATGTGGAGCGACCTTGATGGGAATCCCGCCAAAAGCCGCAATTTTAAGAAGAAGCTCAGAATGTCGATGATTTGTTGTTTCTATTAGTAGGTCACCGGATTTTAAGCGGCGGACCATTTTCGGTGGACTAGCTATATGTTCTAAGCATCTTTGTATTACAAAGGGAGAAAGTTTACTAACAGGCTGGTCTGTTAGGGGGTAGAAAATTAGAAAGAGTGAAGAGATGGTTTGGTTCACATCTTTCTTTTGTCTTTTGGCAGTAGATGGATTAGAATCATCTTGCTGCTGATTATAATCAGTTAGATCCATAGTTCCAGGTGAAGCCTGGTTTGTCAAGTCCATTATTGCTCCTTTTAGCCTTGAAAGGACAATTTTTCCTTTCAGGTTTCTGGCCCCTTTGGTGGCACTGCTCCTGCCTCCCCGTGGGAGGCAGGAGCAGTGCCACCTAGTGACCAAGTGGCTGGAGAGTTAGTTTGTTAGAGAAGAAATAAATGTACTAAGAAAAGAAAGGTGGTTTTCCTTCCTGGGTTCTTACTTAAATCTGTTAAGGACAGAACCACTTACAGTGAACTGAGGATGAGAACAGCGCTAGAAATGAAACAGAACAAAATCACTTGTAAAGATCACTCTATATGTCACTTAAGAAAATCGCTTGGTCCTTATCGCTTGGCACTCGGGGCCCCACTAACCATCTGTTTAGGTCTGTTAGGAATCAAAACCTTGTCTCATGGCACTCAGCTGTACAAACTACAGGCAAAATTTGTAAGTGGAATGACCATACTTACAAGATGTGATACAAATGGTAAGAAATTAGTTAAAAATTTTAAATCTAACTACATAAGAAAATTCTCTTTTAGCTCTAGTCTCCTTGTGTCAATCTGCCTATAATAGGGGCAAATGAGATATGTGATCTTCAAAGAAATAATTTGATTAGATTCTTTCAGAAGAAGCAAGTGGGACTTATCAGATTGGAATCATATTGGTTGCAGAGTTGAAATGGTCTTCACTGAGATTAGAACTTGCACCACATTTGTTTGCAAAATAAAGTTTTTGGGAGCATTAGTTGCGTTCAGATATGATTGTTCTGTCAGTTTGACTACATACATATTTGTGATAGACTGATATAGAATGAGGTAAAATATGGGGGTGGAGGAGAATACCGTATGAAGGGTTGAAATGTAACAGACACCATCTGTTTACCGAGAATGCAGGAAGAAACTGTGGTAGCAGGAAACCAGTTTGTCCAGTAAGTTTCCCAAAATTTGTCGTGGTTCTTGTGTTGGCTTTCTTTGCTTCACTGTATTTTCTTATCTACTTATTTTTTATTTATTTTTTCTCAGCCAGTGCAGCAAAAGCCTGTGGCTTCCTTCCGCTATATAGCTATTACTATTACAATTTGGAAGGGTAGGGAGCAATAAAAACTTCCAATGAATATGAAATCCTGAAAAACTTCCTATTTTCATTGGACATATCTATTCCACACTCTTAAAGTAATGAGCTTACAGTATATATTAATTATTACTATTCATTAGCTTAAATGTTATTCCACTTCCAGTCTGAATGTCAAGACACATAAATGCCTGTCAGCATTTACATACAGAATTTGTTTTTCTGCTGTACTGGAATAATTATTGTACTATCATCTACTCACATTTCAAATAAGCAATCTGAAAAGCTAAATTGATGTTTTTAGTCAGTTGTTAGCAGCAGACAGCATTGTTTTTTGTAGTCAGCTTTCAGTCAGATGTTTTGGTGCCACAAATGCTAGTATTTTCAACTATGAAATTTGTTTTTCCTGCTGCACTCCCATCTATTTATACTTCATACAAACAATCTGAAAAGCTAAATCTGTGTTCATATTCAGTTGTCAATGGAAGGTAGCGTTTTATTTTATTTATTTTTTGCCCTCTTCAAGTTTGAATTACTCAACTGGTGCAATTGTCAGCGTTTCCAATTATAAAATTTGTTTTTCCAGTGTGCTCAATTACTGCACTATCATCCATTTATACTTAATATAAACATTATGAAAGTCTAAACTGATGTTTATATTCAATTGTTAACAGCAGACAGTTTTTTATTTTTGTAATCTTCAAATCCAACGTGGAAATCCTCTCAAGTTTGAATTACTCAACTGGTGCAATTGTCAGCGTTTCCAATTATAAAATTTGTTTTTCCAGTGTGCTCAATTACTGCACTATCATCCATTTATACTTAATATAAACATTATGAAAGTCTAAACTGATGTTTATATTCAATTGTTAACAGCAGACAGTTTTTTATTTTTGTCCTCTTCAAATCCAACGTGGAAATCTGCACAACTAAAATTCTTTTTTTCTACTGTATTGCCACCCATTTATACTTGATATAAACAATTTTATTTTTATTTAGTTTTATATTTATCTTTATTTATAAACATAAATAAAATACATTTATATTTATATATACAATTATATAAACAATTTTATAAGCATTGTGTTTTCAGTGCAGAAGTCACAAAGTAACTTATAGACTGTTACAGTTAGGTATTTAGACATGATGTCAAGATCACATAAAGGTCTTCCTGATAGCAAAATTGAGGGACAGACCTTTCTGAAGAAACTGAGAAGAAAAAATTACCTTTTACAAATAAGACAATTTCTGACTGCTTCACATAGTTTTATTGGGTTTCAGTTTCACTAAATGAATTAAAACAGTTTTTATTGCCAGACAGAATTAAATATTTCAAGAATGTAATTAGCAAGAAGAAATTTCTGCACATATTTTGGATGTTGAATCTCTGCTCATCCACAAAGAACAAACAAAAGGAATTCGAAGTAGAAGCTCTGAAGTAAAAAATATTTTTGATTATCTGGATAAAAAGTTTTGTGAATATTTTCTTCCAGGATGAAATATTGCATTAGAGCTTTCAAAATGTTTGTCATACTGTTTATTATATATTATTTTGTCATGCTGCTTGTTAATATATTAGTTTGTGTAAACTCAAATATAAATAATTTTTGAACACATTTTAAACTAGTAATTTTTTAGATTACTAGAGCTTGCATGAGCAGGACAGTGAAAATAATGCTGGCCTGCAAAGGGTTAAAATACAGCTCAGTAACAAAACTTTTTTTTTTAATTTCTATTAATAATAATTTATAGCATTTTGTCTTTGCCTTACCTGAGAATAAATAGGATACTTTGAATAAAATTCAACAATGGCATCTACTTGCTGACCATATGTGGATAAATGGAATTTATTACAAATTTCCTATCAGAAAAGACATTCAGATATCCCAGTTTCTCAAGTATATTTCAAATTTATTCAAAAAAAAAAAAATGCATCTAAAATCATATTTTATTAATTAAAATCAGAATCAGATAACCATAAAATAGTTAACTACCACCACTTATATTCTTCACCACTTATTCCAGATATATTCTAAGCAAAATTACTCCTATAATTATTAATTAACTTTACTTAATTTCAAGTATAAATATTCAGCACTGAAAAAATTAGATGTAACCACTAATTTAGTAATGGTAGAGGCAAATTGGTAGCAAGAAAGCAAGCTTATACAGCATCAGCCAAAAAAAAACACTTCCCACATCACCTGTGCATTCCCTCAAATAGTTTGTCTAGTTCTTCCTTAAATTTAATCAGACTACCCATCTCCCCAACATGGTACTTGGGGACTTTGTCCTTGAGGATTGACACATATAATTTCTCAGGTATGACATACTAGGGCTTGCTATTTGAGAGTCTAATGCTGATGGAACTGTTATTCAGGTGACACTTGAGTCAAGTGGACCAAATTTCGATGAAGTCAAGTTGACAACCAATTATCTGCTGGCACTATCATCCATCCACTTTGCAGTGGTGGGACTGTTAGTAACACTGGGTATAACCCTGTATGCAAGTCTTGAAATACTGCACTGAACATACTGGAGATGACCACTAAGGTGTGAACCAGTGCAAGGAGGGTTTGAGGTGTGGCATCCACCCCACATAGAGGAATACTACCCTCTGTGTTATCAGGCAATATTCGGTGGTAGATGACTCTCATAAACCAGAGCAATACCACTGCTTATTGGAGGCTTGAAGTGGTGAAACCATTTAGTCTACGGAACAATGTTCCAGCAAGCTCCCATTGCTTCCATCATTCATTATGGTCTTTTGAGGTTATGGGCATTGTGGCAAGGTCATTGTCCCAATCTTCCTTAAATTTCAAGGGTACAGCACCAAAACAGTGTTTGCAGGCTAGCCACTAGATAGTACACTGAACCAATTCTCTCTTAGATGCATCCGGATGAACTAGTGTATAATCTCATTGCCTGTAATCTGTCAGACAGTGACTGGAGGGAATCTGAGTAGTGTGTAGGTAGGGGACATTGTGAAGGCCACATTATGTCAAGGAGCTGGGTATGTTCTTACTGTGTGTATGCCATATCCAAATAATTCACTACTTCATACAACATGCCCCCCCACCTTTTCGTTACTACTGAATAAGTCTTGAATTAGTCAAACTAATACAACAAACTTGTCTGCAAAAAAATCTGAACCTCCCAAACACTGTCTCATTCATTTCACAAATATATGTGGACTCCTTTCCAATTTTAATGATGTCAATTCCAGCTAACGGTCTGCCAAGACCCACTTACTTTTTCTGACAGAATGCCAATTATGGACACACACGCTTCTTGATTAGACCAGGGTTCGAGCCCGTCACCACCAAATATGGAGGATGCGGAAAGGTCAGGGAATGACCACAGCATATCCCCGGAGCAATATGGCCTTAGTTGCTAATGCTCCTTAAAAAAAAAAAAAAAAAACCAAACAAACCAATTACAGACACAATACTTTATTCATATTCTCACCTTATCCATTACTCTGTGTAATATTTCTGGTGGTAAACTTTCAATTTCATCATAATGTTTTGTTTCAATTGCTCAAGTGTCCAAGGACTGTTTACAAAGACTGGATTTTAAGAAACCCCATAAAAAGAAATCACAAACAGGTAAGTCTGGTGATCATGGTGGCCAAATTTGTTTCCAAATTTTCCTAATTTGGCCACCACAATCACAGCCAATTTGGAAACATTATTTTAAATGTGCCCATGGAAAGTCTTGCAGTACACATTATAGCACTGCACTGTTGAAACCAGACATAAGTTGACTCTTTTTTGGTGAAGAACTTCTCTTAAAATTCTTGCAGCATGTCTGCAAATAGGGCTAAAATTAACAGCTGAACCTTTAGAATTTTCATAAAAGTGTACGGACTGATGATGATGCTGAAAGCAGATGCCCAAAATTGGTAACTTTTTGGATGTGATGGAGTTGTTCATGAAGGTGACATGGATTTTTGGCCACCCAATAGCTAAAATTTTGTTCATTTATATACCGATTCAAATGAAAGTTGGCCTTGTCACTCATGAATAAAAATTATATTAAGTTCGGATCATCATTTACCCTCTGTAGGAATAGATTGCAGAAATTCAAACATGTATCCAAATCGTGAACAAGTAATGATTTAACCATTTGCATTTTATAAGAATGGACTTTAAATTAATATGGAATATATCGTGTACATTTCATTCCGATATGTTCAATTCTCTTTATTGATGACTAATAGATATTTGAAGACTCTGATTCTTTCAATATTTTCTGGAGTATGTGTCATACACATCCGGTCTGGAGGTTTCACATCTGTTATAGATGCTGTTGTAATAAATTTGTAAATTCAATGTGTTATGGTCTTTCAACTTGGAAAACTACCATTTCTTCAAATGTTGTAGAGGCATCTTCTTTGATAGCATCAGCAAATGCAGGACATTTATTTCTATTAGTTTATATTCATTTGTTATCAGAGGAGGCTCGTTTGTAGATACTGCAGCACCCCCAAGCTTTTTAAATCTAAATATACAGTCAACAGAGTTATATGAAATTTTGTGAAGAACAATGAAATGCAATGAATATTTCTATTAACAGGTCGTGCATATAGTACATATACTCATCCTCTATTTCCAATAATCATTTCAATAATAAATGAATAAAAACACCAAATAATTTTCAACTTTGAAGTATAACCGTAGGTGGAACTGTGTAGTGCACATTTTGGCCCCAGTGGTCCAATCAATGCCTAGTTAGCAGGTTGCCAATACGCATTTTTTAGAAATGACAAAACAAGGCAAAAGGAACAGAGGAGTGAACAGTGCAGATCTGAACAGCACACCAAACTTGAATGAAAAAGTTATTAATCTATTTTCAACAAATAAAAACTGAAGAATGCATTTTATTTTTAAATAAAATTCAAGATTACCCAAGTCTGTTAATGGTAAGTGTCCAGTTAAAGTTTTGTAGTATTTTTAACTTGCTTATTATTATTATATTATCTATGTCTACATGCTTTATAACCAAGGCAATTTAATGTAACTATAAGAAGCAGCTCCCCCGTACATCAGAGTCACGAGCCGCCACTGTTTATTATTTGTAGTAATATGAAGGATTACTGCTGATAATCACATCAAGGGTACTGCTTCCTCTTGTTGCCTCTCTAACATGTTGTTGTAGAAAACAGTCATCCAATAACTGCTTTCTTGCATCATATGCCACCACAACAACTATTAACAACAATTCATAATAGACAAGTCTTAAATCCAGACAAGTCTTAAATCCTCCATTACAAGACATTCTGATTTACTTCTTCAAACAGGCCTCTGGGGTTGGGTAAATTCATATTGTGATTTTAAATGTTTCTCACCAACCACGTATTAAAATAAGACATGGAAACTGGAATTTTAAAAACTATGTACTACTATATATTAAAATAACTTTACAACTAAAAAGGATAAAATACATTAAATATATATATACATCGAATAAAATACATTAAAATACCGGGTTAAGAGCGATAAAACCAACTGCAGCTTTCGAAGGCTCCTGCCTTCTTCTTCAGCGGTAGCTTCCTTGTACTGCGGTGCATCTTAAGTACCAGCAGGTTCACGGTTTAAATCACGTGTTTCATCGCCATGTGTTCTATTCTCCTGTGTACTGGGACCGGAAGCGGCTCGGGAGTGCGTCATATGAAATCGTTCATTCCTTCTGAGGACCGTAGCCTCAAAGAGGGGATGAATCCGCAAACCTTTGTCTCTATTGATGTTCTCTGTCGAACTAATTTGAAAGTGTCTGCAATTCTGCCCAGACACGATAGGAGAGAGTATATGATGAGAGCCTTGTCGATCAATTCGGCCCTGGAAAGATTGTGCAAGGCTCAAGGGGTAGAATTTTTTTCAGCCTGGACTGTACTTGTTAACAGGAGAGATTGCTTCTACAGGGATGGGATACACTTAAATAGAAAGGGTGCAAGAATATTTGCTGATGCTATCGAGGCAGTGTTAGGTGGGTCGGAAAACTGCTAGCTTGGGGGGAGACAAAGACCAATAGATTGACAGTAGCCACTGGCAGAGGTGAAAGAGATTCTTGCACTGCTTCTATTAGAATGAGCAGAAGCCTGAAAAACAAGATGCACGGTATTTCAGAGACTGCTGGGAGCCATTGCGGTACAAGTAAACACATGGGTTGTGTTAGGGTAGCTAAGAATAGAAACAGGTGCAGGTATACTTGCGTGTACACCAATGCTAGGAGTTTAGTAAATAAATTTGATGAAATTGAGGTATTGCTCAAAACATCAAAGGCAGATATTGTTGGGATATCAGAGACGTGGTGTCACACAGATATAAGGGATGCAGAACTGCAATTTGGGGAGTACAACGTCTACAGAAAGGATAGACAGGATAGGAAGGGGGGAGGGGTTATGCTATTAGTTAAGAAACACATAAAAACCAAGGAAGTGAAGCCAGTCGACATCGCTGGACAGTGCAGTGTTGAGTCAGTTTGGTGTGACATAAGCATTGGAAGATCAAAATTGAGAGTAGGAGTGTGCTATAGGCCTAATGACTCTGATGAGTATAATAAGGAACTGTACAGGGAAATAGAGTGGGCCAATAAATCAGAGAGTCTTATAATGGGAGATTTTAATTTCCCAGATATTGACTGGAATTTGGGGGCTGGTTACTCACACACTAGCAGGGCTTTTGTGGATTTATTGGATGATTGTTTTCTACATCAGCATGTTCGGGAGGCAACTAGAGGGAGTAATACTCTTGATTTGATTATCAGCAGTGATTCTTCATGCATTAAGAATCTGCAGATAAATGAACCACTAGGTGGCAGTGATCACAGTGTGCTGAAGTGGGATTTACTCAAAGAGGTAACTACCATTAGGGGTAAAGGGAAGGGTTATTGCTTCCGTAAAGGCGACTACGATGGACTGAGACAGTATTTAAATTCTATACAGTGGGACCAACTGATGATGTTCTCAACAGCAAATTCAAAATGGGAAGCATTCAAAGAACTTATCTTGGAAGCTACTAGGCTTTACATACCAACTAAGAAATATTGTTCAAGTTTTAGGCCAAAATGGATGTCAGATGAACTAATGAGGCATATGGCAGAGAAGAAAAATGCATGGGATACTTACAAGTTAACACATGACACAGAAGCCTATGATAGATACAAGTTGATATGCAACCAAGTTACAAAGGAGGTTAGGCAGACGAAGGCAGATTATGAGAAATCCTTGGCAAGGGATGCAAAGAAAAACAGCAAAGAGTTCTTTACTTATGTAAACTCTAGAAGGAAGGGGATGAATCAGATTGGTCCACTTGATATTGATGGGTCATCTGTTGATGATCCTGCTCAGGTAGCTAACAAACTAAATGAATATTTTGCATCGACATTCACACATGAGGAGTTATTCAGCAAGGGGAATGCCAGAGGTGTATTCAACTCTAGCAGTAAGCTACAGAATCTTGAAATAACTGGGAGTAAAGTGGAGGAGAAACTGTTGAAGATAAACACCAGAAAGGCACCCGGGGTGGATGGGATCTATCCAGTTATATTAAAGGAGGCAGCAAAGGAAGTAAGCAAACCCTTAGCCATAATTATGAGAGCTTCCTTGGACTCAGGGGAGGTACCCATAGACTGGAAATGTGCAAATGTGATCCCAATTCACAAAGGAGGATCAAAGGCTGACACAAGTAATTATAGACCTGTGAGCTTAACTTCTGTTCCAGGAAAATTAATGGAGGCACTGGTTAAAGAAGCACTGCAGGATCATTTAGACAAGACTTCAGTTATAGCTCAGACACAGCATGGTTTTGTTAAGGGGAAGTCTTGCCTGACCAACTTGATTGGATACTATGATGCAGTCACAAAAGAGCTGGATGCAGGGAATAACTTTGATATTATATACTTGGATCTTAGAAAGGCTTTTAATACTGTTGCACATGGAAGACTGCTACACAAATTGGAGCAGTGTGACATTGGAGGCAAATTGCTGCTATGGATAAAGGGGTGGTTGAGGGGGAGAAGACAGAGAGTGGTAATCAATGGACACTGCTCATCGTGGACTGATGTTATTAGTGGAGTCCCTCAGGGCTCAGTGTTGGGTCCATTGTTGTTTTCTGTATTTATAAATGATATTGATGATGGTATATCAAGCTTAATGTCCAAGTTTGCAGATGATACAAAGGTTGGCAGGGTTGTCAAGGACACTACTGACACTATGCTGCTGCAACAGGATCTGGAAAGGTTGAGCAGATGGGCTGAGAGGTGGCAAATGAAGTTTAACATTGACAAATGTAAAGTACTACACATGGGAAACAGCAACCCCAGAGCAACGTATCAACTCTGTGGTACTACACTGACAGTGGTAGAGAATGAAAGGGACTTGGGGGTGGTTGTGCAGGCAGATATGAAGTTCTCTGAGCAGTGGAGACGGGCTGCAAGAGTAGCTCATGGAGTATTGTCAATGATATACAGGAATTTTTCCAGCAGGGATAAGGAGGTGATTGTTCCATTGTATAAGGCAATGGTCAGGCCACACCTAGAGTACTGTATACAGGTCTGGAGGCCTCATTTCAAGAAGGATGTAGAGCTGCTGGAACGAGTACAGAGAAGGGCAACAAGATTAGTGAATGGAACAAAGGAGTGCTCTTACGAAGAAAGGCTTAAGTTTTGCAAATTACAGTGTCTGGAGACTAGGCACCAGCGAGGTGATCTGATAGAGGTGTATAAAGCCTTGAATGGTTTAAGCATGCTCAATGCTGATGGGATTCTTCCTCTAGCTCAGAAAAATCACCTGAGAGGGCATAAATTCAAATTGAGGAAAGACAGATGTAGGATAGACGTGCGGAAATTTGCCTTTAGCCAGCGGGTGGTTGGTTGGTTGGTGGAACAGACTGCCATCCCTTGTGGTGGAGGTTGATAGCCTAAATAAGTTTAAGGCTCAGCTGGACAGGTATTTTGAACGAACAGAGGGGTGAAGTGGAAGTGGGTTTTTTTTTTTTTTTTTTTGGCTGATGTTGCATAAGCTTGCTTTCTTGCATCAAATGCCTCTACTAATGCTAATGCTAATGCTAATCTGCAAACTCTCGAGCCACTTGCGGTCCCAGAACCTATGTGCCCAATCAGTGATGATAGCTTCATCCGGGGAGATCTGGTGTTGCTTCTCCTAAAAATGCTTGGCCATGGCAGACTTACCATAATCTGCATTCCTTATTGCCTTAGTGTGCTCCCCCAGCCATTCTTTGAGATGGTGCTTTGTTTCCCCTACATAACATTCCCCACAATCCGAGCATTTAATACTATAAACGACCCCACTAGCATTCTCTTTTTGAATGGGATTTTTTACTTGTGACACGATTGTGTGCAGCTTCCGGCCTGGAATCTGCACACAATGCGTCTGATAATTTCTTAGTATCCTAGTTATATGCTCAGTTAAGCCCGGATAGCAGGGAATGTATGCAGTGGCTACTGGAGTGAAGGGTTCGCCTCTCCTCTGATTTTCTCCAATATACTTTTGTATAATCCTCTGGGGGTAGCCACACTTTGTAAGATCCACCGTGACACATCATGTTCTTTCTTTTCTATCCTCGGAGGTACTACAGTGCGATTTTGCCCTGTATATTAACGCTCTGACCACACTGTTCCTGTGATGATTGGTCTGAGCAGAATTATAGTGTGAGTCAGTGGCGGATTTAGCACTTGAGAGGCCCCAGGCGCAATTAAATTTTGAGGCCTGAGACACAATTCAATTTGGAGGCCCCCCCCCTCTAAATACTTTCGGTACCACTACAGTGTGCATTCTACGTGCACATTTTTACTATAGCGCGCGCTCTAGATTTGGTGTTGCGGTTTTAATCATTTTGGTTGTGCAATTCTTTCATACATATTTTAACTAATGTTTAAATGAAAAAATGGCACAATTAAGCATTAATGATAATACGTATTCTACTTCAGATTCACTTAGTTCGCATAGATATTTCATATAATATGTAGGGATATTCGCATAAGAGTTTACTAACTTCTCATATTAAATTATAGTTTTATTCAGTAACGGTAATAATGATGAGTGTAAAAATTAAAAATGAAACAATTTTATTTTTTTTTTTTGTGACCTGAGATTTGAGGCCCCCTCTATTTAAGAGGCCCCAGGTGCACGCCTCATGTGCCTGTGGGTAAATTCGCCACTGGTGTGAGTACTGGCCTTTACACATTGGTTTCCTGTAAACTTTAGTTTTTAGTTGTTGGCCTTCCCTACAGACCAATACATCTAGGAACGGCAAAATTCCTTCTTCCTCTACCTCCGAGGTAAATTTTATGAATGGGGAGAAGCCATTTAAAAAATTCACCACTTCATTTTCACTCTCCTTTTGAATAATTGAGAATGTATCATCCACATATCTCTTCCATGGGTGCATAGGGAGATCTTGACCATTAAATATTCTAGCCTCAAGCTCCTCCATAGCTAGATTAGCTATAATCCCACTAATGGGGGAGCCCATGGCTGTACCGTTAACCTGCTTATACATGATATTACTAAAAATCATGGTGGTGCTTGAGAGGCATAGTTCTATACCTTTACAAATATATTCTAAGTTTAATTGCATTCTACTACTCAAGGTGCCATCATTCTGTAAGGCCAGAGAGTTTGCGGATTAGTTCGACAGAGAACATCAACATGGAAGGTAGTACAAGGAAGCTACCGCTGAAGAAGAAGGCAGGAGCCTTCGAAAGCTACAGTCGGTTTTATCACTCTTAACCCGGTATTTTAATGTATTTTATTCTATGTATATGTATATTTTATGTATTTTATCCTTTTTAGTTGTAAAATTATTTTAATATATAGTAGTAAACACATAGTTTTTAAAATTCCAGTTTCCGTGTCTTATTTTAATACGTGGTTGGTGAGAAACATTTAAAATCACAATATTCTGATTTACTGGCCCACTCTACATTTATTCATTAAACTCATCACAGTCACTGGGCCTAGAACACGTTCTTACTCTCAGTTTTGTTTTCCCAGTGCTTATGTCACACCAAATTGATTCAACATTACACTAGTCACCCAAGTTAACTGGATGCTTCTTAACTAAGAACAAAATCCCTACTCTCTTGTCTGTCTTTTCTGTACACATTTTACTACTCATATTCAAATTCTCAAGCCCTTATATCTGAGTGACACCACATCTCCGATATCCTCACAATGTCTGTATTTCATAACTTCACCAGTACTTCAAAATCATCAAATTTATTTATAATGCTCCTAGCATAGTGTATGTGCAAGTATACACATATCTGTTTTTACTCTTAGTAACTTGAACACAGTCATGTATTTGCTCATTCTACGAAGACCCCAACAGTTCTTGATATCCCCAGCAATTTGATTTCCTGGCTGCTACATATTCCAATAGAAGCAGTACAAGGAATCCCTTGCCTCTCTGCTTACGGCTGCATTAAAATAATTGTCTGTGCATCCCCCCTCATATGGCAGTTTTTCCAACCCACTTAACACTTCTTTGATAGCATCAGCAAACATTTTTGCACCCCGTTCTATTTAAGTATGTGCTGTCCCTGTAAAAAGTCTCTCTATTAACAAGCACAGACCATGCTGAGAAAAATTCTATCCCACAAGCCTTGCATAGTTTTGCCAGGGCCAAATTTGATTTACAAGCCTCTCATCATGTACTCTCAAAAGTTAGAAGCAAAATTTTCTGCACAGAATTGCAGACAATTTTGATTCTAACTTGTGCTTTGTCTCAACATTGCTATATTTGTTAATTGAATCCTCAGATCTACTTTTAATATCATTAGTACCAAAATGTGTATAACAAAATCACCCTTTGTTCTCTTAAAAGATAATCCTATTCTCCGAGACATCAATTTAGCCCCTGGCAGACATAACCTGGTCCCATTACACCTGTCCTTTTTGCACAACATATTTATGGTTTCCTTGACATTCAAGTCACCAACCATAACTACTTCCTAGGGGACCAAGGATCTCTGCTGTGGAGGATGTCATTATGTTGTCTGATGTTGGAGCACAGGCTCAAGCATTGAGCTGGACAGCTGAATACATAATGAATTGTTCTCTTTTAATCCTCTGAATGCTTCAACCCTATTCTTCAAGCCCTCCTATAAGTTCATCAGAATACTGAATTTGCACTTAATCTCCGAATGCTCTTTGCAACACACAACATAAAACATCCCCATATAGCTGTATCATGTCCTTCTAAAGGTCTTTTTGCAAAGAGGATACCAATAATACATAATATAATCTTGATTTGTTGCAGAACTGCCCTTAGAAGTTTACCTCAAAACCAAAGCATTCCCATTGCATTGAGCCCTTTTCTTTGCTTCTCTAGTATGAGGCATGATTTTATTCTAAATTTAATTTAAAAACAATTAGCATTAGCATTAGTTGAGGCATATGATGCAAGAAAGCAAAATTATACAGCATCAGCCAAAAAAAAAAAAAAAAACCTTCCCATTTCACCCATCTGGTGACTGCAAATGTTTGTCTAGTTCAGCCTTTGCATATGAAAATGATAATGCTACATTAATCCTGCTCATTTGATGGCAGTACAAACTATGCTATTTTAAATAATATTACTTACTACATGATAAAGTGTAATAAAATCACTTTTGTATTGCTATAAATTTATCATTTATAGACCAAGTAAATACACCTCTGATATTACTATCATTAGTAGTAGTAGTAGTGACAAATGATGCAAGAAAGCACGCTTATGCAGCTTAAATGACATATATGAAACTTAAATTACTCAGCTGAAAAAACTGCTGTAGCTGAATTGACAGTTCATCAAAAAATAAGCAAAAAATTTTATTCTGCATTAAGTCATGAAATATCAGAAGATGGCAATAAAAGAAGATCATGTATTATCACTTGCCATCTTCTGATATTTCATGACTTAATGCAGAATAAAATTGCCTATTGCTCTTAAACTGCCTAAGATGCCAGTTTAAGAGCTCTTTTACCTTAGGCAGTTGACTGTAAATTTATTTTCCATTAGCAGCTTTAAAGAAAACAATGGCGAAGGTAAAGAAAGCCAACACGTGAACGGCGAGAAATGTTGGATAACTTACACGGAAAATTAGTTTGCCAATACAGCACTCTAGCGCTGCTTGCTTGGTAAACAGATGGTAGGTGTTATCGCTCTTGAGCAAAGTCGAGAATGATATATTGATTGATTGGCAGGCATGGCAAACAATGTGCTGATTGGTATAAGAACACTACACACGATAACATCAGCTTAGTATCACTTTAGTAGCACTCAGAAGCACTAATGGTAACTTGTCCTAATCGCACATGCCATAATGAATGCTTTCCATAATGTTGAAAAAAGGTCAGGTTACTTCCGCTTGAATCCCATGGGAGCTTGAACCCCTCCAAAGTGGAGGGGTTAACCTAACCTTTTTTCTTTAGAATCACAGTCATATTTAGAAATACATTCTTAGAAATATATTTTTATTTTCTTGTTCAATAATATGCCCTAATGGTGAAAAAAAAGGTCAGGTTTCCTCCACTTGAATACCATGGGAGCTTGAACCCCTCCCAAAGTGGAGGGGGTAACCTAACCTTTTTTCTTTAGAGCGGACTAAGCACATAAATTGTTTATTAACAAAATATTAATAAACAATTATTACTGTACTTGTATTTTTAAAGACACTCGTGCAGATACACATGTATCATAATGTCAATCAACACCTCAATAGCTATTCACTATATATATATATATATATATATATATATATATATATATATATATATATATAAAGAATCTTTCTTTCTTTTCCTATTATTTCCTAACCTAATGTTTAAGGTTAGGTCACGAAATATAAGCAAACCTTTTCTATTATTTCCTAACCTACCATTTAAAGTCAGGTTACAAAATATAAATCATTGATAGGACACCATGGGCTTTCCTTGCCAACCTCTCTACAATGCTTAGAGAACTTCATGTCTGACTATACCGTAACACCCAAAGTCCCTAACCTCCATTACTGGCTTTAGTTGAACTGCACCAAGTGTATAAGTTATTTTGGGGTTACTGTTCCCCAGGTGTAATACCTTACACTTTGCTGGATTAAAGACCTGGATGATTAAAGCTGGATGAGACCACGCAGTGTTTTAGGCTGAGTGTCTGATAACACACAGGTATCCTGTGTGTTATCAGACACTCAGCCTAAAACACTGATGGATCCAATATCTCTCTGTTACAGAAGATTTAGGAGAAGTCCGGTTGGCCTGCCTCCCTAAAATCCACTCATGCACACCTTCTCGATGGTAAGCCCTGTTACGTCACTTAGGTGGCAACGAATGTGTAGAGTGGTTCTCTTCAAGATGCCTGGTCAGCATGAAGAGGAAAAGACCAACCCCTCCAGCAATATGAAAGCACGACGAAACAATTGGCCCTCAGTCCCCAGCAGCTTTCACTCTCCCTCTTACGGCAGCGAGAGGATTAGAGTGGAAGCAGAGGGTGCTAAGAATCTCTGGGTACGACCAGGCTGCCATGCACGGAAACTGAACTTGGCCTGTTATAACGTAAGAACACTCATCGGTGAAGACAGGATATTAGAGCTGGAAAAGGAATTAGAAAATGTGAATTGGAATATCATCGGTTTGGCTGAAACAAGAAGAAGAAATGAATCACTTATAAGTTTATCAAGTGGAAATCTGCTGTACACCAATGGAAACAGTGAAAGGAGTGAAGGTGGAATTGGGTTTCTGGTCCATAAAGATTTTAAAAACAACATTTTGGAATTCAAAAGTACATCACCAAGAGTGTCAAGACTAATACTCAAGATTTCTAAGAGATACAAGCTAAAGATTATAATGATTTATGCACCAACATCGAGCCATGATGATGAAGAGGTTGAAGAAATGTACACTGAAATTGAGAGTCTTCTAGATGAGCAGAAAACCCACTACACTATTATTATGGGAGACTTCAATGCTAAGGTTGGAAAAAGACAAAGCAGCACAGAAAGGGGAACTATAGGAAATTTTGGAATTGGTGAAAGAAATGGAAGAGGTGAAAGACTTGTGGAATTTGCAGAATCTCAAGGACTGTCAGTAATGAACACTTTTTTCAAGAAAAGGGTGAACAGAAAGTGGACATGGAAGAGTCCAAATGGATTAACTACTAATGAAATCGACTTCATCCTCACTAATAGAAGATATATTGTGAATGATGTCACCGTCCTGAATAAGGTAAATGTTGGAAGTGATCACAGAATGGTAAGATGTACACTTGATATAGATGTAGGAAAGGAAAGGAAAAAACTGACTCGAGTAAATAATACAAAGGTCTTTGAGATAACAGAAGAGGAGAAAAAGCAGTATGTACTGGAACTTAAGAACAAGTCTGAGCTTCTGCAGACTGCTGAGGAGCAAGATATCGATGAGGAATATTACAACTTTTTGAAAGTGATAAAGCCCAAGAAACCTATAGGGAAAAAGAAATCCAAAGAAGAAAAAATTAGTCAAGAAACACTTGTCATGATGAACCGAAGACGACAAATGAAAAGCAAGAAAAACACTGACAGGGAGAAAATGGAGTATACTGAGTTATGCAAAGCCATTAGAAAGAGACTCAGAGAGGACATAAGAAGATTTAACACAAGAAAAGTAGAACAAGCATTAAGGGAAAACAAAGGATTTAAATCAGCAGCCATGAGCAGTAATACAGAAAGACAAATGATACTGAAACTGAAGAATAGCGATGGTGTACTTATAAACAGCAGAGAAGGCATAATTCAAATAGCAGAAGACTACTATAGAGAATTATACAAGGAGCAGGGGAATGATGCCAGCAGTGGGGAAGATGGATTTCAAAGTAGCAACACATACGACATACCCAATATTCTTCCTGATGAGGTAGAACATGCATTGAAGAAAATGAAGAATCAGAAAGCCCCGGGGGAAGATGAAGTTACTGTAGAGTTGTTAAAATTGGGAGGAGGAGACATAACACAAAAACTGGCAAGGCTCTTCACAAAGTGCATTAGAAAAGGTGTGACGCCTAAGCAGTGGAATAATGCAATCATAGTTTTGCTGCATAAGAAAGGAGATAAATCAGAAATTGGAAATTATAGACCAATTAGCTTGTTATCCCACATCTACAAGTTGTTCACAAGGGTCATTACTAACAGATTAGAAAGAATACTGGATGAGAATCAACCGAAAGAGCAAGCTGGCTTTAGGACAGGATTCTCAACTATGGATCACCTTCATGTAATATCACAGCTAATGGAGAAAGCAAATGAATATAAAACACCATTATGCCTGGCATTTGTGGATTATGAAAAGGCATTTGACTCCATACAGTATAAGGCAATGTTTCGGGCACTGGAAAGACAAGGCATTGATACCCCATATATTATGATTTTGAAGAAAATATACGAGAGTGCTACCTCCTTTATTAGACTAGACAAAGACAGTAGGAAATTTAAAATTGAGAAAGGAGTTCGACAAGGAGACACAATATCTCCGAAGCTGTTTACTGCTGCCCTTGAGGAAGCTTTCAGAAGATCAGACTGGTCGCAGAAAGGAGTCAATGTGAACGGAGAGTACCTAAACCATTTGCGATTTGCAGATGACATTGTGGTCATAAGCCATGATCCCAAAGAATTAGAGGAAAATCTTAATCAGTTATGCACAGCTAGTAAGGATTTTGGACTAAAGATGAATATGGCTAAAACAAAAGTAATGATGAACAAGTATGCCACAGAAAGGGAAATAATGATTGAAGGAGCAGTAATTGAAAAGGTGGAGTCATATACTTATCTGGGACAAGTTATTAGCTGTAATAATGATAAATGGCTGGAAGTCAAGAGAAGAATAAATTTTGGATGGATAGCATTCAGGAAATATAGTCACATACTGAAGAGCAATATCCCAGTTTGTCTGAAACGTAAAATAATGGACCAATGTATACTCCCCACCATGACTTATGGAAGTGAAACTTGGGCACTCACCAAAAGAATGGAAGAGAAGCTGAGAACCACACAGCGAAGAATGGAACGAATCATATTGGGAATAAGACTGTTAGATAAGAAGAGAAACACATGGATTAGGCAACAAACTCAAGTAAAGGACATTCTTATCAAAACTAAAGAACTAAAATGGTCTTGGGCAGGACACATAGCTCGAAGACATGATGACAGATGGACTAAGAAAATAACAGAATGGTATCCAAGAGGAGCTAGAAGAAAACCTGGAAGACAAAGGCGGAGATGGATAGATGAAATTCATGAGTTTGTGGGTAGTAAATGGATGTCCAGTGCTCAAAACAGAAGCAACTGGAAAGTTGCTGGAGAGGCCTTCATCCTGCAGTGGATTGAAAATGGCTGATGATGATGATGATGAGACCACGCATATTTGTGAATGAATGAGAAAATTTTGGGAGATTTAGATGTTTTCACAGTTAAGTATGTTCTATTAGTTTTACTATTCATGATGTAATCAGTAGTAACATAAAAGTAGAGGGGGGGTGACATATGAAGTAATGAAAATTTTGGATATGGCACACCAACAGCAAGAATATATCCAGCTCATCGACATATCCCAGGGGCTCACATCTGGTGAGTATTGGCTTGGCACACTCAGGGTCCTGAGCTGGATATCATTATTCTTCTTTCTTGGTGATTCTCTTCTACTTCAGACTCTTATTTTCTCTCTCTTTTCCTCCCCCTCTCTCTCTCTCTCAGGGTAACTCAGAAATGTTTTTTTTCGCTGGTGCAGCAAAAGCCTCAGGCTTCCTTGAACCATATGGCTAATAATAATAATATGGCCAGCAATGCTGGCCATATTATTATTATTAGCCATATGGTTCTCCATTGTAAAAATATTCCCAGCATCCCTCACCCATTAAGAATATGCTTTTGAAACTAGATCACTTTGCACCTAACTAATCGATCATAGCTATCTATAAATGAACATCAAAAATTAACATAACATTGTATACATGAGTTGCTGCTGACTTCCTGGATTTGTTTTGTTCCAGGGCATCTACTTGCCTTTTCAGTGCTTCAAGCATGTCCTAACACACCAAATTTTAACTTAAGATCATCAATCACCACACATCTAGCACACAAAAATTCTTCTTCATCTGTTGTGCTTGGAGTACTGCAGACAAATGAAATTACCTCCACACACACAGCCATGACAAGCCACCAGACTTACAATCTTATCTCTAGTGATAAAAGACTAAATTTAAATATACAAGTTTTTCTAGATACTGCTTGACTAAAACCTATGTAAGTTTTACTGGATATCAGCTGATATCCAAAAGTCCTTTAAATTAAGATGTCACTTAAAATGAAAATTAGCAGTAAACTTCTTAAAAATTTACCTGAATTTTATCCTTATCTTTGATTTCCTGACTTGGATGGACAGCAAGCAATTGGATATAATAATCAGCAGGGTTATACATACTTGGACACATATAGCCAATACTGATAAATAGAGTACCAAAGAATTATCATTACTAATCTTCAATGGATATACTTATATGCCCAACCAAAATATAAAATATCTCAAAAAAAATAAAATAATAAAAAAATAAGATTAGTTAAATATATCCAGAATTTTTCCTAAACTACACTTCACTGGTTATATTTAACTATTCTAGTAAGATATAAAATATGATACCATATAAATTATTTTTTTATCATCATTAGGGAAATTTTTGCAGAAACACTTATTCAGTCAAATAAGTGTTACAGGGTTATATCCTTGGATATGTGCAAATGTCTCTACTATTCATCAAGGGGAAGATCAAAGGATGAACTGAGTAATCAGAGACCTGCAAGCATGATGTCTGCTCCAGGGAAAATAATGAAGTCAGTGGTTAAAGAATTGCAGTATCATCTTGACAGAAATGGAGTTATAAGGAAATCACAGAATGGATCTATTAATGGGAGATCTTGTGTGACCAAGATGATAGCTATTATAATGCAGTAACAAAGGAAATTGGTCCAAAAATAATTTTTACATCATCTAAGTATATACTTAGATTTCAGAAAAAACTTTGATACTGTTCTTCATGAAAGATTGCTATACAAATTGGAACAGTGTGGCATTAGGAGCAAGTTACTACTGTGGATAAAGGGATGGTTGAGTGGGAGATGACAGAGAGTGGTTATCAATAGGCACTGCACTTCTTGGAATAATGTTATTAGTGGAGTTCTCCAGGGTTCAGTGCTGGCTTACTGTTATTTTCAATAATTATTAATGATACTGATGAAGGCATATGAGGCTTAATGTCTAAGTTTGCAGATGATACAAAGGTCGACAGGTGGTTAATGAAATAATCAGAGCAACAAGATCTAGACAAATTATGCAACTGGGCTGAGAAATGGCCATTTCTCAGCCCAGTTGCATAATTTGTCTAGATCTTGTTGCTCTGATTATTTCATTAACCACCTGTCGACCTTTGTATCATCTGCAAACTTAGACATTAAGCCTCATATGCCTTCATCAGTATCATTAATAATTATTGAAAATAACAGTAAGCCAGCACTGAACCCTGGAGAACTCCACTAATAACATTATTCCAAGAAGTGCAGTGCCTATTGATAACCACTCTCTGTCATCTCCCACTCAACCATCCCTTTATCCACAGTAGTAACTTGCTCCTAATGCCACACTGTTCCAATTTGTATAGCAATCTTTCATGAAGAACAGTATCAAAGTTTTTTCTGAAATCTAAGTATATACTTAGATGATGTAAAAATTATTTTTGGACCAATTTCCTTTGTTACTGCATTATAATAGCTATCATCTTGGTCACACAAGATCTCCCATTAATAGATCCATTCTGTGATTTCCTTATAACTCCATTCCTGACTTTGAGCCTTCACCAGCTTCACTGATCAGTCCATTCCTATAAAAGGGAGGGTGTTGCTAATGCAAAACAAACTCAATGTACATTCTCTTATGTGTGTTGCCTGAGAAAAAGTAAGGATACCATCAGCATTTAGTTACTCCATCCATTTTAAGCCTTGAACACTTCAATCAGGTCTCCTTGAAGAAGACTATTTTACAAGCACTGAAATTTGCAGAACTGAATTCTTTCGTGGTAAGGGTATCCTTTTTGTGTCCTTGACTAATCTGGTTGCTGTTCTCTGCACCTGTTCCAAGTCATCCACATCCTTCTTAAAGTGAGGTTTCCAGACCTCTTTGCAGTGCTCCAGATTGTGTCCTAACCATCATTGTATACATTGTGACAGTCACCTTGTCCCTCTTTCCAAAATTCCTGGATATCATTAACAAAACCCCACATTCTCTCCTAGCACCTGTCTGCACTGCTCAGAAAATTTCATGTAGTACTGTACAATTAATCTGTAGAACTCTTTCATTCTCCACTACCTTGAGTGTGACACCACCAAATTATGTTATTCTGGGATTACTGCCACCCATATGCATAACATTTGTCAATGTTATGCCTTTTTCTCAGGCAACACACATAAGAGAATGTACATTGAGTTTGTTTTGCATTAGCAACACCCTCCCTTTTATAGGAATGGACAGATCAGTGAAGCTGGTGAAGGCTCAAAGTCAGGAATGGATGATATAAGATTGTAGCTTGCACACATGACAATCAGTTTTTGAGTGTCTGTGAGGAAGAATGGGTAAGCATCGCAATCTTTCTGACGTTGAATGTGGAGTGATTGTAGGGGCAACATGTGTAGACGTCAGTATTTCAACAACTAACATGCTCCTATTCTGTGGTGTCACAATTCTATCATGACTGGTTCAACAGCAGTCAAGAAACCAGCCAAAGCTCACACATTGGACAGCCACGTGTGGTTGATGCCCACGGTGAGAGCAGATCTTTTCTCATAACACAGCAGTGACACTTCACAGTGGCCTAGCCAGCCAGCCACCCACCCAGTACAACGTAGGAATTGTGAGACCAATATCCACATTGACTATGCACCAGACATTAGTTAGTATAAGCTATGGCAAGACACAAGACATGCAAAGTCAATTTGAAAAAGGTTGATTGCAGGATAGATGTGCAAAAATTTTCTTTTATCAAGCGAATTATTGTGTTTTCTAACAAACTACCATCTGGTGTAATGGAAGTGGGTAGTTAGAATAAATTTAAGCAAGAACTAGACAAAAATTATTAGAGGAGATGAGTTGGATAGTGTTCCCCCCCCCCTTCTTGCTGATGCTTTATAAGCTTGCTTCCTTTCATCATTTGCCACTGCTAATAACAGTGGTACAATAACACTGAACAGATGACAGTAATTATTTTCTGTAAAATAATTTTTACTGTAAAAAGAAGTAGAGCTCCAATGACAAAATTCATTTCCTTGGATTTGTCCCTCTCACCAATGCTACTCAGGCTGAACCCACAGATGTTTTACTTAACAAGCTTAAGGAAATAAATATCTGTATTGAAGATATAATGGGTTAAATAATGAAAATAAAGCAAAGACATATCTGTGATATTAATCCCTAAGCATTCTATGTTCTCTGCAGCTGTCACTTCAATATTGTAGTGAATGAAGCGACATTATCATCCTTGGAAGTAACATTCTTTGATGCTATTCAAAAAACATATGTAGTCTTTTTCTGTTTTAATGTGTCAACGAGATGTGTTAAAGAAAGAAATAATGTGTTAATGTGAATGGTGCATTACATTTCAGGCACAATTGATTTTATTTTTATATTAATTGAATTTGTTCTTTTTTGTGATTAATGGAAGTGAAAAGTAAATAAATATTTATCTCCTTATTAATTAATTACTAAGATTATGACTTTATAGAACACTTAATAAAGCTTTATAGTTTTATGTTCTCTAAACTTTGCCATTCCGTTTAATTATAACTGTATAATATTTATTACTCTTTTTCCACATAGCAACACCATATTCATGATTCATACATACACACACAAAGCATATATGGATTGTCTAAAGTTAACAGCATGTAATGCTATATTGTTAGCTTTAGACAATACATACATGCTTCATGTGTGTATTGTTATGTAAGAATTGTGAATATGGTGTTTCTATATGGAACAAGAGTAATAAATATTATACAGTTTTGATTAAACAGAGTGGCTAAGTTTATAGAGAACATAAAGCTATAGAGCTTTATTAAGCATTATATAAAGTTATAATCTTAGTAATTAAATTAAAACTACATTTAAAATAAAAATTCGTTTTTTCCATACAAATTGCATGGAGAAAAGAAATAATAATTGCCATATTTCTATTTGTCTGATTTTAATGAAATATGGAACTGCTCAATAACTATTTATAAATGGTCCAAATATAAAATTTCATGGAAATCTATTCACTGGGAGTCCCTCTGTTACATGTAATTGGATGAACAGACAAATGGACATAGTGAAGACAATAGGTGTATATGCATATACACACTCAGTGGTCACTAAATTATGACCACCTGTCTAATACCATGTTGGTCCCCCATTTGCATGGATAACAGTCGCTCTTTGCCTAGGCAACGATTCCACTAGGTGTCTGAAGTGTCTGCAGGGATCTGCAACTATACTGCCTAGAAGGTGCTTTGCATAGTGTTGGAATGGATGACAGTTGCATGTTTATATGGCTCATTTCCCATTCAAAAACATCTCACAGGCGTTCAATTGGATGAGATCAGGCAAATGAATTTGGAGGTCAATCAAGATGGATGATATCTTCACTATGCTCCTTAAACCACTCGTGCACAGTGCAGGCTTGATGAGACGACATATTATCATCTTGGAAGATCCCATTTCTTTGGGAAAAATACATGCCAGGGTGCACATGATCTCCTAAGAACTGTCAATAGACCAGTGAATATCAGTACACACACACACACACACACACACACACACACACACACACCATGGGTCCTACTACTTTCCAGCAAAATATGCCCCATATTAAGCAACTACTACCACCTGTCTGGATAGTGGACACCATGCATGATGGGTCTGTTGACTCATGTTGCTTGCTCCACACACATAGATGAATCCAAATACCTGGTGAAACACACGTTGGTGTGTTTCACCAGGTATTTGGATTCATCTGACAAGCATTTCCAGTGTCCAATCAGCGAGTTGTTGACACCACAGCATTTGCCATCAATGATGATTGGTGGTGAAGAAAGGGTGTCTCTTGGGTCATCTACTGGTGGAATCCCATATGTCTGAGTGTGTGGCACATTGTCATTTGGGATACTGTTCTTGCATTCCCCAAATTGTATTGCGATGCTGACCGTTGCACAGTGACCTGCAATTGAGCCCGTACAATGCACTACACCCTTTGCTCACCATGACCTTCAACCTTGCATAATCCTTTACAGTTCTGTTGGTGGGAGGTGGTTTGACCCTCTGACCCCATTCTTTGTACATTTTAACCACTGTGAGCCATGAACAACTAACAAGACATGCCATTTCTGATATGGAAGCACCTGACACATGAGCTCTCGCAATCATGCCCTTTCGAAACTCCATAATATCTTTGCTAGGTCCCATAATTATTATTTTATCACTTTGACTTGAATGATGAGATGAAAATTATCACTGCTCTAGTGTATGAAGCTGTTCAGCTTTTTATTCTGTGAGCTATGGAGTATAGTCCATTATGGATGGAGTCGTCATAATTCAGTGATCACTGAGTGTATATGTATGTATATATATGTGTGTATATATATATATATATATATATATATATATATATATATATATATATATATATATATATTTGTAAATGCACCTAAAAAGTTTAGCTCTGAAACTTCTCTGTACAAGATGGGCTAGTTCAATTTATGCAATTCAACCATTTCATTATCAAGTAGGTGAAGATTATGATGCTCTACTTGCCTACCCCACTTCTACCTTTATCTTGCCATCATATGTCAGATGTGATGGCAAGATAAAGTTAGAAGTGCCAAAAATAAAACTCTGTGATTTAAAATGTTTGTCTTCTTTTGTTGTTTTCTCTAATGATATCTAGTCCATTAATGTTACCGGCAATATCTTTAAGGGTTTGCAATTTGATTTTCTTATTGTAATTCACACATTAAACAAAGTCCTTACATATCTGCAGTTACTGATCTGATGAGTGGGTTTTGTAATGTAACGAAAGATGCAAGAGAATTAACAGAAGAATGGGAAAAAAAAAAAAAAAATTGCAGCCATTATCAACCCACTGCAGGATGGAAGCCTCCACAACAATTCATGCTGAGGGAAATGGACCATAATCTGCCACGCTGGTCCAGTGCGGGTTGGCAGATCGACCATATTTAGCAGTCAGGGGCTTGAACCCCGGTCTACTCAAAGAGCATGTGCTACTGCACTTCCGCGCCTGACCACTAAGCTACATAGTTCTCCAATTCCCAATTGCCCAGTCATAGTGGTAGACAATACAACGAGTCTGCTGATAAACCAATCAATGATTCAGAGCTCAGATATAAAGCTGAATTTTTCAACTGTGCATTGGATACAACAATTTATTCAGTACAGAAATACAGAAATTAGCTGTTTTATGAAAAACATAGCTAATTTCTGCATTTTTGTTGAAAGATTATACTGACAAACTCATCCATATGGTTTGTTCATGATGAAGTTATCATGATGAATTCCCTTTCTGAACATATTCATAGTCTGCATCTATTCAAGAAGGTGAAGAAGATGGGCACATTTATTATAATTACATATTTAGCATTACACTTATTATAATTATTTTTATTATAATCTGACAATAAAAAGAATTAATACATTTTAATTACTGATATTTTGGTTGAGCAAATTTCTGTGCTATACTCAACAACACATTTTTGACAATATGGAGAAGCATGACTTTGGGAATGACAGCAGTTAACTTGGTGATGGTGTCCTTTAGTAATTCAGTTGAGTGAGGATTGTTCACAAATCTCTACTTTTTAAGGTATTGCTACAGAAAAAAAAAAACTATCAAGAGAGATCTAAAGTGATTTTATGGCCAGAGTTTCTTAGGGATTTAAGTGATCTTCAAACACAGATTTCATTGTTTGCAGTGCAGTATTGCATCCTTGTTAGAAATACCCTTCTCAATATTTTTAATATTGTGCAGTTGGTTCCTGGACCTCTCTAACATTTCCAGATATCATTAAGTGTTGACTGTTTGACTGTTATTGATGTTATGGAGCATCAGCATCTCAGGCCATATTTGGTGTTGACTGTTTCTATAAAGAAAACAGGCTTTACAGAACAATCAACTTTATAATCATCTTTACAGGCAATATTTCAAGACATATGAGCCTTGAAATAGTGCCTAAATTCCTGTTTATCTTTTGCGAAGGAATTGATTTTTAAATATTATTTCACAATAAAGTACCTCTGTTGTAGGGTTAACACCACAGTCAATATTCTCTAAATGATTTCATTTTGATATACAAGTTATGAGAAATCAACTTTTTGTTTAGTATTTAAAAGATTCCAAGCATCCAAAAGCATCTATCTTCCTTGTATTTAAATTCCATACTCTCATGGCAACTGCTGGATGCCAGCAATAGCCGTTGAATCTTGATGCAGAGCTTTAGTTTCACTGGCTTGGCAGAAACTAAATGCAAACAGTTAATAAGAAAACAGACATTTGTGTTGTGTCTGCCAGACACAATATGAACAGTATGATGCAAGTGATGGGTCAACTGTTGATGATCCTGCTCAGGTAGCTAACAAACTAAATGAATATTTTGCATCGACATTCACACATGAGGAGTTATTCAGCAAGGGGAATGCCAGAGGTGTATTCAACTCTAGCAGTAAGCTACAGAATCTTGAAATAACTGGGAGTAAAGTGGAGGAGAAACTGTTGAAGATAAACACAAGAAAGGCACCCGGGGTGGATGGGATCTATCCAGTTATATTAAAGGAGGCAGCAAAGGAAGTAAGCAAACCCTTAGCCATAATTATGAAAGCTTCCTTGGACTCAGGGGAGGTACCCATAGACTGGAAATGTGCAAATGTGATCCCAATTCACAAAAGAGGATCAAAGGCTGACACAAGTAATTATAGACCTGTGAGCTTAACTTCTGTTCCAGGAAAATTAATGGAGGCACTGGTTAAAGAAGCACTGCAGGATCATTTAGACAAGACTTCAGTTATAGCTCAGACACAGCATGGTTTTGTTAAGGGGAAGTCTTGCCTGACCAACTTGATTGGATATTATGATGCAGTCACAAAAGAACTGGATGCAGGGAATAACTTTGATATTATATACTTGGATCTTAGAAAGGCTTTTGATACTGTTGCACATGGAAGACTGCTACACAAATTGGAGCAGTGTGGCATTGGAGGCAAATTGCTGCTATGGATAAAGGGGTGGTTGAGGGGGAGAAGACAGAGTGTGGTAATCAATGGACACTGCTCATCGTGGACTAATGTTATTAGTGGAGTCCCTCAGGGCTCAGTGTTGGGTCCATTATTGTTTTCTGTATTTATAAATGATATTGATGATGGTATATCAAGCTTAATGTCCAAGTTTGCAGACGATACAAAGGTTGGCAGGGTTGTCAAGGACACTACTGACACTATGCTGCTGCAACAGGATCTGGAAAGGTTGAGCAGATGGGCTGAGAGGTGGCAAATAAAGTTTAACATTGACAAATGTAAAGTACTACACATGGGAAACAGCAACCCCAGAGCAACGTATCAACTCTGTGGTACTACACTGACAGTGGTAGAGAATGAAAGGGACTTGGGGGTGGTTGTGCAGGCAGATATGAAGTTCTCTGAGCAGTGCAGATGGGCTGCAAGAGTAGCTCATGGAGTATTGTCAATGATATACAGGAATTTTTCCAGCAGGGATAAGGAGGTGATTATTCCATTGTATAAGGCAATGGTCAGGCCACACCTAGAGTACTGTATACAGGTCTGGAGGCCTCATTTCAAGAAGGATGTAGAGCTGCTGGAACGAGTACAGAGAAGGGCAACAAGATTAGTGAATGGAACAAAGGGGTGCTCTTACGAAGAAAGGCTTAAGTTTTGCAAATTACAGTGTCTGGAGACTAGGCACCAGCGAGGTGATCTGATAGAGGTGTATAAAGCCTTGAATGGTTTAAGCATGCTCAATGCTGATGGGATTCTTCCTCTAGCTCAGAAAAATCACCTGAGAGGGCATAAATTCAAATTGAGGAAAGACAGATGTAGGATAGACGTGAGGAAATTTGCCTTTAGCCAGCGGGTGGTTGGTTGGTGGAACAGACTTCCATCCCTTGTGGTGGAGGTTGATAGCCTAAATAAGTTCAAGGCTCAGCTGGACAGGTATTTGGAACGAACAGAGGGGTGAAGTGGAAGTGGGTTTTTTTTTTTGGCTGATTCTGCATAAGCTTGCTTTCTTGCATCAAATGCCTCTACTAATGCTAATGCTAATGCTAAAGTGTCTGTGTTTCAATTCAGGGGATCAGTGACCTTGAAATTCTAAAAAAAATACAATAAAAATATTCTTTATTATTATTATTGGTTTTGCTCATCTATTTTTGTTCAATATTTTATAACTGAGTTTAGTAAATTATAATTAACAGAACACCACCTTTTTTTTTTTTAATTAAAACAAATTTACCATGATGGGACTCTGTTCCTGTTTTATAGTTCAGGTATGAAAAAGATTAATATCTTCATTGCCCAGTGAAGGCAATACCAAGGAGTAATGCCATCACTGGGTTGTCTGTTCTGTACTTGATGTACCTAGAACCCCCTTTCCCAATAAATGACAAGCATCAAAATAGCTTTTTTGCGGTTGGCAACATTCAAATAAGCAACATTATACTCCTCTATTGGAGAGGTGTTACATATTAGTAATGCAACACCAGGCAACCCATTGTGGCTGACCATAGAAATTTGAGAGATCAAAGTCTTTTGAAGACTTCACATCTTTTTTTCATACCTAGGCTATAAAAGAGGGATATATACTTCCCACCACAGCAAGGTCTTGAACATTTGTGCTCATATTACTGAAAGAATTAAACAAAGCATGGCATCTATGAGGCATCATGCAAGCATATTTTATGCAAGCAACAGAGGGTTAAGTGCATCATATCTTAACTTACAGTACAAAACTTATTATGTCATGCACAGGGGTGGCTCGTTGGTAGGCACTGTAGAACTGCAGTACCCCTAGCTTTTTAAATCTAAATATAAAGTCAACGGAGTTATATGAAATTTTGTGAAGAGAAATGCAATGCAATGCAATGAATATTTTTATTAACAGGTCCCATATATAGTATACTCATCCTCTATTTCCAATAATCATTTTAATAATAACTGAATCAAAACATGAAATCGTTCTTAATTTTGAAGTTAAAAACGAAACGTTAAAAGCATAGGTGGAACTGTGTGCTACGCAGTTCCACATTTTGGTCCTAGTGGTTTGGTTAATGCCTAGTTGGCAGTTTGCAAATACGCATTTTCCAGAGGTAACAAAACGAGGCAAAGGAACTGTGGGGCAATCAACGTCGATTTGAACAGTGCACCAAATTTTAATGAAAAAGTTATTAATCTATTTTCAAATATTTTTTAAATAAAATTTTGAGATTACCCAAGTCTGTTAATGGTAAGTGTCCAGTTAATGTTTTGTAGTAATTTTAACTTGCCTATTATTATTACCATCTATGTCTACATGTCTTATAACCAAGGCAATTTAATGTAACTTTAAGATGCAGCACACCCTTACATCAGAGTCACGAGCTGCCACTGGTCATGCATTTCTTATAAGCAAGAAAGGTCAAAGAAATATGCCTAATCAAATTTATGCAAGTATTGAAAGTGAAGTGTTTATGAAGCATGGTGTTGTGCAAATAATAATGATACCTCCTGGTGCAGCATATAGAATATAACTGAAATGCACTGGCTATGTCAGCGGCTTCGTAGCCAGGTCGGCAGGAGTGGCAGTGCATAGCATACGCTTGTTGTTGTTGTTTGGTTTAGGAGCATTAGCAACTAAGGCCATATTGCTCCGGGATATGCGGTGGTCATTCCCTGACCTTTCCGCATCCTCCATATTTGGTAGTGATGGGCTTGAACCCCGGTCTAATCAAGAAGCATGTGCTATGCACTGCTGCTTCTTCCAACCTGGCTACGGAGGCACCCCACACTTCTTGATTAGACCAGGGTTCGAGCCCGTGACCACCATTTACGGAGGATACGGAAAGGTCAGGGAATGACCACTGCATATCCCCGGAGCAATATGGCCTTAGTTGCTAATGCTCCTAAAAACCAAATAACAACAATAACAATAACTGGCTATGTAAAAACAACTGTCAATTTTGGTCAACAATTCATGCTGACCAAAATGTTAGAGGAGACATATGTTGAATCATTTGCACAGGCTGCTTTTGCATGGTAGAAAAACTGAAGTTAAAGTTTTGACATTAGTTTCAGTTCTTTAACCATGGTTAAACCTCTTGTGCAAACATGTGCACCCCTCTTAACATTCTGGCCCGAATGCCCACAGTTTAATTTAACTTGGTAAGTGTACTTCTAGTTATTTTAATTATTTCTTAGTTTTTATTATTATTAGCTATATGGTGCAAGGAAGCCTGAGGCTTATGCAAGAGCAAAAAAAAAAAAAAAAAAAAAATCCCTAGTTACCCTGAGAGAGAGAGAGAAGTAAAAGGGAATCGAGAAAGAGAAGAATGATGATATCCAGCTCAGGACCCTGAGTGTGCCAAGCCCATAATCACCAGATGTGAGCCCCTGGGGTTATATAATTAACATGTAGATATCTTATATAAAGTAAAAGTAAAGTGCAGCCATTATCAATCCACTGCAGGATGGAAGCCTCCTCAACAATTCATGCTGAGGGAAATGGACCATAATCTGCCAAGCTGGTCCAGTACGGGTTGGCAGATTGACCGTATTCAGCAGTCAGGGGCTTGAACCCCGGTCTACTCAAAGAGTGTGTGCTACTGCACTCCCACTCCTGCCCACTCGGCTACGGAGATATCTTATATAGGAACATATAAATAAAATAAGTGTGTTGTGCAATAAATTACTGGAAAAATAAATATATATATATGAAGTGAAGTCAATAAGCAATGACAATTCAGTAATATATACTTTATTTAATTTTTAAGTTCAAAAAATGGTTGTGTGAGATGTCTGAAGAGCAACATTGTCCAAGTTTGCAGATGATACAAAGTTTGGCAGGGTTGTTGACGACAGGAAAGACAGTACGTTACTTCAACTGGATCTAGATAAGTTGGGCAAATGGGCTGAGAAGTGGCAACTGAAGTTTAACATTGACAAATGCAAAGTACTGCATATGGGTAGCAATAACCCAAGAGAAACATACGAACTGTGTGGTACTACACTCAGCGAAGTGAAAAAGACAATTGTGCAGTCAAATATAAAGTTTGCTGAACAGTGCAGACAGGCTGCCAGGCAGGTCATGGAGTCTTGTCAATGATATATAAGAATTTTCCTAGCAGGAACAGGGAGGTGATTATCCAGTTGTACAAGGCAATGGTCAGGCCACACCTAGAGTACTATGTACAGGTCTGGAGACCTCATTTTAGGAAGGATGTAGAGTTGCTAGAACAAGTACAAAGAAGGGCAACAGGTGGTGAGGGGGAACAAAGGGGTGCTCTTACCAAGGAAGGCTTAAGTTCTACAAATTGCAGTGCCTAGAGAGTAGGCACCTGTGAGGTGATCTGATTGAGGAGTATAAAGCCCTGAATGGGTTGAGCAAGCTGAATGCTGGTGGGATTCTTCCTCTTGTTCAGATTAAGAACCTGAGGGGGTTATAGATTCAAATTAAGGAAAGACAGTTGTAGAATGGATGTGCAGAAATTTGCCTTTTAGCGAGCAGGTGGTTGATTGATGGAAATGACTTCCATCTTTTGTTGTGGAAGTTGATAGCCTAAATAAATTTAACGCTGAGCTGGACAGGCATTTCGAACGAATGGAGTGGTGAAATGGGAAGTTTTTTTTTTTGGGTGATGCTGCATAAGCTTGTTTTCTTGCATCGTATGCCTCTACTAATGCTAATGTCAGATGCTCTAGTGAAACAAAATATAATTAATATTTTACTAGTTAATATATTGCAACAATGTTTGTTGTTTACTGTTGCTTCTTTTTCTTGGGTAGTATACCTACATGTGAATATAGGTTTTGATGTATTATCATCAGTTTACGCAACTGATATGTAGTTGAGAGTGCCTCTTTTATTCAAACAACAAAACTGCCATCCGTCACAACCACACAAAAATATCCTATTAATGCTGAATTAATTCTTTTTGCCACCCTGTTTTCTTTCTTCCATGAGAAATAGCACCTGGAAAATTTCTGTTATATAACCGGTTATTCACTCTTTTGCAACTGCCTGTATTTTCACCAAATTAGAAACTTTTAAGTAAAGTATATAAGAAATAAAAATAGAAATAAATATAATAAATAAAATGAAAATAATGCAAATGTTTTAACCCAGCAATGATTGTGGACCTGTTAGGTCTCTTGTAAAAAGAACCTTTGTGCAAAAATCATTGATCATAACTTTATCTACCTTCCCACCTATAAAGTCAGTTTTACTAGAGTAGTTTTTGAAGTAAAATTTTAATTTTTATAGGGTAACCATATGAAAGCACATCTCAGGTGCCACACAACCGTTCTTGGAACTGTTTTTATTTTGTTCACTGCACCTCATAGGTATATCACAGAAGAAAAAAAAATAATATATATATATATACACACATACAGGTGGCCCTCGTTTTGCGCCGATTCGCAATAGCGCCGATCACTAGCCACAATGCCATTTTTATTTTTATTTATTTATTTTTGCAATTTTTTTATAAATAGAAAGTTTAAAATCATCAGTTGTTGTTGTTGTTGTTCGGTTTTTTTTTTTTTTTTGGCGCAAGAACTACTTTGGCCATATTGCACCTGTTCCTGTGGAGAGACACAGTAAGGATTAATAAAAGGGTTTATAGGAGCATAGATATATTAATCTGTTTTAGATAGTGGAAAAGCTCAGGTAAATTGGAGTTGTCTCCAATCATATGTTTAATTTGAAGAGGTTCATTTAAATTAGATAGGGATCGGAATGATGTGTTTCTGGCATACTGATAGTGAGTGCACTCTATAAGAATATGTTTTACGGTTAGCGTTGAATTACAGTGGAAGCACAGTGGTGGATTATTTCCTCACAATAAATAGTGATGTGTAAGATGGGTATGACCTATACGTGCTCTGGCAAACACAACCTCTTCATGTCTGTTTGAACGGAAACTAGATTTCCATAGCTGTGGATTCTGTTTTATATTTCGTAACTTGTTATTTATCTGATTATGCCAAATTTCTCGTCATTTTTCATTGCAAATTCGGCGTATGATTGATTTATAGTCTGTGTAAGGAATCCGGATGTGGTTATTATCAGTGGGATTTCTTGCTGCTTTATCTGCACTCTCATTTTCTGGTATTCCAGTGTGCCCTGGAATCCAACAGAATGTGACAGTCTGCCTATTGTTATGAAATTCAGATATTTGAGTTCTTATTTGATTTATCAGTGGATGTGGAGAGCGAGAATTGCCTTGGAGGGCTGTCACTGCACTCAAGGAGTCTATATAGATAATAGTCTTCGGAGTGAAAACATGAGCAAGTAAGGTCAAACCCATCTTAATGGCATAGAGTTCTGCAGTGAAAACGCTGCATTCTTGTGGTAATGAAACAGACACTGTTGATGTTGGTAGCACCACAGCAGCTCCCACAGCTGTGTCATTTTTAGAGCCATCAGTATAAATTTGCAAAGTGTCTGCAGTTGCCAAAGAGTGAGCTGCATGTAGTTTCTGAATGGTTGGATTGTTCAGGGAGTGTTTCCCCCAACGTCGGAAATAGTCATCACACGAAGGTATACACACTTTCCATGGAGACTGTACAATTTCTCTGCCTTGATGTAAATTGGTCAACTACATATTCCACTGCTGAAGCAGTTCTCGTAGATGGATTCCTGTAGGTTTGTTTTCAAGAGGCTTATTTCTGAAAAGGTTTACCCATTGTGGATCATAGAGGTATGACCAGATAGGATGAGATGGAAGGCTATATATTTTAACTGCATAATTGAGGAGCAGCATCTTTCTCCGAAGGTGGAGTGGAGGTTCATTGGCCTCTACATATATGCTTTGCACCGGCGGAGTCCTGAATGCCCCAAGAGCAATCCTGAGCGCACTATGTTGTATTGTGTTGAGATAGGCTAACAGAGTCTTTCGGGCAGAGCCATAAACAGGAACACCATAATCTAATCGAGATCTGATTAAGGCCCAGTATAGGTGGAGTAGAGTATAGCGATCAGCTCCCCATGTCATAGATGAGATGACTTTAAGTATATTCAGCTTTTTCATACAGACAGTTCGTGTTTGTAGTATGTGTTTCTAGAATGTCAGTTTTGTGTCAAGAGTTATGGCCAAGAATCGGATATTGCTGGTAATTGGTATCGGTTGTTTTTCCAGTGATAATTCAGGTTCTGGATGCAGTTGGCTTTTTTTACAAAAGTGAATGGCTGCAGTTTTGGTTGCTGATAGACGATAACCATTATGTGAAGTCCATGACACTATTTTGTTTATTGCAAGCTGCAAATGTCGTTCAATGGAATGCATATTCTGTGAATGGCAAGATATCGCAAGATTATCAGCATAAAGATAGATTTCTATGTTACCCAAGATGTTCTGCGCTAAATTGTTTATCCTAAGAGCAAAGAGGGTAGCGCTGAGTACCGATCCCTGTGGTACACCTTCTCTTTGGATAAGAGCTTGCGAAACAGCATTACGATAACTCACCTGAAAAGTTCTATTTTTAAGGTAACTCTCTATGATCATTGGGAGTCGACCTCTGAGTCCTATAGCATATAGGTCTTGCAGAATACCATAGTGCCAGGTGGTATCAAAGGCTTTTTCAATATCCAGGCACACCATGACAAGATGTTCTTTCCGGATAAAGGCGTTCCGTATGTTACACTCAGCTTTCACCATAAGGTCTAATGTGGATCGGTTTTTGCGAAAGCCGTATTGATTACTACTGATGACTGAGTGGGATTCTATGTACCATACAACTCTATTGTGTACCATCTTTTCCAATGTCTTGCCCAAGCAGCTGGTAAGGAATATCGGTCTATAGTTGCATGGATTCGTCTGATCTTTCCCAGGTTTGGGAAAAGCTAGCACTGTTGAATGACACCATGAGCGAGGATAATAGCTTTCGGAGAAGACCCGATTCAGAAAAAGCAATAGGGAATTTAGAGCATTTTTGTCTAGGTGTTGTAACACGAGGTAATAAAGACCATCAGGTCCTGATGCCCTATTTCTTGATTTGTTTAGAGCAACCTGTAGCTCCAACATTGTAAAGGGTTGATTATATGGGAGCGCTATTCTTGTACTGAAATTTAATTTGCTTTGCTCAGTCCTTCTTTTAAGTTGCTGAAAATATGGTTCATATGCAGCTGTATCTGAGATATTGGCAAAGTTTTCTGCTAGAGCATTAGCTATTTCAACTGGAGATGATAAATCTTGTCCATTCCATCTCAGTATTGGAGAGGATGCTGGGAGAAATCTACCATTTAGTTTTTTATTTTATTCCAGATTATTCTGCTGTTTGTGTTCTTCGTTATAGTAGAGGCAAACTGGATCCAAGAATCTTTTTTTGCCTTTTTCCTTACGAATTGCGCTTTTGCTTTCAGTTTTTTGAAATTTATAAGGTTCTCGGTAGTTGGGTGTTTACGAAACAGGTTCCATGCCCTGTTTTTCTCTTTTTTTGCAAGTTGGCATGCTTCACTCCACCAAATATTGGCATGTTTAAACGAACCAGTACGGATTTTTGGTATGGCCTTGGTGGCGGCATTCAGAATCTGAGATGTGATGTGCTGTGTGGCATCATCAATGGATTGGAAATTGATAATTTCATCACTGAAAGAGATACTGAGAGCAAATAACTTCCAATCGGCCTTGGAAAATTTCCATTTTAAGCGGGAATTATTTACCTGAGGGATTCTAGTTATTTGGAATTCACAAATTATTGGAAAATGGTCACTGTTTAGCGGATTGTCCAGAATTGTCCAGCGGATGAGTGGATACAATGTTGGAGAGCAGATTGTCAAGTCTATAGCTGTAGTTGTTCTAGTGGAGAAATGGATGTAAGTATCAGCACCAGTATTCAACAGTGTTAGATTGTGTTTGTCAAGCAGCGATTCCAGAACTTTGCCTCGTCTATCTGTATGTGGGGAGCCCCAGATCGGGTAGTGTGCATTAAAATCTCCAAATAAACAAAATGGAGGAGGGATCTGTAGCAGAAGTACTTCTAGGTCATTATAAGTATATTCTTTGTTTGGTGATAGGTAGATTGAAACTACTGTTAACATGATTCCTAAGGAGACATATACTGCTACTGCTTCTAAGGAAGTTTGCAGTGGAATGTGTTTAGTAGGGACTCTTGAGTTTACTAGAATGGCCACACCTCCACGCACGGTGGTATTATTATTTCTATTATGCTGATATATAGTATAGTTCTTGATTTTTGGAATTACTTGCGGAGGTAAATTAGTTTTTTGCAAACATATGCTTACCGGACTATACTGTTGGATTAGGTCATGGATATCATTGATATTACTACGTAGACCTCTACAGTTCCATTGTATGATGTGATCCATTATTTGATTTTGGCGGTCGTGTTTGATTCAGTCTGTTTTTTAGGTCCAGTCTGTTTTTGTCTCTCAAATTTTATACTTTCTTTTTTCGAAAAGATAGGACGCACTGTGTCCATTTCATCATCTGCGTACAGATCTAAGATTGGCTCATCTGGGCTGATGTTTTCATTAGTATCCATATTTGTTGCATTTTGCTGACTTTTCTGCCTTGGGACTGCTGTTTTAGTTTTTATAGTTTCTCAGCAAAGCAGTTGGCGGTACTGTAATTGGTGTGTTATTGGCACTATCATTCACATGCTGTTCCATAGTAGACTGCTGTGATTTTGAGAGTATTTCTCTAGCCCAGTCTGCAATAGACATGGATGGGGGAACTGACACGTCAGTTTGAGTAGCTGCTGACTGATATTTCTTTGTTGCTGCTGCGTAGGTGTGTTTAGTTGTAGTAAGCATAATCTGCTTCTTTGCTTCTTGGTAAGTGACTTTCCGCTCTACTTTATATTTTTGGATCTTTTTTCCTGTTTTCCACAGTTCACAGGACTTTGAGTAGGCAGGGTGTTGACCTTGACAGTTTGAACAATGTGGTGTTTCCACATCACATTCCATTTGTGCGTGGGATTTTGAACCACAGTTTGGACACACAGCATCCCCTCGACAGACGGTCTGAGAGTGTCCAAACTTTTGGCACTTATAACATCTGATGGGATTAGGAATGTAGGGTCTTATATGGCAATCTAGATAGCCGGCTTTAACACTCGATGGTAAATTTGGTGTGCCAAATGTAAGGATGATGTTCCGCGTTGGAACCAGCTGGCCATCTTTTTTGATCATGATGCGCTTAGCACGTGTGACTTTTTGTTCTTTTAATTCTTGGACTAATTCATCTTCTGTGACATTAATCAAATCCCACTCAGTGATGACCCCTTTGGAGGCATTTAGTGTCGCATGTGGGGTAACTTGCACGGGAATACCACCAAAGGCTGAGAAGTTCAGCAGAGTCTCTGATTGCTGACGGCTCACACTTTCAATTAGTAAATCACCCGATCTAAGTCTTTTCACCATTTTAGGTGAACCTGCTGTGTTTTCCAAACATTTCTGTATCAGAAACAGGGAGAGTGTACTCATGCAAGGAGTGGAAGATAAGGAAAGATGGACATTCCTTTTGCTCTGTGTCAGTCCTCAGTCTTTTCGACTGTAATGTGTCATGATCATTATCATTTGATTTAGGACATGAGCGCCGAGGCTCAATTGGAGGGAAATTGTCAAATTCCATGTTTGCTCCTTTTCGCCCCGGGAGAGTGGCTTTCTTCTCCCAGGTTACCGGCCCCGCTACGTGGAGGCAGGAGCGGTGCCACCAGTGACCAAGCGGTTGTAAAGTTTAGTAGCTTGTTAGTAATTAATATATATACTCTGAAAAAAGAAAGGTAGTTTTCCTTTCTTGGTTCTTACTTTAACGCTTGAAGCGCAGAACCACTTTAGCTAAACGAAAGAGAAAACGACACTACAAATAAAATTAAACTTTGTCGCTTAGAAATAGCACACTATATATCTCAGAGGAAATCGCTTGTCACTATCGCTTGGCACTCGGGGCCAAAATCATCAGATAAAATTTATCGGTATCATACTGTGCTATGTATTGTGCACTGTTCACGTGATTTAGGACAATCTGAGCCAATCAGCAATTAGCGCATTCGTATCAGAGACGAGAAAGATTCCCACCCTCAATGTAACTACTCGTGGATGTGGGTAGTAAAGATCCATGCGGTGAAGCATTCAGTTGGTTGTTGTTTATGCTATTTACACGTGTTGGAAATTTATTACGCTAACATTTTTTTTATTAATTATGCTATTAATAAATTAAATAATAATAATAATAGTGACAGCCGTGTGCAGTTTTTTCCAATTGTGTTATAAAGTTTTTAATTTAACAGAATAAAGACATGGCATATCTGGTAAAAGTAATTAATTGAATCCTAGTGCAATATTCGGAGGATAGAATCTGATGAAAGCCACCCTAATATGTGTAGGGCTATGAATATGCCTCCATCAACTATTACTACAACTATGAAGAATGCTAATAAAATAAAACAATCGATGCAAAGTGGTAGGTAAAATTTTTAGTGCCGGGAACCTAACCCTGTGATTTCCAATTGACCTCATTATATAAAGGGTTCCATTTGTGCCTGTCCCCCCAGGAACCTAACCCCGGCGTAAATCGAGGGCTACCTGTATATATATATATCTGTATGTATATGTGTGTGTGTGTATATATAAGTACAGAATGCTTCAATTAAAATGCCTCAGGGGGTCTACTTGCTTATTTTTAGGCTTAGAGCAGTTTGTGAGAACTTTTTTTGTCATATTTGGGCTGAAATTTTTGAATCTAATGTTAAAATCAAGCTAAGTATTACTGTTTAGATTTTATAATTTCTATTAAATTTTGCCCAATCAACTGCTTTTTTTTCAATGGGAAAGTTGTTCCGTGGCTTCGGTCTGGTTTAAAAACATTTTTGTTGTACTTCTGAAATGAAAACTGATTTTTATTTGAAAGAAAAAACAAAGATGCTAAATGGGTTTACAGTTGAACAGTTGAATGGGATGTTTGCTCTTCAGTATGCATATTTAGCCATGCTGGCTCTATTATAGCAGTTGTGCTGCAACTCCTCATGCTACAACTGTTATATTATTAAATAAAAAATAAAATTTTCTGTTTATCGTGTTCAACGTCAAAATGCAAACTTGCAACAAAACAAACTGCAATTTTTGTGCCTTAACACAAATTTACATTTATTCAATTGTAGTCAATAAATAAGTGTTATAAAATTATATGCACATGAAATGAACAACTGTTTGATAGCAGCACACTGACTGAACCATGGGCTATTTACATTGTAGCAGGGATTTTGCTTAGCTTCAATCGCACTGTCTAGAGAGCACTATGAAAGCAGTATGCTTGGTTCACAGTTTCATATGTTCTCTGCTTATATTGAAATTATTTTATCTAGTTTAGTAATTTCCACAAGAAGAAAAGGTAAAAATTTTTAAAAATTATGCTTGCTGAATTTTAATTCTTCAATTTGTGATAAACAAAACACCATCCTTAGCATATGTCTACTGATACTAAAATAGAAATTCTATTCAAGTAATGCAAATTCTGAAACTCATTCAAATGCATTTGTTCATGTTAGAATGATGATAAAAACAATAGCGGCTGGTGTTACTTCAAGGGATGATTATTCACAGATTTCCATTTACTTAAAAGCAGTGTTAATTGTTCCAGTGCCTCAGAGAAGCACCACACAACACACACAGAAAGGACCCTTTCAAATATAAGCAGCAGTGTATGTGTTAACCACATAAAGTCAATACCACATAAGGAGCACAATATATATATATATATATACATATATATATTAGCATTCGCATTAGTAGAGGCATATGATGCAAGAAAGCAAGCTTATACAGCAGCAGCCAAAAAAAACAAAAAAAAAACTTCCCATTTCACACATCCATTCATTCCAAAAGTTTGCCCACCTCTTTGTTTGTTTGTTATTTGGTTTTTAGGAGCATTAGCAACTAAGGCCATATTGCTCCAAGATATGCGGTGGTCATTCCCTGACCTCTCCGCATCCTCCGTATTTGGTGGTGATGGGCTCGAACCCCGGTCTAATCAAGAAGCGTGTGCTACGCACTGCTGCTCCTTCCCACCTGGCTACGGAGGTGCCGCCCACTCCTTCCTTGAATTTATTTAAGCTATCAACTTCCACAATGACAGATAGAATTTTGTTTCAGCAATCAACTACCCATTGGTTAAGGCAAGCTTCCGTACACCTATTCTACAACTGTCTTTCCTCAATTTGAATTTATGTCCCCTCAAGAGACTAATCTGGGCAAGATGAAGAATCCCATCAGCATTGAGCTCGCTCAAACCATTCAAGGCATTATATACCTCAATCAGATCACCTCACAGGTGCCTAGTCTCCAGATACTGCAATTTGCAGAACTTAAGCCTTTCTTCATAAGAGCAACTGTTTCCCTTTGTTCCCCTCGCCAGTCCAGTTGCACTTCTCTGTACTCATTCTAGAAACTCTACATCCTTCCTAAAATGAGGCTTCCAGACCTGTATGCATACACAAGGTGTTGCCTGACCATTGCCTTATACAAGGGGATAATCACCTCCTTATCCTTGCTAACAAAATTCCTGTATATCATTGACAAGACCCCATGACTGCTCTGGCAACCTGTCTGCACTGCTCAGAAAACTTCACATCTGACTGCACAATTACCCCCAGGTCTCTTTCATTCTCCACTACCATGAGTGTAACACCACACAGTTGTTACATTTCTCTGAGGTTACTGCTACCCATATGTATCATTTTGCATTTGTCAATGTTAAACTTCAGTTACACTTCTCAGCCCATCTGCCCAACTTTTCTAGATCCTGTTGCAGTAGCATACCGTCATTAACAACCCTGCCAAATTTGTAGATGATTTGTATCATCTACAAATTTCGACATTAAGCTTAATATACCTTTAGCAATATTATTGATAAATATATAAAACAACAATGAGCCCAACACCGAACTCTGGAGGGCACCACTAATAACATTAGTCCATGAAGAGCAGTGCCTTCATGGACTAATGTTAGTCCACGCTTAATTGATTAATACTCTCTGTCTTCTCCCACTCAACCATCCTTTTATTCATTGTAGCAACTTGCCCTTAATGCCATACTACAATTGTACCATAGTCTTCCATATGCAACAGTATCAAAAGCTTTCCTGAAATCCAAGTATATGATATCAAAATTATTTTTTTGCATCCAGTTCCTTTGTGACCACATCATAATATCCAATCAGATTTGTTAGACATGTCTTTGATGCTCTCATAATTATGGGAGGTAATTACTCGTCTAACAGGTCTGTAATTATTCGTGTCACCCTTTTTTGTGAATTGGAGATACATTCACATATCTCCAGTCCATGGGGACCTCCCCTGAGTCCAACGATGCTCTCATAATTATGGGTAAGGGTTTGCTTACTTCCTCAGCTGCCTCCTTTAATATCACTGGATAGATCCCATCCACCCCAGGTGCCTTGCCCTTAACAAATCCATACTGTGTGAACTATAACTGCAGTCTTGTCTAGATGATCCTACAATAATTCTTTAACCAGTGACTACATAATTTTCCCCAGAACAGAAGTTAAACTAACAGGTCTGTAATTACTCGTATCACCCTTTGATTCCCCCTTTGTGAACTGGAGATACATTCACATATCTCCAGTCCATGGGGACCTCCCCTGAGTCCAATGATGCTCTCATAATTATGGCTAAGGGTTTGCTTACTTCTTCAGCCGCCTCCTTTAATATAACTGGATAGATCCCATCCACCCCAGGTGCCTTTCTTATGTTTAACTTCAACAATTTCTCCTCCACCTAGCTCTCAGTTATTACAAAATCAGTTAATTCCCTGTTAGAGCTTGATAAACATTTGGCCTTCCCCTCCCTGAATAACTCCTCATGTGTGAATGTAGATGCAAATTACTCATTCAGTTTGGCAGCTATCCGAGCAGGATCATCTACGGTTAAAACATTAATATCAAGTGGACCAATCTGATTCATCCCCTTTCTTCTAGAGTTTACATAAGTAAAGAAGTCTTTGCTGTTTTTCTTTGCATCCTTTGCTAAAGATTTCTCATAATCTGCCTTTGGCTGCCTAACTTCCTTTTGACTTGATTACACATTAGCTTATATCTACCATAGATGTCTGTGTAACCCGATAATTTATATGCATCCCATTGTTCTTTTCTGCCACAAGTCTCATCAGTTTATCTGACATCCATTTGGGCCTAAATCTAGAACAGTATTTCTTAGTTGGAACATAAAGCGTAGTAGCTTCCAAGATTACTTCCTTGAATGCTTCACATTTATAATTTTCTGTTGGTAACATCATCAGTTCATCCAACTGTATAGAATATAAAATATCTCTAAGACCACTATAGTCATCTCTATGAAAGCAAAAACTCACCCCTTTACCTCTGATGGTCGTTAAATCTTTAAGTAAATCCCACATCAGTACACTGTGATCACTGCCACCTAGTGGTTTCTTTATCTGTAAATTCTTAATGCATGAATAATCATTGCTGATAATGAGATCAAGAGTATTACTCCCTCTGGTTGCCTCTTGAACATGCTTCTGGAGAAAACAATCATCCAATAAATCCACAAAATCTTGTGCTAGTGTGTCAGTGACCAATCCACAAGTACCAGTCAATATCTGGGAAGTTAAAATCCCTCATTATAAAACATTCTGATTTACTGGCCCATTCTATTTTTATGTGTTTCCTTCTATATATTAAATTGTAAATTGTTCATTGTACTCATCATTGTCATTAGGACTATAACAAACTCCTACCCTGAGTTTTGCTTTCCCACTGCTTATGTCACACCAAACTGACTTAAAATTGCACTGTCCATCTATGTCAACTGGATGCACTTCCTTAGATTTTGTGTTTCTTAACTAACAGCATAACCCCTCCTCCCTTCCTATCCTGTCTAACCTTCCTGTGTGCATCGTATTCCCAAAATTTCAATTCTGCATTCCTTATATATCTGTGTGACACCATATCTCTGATATCCCAACAATATCTGCTTTTGATATCTTGACCAGCACTTCAAATTCATCAAATTTATTTATATACTCCTAGCATTATATTTAAGGTTGGAATAATAAAGTGAGAAAAAAAGGAGCTAATAATTTGATAAATCTTATAATGAAATGTATTATTTAGGTTTTTCATATTCTTTTCCTATCATCCAACTTTAACACTTCTCTTTCTTTTTATCCTTTTCCTACTAGTCTTGGCACCTTGTGTTCTTTACATTTCCATCTGTTAGCTCTTTTTTTCTTGCTTTATTTCTTCAACCTTAAATATACACTTTTGTATCCTTTACTGCTGCTTAGTGTACTTAGGTGCATTTGCCATATAACTTTTATAGGATAATTAGTCTATATCTCCATATATGTTACTTTTTGTCACTTTATCCAACTATATATATATAATGTATGGTTTGTAGAATAAATAAAGTGTCTGTGAAAATTTAAAATGAAAAGTACACATGGTGCCTGACCTAAGATAAGTTTAAGGGATAGTAGAAAGTGGAAGTGAAGTAGTGGTTAAACAGGTGAAAGAATTTAAAAACCCTAGTACAAAAATGAACTGGGACTGAAGGAAAAAAAAAAAGGAATATATAAGTAAATAAATAAATAACACTATATTCAGATATGGGAGGGCAATTTTAGCAAGAGGTCAAATCATGGGATGGCAAATATGCAAAATCTGAATATAGTAGATGAAGATATGATACATAGCCAGGAAAATTCATCAGGGGACTACTCCTTACCATGTATCAGGCACTGCATTTCCAAACTTGTCTGTAGTATTATAAAAAGGAGACAAATATGCAGCCTATTATCATAATACTAGTAGACAAGGTAGTCCCTACACAGTGTTAAAAATATAAATTAAAATAAATACAAATTTACAAAAGTGTAATGTGGAATATAATATAAATGTATGTGAAGTGCGGAAGAGTGAAAGGTAATGAAAAAGTATAGACAAGCAAATGGTATAGGGAATGGTAAATTCTAGGGGAGGGGAACGGGAGAAAAGTTGTTCAAAAGAAGGCAAAAATAGCAATAGGATTGAGGATAGACAGAGCATTCGTATCACCATCTATCCTCAATCCTATCGCTATTTTTGCCTTCTTTCAGCACAACCACTGTTGAGTTAAAATTCACTTTTTATTAGGCACATAAAAAAACTTGATAATTACCTGCTAAAGAAATCAAGGGCATTTTGTGCAGAGCCCATATAAGCAGTTTGTCCTTCTGCTAAAATAAGTAACCTGAATAATAAAGATAAAAAGTCAACATTCTATTTTTTTCTTTAACTCTTTCTGTGTTAGAAATGAGATAGCTCACCATACATTTTCATACTAGGTATCATGATTGTACCCACTACAATCATGACATCAAACTTTGAAACTCTTTCTTGTTTCATAAAAAAAAAAAAAAAAAAAAATTCAGCAATACTGTAGTTAATATGTCCTTTGTAATAACATTATTCACTTTCACAAGTAAAACAAAATGAGATATTTCCACTTATACTCTTTTGTCCCCCTATAGCCAAGGCAATAAACAATTAAAAAGAATGTTATCAAGTTTGGGAGTCAACACAGTATGGCAATTACTGTTTAATGAAATAATTTCAACTAGAATTAATAATTAGCACTAAATATTAACAATTCAAAAAAGTATTAATATTTCATAAACATAAAAATTAATATAAATATTGATAATTAATATAGTAATAATTAAGACTAACACTTAATATTCATGAATTAATCTGATTGCATACAAAGTGCTGCAGTTCACAGTAAGTAAGCTAAACTCCCACAAATACTACTTAACAATTGGTGACATTTCTGCATTCTGCGTTGAATATTGTTATCACGATAAATCCAGGCTAAGTAGACCCATTTTGTTGTATAATATTTTGTATTTAGATGACTTTCTGTTTTATTTTTCAGCAAGGTCAATGCTTGTGCTGTACTGAATTATTAAGGATAATCTTTTTTGTATTTGGGAGAGTAGTAGTTCACAAGATTAAGTAAATGAAAGTTAGGGAGAAATTTTGGCACAAAAATACACTGCATCCACAAGTACCAGAGATAAGTACAATTCTTTGAACAGTACAGTCATGATTATCTGGGTGGCTAATTAACTGGGTTGTAGATATCTGCGGACTGGATAGTGGTTAACCAGTCCCCAGGTCAAGGTCGATATGGCCCTGATTGGACCTGGTTTTGTCTTGTTGAGTCCGGTCAACTAAAGAGGGCACCAAGAAGGCATTGCTTTCACTGACTAGATGATACGTCAAAATTTACATATCGATTTCCATGCTATTTTATTATTCACAGGAAGGCAACCACGAAATAGAGAAAACTTTATTGTTTTTTTTTTTCAAAAAAATGTGCATAATATTTTTTTAAATGCACATAACACGTACATTTTAAAATATGTACAAGCAATCTCTTGTGTAGAAGGTCACAAAACCAAAACCAAAAGGCAGAGATAAGATGATGACATGACATTGCTCTTATTGATGCTTTATGTGTACATAGGCAGCTTTGATTATATAATGGCATTCATTATTGCCTGTTTAGTATTGTACTGAAAACTGCCTTTTTCTGTATTATTATTATTATTATTTTATATCTTGATATACAGAAGAACATTTACTGTAAGAAATTGAAAATTTTGAAAGTTTTCTTATAACAATGAGCATTACTATTTAATCTTGCCTTCAAATTATATTATTTATATTATATTGGTGAAGACAGCACTTAGTATAAGGTGTAGAAATAAACCAGCACATTCAAAAGGTGTTTAATTGTAATACTGATGGCATATTGTAATTTTTCCCAACAACATTGTGGTTCCTATCATGAAATAGATGAAAGACAAAGCAGGTTACATGTGTAAAGTTGTCTTCAAGTTGTGGAACTCACAAATATCAAAAGAAAAATCAAAATCTACTGTGTGAAAATTCAAAGTTAGTGAGAACTTGGTGTGACACTGAAACAAAATGATTAGTATTAGTAGTGGCACAAATGATGTATGGAAACAAGCACATATGGTATCTTAGCCCTTTCACATGCAAGCTTCCCAAACAGGTATGTGCCCCAGAAGTGAGTTTTTGATGGTGGTGGACTCAGTGGAGTGAGCCTGCTTTTTTTTTCTTTTTTTTTAAGGAATTTTGAAAAAATTCCAATGGTGGTGCAGGTTTCTGGTAGAGGAGTAATCAATTTTTTGGGACATGTTTTCATGACACACCTTTGGCCGCTGCCAGCTTAAAAGAGACAATTTACTTGAGTGCTATAGCAGATAAAACATGGGCAGTTACATATATATCTTGATGGCACACTATGGCTATAGATGTGTGTGAGAAAAAGATGAATGAGTTGAGTGAAATAAAAAAAAAAAAAAAAAAAAAAAAAAATTATAACATAAGAAAAAAGTATAAAAAAAAAAATATAATAAAAAATAAAAAAATAAAAAAAAAAATTATAAAATAAGAAAAAAAATAATAAATAAATAAAAAAAAAAATTATAAAATAAGAAAAAAGTATAAAAAAAAATAATAAAAAAAAAATAATAAAAATAATAATAATAAATAAATAAATAAATAAAAAAATAAAGAATGCAAGTAGAGTGAGAATGCACATTACGAATGAAGTAAATGTGTGCATCTCCCCCCCTTCACCTGGTAGGTTCCCCACTGCCAGCTAACATATCCCACCCCCAGAGCGGGATGGGCAGCTGGACCTTCATACCGGATTCGACACTCCTTGGACAAGACACCGACGAAGACATTCTGCGGCTTTGCTGCCAACACGCCATTGGCGATCCGAACTGGGTACTCTAACCTGGTTCCCTTTAAAACCCCATCCCCAGGCAGGGAATGGAGGAGACGGATCTCTGTCTCCTCTCCTCCCTGCCTACCCCCCATATTTCGCCTGGTGGGGCTCATCTCCACTGACCTCTTTGGGGATGCCTACTCTATCCGTCCCTATTCTTCTATCTGTTTCCTCCCCAGTCTTCAATCTCCCCCCCTCTCTCTCACTAAATCGACCGAGTACACCCCTTAACAATGCCGCCAAATTATAACCAACGTCTAAATTCTACCGGTTTTGTGCAAATCTCTAAGATATCTAACACTATCAGCTTTTATCTAGCATTACATGTCTAAATTTAATAACATCAAAATTTTGCCCGACCTATTTGGCCTTTAACACATCTCTTTAGTGTTCAACCCTAACCAGCGATTTCCTAACAGCAATCCCATTAAGCAATAATGTCAAATGCATAAACTTTTATTTTATTTTATTTTATTTATTTATTTATTTATTTTTAAATAGGCCCTAGCCACTGAAATCCCAGGAAACTAGGTGGCAGGACCTGCCAGAGCAAATTGTTGTGATACTGGATACACCTGGCTAGCCTCCACGTGGCAGGGTATGGGCAACGTCAGGCCCTACTAGGGGCCTGGCGGCCAATAAGCCGGATAAACAATGGGCACAACATATCACACTGCACAGACACGACCCACACACTTTCAAGTCTCTGGCTTGACAGTGTACTGTCCTCGATACAGCGAAACACACGCGGAGATGGGAGAAATCCCAGGTGCCGTCTGACACGAACATACCTTATGGCTATAGATGCCAATGAGCTTAATAAATCCCCAAACAAACAACATATTCTGATGGGGATAGAAACTTTAAAGATGACAAAGTTCCTAGTCACAATGCCAATTATGTGTTTGAGTGGTTGGAGAACAGGATGGAAACTGTACATTTGAGCATCTGTGCAATAAGTCTTCTATTTACATATCAACTCAAAAAAGTCTGCTACCTATCTGTACAAAAACTAAATGATATTTTGTTGGCTGACTGGTAATAACATTCTTCCTGTTATTATTATTATTATGATTATTATTATTATTATTATTAGCCATATGGTGCAAGGAAGCCTGAGGCTTATGCTGCACCAGCCAAAAAAAAAAAAAAAAAATTCTGAATTACCCTGAGAGAGAAAGAGAGAGAGAGAGACAGAGGGGGGGGGGAGGAAATCACCAAGAAAGAGAAGAATGATGATATCCAGCTCAGCTCAGGACCCTAGGTGTGCCAAGCCCATACTCACCAGATGTGAGCCCCTGGGGTTAAATGTTTTTACTAGTTAAGAATATTTTATATAGCAAGGCATGCCAGGTAATTAATTTGGGCAAAAGGTAACAATATGCTATTAGAACACAGTTCTAATAAAACCATCAGTAATGTAGATTTGTATTCAGGACATTATATAAATGACTTGTGCTCCCTCCAATTTCCAAGATATAATGAATATGTCTAAATCAACTTTTGTTCTTTACTTAGACTAATGGGATCCCTATCAAAAACAGTTCAAGGACATTAGTCTCTTCTATTTTCTCTTAATTTAGTCTGCTCTGAAAACCTTTCACAATGCAGATTAAAAAAAAAAAAAATTGATGCAACTTTTCATTCACTGCAAAGGAAAAACAAATAATGTTGCAAAGTTAAACATTTTAAGCTTTATGTACATTTCTAAGTACAGTTAACTCATTAATATATAATTTTAAGTTCTACAAACATTTTGAAGTAAACTTAACTTTAATATGTATCCTCTTCACTTGATTACAATATACATATGGTGGCATAAACAGACAGTCTATTTTTTTATTATTTAACTTTTCAAATTGATAAATTTCTGTAAATCAGATGCCACCAAACTTTAACACTTTTAAACCTCCAGATCTTTCACCAAGTGTACTAAATCTCCAGTCTGATCTGTAGCATGTGCATTTTATCAAGCATTCAATAAAAGGACCTTCTTACATTTGCTTTTCTATACTTTTATAAATCAAGTAAAAGTATCAGTTATAGCTTTTATAAATTTGCACAAGACTTTACACCTTTATTACTAAAAGGGTTGATGTATTTATAAAAGGATGAAACTGAAATATTAAGCATTGGAAGCCTGTTGTCTTCTCCTTTCTGGCTGAGGTCTTCATGGCAACCATCGAATTCAAATCCATGTTGATGATGAGGATAGAAGGAGATATTCCAGACCTGTTGCTCCTTGCTAGACTTGCTACAATGAATTACCGGACAGGTTGCTAAACTGATCCCCTCCCTCTAGCAAAAGGTTCACCCAAAAAACATCACCTCCCTGCAATCCTCTAGTTAGTCTATGGTACTGTCCAATCAAACCACACCCTCTAGAAAATCTGACCCAAACAAAGGATAATATCTGGGCCCCCAATATCAAGGCCATGTTTCTGTTGAAACAAAAATATAATAGGCATGTAAGTTAGCAGCTTAACAGTTTCTTACCACAATTGAAGAACTCAAACAACATGTCATTATGTATGGTTAGATATAAAATTTATAAAAATTTAACTAAATTTTTATAAACCTTATAAAAATTTAATAGAATTTAGGTTAATTATATGCAGTGAAAATTTCTCCTTATTTTATATAGTGATCCTGTGTGATTTAGTTACACCCTTCAATTCTCATATCAGATAATCATAATATTAATAACAAGAAGCACCTTACCTGTCAAACATAGCAAAGATTTCTGAGGGTGGAGTGTGTATGGTACAGATGATAGTCTTTCCTTTAAAGGCCATGTTATACAGGATGTTGATGATGTTTTTTGCCATGAAGAAGTCTAGTCCAGTTGTAGGCTCATCACAAAATAACAAAGGCTTGTTAGTAAGGATCTTGTGGTTTGAAGAAGAAAATAAAAGAGGAAATAGGCTTCAGTGTAATCAACTTTATTAATTAGATGTTACACTTAAGTATACATTTAAATAGTGAATTGTGTATTTTAAATTAAATCTTAAATTAATCATTTTCTCCACATGCAAATAATTTTTTATTTTTTTTATTTTTGGCATCCCCCACATTTAGGTGATGGACTGTGCAAAATATGCCCTGGTTTCAATAGTGTAGCCATCGCAGTAAGCGTAGTAGTTACGATCTCTTTTCTTTCACACCTTGTGACTGGGTTCAAATCAAAATTTTTGCTTTAGAATCATCTTAAAAATCAATATTATTTTCTCTATATTCCAAAAAAAAAGTAAAAAATAAAATAAAATAATAAATTTATGATCCATATGGAACAATGAAATTCTTAGAACATAAAGAGGAAAATCCTGTGGTAAGGGCAGCTTTACTGCTATTAATCTTTTTTTTTTTCTTTTGGATTCATTCAAGAAATGAATCCTTCCTAGTGTAGCATATTTTACAGTTTTCTTTAATATTTCTTATTTTCTCTCCTTTCTATTTTATTTCTTTTATGCAAATTAACCTTATCTTTTAATTCTCTGCTTTTACCTGTTAGCATCAGTTAAAAGAAATTCCAGCTTATATTACCATATTAGATTATTATGTAAAATCATATTTTATTGCGAATTGCTGATGCTTTTCAAATTAAAGTGAAAGGGATTTCCATACATACATTATATGGCTACGATAAGCTTTAACTTCACAGTATCACTTGACCACTAATGGAAACAAAGTTTCTCTTAATCCAGAGATTTGAAATCTAGTTTGACTAATCCATCATCTTTACCAACTGAAAATTGTCAAACCTCCCTAATTGCAAAAATTCTTAAAAATTCTCAAAATCAGTATTTAAAAAAGGCAATTAATGCCTTTCTTTAAATACTTCACTCCCAGAAATTTATGGTTTTGTAATCCTTATGAGTTTAAATAAAAAAAAAAAAAATACAAGAGTTTAAATATATATTAAATATCCTTATGAGTTTAAATATAATATTTAAATACTGATGACTGATATCAAGTCAAAGAGCATTAGTTTGAATATTCTGAATTTAACAAAATTGCATATTCTTTTATATTTCCTATTCATGGCTCTTTTAATATTAACTGTTTAGTATTTGTCAGATATTTCCAAATTTACTGAAAAAAAAAAACCAATGAACTTTGATTTAGAAGAATCTAACACGTTAAAAAAAAAAACTTATATGATTGAAAAAATGTTTGTCCATATTTTGTTAAAAAAGTACTTCATACAAAGAACATGTGTCCCACACTTTGGGAATCTTTGGCATAAAGACTGCCTAAAATGGTATCCATCTGATAGGTCTACCTACAATTTTGTCAATTGGGTAGCCAGCTTTTCTCTGCCCATTGCATGTGATGGCAAAAGGTAAAGTAAAAGCTAACATGTAAAAGTAGAGAATTAAAAGATACAGGTACTTTAACATAAAATAAAGATTACAGAAAACTAAAAAAATAGTTGATTCAAAAGATAAAATGGTAGTTACTCTGAATGAGAATCTAAATAAAGAAATCAAATAGCAGAAGCTAAAAAAAAAAAAAAAAAAACTCTCTCTCTTTCCCCTTCCTCCCCTCACACCTGATACTGTAGTTTAGCCCAAAGCGTTGTTCTTCATTCACTCTTTCCTTCTATATATTAAATTGACTTTCCACCATTAAAATCTTATTCATTGTTTTGCTGATGACAGTACACTACAATACAATTTTTTGCAGAGAAAGGTATGTCAACCCTGCTCTGCACAAAATGTAAAACCTCTTAAATATCAACCACCAGTTGCTTAAATGCTGATCTTTAGGTTAATCTTCAGTTGGGAGCAGAAAACAGCTTAAATCATAAAAACCAATTCATTATTCCTCATAAAAAAAAAAAAAAAAAAATTTGGTGCGTAGGTGCTTATCTTCAACAACAACAATCACATTTCTACACAAAAATACATATCTTTACTGGAGGATAACTCTGACTTCTAACCTTCCTTTTCATAATTCTGAATTCTAATTTGTTGCTACAACAGCCAGTGTTGGCAAGGTGTTCTGAGTGTAGCAATATTTCAAATAAGTAGGATGTGAAAGACAGGGAAACAAGCTTAAATAGCTTAAAGGAGTGTGTGTTAGGGCAGTGGCTTAGCTACCATGTAGGCAGGCAAGGAAATTGCCTCTGGGCCCTTTAGGGGCCCAGCGTCTTCGGCTGTCTCCTGTTTTTGTAATTTTCATTAATTAAGTAAGGGCCCGAACATGTTCTTTGCCTCCGGGCCTGAAAAAGGGTAGCTACACTACTGTGTTATGGGAGTAAGCTATAGAAGAATACTTTGTCTTAACTGCATTGACAGTAGTGCCAGAAGTGTTGTCAATAAAATGGCTGAATTGAACTCTGGGTTAGGACAACTAATGTTGATATAACAGAGCCAACAGAAACGTGGTGCCACCTGGATATTGGAGATGATGAGTTCCACTATGGTATGTATAATGTATTTAGGACAGATGGGGAAGATAGGAGGGGTGGTGGTCAAAAGCAGCCCAAGAACGAAAAGAGCATTTGCTGAGTGTGAAGTTAGGTATGCCAACATAGAATCTGGGTGGTGTGAGTTAGCCGGAGGCAATGGTATAATGAGAGTGAAAGTAATCTACAGACCAGAAGATTGTGAAGAGTATGATGAGAGTCTTTACATGCAAATGAAATAGGCAAGAGAGCATGAATATCTTATTATGGGCGATTTCAATCTGCCCCAGATTGACTGGAACAAGTGGGAGGGAAACTCGCCTTGTGAAAAAATTTTTCTAAATAAACTAGATGATTATTATTTGTGCCAGCATATCAGATATAATACTAGGGGTGAGAATATTCTTGACCTCATCATTGCTCATAATATATTAATTATATATTATTATATATAATTAATTACTTATATATAATGTATATTCTATTTTATTAATAAGTTATTATATTTTATTAAAAAGTTAGGTAATGTATGCAGCGTACTACACAGATATAATTTTTTTCTAAATTAATTGATTTTTCTTTCTTTTTCTGTAATTCATAGAAGCATAAAGCACACTTATCTTCTTATCAATTCATTACTAAGAGAATAACTTTAGAATACTTAATAAAACTCTACAGTTGTACGTGCTAAACTTTGCCAATTAGTTTAATTACAACAAGAGTATAATGTTTATTACTTTTCTCCGTTTATACTTTTTTTATTTTTTTCTTCTCTCTCTCTCTCTCTGCATATATGTATTTAGAAGCAGTATAAGAAAAAAAAAGGAAAATGAGTGAAAAACAAATAAATAATGAAGGCAGACACAGAAATGGAAGAAATGTGGAAGGAATATGTATCTAAAAATTCTGAAAAATAATAAGTGTGGGGCAAATACAGGCAAGTTATAAGCCAATAAATAGTAAATTTATACTGACCACACTGAAGCCAAAAAAGTGTGAAATATCACTAAAATGATACAATAAACCAATCAAAAAAGAAAAATAGATATAGGACAAACAAAGCAAGGAACAAAAAATAGACGACTGTTGCATCCAATCTCTTCAGAGGGCCCTGGATACAACAGCTGCGAACATTACTGTTCTTAATGTAATGTAAATTACCACAATGGACAGAGACAGACATTCACTGAAATGCCTGCTGGCCTGCCTAATGCAGTAACTGTAAAAACAAAAGCTTAAGCCAGAGGTTCCCAACCTTTCTTGGTTCAGGGCGCCCTTACTGTCCCAGTAATTTTTTTACGGCACCCCTAGGCCAAAAGAAATACCTAACACAGTGGTTTTCAACATTTTAATATATACCTATATAATAATTTTAGTCTTTATATAGAGGTACAAAATAAACATCAATTATAGATTACCACAAAATTAGAAAGATACGGTACAATGGATATTGTGCCATATGCTTTATATTGTACCCCTTTTTATAATGAAATAAATATATAAATTTCAAAATAATAATAATAATAACTTCAAGTAACTTAAACCCAAATTACACGGCACCCCAAGAATGTTGTTGTAGTACCCTAGTGTGCAGTGGCACCCCCGTTGAAAACCACTGGCTTAAGCACTTCCATTTCCATTCTTTAATTTCTACTTTTGTCTTTGTTATTTCTTTGTTTCTTCACTCATTTTCTGCTGTTTTTTTCTTTTTTTTTTTCATTCTGCTATATATTATGCAACATGGGCAAAGGTAAAGAAAGTCAACATGAGAACCATGGCAAACTATGGGAAGCTTGTCAGACAAACTGGTTTGGCACTACTGTAGTTTCTCCCTGCATACTCAGTAAACAGAGGGTGTGTGTGTTATCAGTAGCTTCAATAGAAGTCGAGAACGATATATTGATTGACACGTAGGCATGACAGACGATGTACTGATTGGTGTGTGAACACAACAGATGATAGCATCATAGCATTAAGTGATTGAGTGACATTATAATATATATATATAAAGAATAATCATTACATCATCTGTCATGCTTCCATGTCAATAAATATATCGTTCTTGACTTCTACTTCAGCTACTGATAACACGCACTATCTGTTAACCGAGAATGCAGGGTGAAATTGCAGTAGTGGCAAACCAGTTTGTCTGGTAAGTTACCCAGACAAACTGGTTCTTGTGTTGGCCTTCTTTATCTTAACAACATGTTGTTGGATATTACTTATGCAGCCACTTATGTTTATGTCATCTCTTTCTTTCTTTATTTATTTATTTATTTTACTATTAAACATATTATTTTTAGTTTTATATACGTATATATATTCACACAATGGTGTCTACATAAATTATATCACCCTCTTAGAGTTTAATATTTCCTTATTGACTAACTATATAATAAAATTATGCCATCTCAAGACATCATCCTCTAAATTAGTGTGATAATGTACCATTATTATATAATGTTAAATTGATATTGCATCATCCTTCCATAATATTAGATTGTTGTTGCATCATTACATCATCATTCTGTAATATTAGAGTGTGTTGCATCATTGCATTATCAATCTGTAATATTAGAATAGTGTTGCAATATCTTGTTTATAAAAGCATCCACTGCTGCTATCTGTCTTCACTTCCTATTCTGCAGCTGTATTGCATACACTCAGTTAACTCTAAAGAAGAACAGTGCAATTATTGCTCTTGATAGGCTTTGAGGGTTTTTTAGTCAAAATATATGCAAAAGCAAAAGGTAGTTTTAACCTGTCTATTTTATCACTGTATCAAGGTTAAAGAAACATGAGACCAGAGATGCCAAAAGAAAATCTGGATCCAGCCTGAAACAGAACAAGTACTGCAGCACAGGATTTTGAAGCATCTATGGCTCCACAATCAAAGAAAATTCCACAGACCTAAAATATGTGTGGAAGGAACATACTAGGGTAAATGCAAATGATAGAACTGTCAGACACAGATTTATAATGAATAGTCTAAAAGCAAATCAACCTCATAAGAAACCCCTATTGACAAAATCAGTGAGGAACCTGGGCTAAAGAACATGTTAATTGGACAACCAAGCAATGAGAATCTCTAACATTCTTGATGAATCCAAATTTAACATCCACGGATCAGATGGTAAATGCTACATTCGGCATAAATCTAAAGAATCACCTTGACTGTATTTAATCAACAGCAGAGGTTCCATTGGGCCGATAGTTTGGGGGATGCATAACGAACAAAGTAAAGTAGTGGGCAGAAAAATTTAAAAGGAGACTCTACTGCCTGTTATAAGTTCGAGGAACAGAAAACTGTGTTTTCCAACATGACTCTGCATCTTGCCACATTGTGTGTAAGGTTAGTACAACATTATATAATCATTAAATATTCATATAATCATAATCATTACATAATCATTTCTAGTATGATAATTTTAACCTTTTCCAAATACTGAAAACGTTTTATCAATTTTATTTTATCTTTGGGTGAAGAAATTCATGCAAGACTGAAATATCCAATCCTTACCATGGCCAGGAAATAGTCCTAAAGTGAACCTGATTACATACTGTCAGAGCTGGGACAGCAAATTGCTGCTAAAAAAACATTAAGCAACCATTATTTATATACAATACCATGAACTAAGCAGTGATTATACCAAGAAACTGACCAGACAAGTGCAAGGCAGTAAATAAAGCTTGTAGTGAGACAACAAAATACTAATATCTGTTTACAGAAGACCTAAAGGTATCAGAACTGTATTTGTTTGCTGTGGTATATTTTTTTCTATCGTATTACATACTGTTAATTTCAAACACTGGTCACAATGAAAAGATATTCACATGGCATGCAGTGTATTTTTGTGATTATTTGTAAATAAATAATTAATTTTCTTATCAATAAAATATATATTCATTTTACATCAGTATATAATACTGATGTAAAATATGTATTTTATTGATAAGAAAATAAATTACATTAGAGTATAACATTGATGTAAAATTATTATATATTTTATTGATAAGAAAATAAATTATATCTGAGTATAACACTGATGTAAAATTTGAACTAAACTAGCAAATATTGCAATCATAATGCTTGTTTTATGAGAAAATTCACAGTGATGCAAATTACATACCCATCACTATATATATCTGTTCACAAGTGACACTTCATTCACAAGTCTTCTGTCGCAGAGAAGAAAAATGCATGGGATGCATATAAATTATCAGGAGACACAGAAGCCTATGGTAGATATTAGCTAGTCTGTAAACATGTCACAAAGGAAGTTAGGCAAGTGAAGGCAGATTATGAGAAATCTTTGGCAAAGGATGCAAAGAAAAACAGCAAAGACTTCATTACTTACGTAAACTCAAGAAGGAAGGGGATGAATCAGATTGGTCCATTTGATTTCAGTGGTTTGATTGTTAATGATTCTGGTAGCTGACAAACTGAATTTTGCATCTACATTCACACAAGAGATTCTATAGGGAAATAGTCAGAAGCTTATCGAACTCTAACAAGGAGCTAAACTATTTTGTAATAACTGAGGGCAAAGTGGAGGAGAAATTGTTGAAGATGAACATAACAAAGGCACCTGGAGTGGATAGGATCTATCCAGTTATATTAAAAGAGGCAGCAAAGGAAGTAAGCAAAACCTTATCCATGATTATGAGAGCATGCTTGGACTCAGGGAAGGTCCCTATGGAGTGGAGATACAAATGTATCCCCAATTCACAAAGGAGGAAAAAAAAGGTGACAAGAGTAATTACAGACCTGTTAGTTTAACTTCTGTTCCAGGGAAATTAATGGAGGCACTGGTTAAAGAAGTATTGCAGGATCATTTAGACAAGACTTCAGTTATAGCTCGGACACAGCATGGTTTTGTTAAGGGGAAGTCTTGTCTGACTAATTTGATTGGATACTATGATGTAGTCACAAAGGAACTGGATGCAAAAAATAACATTGATATCATATATTTGTATCTTAGAAAAGCCTTTGATACTGTTGTACATGGAAGACTGCTGCACAAATTGGAGCAGTGTGGCATTGGAGGCAAATTGTTGCTATGGATAGAGGGATGGATGAGTGGGAGAAGACAGAAAGTGGTAATCAATGGACACAGCTCTTTGTGGACTGATGTTATTAGTGGAGTCCCACAGAATTCTGTATTGGGCCCCTTATTGTTTTCTGTATTTATCAATGATATTGATAAAGGTATATCAGCCTTAATGTCCAAGTTTGCAGACAATACGAAGGTTGGCAGGGTTGTTAATGACAATAATGACAGTATGCTACTGCAACAGGATCTAGAAAAGTTAATCAGGTGCTGAGAGGTGGCAACTGAAGCTTAACATTGACAAATGTAAGGTACTACATATGGGTAGCAGTATCCCCAGAGTAACGTACCAACTGTGCGGTACCATACTCAGGGTAGTGGAGAATGAAAAAGACCTGGGGGTAATTGTGCAGTCAGATATGAAGTTTTCTGAGATGGGCTGCAAGAGTAGCTCACAGAGTCTTGTCAATGATATACAGAAATTTTGATATTTCCCTATATAACGCAATGGCCAGGTCACACATTGAGTACTGCATACAAGTCTGGAAGTCTCATTTTAGGAAAGATGTAGAGCTGCTGGAATGAGTATAGAGAAGGGCAATGAGATTGGTTAGTGGAACAAAGGGTTGCTCTTACCAAGAAAGGCTTAAGCTCTGTATATTGCAGCATCTGGAGACTAGGCGCCTGTGTGGTGATCTGATTGAGAGTGGTGTATAAGGACTTGAATGGTTTGCGCAATCTCAATGCTGATGGGATTCTTCCTCCTGCTCGTATTACACACCTGAGGGAGCATAGATTCAAATTGAAGAAAGACAGTTGTAGAATAGATGTGCCAAAATGGGGAGGTTTTTTTTTTTTTGGCTAATGCTGTGTAAGCTTGCTTTCTTGTAGCATATGCCTCTACTAATGCTAATGCAAATGTAATAATACACACAAAGCCTGCACAGACTGTCTAAAGCTAACAATACTGCATTAAAACTACATTTAATCTATTTTTTCCATACAAATTGTGGAAAAAAAGAAAAAAATAACAGATGTTTGTTTGTCCAATTTTATTGAAATTGAGGATGGCTTGACAAATATTTCTAAAAGAACTAAATATAAAATTTGTTTTGTAACTGGGAGTGAAGTTGTTACATGTGGACAGACACAGACAGAAGATGGACATATGAAGACAATATGTGCTTAAGCATGTGTGTGTGTGTGTGTGTGTGTGTGTGTGTGTGTGTGTGTGTGTGTGTGTGTGTGTGAATGCACCTAAAAATTAAACAAAATATTTAAAAATAGGTGAATTATAAAATTCTAAAGGTTTCAGTGTCAAAATTATCTTGTGCAATTGCTTAGATTGCAATTTTTTAAAATAATAATTGTAACTATTAATGAGAAAAATCAGAAGTGGTGCACTATAAAGAAGGCGCCTCCGTAGCCAGGTGGGAAGGAGTGGCAGTGCGTAGCACACGCTTCTTGATTAGACCGGGGTTCGAGCCCATCACCACCAAATCAAATACAGAGGATGCGGAAAGGTCAGGAAATGACCACTGCATATTCCTGGAGTAATATGGCCTTAGTTGCTAATGCTCCTAAAAACCAAATAACAACAACAACAGCACTATAAAGACTTAAAAATGTGGCACTGCCAGAATTCTATATTTTTTTTTTCTTTTCATTTTTTTTTTTTTTTATGTAAACCCCAAACACGAGAGGTATTAGAACCTATAGTACTTAGTACCATGCTTGGGTTGGAGGTTGAGAGGACGAAAGAAGATATTTGTTGACATTGGACTTGACCTTCTGTAGACTGTAATTTTCAGGAAATAAGTATGAAGGAAGGTTGTTCCAGAAAACAGCAGTTGAATGAATAAACGAGGAAGATGAAAAGTTGGTTCTGTGGGTTTGAAGTTGGACAGTAAATGGATGTTGGCTAGTGGCAGCACGTGTTCGGACTGTTTTGAAAGAGAGAGCGGAAATTATACAAGCCAATTCAGAAGAACAGTGCCCATGGAAGTATCTGTAGAAGAGGCATGTAGCAAAAACAGTACGTCTATGAGACAGCTAGTGGAGAGATTCTGTTAGACATGAATCATTAATTAACCTAACTGCCCTCTTCTGAATGGAATCAAGAAGCCTGAGAGAGGTTTTGGGGGCACCACCCCAGATGTGGGAACAATATTCCATGGCAAGGCGGATTTGTGATTTATACAGAGTGAGCAGCTGTTTGGAAGAAAAGTAATGCTGAGAGCGAAAGAGAAAACCAAGTTTTTTAGATGCAAAGGAAGCAATATTTGTAATGTGCTTGCGCCAAGAGAGATTAGAAGTCAGGGTAATCCCCAAAAGAGATATATCATTTTTCCTAGAAATCGGAGTGTCACTAAACATAAGCATAGGGGCAGAAGAATCCTTTTTGCGAGATATAAGACAAGACTGAGTTTTAGGGTTGAAATCAACTAAGTTGTCTTTGCCCCACTGGAGAATTACCTGAAGATCGGTATTTAAGGAATTGGTAGCAGATTTTCGAGAAGTTGAAGCTGATTGAACAGGACAAGGTTTCTCAAAATGGAAAGTGGAATGCAATGTGCTATCATCGGCAAAACTATGGATAGGATTTCCAGTCAATGGAAGAAGGTCATTAATATACAAGAGGAAAAGAGTGGGGGAAAGAACTGAACCTTGGGGGACACTGGCATTAGTGGAGAAGTTAGAAGACAGAGAGCCATCTGCCATCACCCTCAGTGAGCGATCAGAGAGAAAACTGGATAACCAATTACTAAAAACAGTTGGCAAACCATAAGATGGAAACTTCTTTAGAAGACCTTTATGCCAAACACGATCAAAAGCCTTTGAGATGTCAAGAGCAACTACTTGTGTTTCACTGAACCTTTCCATTGAATTAGTCCATAAATGGGTAACATAAGCCAGAATATCACCAGTGGATCAACACTGACGGAATCCATACTGGCGATCGTTGATCAGACGGAAGGTTTCTAGGTAGTTTAAGAGCTGGTGGTTAATTGATTTCTCCATTACTTTAGAAAGAGTAGAAGTAATTGCAATGGGATGATAATTGGATGGGAGGGATTTGACACCCTTTTTAGGAACTGGCTGGATATGAGAAAATTTCCAAGCAGAAAGAAAAATACCTCTGGAATAAGAAAGTGAAAAAAGTGATATAAGCCTCTTATGTCACAAAATGAGTAAGTACTTGTTCAGAAGATAATAAAAAGAACCTGACCATATGATCTGGTCACATTTGTCCCATATTTAAGTCCTACACTTGACTTACAAATACAGCTAGACTTTATATCTGTAGGAGATTAGTGAATAAAAAGAAGTATTGAACATTGAAGATTTATGGGACCAGTAAATAAAAAGGTGTTGAATACCCACTTTGCTTTTGTGAATTAGTGAATAAAAAGGGGTTGAACACTCACTTTGCTTCTTATGGACAAATGGATATTTTTCAAAATTAATCATACTTTACATATACTTACCTCAGTAGCAAATGCAAGCCTCTTTCTTTCTCCACCAGACAACATTTTCTTTACTCCTGGCATACCAATTAGGGTGTTTTCACATTTTTTCAGTCCCAACTAGAATAACAGAAAAAGAATTAAAAAGCATATTCATGAGTAATTATAATATTAAATGCTCTAATATACATACTGGTGGGCGCCTGCGTAACCAGGTGGGCAGGAGCAGCAGTGCGTAGCACACGCTTCTTGATTAGACCGGGGTTCGAGCCCGTGACCACCAAATACGGAGGATGCGGAAAGGTCACGGAATGACCACTGCATATCCCCGGAGCAATATGGCCTTAGTTGCTAATGCTCCTAAAAACCAAATAACAACAACAACAACAACATACTGGTGACCATGAATTGCAATAATCTAATTATCAAAAACTATAATTTTTTTTTTAAGTTTAACCACATTTTCGATAACCATTTTTCAGAAAATCTTAAGATCTTGCCTAGGTTTCAATATAAAACAACACAAAGTTTCTACAAAATATAACAAATCACTTTCTTGCTGTTAAGGCAGTTTTCTAGAATAAAATTAAAGTGGATTTTCATGTAACACCACTGGCAATGAATTAAGAAAGAATGGGTTAATCAGTATGGAGGAGGCCTCTTGTCAAGTGGCATCAATTAGCAATTATCAATTACGAATACCAAAACTATAACCACAATTTTCATCATCAGGTGGACAAAAGACGAAATGAATATCATCAGGTGGACAAAAGACGAATATCAAGAGGAGAATACAACTCTAAAAAAATGTGAGATTGTTTACCAAGTGCATGGCTGAATTTAATGCACTAAGAGTACAACTGTAATAATACTTAATGCTAATAAAAGGTATAGAAGGGCCATTAAAATATGGTATTTGTGCACTTATTTACACTGCTGTTTATTGGTAAAACATGCCACTATCTATATAGTAATTTTCAGGATAAAAGTATATGAAATATGAAAAAAATAATAAATTTGTAAAGAGTGGAACTAACCAAAATAGGGGATTTTAAAAGATAAATAAGTCACATTTTACAAAAACACTTGAAAAACCAAAATGTAATTTGAGAGGTACCTAAACCTGTACACCAGTTTTTATTCCTATCAACAGTTTTTAAACAGAGTTGTAGCATTTGTAAAAAACTCTGAATTAGATGTATAGTAGTAGTAGTAATGGCAAATGATGCAAGAAAGCAAGCTTATATAGCATTAGCCAAAAAAAAAAAAAAAAAAAACACTTCACCAATCGATACCTTCCAAGAATTTGTTTAGTTCTCCTTTGAATTTATTCAATCCATCCATTTTCATAACAACAGATGGAAGTTTGTTTCAATAATCAACCACTTGCTGGCTGAAGGCAAACTTCCACATGTCTATCCTGCAACTATCCTTCTTCAACTTGAATTTATGCCCCCTCATGTGTGTTTGTGGTCTCAGCAAGTGGAAGAATACCATTAACATTCAGCTTACTCAATCCAGTTAAGGGGCTTTAAATACCTCAATCAGATCTCCCTGCAGGTTCCTGGTCTCAAAATACTGCAATTTGCAGAACTGAAGCCTTTCTAGGTAAAAGCACCCTTTTGTTCCCTTCACCAATCTGGTTGCCATTCTCTATACCTGTTACAGCAGATCTATATCCTTCCTCAAGTGAGGCCTCCAGACCTGTATACAGTACTCAAGATGTGGCCTAACCATGGCCTTACACAAAGGGATAATCACTGCCTTCTCCCTGATAGTAAAAGTTCCTGTATATCATTGACAAAACCCCATGAGCTGTCCTGGCAGCATGTCTCACTGCACAATTACCTCCAGGTCTTTTTCATTCTCCGCTACCTTGAGTACCACACAGTTGATAAGTTACTCTGGGGTTACTGCCACCCATGCACAGTACCTTTCCTTTGTCGATGTTAAACTTCAAATGTGATTTCTCAGCCCATTGACCTAATCCAATATTTCCCACTTCAGGACAATTACAAAGTGAAGCTAAGAGATATTTAACCATTTAAATAATTACTGGGTAGATTTCATCTGCATAAATCTACCCAATAGCTTTTACATCTTTAATTCAAAAGACCACTTTCTTTAAGCCAGCCAAGACTGCATCTACCTTCCAAGATATTTCGAAATTTGTACTGGTAGCAAAGAAATATTCTGTTTTTATCATTTAATGTTGGAAGTTATGCAATAGTATGATAATTTTTTAATTCACTCAGTGAAATAATTAGTTTAATTATTGTAGGAAAACTGTTATTATTTACAGTTTTCCTGCTGGTAGCTGAGTAGTCAAATACGAAGATACAAAAGTATAAATGCTTTGAGTGATGATACTTCAATCCAGCATTACTACTAAATTACCAATGGACATTAAGAGCAGGAGATATGAAGAATTACTTGATAAGTACAAGGCAATGTTGAGAAAAAGTTGCAAATTGAGGTTAAATTTGAAAGTGCCTTCAATTCTGCCTAAATACGATAGGAGGAAGAATATCAATCAATTTAGCACTAAAGGGATTGTGCAAAGCTCATCGGGGTAGAATTTTTCTCAACACAGTCTGTGCTTGTTAACAAGAGAGACTGCTTCTACAGGGATGGGATACTATTTGATAAAAAGGGTGCAAGATATTTGCTGATGCTATCAAGCCACTGAGAGGTGGGTCCAAAAACTGCAAGCTTGGGTGTTACACAGAATAATAGATTAACAATAGCCACAGGCAATGGTAAAAGTGATTCTTGCACTGCTTCTATTGGAATTTCAAATCCTGCTGTGAGTCATCATGGAACAAGAAAATACATGGCTTGTATTAGGATAACTAAGAGCAGAAAAAGGTGTGTGTATGCTTGTATTTACACCAATGCTAGGAGCATAGTAAATGACTTTGAAGTACTGGTTCAGTCATCAAATGCAGACTTTGTGGATATATGAGAAGTGATATCACTCAGATATAAAGTATTCAGAATTTTAATATAGGGTGTACAATGTGCACAACAAAGGACAGTATAGGAGGGGTTATATTCTTAGTTAACAAGCACATAAAATCTAAGGCAATGCATCCAGTCGATATGGGTGGCCGGTGTAATGTTTAGTCAGTTTGGTGTGACATAAGCACTGGGAAAGCAAAAGTGAAAGTAGAAATGTGATATAGCCTGAATGGTTCTGATGAGCCAGCAAAAAAAAGAATGTCTTATAATGGGGGAATTTAACTTTCCAGATATTAACTGGACCTTGTGGGTTTATCACTTACACACTAGCAAGACCTTTTGTTGATTTATTGAATGACTGTTTTCTACAGCACCATATTAGAGAGGCAACAAGATACTCTTGACCTGATTATCAGCAGTGATAATTCATGTATTTAGAATCTGCATATTTTTTTTTTGTTTTTTGTTATTTAGTTTTTAGGAGCATTAGCAACTAAGGCCATATTGCTCCGGGAATATGAGGTGGTCATTCCCAGACCTTTCCACATCCTCCGTATTTGGTGGTGACGGGCTCGAACCCCGGTCTAATCAAGAAGCGTGTGCTACACACTGCTGCTTCTTCCCACCTGGCTACGGAGGCGCCAATCTGCATATAAAGGAATCAATAGGTGGCAGTGATCACAGTATTGATATGGGATTTATTTAAGTATATAACTAAGGAAAGGGGTTTTGCTTTCATAAAGGTGACTACATTTGTCTCAAACAGTTTTTAAATTCTATACAGTGGGACCAACTAATGGCATTACTATTAGCAAATTCTAAATGGGGAGCATTCAAGAAAATAATCATGAAAGCTATGACATGTATATCTACATTCACACTCCTCATGTGTGAATGTAGATGCAAAATACTCATTCAGTTTATTTTCTATCTGAGCAGGATCATCAACAATTGAACTATGGATATCAAGTGGACCAATCTGATTCATTCCCTTCCTTTTAGAGTTTACATAAGTAAAGAAGTCTTTGCTGTTTTTCTTAGCATCCTTTGCCAAAGATTTCTCATAATCTGCCTTTGCTTACCTAATTTCTTTTGTGACTTGATTACAGACTAGCATATATCTGCCATAGGCTTCTGTGTCGCCTGATAATTTATATGCATCCCATGCATTTTTCTTCTCTGCCACGAGTCAAATTAATTCATTTGACATGTATTATATATTATGATACATGAAGTAAATATGTTAAAAATAAAATAAAAAAATAAAAATACATTTATTTTGCTTTGGTTGTAGACAATAAAATAAAATTATATATAAACTTAAAATAAAAATGTAAGTAATAAAAATAATAATAATAAAAGAATAACATAAATATTATATAAATTTAACTTGTCTTGCATTGGCTGTAGCAAAATCAGTCATAATATATTTCATATCTAAAGAATCACAAATATCACTTTCTATAGATATTATTGCCAAATTATTTAGTCTTTGTTGATGCATTGTTGAACGGAGGTAATTTTTTATTAATTTTCTTTTCGAAAAAGAACGCTCACAACTAGCTAATGATACGGGCGTTGTTAATGTTATTCTTAATGAAATAAATAAATTAGCAAGTAGAGTGGTTAAATCAGTTTTGATTATAAAACTTAAAATTTCTTGTTGAGTCTGATTCATGGACATAAAATTTTGAAAAATTTGTATTTCATTTGCAAGATCAACAGCAACAATATCTTTTGGACATTCCTCATTGGTAGCATCTGATAACTGTAATTCTAAATCTGAACAATGTTTTAAAATTTCATACATTGTGAAAAATTAGTAAATTAATAAGAGGAGTTTACCTCAATATAGTACGTGGAACACTTCCGTATGATACCCTCCAGAAATTAAAACGGAAAAAACGAAAAAATCGACAACTTACCGGTACATTAAAGTAAAATATAAATAATTAAATAATTAAAGTAAAATATAAATAATTAAATAATCAATTTAACACAATTCAAAATCAATTCAAAACAATTAAAATTCAAATTGAATTTTATATGAATATTTTCGTTAGATTCTTTTAATTGCGTTAATTTGAATTTTAATTGTTTTGAATTGATTTTGAATTGTGTTAAATTGATTATTTAATTATTTATATTTTACTTTAATTATTTAATTATTTATATTTTACTTTAATGTACCGGTAAGTTGTCGATTTTTTCGTTTTTTCCGTTTTAATTTCTGGAGGGTATCATACGGAAGTGTTCCACGTACTATATTGAGGTAAACTCCTCTTATTAATTTACTAATATTATTATCAACGTAGAACATATTGAGTATTACAGCTCTGATTCATACTATCTAATTGTGAAAAATTAAAATTGTTATTGGGTCACTTTTCATTTTTTTTTTTCTTTTTCTGTATTCATAACCAGAGAGTCATTTCCTTCTGTCAGACATCTGAGAAATATTGAAAAAAAAAGTTTTACATTTAAAATTCATTATTTCTTAATATAAAAGACAACAAAACACATTCTTTGATACATTGAACTTTTAGACTCCTTAGTCTTTGCCATCTAACTTTTAGTGTTTACAGAACATTGGTCTTTATCACCTCTTAGTCTCTGCCACACCTTAGTCATTGCTGTCCTAGTGCAGTACACCACTTGCACCACCGAATTGGCACGGCTCTGAATTCAAGGAAAACTAGACAAATTATTGGAAGTTATCGACAGGTGAAATGGGGTTTTATTTCATTTTATTTATTTTTTTTTTTTTGGCTGATGCTGTATAAGCTTGCTTTCTTGCATCATTTGCCATTACTAATATAAATACTACTGTTAAATATGTATCTGATATTTAATATTATCTATCTTTATATCTTGTAGATCTCTTATCCTCTGACCTTATGTGGTTTTTTAACTAGATTTTGAAGACAGAACACATCATAATATAATTTTTCTAAAGCAATTCATTTTTCTTCTTTCAATGTTTTCCTTTTTTTTTATTTCTTCTTGTTTCAATGTTTTTATTGCATGATATGAAATTGGTCTGAAGATTTTTGATTTCATTTTGGCACAGAATTTTATAAGTTTTTATATGATAATTGCTAACAGATAAATTTCCTAGAAATTTTATTATTAGGTCAAGTTCATATGAAAGAAATAATATATTTCAAAAACAAACTTTTTTTTTTCTTTGCATTCAATACAAAACAGTCAAAGTTTCTCTTTTTGACACTAGTTTTGGCAATTTTTACTGAAGTTTATACATAATATAAGATGGCCACAGATCACCTTTGCATAGCATAAATTTTTAGTGAATGCATATAAACATTTTAGTAGTAGTAGTAGTAATAGAGGCATGTGATGCAAGAAAGCAAGCATATGAGCTTATGTAGCATCAGCCAAAAAAAAATAAAAAGAAAGAAAGAAAAACAATTTCACACAACCATTGCCTCTAAAAGTTTGTCCAGTTCCTCCTTGAATTTATTATGCTATCAACTTCCACAACAGCCGATGGAAGTTTGTTCCAGCAATTAACCACCCGCTGGCTAAAGGCAAATTTCCAGACATCTATTCTACAACTGTCTTTCCCCAATTTGAATTTATGCCCACTCAGATTCATAATCTGAGCAGGCAGAAGAACTGTAAGTTTAATTGTTTTGTTCCCTAAAGTAAACCCTATAGTTTGAGAGTTTAAGAAATATATTAATGAATAAATATAATTTAATGAAGCTATTTCTGATTTTGTGCAACAACGGACCAACAGAGATTGCTAAATTTCTTGTAACTGGCATGCAATAAATAAATTTAAACGGCATTACTAGCATGTGAGATGTACACTCAGTGGACAGAAATCATGGCATACCTACCTAGTAATGGGTAGGCCCACCTTTCGTCTAGATAAGGGCACTCACGGTGAGGTATTGAGTCCACTAGTTCATGAAAGCATTCCACAGGTATTTCCATCCATTATTGCTCCACCACCGTCCATGATTCCGTCATCTATCCTTGCACAGAAGTAGACTGAAAAGTAATTATGACATGACGTGAAAGAACCAACTGTGGTTAAATAGCTGTTTCAAATATGGTTAGGTCTCACATTCTGGAGAAGATTGAAACCTGGTTTTTTGTATTGTGCAATAAACCAAAAAGTTTCACATGCTTTTTCAGTAAGAACTATTTTACTATTTTCCAGTAAAACAGTTTTCAAAAATTTTTTTTTTCAAACTCGTATCAAAAAAAAGTTTTGTGTAAAACTTAGTAAAGTAGAATTTTGTTCCACTGACAGGTGCATCATACTTGCTCCTGCAATTTTCCAGTTTGTTCTACAATTAACAAAAATATCTCAAATTTTCAATACAAAAATTAAAGGAAACACTTTTTTTTGGAGATAGATTGAGTTTTAGCCCATTGGAGAAGACCACTCAGATTCATAATTAAGTCTTTCCTAGTACAGGCATCCCTTTTCATATATCACCAAACGTGTTTCCTATCTTTGGTCTGTTTCAGAAAATGTGATGCCTTTTTATTAGGAGTGGTCACCATACTTAGACAAAGTATTCCAAGTGCAGTCTACAGTTGCTTCAACTGTCAGTGGGATTATGACTATCCTACCTCTACAAACAAATTTTTGATAAATCACTAATAGGACACCATGGGCCTTCCTTGCTATCAGTCTACACTGCTCAAAGAACATATCCAACTGTAGCATAATACCAAAATCCCTTTTTCTTCCTCTACTGTTCTAATTCAATCCTACAAAGTGTATAACTCATTTTGGGGTTGATATTCCTCAAGTGTCTAGCTTTGAAAACAGTAACCTCCTCCATTGCAGCTTAGTCAGCACAATAAATTGCTGACTGATACCTTGCATATTGCTACATTAAAACATACAAATTATAATGTCAAAATCAATAATAAAATTACCAAGTACACAATTTTAAATTATTACTTGCATTTATTCCACCCACTAAAAGTCCACCAGGTGCCTGATTATGTTAAAAACCTTTTACATGCACAGTGGTGAGTTAATAATCTTTGTGAGGGAGTAAAAAGAAAGCTATCAAAGTCTGTATTAATATTAGTACTGGCCATATAGTATAAGGAAACCTAAGGCTTATGCTGCACCAGCCAAAAAAAAAAAAAAAAAAAAAAAAAAGAGTAAAATAATAATAATAATTAAATAGTTAAATAATTAAGACAACCTATGCATTTCCCTCCTCCCATAGGTAACTATCCAGCTGACTTTTGAATTTTCCCAAACTGTCCCAAATTTCCCAAACTATGTAGGTAGCTTATTCCAGTAATTTATAACTCAACGGCTAAAATAAAACTTCCTGCAATCCAGTTTAAACATCTCTCCCTGTAACCTGAATTTATGGCCCCTAGCCTAGAATCATTTATAATCGTGAAAATTTCATCCTCATTCATTTCACTATTACCTCTAAGAGCCTCAAACACCTAAATCAAGATATCTGGTTTCCAAGCTGTGCAACTCACATATTTGAAGTCTTTCCTCATAAGGACACTCTTTTGCCAATCTTACCATGTGAGTTACCCATCTCTGGACCCTTCTGGGAAGCACGCTGTCTTTTTTCTCCACACTTGGACACAGTATTCCAAGTGTGGTCTAACAATAGCCTTATAAAATGGGATTATGACATCCTTATCTCTACTAGAAAATGTTCGATAAATTATTGATAGGATACCATGGGCCTTCCTTGCAACCTGTCTACAATGCTTGGAGAATTTCATGTCTGACCATATCATAACTCCTAAGTCCCTTTCTTCCACTACTGACTTCGGTTCAACTCCACCAAGTGTATGTTATTTTGGGGTTACGGTTCTCCAGGTGTAAGACTTTGCATTTTGCTGAATTAAAGTACAGCTGCCACTTTTCTCACCATCCCTGAAGTCTATCTAGGTCACTCTGAAGAAGCTCTGCTTGGCAGTGATCATAAACTACTCTACTAATCTTTACATCACCTGCAAATTTAGATATCATGCCCTCTATGGCTTCATCGATATCATTTATAAAAATCAAAAACAACAGTAGTCCTAATACTGATCCTTGGGAAACTCCACTTCTTACATCACCCCAATCTGAGGAATAACCATTTATCACAACCCTCCGTCTCCTGCTCTGAAGCCATCTTATGGAGAATACATCTATGGATTCTCCCTGTGATTCCAACCTGTTCCAGTTTATAAAGTAACCACTCATGTGGGACTGAGTCATATTCTTTGCTGAAATCCAAATAAACAATGTTGAAATTATTCCCTAAATCCAGCTCATCAGAGATCCTGTCAAAATAGCTAACCGGATTTATTAAACATGATTTTCCCTTTATGAAACCATGCTGAGTATCCTTCAGAATTCCATTTCTAGCTAAATGAACCCAAATTCCACCCTTGATCATTGCCTCCATGATTTTCCCTACTACTGAAGTTAGACTGACCAGTCAGTAATTTCCCACTTCACTCTTGGAATCGCCCTTGTGTATTGGAGATACATTGGCACTTTTCCAATCCAACAAAATCACTCCTGAGTCCAGTGATGCTCTCATAATTAGCCTCAATGGTTCAATGCACTCACTTGCCGCCTCCTTTAAGATTATAGGGTATATGCCATCAAGCCCAAGAGTCTTACTGGCCTGTAGGCTCGAAAGTTTTTTCATTAAATAATCATGTGAAATTTCAATATTATTAATTAAATATTTTTCAACTTTGCTCCTATAATTTCTCTTAGACATAAATGGTTTTTCTTCTATAAACATGGATGCAAAGTAACTGTTGACTTTATCTGCAACATCAACTGGGGTATCTAATATAATCCCACATCCATTCCATAAGGGTCCGATCTGGTTTGTCCTTCTCTTTGCATTTATATATGTGAAGAATTCCTTATCCCCACTCTTTGCTCTCTTTGCCAGCGATTTCTCATGTTGTTGTTATTTGGTTTTTAGGAGCATTAGCAACTAAGGCCACATTGTTCCGGGGATATGCGGTGGTCATTCCCTGACCTTTCCACATCCTCCATATTTGGTGGTGACGGGCTCGAACTCCGGTCTAATCAAGAAGCGTGTGCTAAGCACTGCTGCTCTTTCCCATCTGGCTAGGGAGACGCCTCCGATTTCTCATAATTTGCCTTTGCCAGCCTAACCTATTCTGTAGCACTATTAAAGATCACTTTGTGGCTTCAGTACTTTTTATTGCCTGTAACTTTTCCGTGCCACATTTTCTGCTCAAGTAATCTGGAAACTTCATTATTCATCCAACTTGGAATTCTGTTCGTAGAGTATTTTTTTAATGGTATATACACATTCAAGGTTTCTGTGATTACTGTTTTCAAGGTATACCATAATTCAATTGTATTCGCTCTCTGTCCGATATCCAATAAAGTGTAATACCTTACACTTTGTTGGATTAAAGCATAGCTGCCATTTTTTGGACTATCCCTGAAGTTTATCTAGGTCACTCAGAAGAAGCTCTGCTTCGCAGTGATCATTAACTACTCTATTAATCTTTGCATCATCTGCAAATTTAGACATGCCCTCTATCCCTTCATCAATGTCATTTAAGAAAATCAAAAACAACAGTGGTCTCAATACTGATCCTTGGGGAAACCCCACTCTTTACATTAACCCAAGAATAACCATTTATCACAATCCTTTGCCTTCAGCCTTGAAACCATCCATCTAAGAATTTTCTGTGATTCCAACTTGTTTCAGCTTATAAAGTAACCACTCATGTGGGACTGAGTCTAATGCTTTGCTGAAATCTAAATAAACAGTGTTGAAATTATTCCCTAAATCCAGCTCATGAGCAATCCTGTCAAAATAGCTAACCAGATATTTTGACAGGATACCTAATAATTAAACATTATTTTCCCTTTACAAAACTTTCCTTTACAGACAAGGAAGTCTCCGGCTTTTGCTTCACTGGCCAGAAAATAATGAGGACAGAAAACCATGCTGTGTATCCTTTAGAATTCCATTTCTACCTAAATGATCCTGAATTCCACTCTTGATCATTGCCTCCATGATTTTCCCTACTACTGAAGTTAGACTGACCAGTTGCTAAACCCTTCGAACAGCCTTATGTATTGTTGATACATAGACATTTTTCCAATCCAACGGAATCTCTCCCGAGTCCAGTGATGCTCTCATAATTAGCCTTAATGGTTCAATACACTCACTTGCCACCTCTCTTAAAACCCAACAGCCTTGCTTGCCTGTAGGCTCAAAAGTTTTTTCATTAAATAATCATGTGCAATTTCAATATCATTAATTACATATTTTTCAACTTCACTCCCATAATTTCTCATTGACATAAAGGGTTTTTCTTCTGTAAATATTGATGCAAAGTAACTGCTGAGTTCATCTGCAACATCAGCTGAGGTATATTACTATCCCATGTCCATTACATAAATGTCCAACCTGATTTCTTCTTCTCTTTTTTGCATTTATATATCTGTCAGTGAAATGAAGGTAGAAAGTGTGTTTAGAAAGTGGCTACAACAGCCATATTACTTCAAAATGATGGATTAGTTGCAGATATGTTGGGGGTATATGTATGTTTTAATACGGGGTAGATGGATGGATGGTCCCTGCAAACAATTATGGGGGGGGTGAAGAAGGAATAGCGTCTTCTATTGCGAGAAGCTGTGACTGCTATAAAGGCTCATTATTAAGTTGTATTTACATAATTAAATTTTCTTCCTTAATCAATAACCTCCCCCAATATAGTTATGGCTTTATCTATGTGTCTTGTGGCTTTGTTTAGAACCAGGTTTCGTATACCCTCAACATAACAGATGAGATGGATAACCCATTTTTCTATTATATCGCGGTTTGAACCTGTTTTGAAGAATTTAATTAATTATTATTTTTCCTTCCCTAGCGCAATAGTTTTAATTGAACTTAATCAACCCCAGGTGATTACTGATGTGAGCTGAAGTCAGCAATGAGGCAGTATTGGCAACAAAAACAATCATTTATTACTATATATATATATAAACACATTACAAAAGAAAAATACACGTATACCTCACTCTCGCTCTCCCAGCATTCATCTTCTTATTAAAATTAAAAGTTATTATAATTTCATTTAAACCATTTAAGTATATACTGATTTAACATTACTGCGATTCCTTGTAGTTACATTCCTCTTACAAGGGCCATGCAGTTAATATAACAATCTATAATATCCATAAAACATATATATATTTGGCTATTTGCCCTTGTTAAATATCAACTGGATACCAACATCTCTTTCACCCTTTGCTCCTCTGTTTAACTTTAAGACAGTTAATATTTCAGACATTTAATATTTAAAACATTTAATATTTGTGAACGTTTAACGTTTAAGACATTAATATTTTAAGTACATACATTGAATCACCAAACCTTTATGTTAACCAGTTGATATTCAGGGTACCTATACTACTGTACCGCGACATATAATACAACTCATGTGTAACATACATAAAAACATAGAAAGAAATCAACTAAGAAAGGAATCATCTTTTAAAACTGTGTCACCGTAATATTCCATTTAAACAATCTCTCGTTCTCATACATACATGATGAAACATTTCAGCTTACCATTCTCCTGTATCTTTTCCCTTGTTTCTTCGAGCTTTCTCCTTCTCAGAGCGTTTCCCTCTGCTTGTTTATGCTGCCTGGAAACTACTTGGTTTCTTCAATACAATTTGCACTGGCGCAGTTTTTACTAGATAGCGTTTTTTTCACTATAACCAAAAATCGCGACTCTTTAAATCTTCTATCTAAATCGAACTATTTTTAATTCTTCTCTCTTGAACTTTCTAATTTCCCTGATTCTAAATCTTCACACTCCTTATTATTTCCATCATATCTATTATTATGTGTCGATTCTCCTCCTCTGTTTTTATATCAGGGTCAAACCCCTTTTGCATTTTTTTTTTCCATCGCTTGTCTCATTGGATGCTCTAGTTCCAAGGCCAAAAATCTTAGGTGGTCCGAGTATCATGTCATGGTCAAAGAATCTGTTGACTCTTCTTCTAAACCACTTAATGAGCAACAAACCCTAGGTACATCATGATTTTCTTGGTTGCTAAGAAGGCGTTGCCGACGATGATGTTACTTTTGACCATCTTTGGGCAAGCAAGAATGTTATCCAATATCACGATCATTGAGAAAGAGCTCAAGGTATCTTGTTGTTTATGTGGGGAAGACAATTTTTCCCCTGCTGTAGCATCCGGAGTGCTTGTGTGTTTACAAGGGAAGACACTTTTCCCGTGACCTTACTGACCTTACAGCGGAAGCTTTTACCGCTGTACTGTACTGTACATGGCTTTCTCCTAAGCAAGGTTACGAGTGGGCTGGGTCTTTAGAAGATATTTAATATCTTAATTCTAATTTTGAAAAATATTTGTTTGCTTTTACTGGTTTCTATCTTTGTTGATGGTATTGCAAATTTTATGAGTTTTAACGCGACAAAATAAATATCAGCAATTAGGGAAACCAGACTAATATTTAATTTATCAATTACTAAAGATTTGATTTATCCGAAAAGAGAAAGGTGGGATTTATACCACTTGTAACAGATATGATGTGATCTTAAAAATATTAACTAAAGTTTAATGCTTCTAAATTTAAGATTTAAGGGATTAGAAGTAATTTGGGATGAAAGGACTTGGCTGATACAATACAATCAGATGTGAAATTTACCATGCAATGCAAATAGGTGACTATGAAGTCATACAGTGTCTTGGCTATATGTTATAGATCTTTGCAAGCAGAGAGAAGGTTGTCATTTGTAATATCATATTATTTAGATCTGGAGGCGGCACCTAAAAATTAACTTCTAGGAGGGTTCAAAGAAAAATGACCACTTTGGTAGGGGTACTAATTGATGTCCATATGAAGAATGAGAATGGCTTAGAAGAGAGAACTAATTGGCACAAGTGGCATGCACTGGAAAATATACCAGATCACAGCCACCCTACAAATAGTTATTCATTTAATTTTTGTTTGAAGACTAATTTGTTTTATGGCCTATCAGCCATCTCTAGTTGTGAAAAGAGTAATCTCCTCCATGGCAGATTAGTTGGCACAATACATTACCATCTGCTACCTGCATGGAGAGGTCAATTTCTGAAATCTTTTTCAATTGAGGACGTTAAAAATTCCTTTTACAGTCCTCTTCAATCCATGACCTGAAAAATTTAAAATAAGAAAAACAGGCATCTTCTGATTTAAAACTCAGGCATTATTTAATATACTGTTAATATACTGTAATATACTGTTAATATACAGTTTAATATACTGTTTACTGGGCCCAACCAGGCATTCCTCCCCCCCCATTTCCCAGTTTGTTAAAATTTCACTTTAAGTAACTGTTAAGAAATTTTAAGTTTCATGGATTTTGTGCTATTTCCTAAACCACTAAATAACATACATATATATTTCATATATATACATTTCATTTCTATCAGACAGTCAAGTGACCTAATTTTTTTTTTTTATCATTATCTAAGCACAGCACAGCACGGAGTCCAACGTCATAAAACACAGTTCATATGATGGTTCATATGAAATTCTATGGGTCTGGGAGTCACCAATGCCTTACAGCTGTAACTGAGGATATGAGACAAAACTGACTGTTTCTTCAATTTTATTAGGATTTTCAGGTGCTGTCTTTGCCATGTCCATCTGTCCATCTATATGTAATAGCTCAACTCATGGTAAAAGGATTGTTATCAGATTTTGTTTTCTATTTTTTTTTTTTTTTAATAAGATTTGTCAAGACATCTCAAATTATATTAAAACTGGAAAAACAGAACTCTAGGCAGCAATTATTATTTCTCTTTTTTGTACATATATCCATACACCACATACTGTAGCTGAAGCACTGGATATGTTCCTTGCCATGTGCCAAATAAATAGGCAATATGGCAGCAGCATAGAGGAGAATATGAAGTAGTTGCTTTTTGATGAGAACCCTTTTTTGTTATCAATTTACTAAATGAGGTCTGGAGGCCTCATTTTAGGAAGGATGTAGAGCTGTTGGAGTAATTACAGAGAAGGGCAACGAGATTGGTAAGAGGAACAATGGGGTGCTCTTACCAAGAAAGGCTTCAGTTTTGTAAATTGCAGCATCTGGAGAATAGGTACCTGCAACACGATCTGATTGAGGTATTTAAGGCTTTGAATAGAGCGAGCAAGTTCAACGCTGATGGAATTCTTCCTCTTGCTCTGACTATACACACAAAGGGGAATAAATAAAAATTCAGGAAGGATGGTTGAAAAACAGTGTGGAAGGTTGCCTTTAGCCAAGGTGATTGATTTCTGCAAAAAGATTCCATCTCATGTGGAACTTTGACAACTTGAATAAATTCAAGGAAGAACTAGATAAACTGTTACAGAGGATAAATAGGTGAAATGGGATTTGATTTTTTTTTTTTTTTTTGTGTTGTATAAGCTTGCTTTCTTGCATCATTTCACACTACTAATACTAATATATAAATCACAAATTATTATTATTTGTTTATTATATTAATCACAGTATGAACATGGAATAAGTGTTATCTTTTAATTTTATTAAAATCCAGGAGGAAATAAGTAAAGTAATACAAAATGTTGGGTGAATAGTTGTGAGGTCATTGACTTTAGCATTAGCATTAGTAGAGGCACATGATGCAAAAAAGCAAGTTTATAAAGAATCAACCAAAAATAATCCCAATTTCATCCATCCATTGGCTCCAAAAGTTTGTCCACGTCTTCCTTGAATTTATTTAAGCTATCAACTTCCACAGCGACAGATGGAACTTTGTTCTAACAATCAACCACCCACTGACTAAATGAAAATTTCCACACATCAATTCTACAACTGTCTTTCCTCAATTTAATTTTATGCTTTCTTAGTTGCATAAAATCTGAGCAAGATGAAGAATCCCATCAGCATTACACTTGCTCAAACCATTCAAGGCCTTATACACCTCAATCAGATCACCTTGCAGGTGCCTAGTCTCTAGATGCTGCAACTTGTAGAACTTAAGCCTTTCTTGGTAAGAGCAACCCTCACCAATCTCTTTGCTCTTCTCTGTACTCATTCCAGAAGCTCTACATCCTTCCTAAAATGAGGCATCCAGGCTTCATTTTAAGCTATCAACTTCAACAGCGACAGATGGAACAAAGTTCCATCTGTCACTGTGGAAGTTGATAGCTTGTATGAGTACTCATACAAGTACTCATGAGTACTCCAATTGTACACATTGGAGTACTCCATTTATAAGGCTCTGAGAGGGATTAGTAAAATAAATGAAGGTGGAGTTCTCACTGTTCTAAAAAATTTCCAGATCTGGGTATCAAAATTCAAATTACTGGATTTGAGCTTTAGATTATATTGTAGAAATTTCTCTTTAACCACGAGTCATTGATTCTGGAACAAATTGCCATCGCAGGTAGTTGAGGCTGACAGTTTGAATAAATTCATAAGTAAACTGGATACTTACCTGTGTGAAGAGGAAAGCATATAATTTGTATTTTCTTATCTACTTGGTTGTTGTTGTTTTTGTTTTTTTTTTTGCCTATGCAGCAAAAGCCTGTGGCTTACTTGCATTATATGGCGAATGCTATTACTATCTGATATCCATTAAGCCTAAACCTTAAACAGTATTTCTTAGTTGGTATGAAAAGCCTAGTAGCTTCTATGATTAATTCCACGAATGATTCCCATTTAGAATTTGCTGATGATAACATCATCAGCTGGTCCCACTGTATAGAATTTAAAAACTGTCTGAGACCACTGTAGTCACCTTTATAAAAGCAAAATCCCTTCCCTTTACCCCTGATGGTAGATGCATCTTTAAGTATATCCCAAATCAGTACGGCGCCTCCGTAGCCAGGTGGGAAGGAGCAGCAGTGTGTAGCACACACTTCTTGATTAGACCAGGGTTCGAGCCCATCACCGCCAAATACGGAGGATGCGGAAAGGTCAGGGAATGACCACCGCATATCCTGGAGCAATATGGCCTTAGTTGCTAATGCTCCTAAAAAAAAAAAAAAAACAAACAAATCAGTACACTGTGATCACACCACCTAGGGGTTCCTCTATTTGCAGATTCTTAATGCATGAATTATCAATTCTGATAATCAGATCAAGAGTATTACTTCCTTTGGTTGCCTCTAGAACAACCCCCATAGAAAACAATCATTCAATAAATCCACAAAAGTCTCGTTAGTGTCCAAGTGATCAACCCATATGTTCCAGTCAATATCTGGGAAGTTAAAATCCCCATTATAAGACATTATGATTTACTTGCCCAATCTATTACTCTGTACAGTTATCATATATGCAGTGAAGCGAAAACAATTACTTTTATATATTATTAATTAAATAATTGGTAACAAACCGTTTAGTTATTTACTTTTCACTTCTATTAATCATGAAAGAATAACAAATGCAGTTAATTTATTTCTTAAATTTTATTATCATGTTATTGAATGAATCTGAAATATTAGCATTAGCATTAGCATTAGTAGAGGCATATGATGCAAGAAAGCAAGCTTATTCAGCATCAGCCAAAAAAAATAAATAAATAAAAATAAAAAAACACAGACCACTCCCATTTCACCCCTCCGTTCGTTCGAAATACCTGTCCAGTTGAGCTTTAAATTTGTTTAGGCTATCAACTTCAACAACAAGTGATGGAAGTCGGTTCCACCAACCAACCACCCGCTGGCCAAAGGCAAATTTCCGCACATCTATCCGACATCCGTCCTTCCTCAATTTGAATTTATGCCCTCTGAGGTGATTATTCTGAGAAAGATGAAGAATCCCATTGGCATTGAGCATGCTCAAACCATTCAAAGCCTTATACACCTCTATCAGATCACCTCGCCGGTGCCTAGTCTCCAGACTCTGTAATTTGCAAAACTTAAGCCTTTCTTCGTAAGAGCAACCCTTTGTTCCATTTACTAATCTTGTTGCCCTTCTCTGTACCCGTTCCAGCAGCTCTACATCCTTCTTGAAATGAGGCCTCCAGACCTGTATACAGTACTCAAGATGTGGCCTAACCATTGCCTTATACAAGGGAATAATCACCTCCTTATCCCTGCTAGAAAAATTCCTGTATATCATTGACAAGACACCATGAGCTACTCTTGCAGCTCGTCTGCACTGCTCAGAGAACTTCATATCTGCCTGCACAATTACCCCCAGGTCCTTTTCATTCTCCACCACTGTCAGTGTAGTACCGCAGAGTTGATACATTGCTCTGGGGTTACTGTTACCCATATGTAGTACTTTACATTTGTTTGTGAGGCGCCTCCGTAGCCAGGTGGGAAGGAGCAACAGTGCGTAGCACATGCTTCTTGATTAGACCGGGGTTCGAGCCCGTCACCACCAAATACGGAGGATGTGGAAAGGTCAGGGAATGACCACCGCATATCCCGGAGCAATATGGCCTTAGTTGCTAATGCTCCTAAAAACCAAATAACAACAACAACAACAACTTTACATTTGTCAATGTTAAACTTCATTTGCCACCTCTCAGCCCATCTGTTCAACCTTTCCAGATCCTGTTGCAGCAGCATAGCGTCAGTAGTGTCCTTAACGACCCTGCCAACCTTTGTATCATCTGCAAACTTAGACATTAAACTTGATATCCCATCATCAATATCATTCATAAACACCGAAAACAACAATGGACCCAACACTGAACCTTGAGGAACTCCACTAATAACATTAGTCCACGTTGAGCAGTGTCCATTGATTACCACTCTCTGTCTTCTGCCACTCAACCATCCCCTTATCCATAGCAGCAATTTGCCTCCAATGCCACACTGCTCCAATTTGTGCAGCAGTCTTCCATGTGCAACAGTATCAAAAGCCTTTCTAAGATCCAAATATATAATATCAAAGTTATTCCCTGCATCCAGTTCTTTTGTGACTACATCATAGTATCCAATCAAATTGGTCAGGCAAGACCTGCCCTTAACAAAACCATGCTGCGTCTGAGCTATAACTGAATTCTTGTCTAGATGATCCTGCAGTGCTTCTTTAACCAGTGCCTCCATTAATTTACCTGGAACAGAAGTTAAACTAACAGGTCTATAATTACTTGTGTCAGCCTTTGATCCTCCTTTGTGAATTGGGGTTACATTTGCACATCTCCAGTCTATGGGTACCTCCCCTGAGTCCAAAGAAGCTCTCATAATTATGGCTAGGGGTTTGCATACTTCCTTTGCTGCCTCCTTTAATATAACTGGATAGATCCCATCCACCCCAGGTGCCTTTTTTATGTTTATCCTCAACAATCTCTCCTCCACTTCCCTCTCAGTTATTACAAAATCATCCAGCTCACTGCCAATGTTTACTTTACCTACATCATTCTCCATCCTGAATAACTCCTCATGCGTGAATGTAGATGCAAAATACTCGTTTAGATTGTTAGCCACCTGAGCAGGATCCTCAACTGTTGAACCATCAATATCCAGTGGACCAATCTGATTCATCCCTTTCCTTCTCGAGTTCAAGTATGTAAAGAACTCCTTTCTGTTTTTCTTTGCATCCTTTGCCAAGGATTTTTCGTAGTCTGCCTTTGCCTGCCTAATCTCCTTTGTGACTTGGTTACAGACCAACTTATATCTATCATAGGCTTCCATGTCACCCATTAATTTGTATGTATCCCATGCATTTTTCTTCTCTGCCACATGTCTCATTAGTTTATCTGACAACCATTTAGGCCTAAACCTTGAACAATATTTCTTAGTTGGTATGTAAAGCCTGGTAGCCACCAAGATTAGTTCCTTGAATGCTTCCCATTTTGAGTTTGCTGTTGGTAACATCATCAGTTGGTCCCACTGTATAGAATTTAAATACTGTCTCAGACCATCATAGTCGCCTTTACGAAAACAAAAACCCTTCCCTTTACCTCTGATGGTAGTTACCTCTTTGAGTAAATCCCACTTCAACACACTGTGATCACTGCCACCTAGTGGTTCATTTATCTGCAGGTTCTTAATGCATGAAGAATCACTACTGATAATCAGATCAAGAGTATTGCTCCCTCTTGTTGCCTCACGAACATGCTGATGTAGAAAACAATCATCCAATAAATCCACAAAAGCCTTGCTAGTGTGCGAGTGACCAACCCACAAATTCCAGTCAATATCTGGGAAATTAAAATCCCCCATTATAAGACTCTCTGATTTACTGGCCCACTCTATTTCCCTGTACAATATATTATTATACTCATCAGAGTCATTAGGCCTATAGCACACTCCTACTCTCAATTTTGATTTCCCTATGCTTATGTCACACCAAATTGACTCGACACTGCCCTGTCCATCGATGTCAACTGGCTTCACTTCCTTTGACTTTATGTGTTTCTTAATTAATAGCATAACCCCTCCTCCCCTCCTGTCCTGTCTATCCTTTCTATATACATTGTATTCCCCAAATTCCAGTTCCGCATTACCTACATCTGCGTGACACCACGTCTCTGATATCCCAACAATATCTGCCTTTGATGTTTTGAGCAATACCTCAAATTCATCAAATTTATTTACCAAACTCCTAGCATTGGTGTACACGCAGGTATACATGCACCTGTTTCTATTCTTAGCTACCCTAACACAACCCATGTGTTTACTTGTAACGCAATGACTACCAGCTCTGGGAAGTTAAAATCCCCAAAATCCCCATTATATAACACACTGCATACATTACGTAACTTGTATATTTTAATTTCTGCTCATTCTGACATATTATTTAATCTATATCCTCTCCCCGATTATAGGAGTCTAGGTTGTGCAAGCTGTCAAGCTGTGTCAAGAAAAATTCTACTCCATTTAACTTTTGTACAATTGTCTCAGGTTGAAACTGACTGATGTAGCTTGGACTATAAACTTCATCCTATCTTGCTTTGTAAAATTTTTTGACATGTTCACATTGAACCCTAACTCAAGACTTTTTCTTTATGTATAGCATATGTGTAACAAATTTAATTTATTTGGAGTGCTGCCATTAAGTGGACCTTCTCTGGGCTGGAGTCAACAATCATGGTATTCTCATCTGAATAAATTTCCCACATTAAGTTGGATAGCAAAATCACAGCGTTAAGGTTTTACTTTTTTTTTTTCTTAATAAATACTCCAAATATGATAGGTATCAGAACTATGAAACTTAATATCATGCACAGATTGAAGGCTGAGAAGACAAAATATATTTGTTGACATGAGACTTCAATTTCTGTAGATCATAATTTTTGGAAAATAGATGTGAAAGAAGGTTGCTCCAGAAAACAGAAGTAGAATGTAAACAAAGAGGAGGAAAAGCTGATTCTGTGAGTTTTGGAGTTGGACAGGGAATGGATATTGACTGGTTATGGAATGTGTTCAGAGTGGTTTGGAAGAAAGTAGGTGAATTACAGATGCCAATTCAGAAGAACAGTGTTTATGGAAGTATTTATAAAAGGCATGCAACAGAAACTAAACATTCATGAGGCAGAGAGTAGAAACATTTTGCAAGAGATGAGTAATTAATTAACCTGACTACCCTCTTTTGAATAGTTAAAAAGCGGGGCGATTTTGGAACATCACCCCCCCCACCAGATGTGGGAACAACATTCCATGGTAAGGTAGATTTGAGATTTGTACAGTATGAGGAGTAGTTTAGAAGAAAAGTAATGCCAAGAGCAAAAAAGAAAACCCAGTTTTTTAGATGCAAAGGAAGAAATATTTGTGATGTGCTTATGCCAAGAGAGATTAGAAGATCACATATCTCTAACAGACATAGTAATCTTGTCTAGAAGTCTGAGTGTGATAAAATATAAAAATAGGAGAAAAGGTGTTCTCATTTAAATGAACTTCCTACATTAAGTAGGCTAGCAGAACTAACAGTTAGAGTTTCAAACACCCAGGTAAAAATTCCGGACTTCAAACATCAGACAGTTATGTATATAACCAATTTTTTTCTGAAACTATTGTAATAGTCCAGTAAATGCTGCTTAACTAAATTACTTAGTGGATGGTACAATAAGTCATTGATGTGTCTAAAGCATGAAAACAATGGAAGAAATTTTAGTAGTCTTGCTCACATTGGTATGGTTAGGTATACAAAACAGGCTGGAGGGAAGAGGTGTGCTAGGAAGGAGACATAGCCTAGTTTTTTTTTTTTTTTTGTTTTTTTTCTGATTTAAATTTTAATTTACTGTAGTTGTAGAAAGATTGGAGTGTGGTGGAAATAAAATTAGAAAAGATTTATGGGGCATTGTAATTTTTTATATTTCATAACATGTGAGACTATGTATGAGCACGTTTCCTGTTTTGTGGACAAACAAACACTGTGCAAATATTTCCACTACACAAAAGAAAGCATGGGTGTCCCGCATTGTATTTCATGCTTTTTGTTTTACAAATGTTTCTTCTAGTAAAAAGTTTCCAATTTCAAAATTATAAAATGCGCACGTAAATGCAAAATATCAATTTCAAAAAGTTGAAGCAGGAGCTCTTATTACCTTCCTCTGCCAATGCACAAAAAGTACTGCTCAAGAGAAGAAGAAGCAAGACTTTGAAGCTTAACTACATGGCAAAAACTAATGATGGCGAGAAACTTCACTACTTCAGAAGTCACAGTCATGCTGTTTGTGACTAACAGCATGACTAAGTAATTGATGTAAGTAATTGAGTGGGAAGAAACTGAAAATTCAGAAAATAACATATGTACGTGTTTTCATTACATGTTTGAAAATGACTTTTCATTATGATATTCAAAAAAAAATACATAAAATAGAATTGTTTCCACTTAATTTAGTCATGCTTGGGACTAATCTAAATTAAGTTAATAACATTGGCTGCAAAAGTCATTGTTTTAATTAACAAATCATTTAATTAATATTTTTCTAAACACTTTTTTGAAATTTAAATAAAATTTTGTAACACTCATTTACTATAATTAAAGTTGCTTTTCTATCAGTCTAAAAATAAAAAAAAATTATGTTATTATTATGTACCCTAAACCAGTAGTTTCCACAAATTCCGCAGGGGCATTTTAGAAATTTGTGCATGTGTGTGTTATGGGGGTTTAATGGTGCATAAGCTGCTGTGGCTATAATGTGCCTAAGAAATTTGTGCAGATGTGTGGTTTGTCTGAGAGCTATTACTGCAAAACCCAACATTTGTAAACTAGCTGAGTCACATCAGACTTGAGAATATCATTAGAATTTCTTTTTTCTTTTCTTATTTTTTTAAATATAATTATATTATATAAAATTTATTTCATTTATGTATATTTCTATTATATATTATATTATAAATACAATTTTTATATTTCCTTATCTACTAATGACTTCTATAGATATGACATAAACATGACTACAGAAGAATAATTAGATAAAATCTGTTAATAGTCATTAAATCACTGTACTGGAAATTGGTTAAATACAATATACCAAATAGTTCTTAATTTGTTTTATTTTGGCAGCAAACTTTAGAAATTCAAGGATACATTATCAAAAAAATACTCATACATTTGTATACATAATAAATATTTCAACTAGTTTTACATTAGAAAAATGATCTTGATCCATGATGGGGGGAGGACATTAAAAATAATACTTAGAGGAGTGGGAGATACTAGCTCAAAAATGTTAAGAACTACTGATCAAAATACAAGCAACCATAACATGGGATGGATATTTTGAAGTAATAATTTAATTTTATGTACTCCATTCTTATAAAGTAAAATAAATATGTCTGATATATGTTTTTTAATAATAATTTCAACTTATATTACAAATAAATGTAAGTAAGCAATTTCACAAAATAAATAATTATTTAAAAGTAAATGCAATTGTGATATTCAAAACAATTACAATGGACTTCTAGACATGGAAAAAACTCATACTTCCTGAAGAAGATCATCTATGCGTTGTTTTTGCTGATAATAAGAGATGTGACGATCCATTCTTAATCTGGCCTAATTAGAAACAAATTTTAGAAATTTTGAATTTAGAAACTTAATTTAGAAACAAATTAGAAACTTAATTTAGAAACTTCATTTAGAAACAAATGCAAAAATATGTTAATATATGTAACTTAGTTTATAAAATAATCACTTTTAAGCTTTGATATGCTATCGAAAATTTAAAACATGCTGTGAGTATACTAATACCACTTCCTATTCATATTATTTAAAATCTCAGTTAATCTACTATTGGATTATTACAATGCCTTTCTTTTTCAAGAAACATTATCACTCAGCTTTTCCAATGAATGGCTTAGGAAAAACTTGAAATACAATCTAGTCAAATGATTCTGTATAAGTCAAAATTGTAATATAGCAATATACAGCACAGCTAATTATCATTAACAGTGGTAAATGATGCAAGAAACAAAGCTTATAGAGCATCAGCAAAAAAAAACCCAAAACAAAAAAACATTTTCTATTTCACTTATCCATTCACTCCAACAGTTCCCTGTTCTTTCATAAGCCATCAACTTCCACAACGAGAGATGAAAGTTAGCATTAGTAGGGCATATAATGCAAGAAAGTAAGTTATATAGCATCAGCCAAAAAAAAAAAAAAAAAAAAAAACACACCCTTCCCATTTCACCCATCCACTCAATCTAAATTTTTGGATAGTTCTGCCTTGAACTTACTTAAGTTTCTGAATACTATACAATAGATGGAAGTTTGTTCCAACTCTCAAGCACCCACTGGTTAAAGGTAAATTTCCGCACATCTGTTCTACAATTGTCTTTCCTCAATTTGAATTTATGTCCAGCTTCTTGATTCCATTCAGAAGAGGACAGTTAGGTTAATTAATGATTCATCTCTAACAGAGTCTCTCCACTCGCTTTCTCATAGACGTACTGTTTCTGCTGCATGCCTCTTCTACAGATACTTCCATGGGCACTATTCTTCTGAATTGCCTTCTATAATTCCCACTCTTTCTTTCAAAACAGTCCGAACATGGGCCGCCACCAGCCAACATCCATTTACTGTCCAATTTCAAACCCATAGAACCAACTTTTCATCTTCCTCATTTATTCAATCAACTGCTGTTTTCTGGAACAACCTTCCTTCATACGTATTTCCTGAAAATTACAATCTACATGGTGCCTCTGTAGTCAGGTGGGAAGGAGCAGCAGTGCATAGCACACGCTTCTTGATTAGATCGGGGTTTGAGCCCGTCACCACCAAATACGGAGGATGCGGAAAGGTCACGGAATGACCACCGCATATCCTGGAGCAATATGGCCTTAGTTGCTAATGCTCCTAAAAACCAAATAACAAATAACAACAATCTACAGAAGTTCAAGTCCAATGTCAACAAATATCTTCTTTCGTCTTCTCAACCTCCAACCCAAGCACGGTACTAAGTACTATAGGTTCTAATACTTCTCGTGTTTGGGGTTCACATAAAAAAAAAACCATTGTCTTTAGCATTAGCATTTGATGCAAGAAAGCAAGCTTATGCAGCATCAGCCAAAAAAAAAATAAAGTAAAATAAATAAATAAAAAATAACCACTTCCACTTCACCCCTCTGTTCGTTCGAAATACCTGTCCAGCTGAGCCTTAAACTTATTTAGGCTACCAACTTCCACGACAAGGGATGGAAGTCTGTTCCACCTACCAACCACCCGCTGGCTAAAGGCAAATTTCCGCACATCTATCCTACGTCTGTCTTTCCTCAATTTGAATTTATGCCCTCTTAGGTGATTATTCTGAGCAAGAGGAAGAATACCATCAGCATTGAGCATGCTCAAACCATTCAAGGCTTTGTACACCTCTATCAGATCACCTCGCTGATGCCTAGTTCCAGACACTGTAATTTGCAAAACTTAAGCCTTTCTTCATAAGAGCACCCCTTTATTCCATTCACTAATGTTGTTGCCCTTCTCTGTACTCGTTCCAGCAGCTCTACATCCTTCTTGAAATGAGGCCTCCAGGCCTGTATCCAGTACTCTAGGTGTGGCCTGACCATTGCCTTATACAAGGGAATAATCACCTCCTTATCCCTGCTAGAAAAATTCCTATATATCATTGACAATACACCATGAGCTACTCTTGCAGCCTGTCTGCACTGCTCAGAGAACTTCATATCTGCCTGCACAACCACCCCCAGGTCCCTTTCAGTCTCTACCACTGTCAGTGTAGTACCACAGAGTCGATACGTTGCTCTGGGGTTGCTGTTTCCCATATGTAGTACTTTACATTTGTCAATGTTAAACTTCATTTGCCACCTCTCAGCACATCTGCTCAACCTTTCCAGATCCTGTTGCAGCAGCAGCATACCGTCAGTAGTGTCCTTGACAACCCTGCCAACCTTCGTATCGTCTGCAAACTGGGACATTAAGCTTGATATACCATCATCAATATCATTTATAAATACAGAAAACAATAAAGGACACAATACTGAACCCTGAGGGACTCCACTAATAATATTAGTCCACGATGAGCAGTGTCCATTGATTACCACTCTCTGTCTTCTCCACCTCAAACACCCCTTTATCCATAGCAGCAATTTGCCTCCAACGCCACACTGCTCCAACTTGTGCAGCTGTCTTCCATGTGCAACCGTATCAAAAGCCTTTCTAAGATCCAAGTATATAATATCAAAGTTATTCCGTGCATCCAGTTCTTTTGTGACTGCATCATTCCAATCAAATTGGTCAGGCAAGACTTCCCCTTAACAAAACCATGCTGTGTCCGAGCTATAACTGAAGTCTTGTCTAGATGATCCTGCAGTGCTTCTTTAACCAGTGCCTCCATTAGTTTTCCGGGAACAGAAGTTAAACTCACACGTCTATAATTACTTGTGTCAGCCTTTGATCCTCCTTTGTGAATTGGGGTCACATTTGCACATCTCCAGTCCATGGGTACCTCCCCTGAGTCCAAGGAAGCTCTCATAATTATGGCTAAGGGTTTGCTTACTTCCTTTGCTGCCTCCTTTAATATAACTGGATAGATCCCATTCACCCCAGGTGCCTTTCTTGTGTTTATCTTCAACAATTTCTCCTCCACTTTACCCTCAGTTATTACAAGATTCTCTAGCTTACTGCCAGAGTTGTATACACCTCTGGCATTCCCCTTGCTGAATAACTACTCATGTGTGAATGTCGATGCAAAATATTCATTTAGTTTGTTAGCTACCTGAGCAGGATCATCAACAGTTGACCCATCGATATCAAGTGGACCAATCTGATTCATCCCCTTCCTTCTAGAGTTTACATAAGTAAAGAACTCTTCGCTGTTTTTCTTCGCATCCCTTGACAAGGATTTCTCGTAATCTGCCTTCGCCTGCCTAACCTCCTTTGTAACTTGGTTACAGATCAACTTGTATCTATCATAGGCTTCTGTGTCACGTATTAATTTGTATGTATCCCATGCATTTTTCTTCTCTGCCATATGCCTCATTAGTTCATCTGACATCCATTTAGGCCTAAACCTTGAACAATATTTCTTAGTTGATATGTAAAGCCTAGTAGCTTCCAAGATAAGTTCTTTGAATGCTTCCCATTTTGAATTTGCTGTTGGTAACATCATCAGTTGATCCCACTGTACAGAATTTAAATACAGTCTCAGTCCATCGTAGTCGCCTTTACGAAAGCAATACCCCTTCCCTTTACTCCTAATGGTAGTTACCTCTTTGAGTAACTCCCACTTCAGAACACTGTGATCACTGCCACCTAGTGGTTCATTTATCTGCAGATTCTTAATGCATGAAGAATCACTACTGATAATCAAATCAAGAGCATTCCTCCCTCTAGTTGCCTCCCGAACATGCTGATGTAGAAATCAATCATCCAATAAATCCACAAAAGCCTTGCTAGTGTGTGAGTGACCAGCCCCCAAATTCCAGTCAATATCTGGGAAATTAAAATCCCCCATTATAATACTCTCTGATTTACTGTCCCACTCTATTTCTCTGTACAGTTTCTTATTATACTCATCAGAGTCATTAAGCCTATAGCACACTCCTACTCTCAATTTTGATCTCCCAATGCTTATGCCACACCAAACTGACTCGACACTGCACTGTCCAGCGATGTCGACTGGCTTCACTTCCTTCGATTTTATGTGTTTCTTAACTAATAGCATAACCCCTCCTCCCTTCCTATCCTGTCTATCCTTTCTGTAGACATTGTACTCCCCAAATTCCAGTTCTGCATTCCTTATTTCTGTGTGACACCACGTCTCTGAAATCCCAATAATATCTGCCTTTGATGTTTTGAGCAATACCTCAAATTCATCAAATTTATTTACTAAACTCCTAGCATTGGTGTACACTCAAGTATACATGCACCTGCTCTTCCTCTTAGCCACCCTAACACAACCCATGTGTTTACTTGTACCCCAATGATTCCCAGCAGTCTCTGAAATATCCTGCATCTTATTTTCCAGGCTGCTGCTCATTCCAATAGAAGCAGTGCAAGAATCACTTTCTCCTCTTCCAGTGGCTACTGTTAATCTATTGGTCCTTGTATCCCCTCAATCTAGCAGTTTTCCGACCCACCTAACACTGCCTCGATAGCATCAGCAAACATTCTTGCACCCTTTCTATTTAAGTGTATCCCATCCCTGTAGAAGCAGTCTCTGCTGTTAACAAGTACAGACCAGGCTGAAAAAAATTCTACCCCTTGAGCCTTGCACAATCTTTCCAGGGCCGTATTGATCGACAGGGCTCTCATCATATACTCCCTCCTATCGTGTCTTTCCTCAATTTCAATTTATGTCCCTTCAGGTGAGTGATCTGAGCAAGAGGAAGGATCCTATCAGCATTGAGCTTGCTCAGTTCATTCAAGGCCTTATATACCTCAATTAAATCACCTCACAGGTGCCTAGTCTCCAGAAGCTGCAAATTGCAGAACTTAAGCCTTTCTTGGTAAAGCAACCCTCAGTTCCACTCACCAATCTCGTTGCCTTTCTTTGTACTTGTTCCAGCAGCTCTACATCCTTCATAAAATGAGGCCTCCAGAACTGTATGCAGTACTCAAGGTGTGGCCTGACCATTGCCTTATACAAGGGGATAATCACCTCCTTATTCCTGCTAGAAAAATTCCTATATATCATTGGCAAGACACTATGAGCTACTCTTGCAGACCATCTGCACTGTTCAGAAAACTTCATATCTGCCCACACAATTACCCCCAGGTTCTTTTCACTCTCTATAACTGTCAGTGTAGTACCACACAGTTGATACATTACTCTGGTGTTACTGCTTCCCATATGCAGTACTTTACATTTGTCAATGTTAAACTTCAGTTGCCACCTCTCAGACTATCTGCTCAACTTTTCTAGATCCTGTTGCAGCAGCGTACAGTCGTTATTATTATTGTTATTAATAGCCATGTGATGAAAGACAGCCTGAGAGAGAGAGAGAGAGAGAGAGAGAGAGAGAAGAGAGAGAGAGAGAGAGAGAGAGAGAGAGAGAGAGAGAGAGAGCGAGAGAGAGAATAGAAGCAGAAAGGAATCACCAAGAAAGAGAAGAATGATTAGTGTCATTAATAACCCTGCCGACCTTTGTATCGTCTGCAAATTTGGACATTAAGCCTGATATACCACCATCAATATCATTGATGAATACAGAAAACAACAGTGGACCCAACACGGAACTCCACTAATAACATTAGTCCACGAAGAGCACTGTCCATTGATTACCACTCTCTGTCTTCTCTCACTCAACCATCCCTTTATCCATAGCAGCAATTTGCTTCCAATGCCACGCTGCTCCAATTTGTGCAGTAGTCTTCCATGTGCAACCATATCAAAAACCTTTCTAAGATCCAACTATATGATATCATAATTATTCTTTGCATCCAGTTCCTTTGTGACTACATCATAGTATCCAATCAAATTGGTCAGACAAGGCTTCCCCTTAACAAACCCATGCTATGTCCGAGCTATAACTGAAGTCATGTCTAGATGATCCTACAAAGCTTCTTTAACCAGTTACTCCATTAATTTCCCTGGAACAGAAGTTAAACTAACAAGTCTGTAATTACCTGTCTCCCCTTGATCCTCCTTTGTGGATTGGAGTCACATATGCACATATCCAGTCCATGGGTATCCCCCTGAGTCCAAGGAAGGTCTCATAATTATGGCTAAGGGTTTGCTTACTTCCTTTGCTGCCTCCTTTAATATAACTGGATAGATTCCATCCACCCCAGGTGCCTTTTTTATGTTTATATCTTCAACAATTTCTCTTCCACTTTACTCTCAGTTATTACAAGATTATCTAGCTTACTGCCAGAGTTTAATACACCTCTGGCATTCCACTCCCTGAATAACTCCTCATGTGTGAATGTAGATGCAAAATATTCATTTAGTTTGTTAGCTACCTGAACAGGATCATCAACAGTTAAACCATCGATATCAAGTGTACCAATCTGATTCATCTCCTTCCTTCTAGAGTTTACATAAGTAAAGAACTCTTTGCTGTTTTTCTTTGCATCCTTTGCCAAAGATTTCTCATAATCTGCCTTTGCCTGCCTAACCTCCTTTGTGACTTGGATACAGACTAGTTTATATCAATCATATTCTGCTGTGTCACCTGTTAATTTATATGTATCCCATGTATTTTTTTCTCTGCCACACCTCTAATTAGTTCATCTGATACCCATTTAGGCCTTAATCTTGAAGAATATTTCTTAGTTGGTATGAAAAGCCTAGTAGCTTCCAAGATCAATTCTTTGAATGTTTCCCATTTTGAATTTGCTGTTGGCAACATCATCAGTTGGTCTCACCGTATAGAATTTAAATACTGCCTCAGACCACCGTACTCACCTTTATGAAAGCAAAAACCCTTCCCTTTACCCCTGACGGTAGTTAGTAAATCTTTTAGTAAAACCCACTTCAGCACACTGTGATCACTGCTACCTAGTGATTCCTTTATCTGCAGATTCTTAATGCATGAAGAATCACTACTGATAATCAGATCAAGAGTATTACTCCCTGTAGTTGCCTCCCGAACATGCTGCTGTAGAAAACAATCATCCAATAAATCCACAAAAGCCTTGCTAGTGCGTGAATGACCAGCCCACAAATTCCAGTCAATCTCTGGGAAATAATAGTACCACAGAAATGGCAAAGTTGGCAAGGGCTGTCTAAAAGAGCAAAGAACTGGGACAAGTTTTTCCAGTATGTGAATGCAATGCAGAAAATCAATTAGGTGAGAATATTCTCTAATAAGTATAGAAAAGTCTTACCTGACTCAGCTAATGTTGATGATGAATTGAACAAATACTTTGTATTGATTTTTACAGACAAAAGACCTTCACAGTAAGACGAGGCTGACAGCTGAGGATGAACACTGTGAAATTACAGATGATTTTTATTAAAAAACTTTTGAGCCTAAAGGCAAATAAAGTTGCCAGAGTTGATAACAAATACCTATTAATTTTGAAGGAAACCTCATCAGAGTGCATTGAATAATCATTATTAATATTAATCAATAATGGTTAAATGTAATCTCGTGATGAATATTAATTGTGAGTGCAATGTTGGACTTGGGAGTGATTCCTCTAGATTGGAGAACTAAGTATCACCAATACATAGAGACAGTTCTAAGAGTGAAGTGGATAACTATAGACTAGTCAGTCTGACTTCAGTGGTAGGGAAAATTGTTGAGGCAACGATAAAGAGTACAATACAGGGACATAAGAGGACAAATTGAAATTGAGGGAGGATGGTTGTAGAACAGATGTGCAGAAATGTGCAAATTTCCATCTGGTGTTGCAGAGATGGGTAGTTTTAATAACTTCAAGAAAATACAGCATGGATCTGTTAAGGGGCAGTCTTGTGTGTCCAACTGGATACTATTATATAGTAACCAAGTAAAATCTTGGATTACACAAACCTAAGTATAATCTAAGTGAAAAGTAACTTTCACTTAGGTTGTACTTAAATATCAGAAAAGCGTTTGATACTATTCCATGTGAAAGACTGCTGTACAATTTTCACTTCCTAAATACATACAACTTTAATAAATAGATAAATACATCTTTTTAGTGGAGACTATGTGAAAGTGTAAATTGGGGAAATAAAGTGCAATACTCCCAAATAAATTCTACCTGATTATTAGTTAAGACAATCAGGCACAGTTTGCTTTAAACAGTTTACAAATAATAAAATTATTATAAATAAAGGTGGCACCTAGGGTGTTTAATGTTTACATTCAGTAATTTTCAAAGAAAGATATTTAAGGAGAAAATCAAATTCACTTTAGAAAAATGACAGTTCAGTGGTTCACTGAATAATATTAGTATAATTTCAAAACACTTTCACATACATGAAACAAGAGATGCTCCTTCACTGTAATGCTGGGAATGAAAACATCCTCTTGTTGTACATATGCAGCAACATTTTTCATGCAACTATGAAAGGAAAATGGAACAGTAAGTTAACTATATTACAATGGTTGAGACAGTTGGTTAACAGGATTCAGAATTTTAACTTCTGCATGATTTTTTTTTTAAATGTGGATAATAGTCAATGTTTTAACCAGCTGAAAGTATTACATCAAAAGAGAAATTAAGAAATGTGGTAATCAAACCATAATGCCTGGCAATTGTCTAATCACTAGGCAGTTAACAGACATGCAAATCCTCAAACTACCTCCACCTCAGTATACAATACTTTAAATTTAAAAAAACAAATGTCATGGCAATTTGCATGTCCAAAAGGAAAAAACTTTTGCCAAACTGGTGTCACTTGCCACCTCAATATGTTTCTACTCTAAATGCTCATCACTGAAACTGACCCAACTATAAAATGTAAATATGTGCTTGAAAATTCATATGAGCATTACTAATATATGAGAAACATGATGTGTTAAAAATGTTTCTGGACTATATGTTTTTCTTTGGACTTACTGTATTTAGTAGCCTTGATAGGTTGAGCAATTTTGTATTGTTGGAAGCAACTGTAGAATCCTGGGTTTTCAATTCGCAAGTTTGGTCTGAAATTGTTCTTGAACCATGATGTCATCATATTTCCTCCCCTTAAGTGAAAACTTCAGTTCTGAAAAGGAAAGTTTCACTGGTCGATCTGAGTATGACTTCTACTGCCATTCTACTGCCACCTAGAAGATGAATATTCTATTACTAATTACGGTGATGTCATTACTGAAGCAATGTGACTGGCTCTCTTGTTTGTTAGTGACAAAGTGTTGAACAGTGGTGCATGCAAGAAAAGGTAAAATGCCTGTCTTATTAAGAGAGTATTTAGAAGAAAGAATTAAGAAAATTTTGAGTGGGAATGCAATACTGAACTCTCTGAAGCTAGGTGGTCAACATGGAACATAGCTGTTATGTTAGCTGTGCTGCAAAAATTGTATAAAGATTTAACCAACACCTTTCTCCATGAAATCATACCTTATAATTTGAATTCATGAAATTTCAACAAACTTCTCACAAAGTTCTCTTCAAACAACTACTTCTCACAAACTAATTGTATAAATTTGATATAACTCATATTACTTAATTCTTGAATTTAACCCTAATTATAACTTATATGAAATAATAGTACTGTAATTTATTCTGTTATATTAGGCCAGTGAATCAGATTAATCAGAATTTCATAATAAGGCAACATGCTAACTTTCAGAAATCTGAATCCAGAACCAAACTAATAATGAAATGAATAATAGTAAATTAATTAATTAATGCAGGTTATATATAGTTTTATATATGGCACCATGTATAAATTATGTTATTATAAAATGCAATATACCAATTTTAACATTATTTGCCTCATTTATATATTTAAAATTGCTTTAATTTTTTTTGTTCAGTTACATAGTATTTACTATCAAATGTTTTTGCATCCTGGGACCTTTTCCATTAGAAACAAAAACCCTGAAAAAAATACGTAATATGTAGAAATTCCAAAGTGAATAATACAAAAACAAACTTTAAAATTAAAAGATATTAAAAGCTAAACCTAATATATTATTATTATTAGCCATATGGTGCAAGGAAGCATGAGGCTTATACTGCACCAGCCAAAAAAAAATCCACGTTACCGTGTGTGTGTGTGTGTGTGTGTGTGTGTGTGTGTGTGTGTGTGTGTGTGTGTGTGTGTGTGTGTGTGTGTGTGTGTGTGTGTGTGTGTGGTTGAGTGTGAGAGAGAGAGAAGTAGAAGAGAATTACCAAGAAGGCAAGAAAGAGAAAAATGATGATATCCAGCTCAGGACCCTGGGTTTGCCAAGCCCGTACTCACCACACTGAGGCACATAAACAGTATATGAAAACAAAAACTTTCTTTGCTTCTTTTTTTTTTCAGGATGTGTGCTAAAAGTCTGTTCATAGCAAAGATCCATTTTTCTATATTTTAAAACTAAAATACACTATTTTTATTTATGCATAATCTAACTGAGTCAAAAATAAATGGAACACTTAACACTACTCTTCAACATTGCATTTGTGTGTGTTGTGTGTGGGTGATGATATTGAGACACAGAGACTCATATACTACAAATCTGATATCAGTTTTGCTCACCAAACAGATACAAGATGTTAGTAATTTGAACACATTCAATGTACACTATCATATTACAGTTTTGAAAATTAGTCACTGTGAAGATGGCTCAGCTTGAGCTATGTATAAATATTAAGTTTTTTCCATTAACTTGACAGTATATTTACTGAGACTCTTAACATGCTTACAGTAATGAAACCACTTAGCAGATGCAAGCATACAAATGACACAAGTGCTTCAAGGAAGACATGTATGAGATGTGGATGATTCCATCCAACTTTCAGCAATGAACTACAAGTTCAAGGGGGAAGACAACTTACATCAATAACCTGCTTACATCAACTTACATCAATATGGCTTTGTGAGACAGACAAATGAAAATGTCTGTATCTGTGGTGAGCAAAGAACTGAGTTCTCCATAACAATAATGCCTAAGTATGTCAGCTACTTCTCATCAAAGAATAACTGGCAAAACAAGAGGTATCCATCCTTCAAGAGTGAAATTCATAAAAATAAAAAGATTTATTTCAAATAAAACTTTAAAGGCATTTTCCATATATTTTTAGAAAATATCAGAGAAGTTGGCAAATACAGAATTTATATATGTGCTTACCAAGCACATGGTGGAATGGTAGAATCCTGTTAATTCAAATACCTTTAAAATTTGAAATTCAGTATAAGTCCTTGAGGTTGTCACAGACATTCTCTCAGATAGGCCAGACAAGCTGCACTTGCTACCTGGGAGTCTAAAACGCTTATGGAACTGATATTCGGGTGACACTCAAGTCAAGTGGACCCGATTTCGGCGAAGTCTGGACGGTCTGTGACAGCCAAATCCTCTGCTTGCACCTTCATGATGGTGGGACTGTTAGTAATCCTGGGTATGTTGTTTGTTATTTGGTTTTTAGGAGCATTAGCAACTAAGTGTGTTGCTAATTAGCAACTCCCATATTGCTCCGTTAATATGTGGTGGTCATTCCCTGACCTTTCCGCATCCTCTGTATTTGGTGGTGATGGGATCGAACCCCGGTCTAATCAAGAAGCATGTGTTACGCACTGCTGCTCCTTCTCACCTGGCTACGGAGGTGCAATCCTGGGTATAACCTCCATGAGCAAGTACATGGTGGGTGACCACCCAGGTGTGTGAACCAACGTAAGCAGGGGTCAAGGTGTGGTGCCCACACCACATGGAGGAATGCCGCCCCCTCTATGTTACCAGGCAGTACTAGGTGGTAGATGACTCTCATCAACTGGTGCAATACCACCATTTTGCTTATTGGAGGCTTGAAGTGGTGGAACCCATGTTTAGTCTCTAGAGCTAAGTTTCGGTCAACCCTTCCCTATCTCTTCCATCATACAGTATGATTGATGACTTTTGAGGTTATGATGAACATCGTGGCGAGATCCAATATTCCTGACATTTCGAGGGTACAGCTCTAAAACGGTGTTCGCACGCCAGCCGCTAGTTAGTACACTGGACCGAACCTATTGGTAACTCTTTAGGAGGCTTCCGGATCAACTAGTGTATAATCTTGCTACCTCTACTCTGCCAGATAGTGACTGGAGGGAGTCGGAGTAGTGTGTATGCGGGGAGCATTGTCGAGGCCACGTTATGTCAAGGATCTGGGTATATTCTTACCATGTGTATGCCATATCCAAAAATTTCTTTACTTCATACAGCATGTCCCACCCACTTTTTCTTACTATTGAATACACCATGAATTGTCAAACTAATAGAGCAAGCTTATCTGCGAAAAGATCTAGCTTATCTGCGAAAACCTCCCAAGCACTTCCTAATTCATTTCACAAATATACATGGTCTCAATTCTAATTTTAACAATGTCCATTTCCACTTGCAGTCTGCCAAACCCCATGTACTTTTTCTGACAGAATCTCAGTTATCGGTTGATTCCACCACTGCTCATCTCAGATGTCCAAATTATTCGTTATATGATTCCTTTCCTCTCAAAGGTGGTACTTGTGCAAATGTCCGTTCTGATATTCCCTGTCAGAGACTTGGCAATTTGGAATCTCCTCTCTTTGATCTTCTCTAGCTTAAAATCTCTCTACCTCATTGTGTAAAATTCATCTGTTATCTCTACCATTCTCCCAACTCTACTAATCACTTGGAGCTTTTTGACTTCCTCTCTTTGCAACTTGACTTTCTCCAGTCCAACTTTCCTAACAGTGAGGTAATTTTCCTTGATGATTTTAATGTTCACAACTCCAGCTGACTTCCATTTTCTAGTCACACCGACCCAGCAGGTCGAGATGCTGAGGCTTTTGCAATTACTAATGACCTTGCACAGATTATTCATTTACCTACAAGAATACCAGACAATCCTAATCATATAGCCAATATGCTTGATCTCTTTTTCACAAACAACACTTCTAAGTACACGGTCGAAGTGAGAGGTCCTTTAGGCACTTCAGATCACAACTTGGTGATTGTCTCTTCTCCAATGGAGCCTTTATCTCATGGCTATTCCCAACCTCGTGTTGTTTGGCATTACAAGAATGCAAAATGGGATAACCTGCAAGATTTCTTTTCTTCTTTTGAAACGGATTACTGTTTCAAAACTTCTGATGTCAATTTTTGCTCAGATCATATCAGTGAAATTATTCTTGTAGGAACAGAATCCTTTATTCCACAATCCACTTTAAAATCTTGTCCTTTATCTAAACCTTGGGTTTCCAATAAATGTGCTAAGGCTGTTCAATAGAAGAACGTTGCATATCGTAATTGGCTTGTTTCCAATTCTTCAGTTTCATTTTCTGCCTACACCAAAGCTCGCAACAATTGTAAAGCAGTTATTAATCAGTCCAAACTACATTTTGAACAGGCTAAGAGTAGAAAACTTGCTTCTTTCCCTAATAGTAGCCGAGCATTCTGGTCCCTGCCAAAGCTATTGGCTGCAACTTTTGCCCATCTCTGCTCCCACCTCTGTCCAAACCACATGGTTCTGTTGTCACTTCATCCAAGGATAAAGCTGACCTGCTAGCATCCCATTTTGTTTCCAACTCATATATTAAACACAGAGAGGATCAGGAAAGGTGAAGGGATGTAACCAGAGGAGTACAATGGTAGCTAGCAGTCCACAGGGGAAGCCAGCCCACCAACAAGTACATCAACTAACAATGATGTCAGATGTCTTAGAGGATCAGAGTGCATCACAAGAAGACTAACAGCCACCAAACAGGATTACAATCCACAACTTACAAAGACTTCAACTTTGTCCACTTCATTCTTAGTGGTATACCATGGACTGATAACTGTATATAGTTATTCTTTCTTTATAACAGTAATTATAATAATATGCTATACATTATTAATAGTTTTTTGTAAAGTAAATTCTTAATTTTTAAAACCTACTGAAGAAGACCCACAAAGAGGGGTTTAAACACATTGCATCTCTAAATTTAAAATTCAAATGTTATTCCATTTTAATAAACAGTTTTTAAAATTGATATAGTGAATTGCTTCCATTTGAAAGCTTTTGAGGTTCAGGCTCTTTGAAGGGATATTGAAGATTCATCACCAACCATTTCTTCATTTTGCATTTGTGTCTGCAACTCAATCAAATTGTTGGTCATGAAGTCATCTCTATGAGACTCTAGGAACTCATTTACATCTTCAGTATCCATTTTGAAGTTAAGGTATTTCATCATATCTAAAATTTCCTTTGTGGCATTTTCTTCCATTTTTTTAGAAATCTACATAGTCATGGAGACACTAATGCAAAATTTTCTCCATTCTTCATAGTGAATTGCTTGATATCTTTCCAGCTTGCAGCAATGTTTCTCACTGCCATAAAGTGTTATATTCCCTCTTTAACTGCTTAAGAGTTGTTGTTTTCTTCCTGTCAGTAGTAGCAATAGTCTGAACCATGGTTCTTCTCAAATAAAAGGCAAAAATAAAGATGAAAAATCTTAAATCTTCTTAAAGGTAAAAATGACCCTATCATCTATGGATGACAGGGTTATTTTCACCTTTCTTTTCACCTTTTCTTTTCTTTTTCACCCTACAAGTTTCAGGGACATTTTGTTTTCTCTTTTAACTCATCTGCCACACAATAAAAAAAGCATTTCTGCAAGTTACTATTCCACTAAAACTATAAAACTCAGAATGAGTAATAAGACCCCAGGGGCTCACATCTGGTGAGTATGGGCTTGGCAAACCCAGGGTCCTGAGCTGGATATCATCATTCTTCCCCTCCTTGGTGATTCCTCTCTCTCTCTCTCTCTCTCTCTCTCTCTCTCTCTCTCTCTCTCTCTCTCTCAGGGTAACTCAGGAATTTTTTTTGGTTGGTACAGCATAAGCCTCAGTCTTCCTTGTGCCATATGGCTGCTAATAATAATAATAATAAGACAGTAACAACCAACATGTTTGAAACAACACTGAATGCAAAACCAAAACCTTTGCTTTAGTTTCACATTCTGATTTATAAGGCACATTAGTTTCTAATCTCATAAATTAATAAATTAATTTTCTGTACATAGTGCAGCAAAGACATGCAATTGTACATAACTAAGGATACACATAGGACAAATGATATTAGTACGAAATGTATCTATCATCGGATGTACGGTCACTGAGTGGTAAGCACACTTGTTTAGTTAGTAATATCCAATATTAAAGTATGGCAAACAATAAAGCAAGCATTAAGGACTAAACAGCATTCAAAAGTAAAGCTAAATTATTTACCCTTCAGATGGACATCCATTGACCAACACTTCTCCTCTAATATCCAATCCTCCTATGTTACGATTAGCTAGACAATTTAATAGTGTTGACTTGCCTGCACCACTAAACAGAATACAGTTTAAAAAAATAAACAAAAAAGCAAAAAATATAAAGCAAGATAATATCATTACATAATGACATCAGTAACATAATATCACCAGACATCAGGTGGTCTTTGAAGCCCTGACTTAATATACTGCATGGCAGATCATATTAAACAATTTCTTAAACTGGTTTTTTAAGTATTTTGTCTGATACTTAATAAAAATTCTGGGTAAAAGCCTGAAATGGCCATCTAGGTGGTGGTATCCACTGAGAACAAGTAACAATAGTCTTCTCTATTGGTGAGGCATTACTTATTCAAAGTGTAACTGAATAGACAACTTGTGAAGGCATTCACAATATGAGATGTAATGAAATTAATGCCGCTATAATAACGTCAGCTAATTTACTGCATTTAATGCATTTGCACTAACTTATATGCCTATTTTGTCTGAATATCATTAATAGAGGACACCTGCTATCTGATGAGCTACCAGTAAGTCCTGAAATAAGTCAGTATAGCACTGTCTCAAAACCTTTGAATAAATGAATGGTCAAATAAGCTTCAGCAAGGCAATCTGTTTCAGTATGGTGCAATACCAGAGAAATTAATCGCAAAGGTAGAGTTTGTTCTGTTGTAAGTAGAACAAACTTTTTAGTACAACAAACTTTGCTTTAAGACCATTGCATTATCTAAGCAGTTTAAATATTCTGTTGGCAGTAAAACACATTAAAGGACACAATAGTCCTGCAAACTCCTTACAGCTGTGGAGCTCTGAATGGTAAAAAATAATAAAAATAGTAAACAAAATAAGAACACATAGACATGTAACTAGTATGAATAAACATTTTACTAGGTATGGGTCTGCTAAATTTTTATTGTTTTTTGCCATTTAAAGCTCCATAGACATTTTTTTTAAAATTCAAACAGACATAGCTCCACAACAGTTCAGAACTGGATACATGTTTGGAACATTCTCTGTATACAGGGTATACCAATTCAGGTGCCAATAATATCTTAGTTTACACAATGCTGAAGACAAAAAGCAGTAATATCACCACTGGTGTTATGTTTGCTTACAGCTTTGCGTAAACCAAGACATTATTGTATTACTCTGAGAAAAAAATAGCATATCACTTTCAAAATTACTATGGTAAGATAATATATAATTAGAAAGTTAATGAAGTAAAATCTATTAATCTTGAAACCAAAAACTTAATTTGCAGGTGATCTATATGTGGTAAAAAAAGTGAGCTTCACTTCTGGTCAAAAACAATGTTCAGATCAATGTGTTACGGGCCAGAAGAGAAAGAAATCACAGAACCTCTTAACGTAGGTTGCAGTAAATATTAACATTAACTAAATATTAATTAAACATCAAACAGATGGAACTCTTTACTATATACAACACCCTTAATGGCTACAAACCATTAAGGGTATTGTACTGTATATGGGGGGCACACAAAAAGATGATTACATAAAAGGATGATAAACATTAAAGTAACGAAATGTTAGAAAACAGTATTACTAAAAGATAAGACAACAATATAACTAACAAAATTTTAGAACAATAAATTAGCAAAAATACAAAGGATCACAACACAGTATTTTAGGAAGTGAATTAAATATATAAATACACAGAAGCACTTTAATCAGCACTTTAGTACTTTTTTAGCACTCTAATCTTACTCTCACAGTTATTATGGGAACCAAACGTGTAAGCACATTCTCATTCTGCACAGATTTCCTTTTAATCTCAAGCAAAGCAGAAGTAGACAGAGAGAGCAGGCCAGAAGATAGCAGGTAATCACAAACTGTGAAACTTAGTTCACAAGGCATCACAGCAAAACAGCAGAAAAGCTGGAACACTGAAAGATGTTACTGTAGAGTTGGTGGAAGAGTCTTTGGGAGCAGGTTTTATTGTCCTGTGATAAGACTTTAGGAAGGAAGCTCATGGAGCAGGGTCTATCTACATTTTTTTTTATTTAGTCCACACTTGTAGAGATCACCATCCAGTGAGGATATGTAGCAGATAACTTTAGCTGGTTTGAGTTGCTCTAATGCTTGGGACTGAGATCCTCCTGCTAAAGTGAGCCTAGAAGTTTCGTTCAGAAATCAACCTGATCTTGACAGCAAAGATGAGCCTTCTCTCTTGAATGATGACTGGAAGATATTTCGTGTTAAGAGTTACCGCAATCTGGGTGGTTGTTAGTGCAGGGGGTAAGCAGAAATTTCCAAATGGCTGATTTCAATGTCCAGAATTTGACCAAAATAACTGTCTAAGATGCATTGTAGCACATGATGTTCAGACTCCACTATCATAGAGAATGACAGATTAACTTTTATGTCTTAATGTATCAGCACCCAACAGCTTGGTCTTGTACATGTGAAAATTGTTGCTTTAGCAACCACCAAAGCTAGAAGAGCTTAATTAACTTATCTGGGCATTGTTTTCGACTTTTGCTTCGCTTCTTGTCAAAACAATGCCCAAATTAGTGTGTTGCTGGACAGATGAGATTGCAGAACCTCTTAACATAGGTTGCATCATTGTTGTATTGAATTTGAGTGAGAAAGTCAACTTTTCAAATTATCAGGATTGATGCTGAGACCAAAACATTAAATACTTTGCTGAGGGGTCCATCGTACTTTTTAGTGATCATATTTCCTTAAGGGAGAAAAGAACGCTCGCATCAAATTAATAGAGTAATAATGTCCTGGTGGTGATAGGATTTCTGAATGTATTAACACCTGAATTTTGGAAAGAGCACACTGTAACATAGCAAGATATAAAATAAATTAATAAAAGGCAAAAACATCCAAATATCCCATCCAGAAATAAAGAACCATTTTTACAATATGATGAGAGGTGTCAAAGAGAGTCACTGGCTGCTTATATTGAGCTGATAGACCATGCTATGGTCAACAAATCTCAGAGCAGAATAAAGAGAATGGAACCTATGAAGATCCAATTCCCAAAGGTACACAATGATGTAATGAAGGTAGTAGGCTGCAGATTACATATTTCAATTCTCACGTATGAAGCACCTAGCATGCAGAGAGAGAGAGCATATCAAACAAGTCTGTCAAAAATAAGACAAACTTGGTGCCTTTTAACTAAAATACCCTCTACATATATGTGTGTATATATGATTAATGATTTTTTTTCCGTATTTGGTGGTCACAGTTTACACAAGTAAAGAGTTCTTTACTTATGTAAACTCTAGAAGGAAGGGGATGAATCAGATTGGTCCACTTGATATCGATGGGTCAACTGTTGATGATCCTGCTCAGGTAGCTAACAAACTAAATGAATATTTTGCATCGACATTCACACACGAGGAGTTATTCAGGGAGGGGAATGCCAGAGGTATATGGTTATTCAGGGAGGGAAATGCTCCGTATTTGGTGGTCACAGGCTCGAACCCCGGTCTAATCAAGAAACATGTGCTAAGAACTGCCGCTCCTGCCCACCTGGCTACGGAGGTGCCGTTAATTGTTGGTTTAAGATTAAAGGCTGCAATCTTGTCTACCTTCCTAAATATAGGTATACTTGTTACCTGAATAGTTTTTGAAGTGATTTTTTACAGTTTATACAGGGTGCCTCAAAAATACACGGCATAACTTTAGGAATGAGTTTCTCATATGTAGACAATAAAAATATTTTATATCAACATAGTTCTGGAAATGCTTGGTTCAAGAGTTATTAACTGGAATGTCTTATCTCTCGCAGGTGATTTCCTTCATCACAAGGTACTGACAGAATCTGGTGGTTTTCTATTTCGACCATGTACTCAAATCAGGAGCAAGTGGATATGCACTTTATGTACAGTTTGACGGATGGCAATGCTGTGGAGACTCGTCGTTTGTACCACAAAAGGTTCCCAGAACAAAGATGTCTAGACAGGAAAACGTTTGAAGGTATCCATCGCCGCCTTTGTGAACATGGGACCTTTACACCTCATGCTGCTGACAGAGGATGACCAAGATCTACGACTCCTGAAGTAGAGGAGGAGATTTTGGATGTTGTGCATACCACTCCTGGAATCAGCACACGCAGAATAGCAATGCAACTGGCTGTTCAACATTCGACTATTTGAAGAGTGTTGTGAGAACACCAACTGTATCCTTACCATCTGCAACGGGTACAGGCCTTGTCACCAGCAGATTAAGCTGCACGAGTAATGTTCTGCCAGTGGTTCTTGCAGCAGTGTGGTACAACTCCTCACTTTCCTGCCTTAGTGATATTCATAGATGAAGCACAGTTCACAAGAGATGAAATCCAAAACTTTCACAATCAGCAAGTATGGGCTGAGGAAAACCCACACGAAACATGCCAGGAATTTGGCATCGTCTTTGCGAGTCCATGAGACGTCGATGTGAGGCCTGTATTCAGGCAGAAGGTGGACATTTTGAACAATTACTATAAGGTGATGTGAACGGTTAAGTGTCATAGACAGATCTTGAAAACTCGGAAACCAAGCACTTCCGGAACTATGTTGATATAAAATTTTTATTGCCTACATGTGAGGAACTCATTCCTGAAGTTATTTTATTTTGGTTTTTTTTTAGAAGCATTAGCAACTAAGGCCATATTGCTCCGGGATATGCGGTGGTCATTCCCTGACCTTTCCACATCCTCCGTATTTGGTGGTGACGGGCTCGAACCCTGGTCTAATCAAGAAGCGTGTGCTACGCACTGCTGCTCCTTCCCACCTGGCTACTGAGGCACCATTCCTGAAGTTATGCCGTGTATTTTTGAGACACCCTGTATATCTATATACATATACACACTGTATATATATATATATTTTTTTTTTAACTATTTAATTAGAATATAAAATAAGAATATGAAAGCCATATGGCAAATGGAAAGTAAACCAGTACACAACTATGACAACAAATGAGGAAGGAGGAGAAATAAATCAAGATAAAGAGTGTTGCAGTATGAATGTGCTCCTAGAATTTTTAAATTATTTTAGAAATTTTTAGGAGCACATTCAATTATTGGTTCTATAAACTTGAATTGAAAGTTAATAATAGTTTCATGTTTATATTTTATGGCTACAACGTTTTTTTTTTATTTTCAGCAGCATTACAAGGCAACATTGAAAAAAGTTGCAATTTAGAATTATATTTGAAAGTGTCTGCAATTCTGCACAGACACGGTGGAAGGAGTATATGATGAGAGCCCTGTCAATCAATTTGGCCCTGGTGAGATTGTGCAAGGCTCATGGGGTAGAATTTTTCTCAGTGTAGTCTGTGCTTTTTAACAGGAGAGAGACTGCTTCTATAGGGATGGGATACACTTAAATAGAAAGGGTGCAAGAATATTCGCAGATGCTACTGAGGCAGTGTTAGGTGGGTCGGTAAACTGCTAGCTTGGAAGGGGGAGTTACACAGAATAATAGATTAATAGTAGCTGCAGGCAGAGGTGAAAGTGATTCTTGCACTGCTTCTGTTGGAGCAAAGAGCAGCCTGGAAAGCAAGGTGCTGTGGATTTCAAGGACTTCTGGGAGTCATCAAGGAACAAGTAAATACATTGGTTGTGTTAGGGTAACTAAGAGTAAGAACAGGTGCATGTATACTTGCATATACACAAATGCAAGGTACATTATAAATAAATGTGACGAATTTTAAGTTCTGATCAAGATATCATATGCAGACATGTAGGAATATCGGAAACCTAGTGTCACTCAGCTAGAAGGGATGCAGAATTTGAATATGAGGAGTAAATGTGTACGCAAAGGCAGACAGGATAGGAGGGGGGTTATGCACTTAGTTAAGATGTACATAAAATCTAAGGCAGTGCACCAGTTGACATGGGTGGCCAGTGCAATGTTGAGTCAATTTGATGTGTCATAATCACTGGGAAGGCAAAACTGAGAGAAGTGTGTTATAAGCCTAATACTGTTTATTGTACTCTGATGAGTACAATAAACAGAAGTGTAAAGAAATAGAGTGGGCCAGTAAATCAGAATGAATTATAACGGGAGATTTTAACTTTCTAGATACTGACAGCAACTTTTGGGTTGGTCACTCCCACACTAGCAAAACCTTTGTGGATTTCTTGGATGATTGTTTTCTACAGTAGCATGTTTGACAGGCAATCACAGGGAGTAATACTCTTGATATGATTAGCAACAGCAGAGGCCTATGATGCAAGAAAGCAAGCTTATTCAGCATCAGCCAAAAAAAAAAAAAAAAAAACACCACTCCCATTTCACCCTTCCGTTCATTCGAAATACCTGTCCAGCTGAGCCTTAAATTTGTTTAGGCTATCAACTTCAACAACAAGTGATGGAAGTCTGTTCCACCAACCAACAACCCGCTGGCTAAAGGCAAATTTCCGTACATCTATCTTTCCTCAATTTGAATTTATGCCCTCTCAGGTGATTATTCTGAGCAAGAGGAAGAATCCAATCGGCGTTGAGCTCAACATAACATGCTCTTAACATGCTCAAACCATTCAACGCCTTATACACCTCTATCAGATCACCTCACCCGGGCCTAGTCTCCAGACTTTTTAATTTGCAAAACTTAAGCCTTCCTTCTTAAGAGCAACCCTTTGTTCCATTCAATCTTGTTTCCCTTCTCTGTACTCGTTCTAACGGCGCTACATAATTCTTAAAATGAGGCCTCCAGACCTGTATACAGTACTCAAGGTGTGGCCTGACCATTGCCTTATACAAGGGAATAATCACCTCCCTATCCCTGCTAGAAAAATTCCTGTATATCATTGATAAGACACCATGAGCTACTCTTGTAGCCCATCTGCAATGCTCAGAGAACTTCATATCTGCCTGCACAATTACCCCCAGGTCCTTTTAATTCTCTACAACTGTCAGTGTAGTACCACAGAGTTGATACGTTGCTCTGGGGTTGCTGTTTCCCATATGTAGTACTTTACTATGTTAAACTTTATTTGCCACCTCTCAGCCCATCTGCTCAACCTTTCCAGATCCTGTTGCAGCAGCATAGCATCAGTAGTTTCCTTAACAACCCTGCCAACCTTTGTATCATCGGCAAACTGGGACATTAAGCTTGATATACCTCATCAATATCATTTATAAATACAGAAAACAACAATGGACCCAACACTGAACCCTGAGGGACTCCACTAATAACATTAGTTCACGAAGAGCAGTGTCCATTGATTACTACTCTCTGTCTTCTCCCACTCAACCATCCCTTTATCCATAGCAGAAATTTGCCTCCAATGCCACACTGCTCCAATTTGTGCAGCAATCTTCCATGTGCAACAGTATCAAAGGCTTTTCTAAGATCCAAATATATGATATCAAAGTTATTCTTTGCAACCAGGTCCTTTGTGACTACGTCATAGTATCCAATCAAATTAGTCATGGAGACAAGACTTCCCTTTAACTAACCTATGCTGTGTCCGAGCTATAACTGAAATCTTGTCTAGATGAGCCTGCAATGCATCTTTAACCAGCGCCTCCATTAATTTCCCTGGAACAGAATTAAAACTAACACGTCTGTAATTACCTGGGTCTCCCTTTGATCCTCATTTGTGGATTTCGGTCACATTTGCACATCTCCAGTCCATGGGTACCTCCCCTGAGTCCAGGGAAGCTCTCATAATTATGACTAAGGGTTTGCTTACTTCCTTTGCTGCCTCCTTTAATATAACTGGATAGATTCCATCCACCCCAAGTACTTTCTTGTTTTTATCTTCAACAATTTCTCCTCCACTTTACTCTCAGTTATTACAAGATTATCTAGCTTACTGCCAGAGTTGAATACACCTCTGGCATTCACCTCCCTGAATAACTCCTCTCTTGAACATGCTGCTATAGAAAACAATCATCCAATAAATCCACAAAAACCTTGCTAGTGTGTGAGTGACCAATCCACAAATTCCAGTCATTATCCGGGAAATTAAAATCCCCCATTATGAGCACTCTAATTTACTTGCCCACTCTATTTCTCTGGACAATTGCACATTGTGCTCATCAGATTCATTAGACCTATAACACACACCTACTCTCATTTTTCCTTTCCGTGTGCTTATGTCACACCAAACAGACTCAACATTGCATTGTCCACCCACATCAATTGGATGCACTTCCTTAGATTTTATGTATTTCTTAACTAACAGCATAACCCTTCCTCCCTTCCTGTCCTGTCTATCCTTTCTGTACACATTGTACTCCCCAAATTCCAGTTCTGCACTGATTATGTCTGTGTGACACCATGTCTCTGATATCCCAACGATATCTGCCTTTTTTGTCTTGACTAGCACTTCACGCTCATCGAATTTATTAACTATACTCCTAGCATTGGTGTACATGCAAGTATACATGCACCTGTTTCTACCCTTAGTTACCCTAACACAGCCCATGTATTTACTTGTTCCACTATGACTCCCAGCAGTCCTGGAAATTCCCATTGACTTTCTTTCCAGGCTGTTGCTCAATTGCATTTCAATAGAAGTAGTGCAAGAACCACTTTTACCTCTGCCAGCAGCTACTGTTGATCTATTAGTCCATGTATCCCCCAAAGCTAGCAGTTTTCCAATCCACCTAACTCTGTCTCGATAGTATCAGCAAATATTCTTGCACCCTTTCGATTTAAGTGTATCCCATCCCTGTAGAAGCAGTCTTTCCTGTTAACAAGCACAGACCAGGCTGAGAAAAATTCTACCCCTTGAGCCTTGCACAATCTCTCCAGGGCCGAATTGATCAACAAGGCTCTCATCATATACTCCCTCCTATCGTTTCTGGGCAGAATTGCAGACACTTTCAAATTCAACCCTAACGCACAGCTTTTTTTCAGCATTGTCTTTTACTTGTTAAGTAATTCTGCCGGTCTCCTACTCTTAGTCCAAGTTTGGAGATGATACAAAGGTTGACAGGGTTGTTAATGACATCAGTGACAGTATGCTGCTGCAACAGGATCTGGAAAAGTAGGGCAGATGGGCTGAGAGGTGGCATCTGAAGTTTAACATTGACAAATGCAAAGTTCTGCATATGGATAGCAGTAACCCCAGAGTAATGTACCAACTGCAGTTCTACACTCAAGAGGGTGGAGAATGAAAAAGACCTGTGTGTAATTGTACCATCAGATATGAAGTTTTCAGAGTAGTGCAGAGAGGCTGCCAGAGCAGCTCATGGGGTCTTGTCAATGATATACAGAAAAATTGCTAGCAGAGATAAGGAGGTGATTATCCCTTTGTATAAGGCAATAGTCAGGCCATACCTTGAGTACTACATACAGGTCTGGAGGTTTCATTTTAAGAAGGACGTTGAGCTGCTGCAACATGTACAGAGATAGGCAATGAGACTGGCGAGCAGAAAAAAAGGTGCTCTTTCCAAGAAAGGTTTAACTTCTGAAAATTGCAGCATCTGGAGACTAGGCACATGCGAGGTGATCTGATTGAGGTGTAAAGGGCCTTGAAAGATTGAGCAAGCTCAATGCTGATAGGATTCTTCTCTTACTCAGATTACACACTTGAGGGGCATAAATTCAAATTAAGGAAAAACAGGTGCAGAACAGGTGTGGAAATTTGCCTTTAGCCAGCAGGTGGGTGATGTCTTGGTATATATTATTAATGGAGTAATGTAAACTTTTCAAAGACTCCATACAGTAGTCCCATACAAAAAAAATATCTTATGTATCAGGGCCACAGGTTAGGTATGTCATGTTTTGTTGTTAGTTTGCCAAGGCCTCCAATCCAATCCAAGATCAGTCCCAAAAATCTCAGTAAAGATGGGGGAAAATGATAGATTCCTTGTGATGAATCCCTTCCTCTATAAAATTCTCTTTCAAATTGGATATAGGCCTGTCTGGCCATAATGTTGATGAACTCAAGACTGGAAAGGAATACTAAATGACCAAAGTATATTTCCAGGTTGAGGCATTTGCCAAGACTGGCTTTGGCAGCTGAGAAGGGGGAGGGGAGAACTGGTGAAGAATGAGTCATTATCAAAGCTCTAAAATATGTCTCTCTGTCTATCTAGCATGGCTTCAGTGTTTTTTGGAGAGTGATGTTTCAGTGAGATAATTTAAAGGATAGATGCTAACCATTTGGCTACTCTGGGAGTCAACTGTGACTGATTATGGGACAAGGAAATAAGCTGGATTTTAGACTTTTTAGCTCCCAAAAACAATTAAGGGGAGTTCGGAATTACAGTCAGTTCTGCTATAATACAGTACATGTGTTGCTAAAAATCTCTGCGTTATGGTATTTCGCACGTTAAAAACAACACAGCTTATGGGAAAAAATATTATATAAAAAAAATAAATCTTGTGAATACAGCGAATAAGAACAGTGTGGCTCCAACCAATATGACTACGGTAAATGAGAAATATAGCTCTCATACATTTGACGTTTGATATTTTTAAAGCTTCGTAAACTTGTATGTATTGCTGTGCAGGTTGCTACATTCAGCTTGGTGCTGAGTTTTAGTTTCACCTGGTGTTACTTGGTGAAATCATGAAACTGTGCATGGGCGAAAATCACGTTATACTTGCATTGTTCCCTAATATATCAGTCGCATTGAAGCAAATTCACATTGCTAAAATGCAAGTTATAGCAGAACTGACTGCATTACAGTAAAAACATTATCTTTTTGTACTTTAGGAGTGATCTTTTAAACTTGATAATCTGGCAGTCAAGTGTAGCATTATTCTGTCTAGCTTTTGATATATGATAGTCTGGAAGGAGTTCAGAGTCCTTCTGAATAAACACCGCCTTCATCTGCCCCCAACTCTTATTTATTTTGCTAATATGTATGGAGTGATTACCCTCAGAGCTTTGAACACTAGTAACCAAACGGTGCAAGAAAGCATGCTCCAGGCTTTTACTGCACCAGCCAAAAAATATATAAATAAATAGATAGTATGAATCAGAGCTGTAATACTCAATATGTTCTATGTTGATAATAATATTAGTAAAATAATAAAAGGAGTTTACCTCAATATAGTAAGTAGAACACTTCCGTATGATACCCTCTAGAAATTAAAACGGAAAAACCGACAACTTACCGGTACATTAGAGTAAAATATAAATAATCAATTTAACACAATTTAATTTGGTGTTAAATTGATTATTTATATTTTACTCTAATGTACCGGTAAGTTGTCGATTTTTCCGTTTTAATTTCTGGAGGGTATCATACGGAAGTGTTCTACTTACTATATTGAGGTAAACTCCTCTTATTATTTTACTAATATATAAATAGATAAAATATATATGTAAATAAATAAATTTTTTGTTCGGCTACCTCATGTAGGTAGCCGAACAAGAGCTGTTAAGGTTTTTGGCCTATGTTTAGGCCTTCCACAATCAGACCAGAGTCTCCACACCTGAGTAATAAAGAAAACTGACAATATCAGTTTTTATAGATTCTTAAACGATACTTTTGCAGAAAGTGCTCCAGTTCTCCTCTAGGGGACCACCTATTCTCAATATGTTAGCTTAACTGGGCATGCTGGTCACCCAAATTCCCAACTAACCATTACTAGCCATCCTGCCAGTGTGAAGGTGCAAGCAGAAGACGTGGCTGCACAGAACCAACAGACCTTTCCAAAATTTAACACGATACACTGACAAGTGGAACAATTTCAGCTTTATCAGCAGTTTAGACTCCCAAGTAGCATCAATGGAAAGATGTTCATGATAAACAAAATACCTGCACCTTTCTTTAATGATTAGTAATAAAGTAAGACAAATTATTGTAAATGTTAAATACTTCAGAACATAAAAACGTTAATTGTTATGAATGCCATTCTTTAGTATTAGTAGGGCAAATAATGCAAGAAAGCAAACTTACACAGTATTAGCGAAAAAAAAAAAATATCCCTTTCCCATTCACCTGTCTATCCCCTCCAATAGTTTGTCTAACTCTTCCTTGAATTTATTCAAGTTATCTGCTTCCACAACACCAGATAGAACTTTGTTCCGGCAATCAACCACCCACTGACTAAAGGTAAACTTCCACATATCTATTCTGCAGCCATCCTTCCTCAATATATGCCCTCCAGATGCTGCAATTTGCAGTACTGAAGCCTTTTGTGATAAGAGCACCCCACTTTTCCCCTCACCAATCTCATTGCCCTTCTCTGTACCTGCTCTAGCAGTTCTACATCCTTCCTAAAATGAGGCCTCCAGACCTCAATTTGTAAACAGATAATTTGTAAAACATTTGTAAAAAAAAAAGGGTTCTCATCAAAAAGCAACTGCTTCATATTCTCTTCTGTGCAAATGCCATATTGCCCATTCACTCTTCCAATTGGCACATGGCAAGAAACATATCCAGTGTTTCAGCTACAATATGTGGTATAAGGATATATGCACAAAAAAGAGAAATAATAATTGCTGCCTGGAGTTCTGTTTTTCCAGTTTTAATGTAATTTGGGATGTCTTAACAAATCTTATTAAAAAAAAAAAAAGAGAAAACAAAATTTGATAAAAATCCTTTCCATAAATCCCCTTTTTTTTCCCTTACCAATCTCACTGCTCTTCTCTGGACCCATTCCAGCAGCTCGACATCATTCCTGAAATGAGTCCTCCAGACCTGTATGGTACTCAGAATGTACTGCCTTATACAATAGGATAATCACCCCCTTATCCCAGCTAGCAAAATTCCTATATATCATTGACAAAACCCCATGAGCTGCCCTGGCAGCCTGTCTGCTCTTTTCTCCATATTGGACATTTACAACTGCTTATGCATGCTTCTTCAAGAAAGAAACGGGGTATTATTTCAATGCAGTATTGAAATAGTTCAAGAAAATAATGCTACTCTGCATTGTTTTTTCTTTCTTTACTGATGGGGAGACACTATTATTCCTTCAGTGACAGGTCATGGACATGAGTTCTTTATAAACAACTACATCTATCTACAGTTTTGTTTGTTTGTTTGTTATTTGGTTTTTAGGAGCATTAGCAACTAAGGCCATATTGCTCCGGGATATGCGGTGGTCATTCTCTGACCTTTCCGCATCCTCCGTATTTGGTGGTGACGGGCTCGAACCCCAGTCTAATCAAGAAGCGTGTGCTACGCACTGCTGCTCCTTCCCACCTGGCTACGGAGGTGCCTTCTATCTACAGTTGACCTAAGGTAATTAATATTATCTTTAATCATATTATTAAGGATTACAGTGCCTTTTATATCCCCGAGTTCTTAATGAATAACAGAGTCACCTTCTTGGTGCTGTTGTCTGATTAGGAATGATAACCATATTTGTTTATAAAGGAAGTAAGAATAATGTCTCTGTCATTGGAAGCATTACATCCCTCTGGCAGTAAAGACAGAAAAATATAATTCAGAACAGCATTACTTTCTCAGACTATTGCACTGTTTTAATTTGCATGAGCCCCACTAAATATTAAGTAATTATGTAACCTCTTTTAAAAAAGTTAAGACTTTGGAAAGAATTTTGCTAGTAGGGATAAGGAGGTGATTATCCTTTTGTAAAAGGCAATGTCAGGCCGCAACTTGAGTACTGCATACAGGTTTGGAGGCCTGATTTTAGGAAATATGTACAGCTGCTGGAACAAATACAGAAAAGGGCAATGAGATTGGTGAGGGGAACAAAGGCATGCACTTACCAAGAAAGGCTTCGGTTCTACAAATTGCACCATCTGGAGACTAGGCACTATGCATTTGAGAGGGCATAAATTCAAATTGAGGAAATGTGGTTGCAGATCAGATCTACAGAAATTGCCTTTAGTCAGCAAGTGGTCGACTGCTAGAACAAACTACCATCTGTCATTGTGGAAGTTGATAACTTAAATAAATTCAAGGAAGAACTAGACAAACTTTTAGAAGGAATGGATAGGTGAAATGGGAAAATGTGTTTTTTGTTTGGTTTTTTTTGGCTGATGCTGTATCAGCTTGATTTCTTGCATCATATGCTGCTACTAATGCTATATGCTAGGAAACATTTAAAAATTTACCTTGCCCCAATAATAGCCAAGATGGAACCTCTATGAGCACTGCCAGTCACTGGTTGAAAAAAGAAAATAGCAGATTAGTTATATAGATAAGCAACCAACTAATGTTACAAACTATTAACAGTAAATAAATAACTCTGTAATACTATATAGGTAAAATTTTATACAATGACTATAACTGTGAAAGTAGGACATTATATTATATACTCCTGGCCCTGCTTCCCTAGATAGATGGAATAGGACCAGGGTATGTCTGCCAGGGGAAAAGGTTGATGACGTTGTAAAGCATATATCATCTTTTAAGGCACAAAGGGTGATACTGTTGTACACGTTGGCACCAATGACTTTAAGGGTAGGAGATCTGCAGAACACGTTGGCACCAATGACTTTAAGGGTAGGAGATCTGCAGATTTACTTAACAAGTACAGGTCAATGTTGCAAAAAAAGTTGTGAATTAGGGTGAAATTTGAAAGTGTCTGCAATTCTGCCCAGACATGATAGGAGGGAGTATATGATGAGAGCCTTGTCAATCAATTCGGCCCTGGAGGAAATGTGCAAGGCTCAAGGAGTAAAATTTTTTTCAGCCTGGTCTGTGCTTGTTAACAGGGGAGACTGCTTCTACAGGGATGGGATACACTTAAATAGAAAGGGTGCAAGAATATTTAGTAATGCCATCGAGGCAGTGTTAGGAGGGTCGAAAACCTGCTAGCTTGGGGGATTTACAGACTAAAAGGTTAAAAGTAGCTGCAGGCAGAGGTGAAGGTGATTCTTGCACTACTCCTATTAGAATAAGCAGCAGCGTGGAGAGAGGGGTGTTGGGCGTTTCAGGGACTGATGGCAGTCATCGTGAAACAGGTGGGTATATGGGATGTGTTAGGATAACTAATAATAAGAATAGGTACTTGTATACTTGCACGTATACCAATGCTAGAAGTATAGTAAATAAATTTGATGAATTTTCAGTGTTGGTCAAGACATCAAAGGCGGATATTGTTTTGATAGCAGAGACGTGGTGTCAGACAGATATAAGGAATGCAGAACTGGAATTTGGGGAGTACAATGTGTACAGAAAGGATACACAGGATAGGAAGGGAGGAGGTGTTATGCTGCTAATTAAGAAAAACATAAAATCAAAAGAAGCACATCCAGTTGATATAGATGAAGAGTGCATTGTTGATTCAGTTTGGTGTGACATAAGCACCGCGAAAGCAAAAATAAGAGCAGGAGTGTCTTATGGGTTGGTCACTAATGAGTACAATGAACAATTGTACAGAGAAATAGAGTGGGCTAGTAAATCAGAATGTCTTATAATGGGGGATTTTAACTTTCCAGATACAGACTGGAACTTATGGGTTGGTCACTTGCACACTGGTAAGACTTTTGTGGATTTATTGGATGACTGTTTTCAGAAGCATGTTCAAGAAGCAACCAGAGAGGGTAATACTCTTGATCTGGTTATCAGCAGTGATCATTCGTGTATTAAGAATTTGCAGATAAAGGAACCAGTAGATGCAAGTGATCACAGTGTACCGATGTGGGATTTACTTAAAGATATAATTACCATCAGGGGTAAAGGAAGAGGTTTTTGCTTCCGTAAAAGTGACTATAGTGGTCTCAGACAGTTTTTAAATTCTGTACAGTGGGACCAACTGATGAGGTTGCCAACAGCAAATTCTAACTGGGAAGCATTCAAGGCTTAGTATTGAAGCTACTAAATGTTTCCTACCTATTAAGAAATATTGTTCAAGGTTTAGGACTAAATGATTGTAAAATGAACTAATGAGACTCGTGGCAGAGAAGCAAAATGCATGGGATGCATATAAATTATCAGGCGACACAGAAGCCTATGATATATATATGCCGGTCTGTAATCAAGTCACAAAGGAGGATAGGCAGGTGAAGGTAGATTACGAGAAATCTTTGGCAAAGGATGCTAACAAAAAAAAACAGCAAGGATTTCTTTACTTATATAAACTCTAAAATGAAGAGTTTATATAAGTAAAATGGATCTGATTGGTCCACTTGATATCGATGGTTCGACTGTTGATGTTCCTGCTCAGATAGCAAACAAACTGAATGAGTATTTTGCATCTACATTCACACATGAAGTAGTTATTAAGGTTTGAAAATGCCACAAGGTTAACAAATTGTAACAAGGTGCTTAATGATTTTGTAATAACTGAGAACAAAGTGGGGGAGAAATTGTCGAAGTTAAACATAAGAAAGGCACCTGGAGTGAATGGGATCTATCCAGTTATATTAAAGGAGGTGGCAAAGCAACTAAGCAAGCCCTTAGCCATAATTATGAGAGCATCTTTGGACTCAGGGGAGGTCCCCCATGGACTAGAGATGTGCAAATGTATCCCCAATTCACAAAGTGGGATCGAAGGGTGACAAGAGTAATTACAGACCAGTTAGTTTAACTTCTGTTCAGGGTAAAATAATGGAGTCGCTGGTTAAAGATGCATTGCAGGATCATCTAGACAAGACTGCAGCAATAATTCAGACAGCATGGTTTGTTAAGGGAAAGTCTTATCTGACAAATTTGATTGGTTATTATGATGTGGTTACAAAGGAACTGGATGCAAAAAATAATTTTGATATCAAATACTTGGATTTCAGAAAAGCTATTGTTATTGTTATTTGTTTTTAGGAGCATTAGCAACTAAGGCCATATTGCTCCGGGATATGCAGTGGTCATTCACTGACCTTTCCGCATCCTCCGTATTTGGTGGTGATGGGCTCGAACTCCGGTCTAATCAAGAAGTGTGTGCTACGCACTGCTGCTCCTTGCCACCTGGCTTCGGAGGCGTGATTTCAGGAAAGTTTTTGACACTGTTGCGCATGGAAGACTACTGTACAAATTGGAGCAAAATGGTATTAAGGATAAGTTGCTAGAATGGATAAAAGGATAGTTGAGTGGGAGAAGACAGAGGGTGGTAATTAATGGATGCTGCTCTTCATGGACTAATGTTATTAGTGGAGTCCCACAGGGTTCGGTGTTGGGTCCACTGTTGTTTTGTATATTTATCAGTGAAACTGATGAAGGTATATCAGGCTTAGTACATACATACCTCGGTTAACGTTACCTCTGATAACGAAGCTTCAATATAACAAAGTCCACAATTTCAAGCCCCATTTAACATAAAAAATATTCCAGTTTAATCACCTGAAATCTAAACAAACTGAAGAAATTACGAAAACCTTTGGGGCTTCTCGTGGTTGGTTCGAGAAATTTAAAAAACGGGCCAGGATTCATAGTGTAAAATTAACAGGAGAAGTTTCCAGAAAAACTAAAGGAAATAATTGAACGTGAAAAATTTCCACCAAATTTGGTGTTCAATGTTGACGAAAGCGGTTTGTTCTGGAAACGGCTACCAACAAAAAGCTTTATTTCTATTGAAGAAAAATCAGCTGCTGGGTTCAAAGCAGCCAAAGACCGTTTAACGTTACTCTTTGGATCAAATGCCTCTGGCGATTATAAATTAAAATTGTTATTAGTTTACCATTCAGAAAATCCGAGGGCGTTAAAAGGTAACATAAAAATGAATTTACCTGTAATATGGAAAGCAAATAGAAAAGCGTGGGTTACCAAGGAGTTATTTACTGATTGGTTTGTTAACCACTTTTGTCCTGAAGTAAAACGGTATTGTCAAAAAAACAACTCTGAAGAAAAAGCTCTTTTGTTGTTAGACAATGCTCCGGGACATCCTACTGATCTTAACACGTTGGACACATGCATTCCTGTCAAAGTTGTGTTTCTTCCAGCAAACACAACTCCCCTGATTCAACCATTGGATCAGGGAGTAATACCATCATTTAAAGCTTATTATCTGCGTCGAACATTAAGCAGTTTAACTGAACTAGAGGATAAAGAGGAAATGACAGTTAAAACTTTTTGGAAAAACTACACCATTAAAAACGCAATTGAAAACATTGATAGTTCTTGGAAAGAAGTCACTAAGAAATGCTTACATGGAGTTTGGCGCAAAATATGGCCAGAAGTTGTACTAGAAGAAGAAAATAACATCCAAGAAATTAGAAATGAAGTTATCCAGATGGCTCAATCAATAGGTTTCGAAAATGTCGATGAAGAGGTTGTTAGAAATTTATTGAATGCAGAAGATGATGGTTTTTCAGTGGAAGATTTAGAAAACCTTGTTAGCAACGAAGACAAAGATAATGAAGACGAAGTTAAAGAAGTTCCTGCTGAAAAAGTGTTAACAGCCAAAGATTTAAAAAGGTGCTTAAATGACATTGAAAACGTTTTAAATTTTTTTAGTGAAAATGATCCTGATTTAGGAAGAAGTTTTATTGTTAAGCGATCAGTGTTAAATGCAATAACTCCGTATAGGCAATTGTTAAATGAAAGAGAAAAAAAGCATAAGCAATCAACTTTAGACTCATATTTTAAAATGTGATTTCACTTTGTATGTAAGTTGACTGTTTATTTAATAAAACTTTTCTTTGTTCGAAAAAAAAGCTTTTCATTTTCTTTACATAGGAACGTATCCCTATTCTGGCCATAGTATTTTTACCTCTGAAAACGAAGTTTCGCTTAACGAAGTAATTTCGTGGAACGCATCCTATTCGTTATTCGAGATATGCCTGTATTGAAGTTTGCAGATGATACAAAGGTTGGCAAGGTTGTTAATGACAGTATTGGCAGTGTGTTACTGCAACAGGATCTAGAAAATTTGGGCAGATGGGATGAGAAGTGGCAACTGAAGTTTAACATTGACAAATGCAAAGTACTGCATCATACGGTAGAAGCAACTCCAGAGAAATGTACCAACTGTGTGGTACTGCACTTAAGGAGGTAGAAAATGAAAAAGACCTGGGAGTAATTGTGCAGTCAGATATGAAGTTTTCTGAGCAATGCAGACAGACTGCCAACACCACATGACTTGCCAGGGCAGGTCATGTGGGGTTGTTAATGATATACAGGAATTTTGTTAGCAGGAAAAAGGAGGTGATTGTCCTGCTGTATAAGGCAATGGTCAGGCCTCACCTGGAGTACTGTGTGCAGGTCTGGAGGCCTCATTTTAGGAAGGATGTAGATTTGCTTGAGAATGTACAGAGAAGAGCAACAAGATTGGTGAGGGGAATGAAAAGATCCTCTTGCCAGGAGAGGCTTAAGTTCTACAAATTGCAGCAGTTGGAGACTAGGCACCTGCGAGGTGATCTGATTGAGGTGTATAAGGCCTTGAATGGTTTGAGCACGCTGAATTCTGATGGGATTCTTCCACTTGTTCAGATTACAAACCTAAGGAGGCACAAATTGAAATTGAGGAAGGACAGATGTAGAATAGATGTGTGGAAATTCGTCTTTAGCCAGCAAGTGGTTAATTGCTGGAACAAACTTCCAGCTGTTGTTGTGGAAGTTGATAAATTTAAGGAGGAACTGGACAAATATTTAGAAGGGATTGTTTTGTAATTTTTTTTTTTTGGCTGATGCTGCATAAGCTCATACGCTTGCTTTCTTGCTGTTGTTGTTGTTTGTTTGGTTTTTAGGAGCATTAGCAACTAAGGCCATATTGCTCCGGGATATGCGGTGGTCATTCCCTGACCTTTCCGCATCCTCCGTATTTGGTGGTGACGGGCTCGAACCCCGGTCTAATCAAGAAGCGTGTGCTACGCACTGCTGGTCCTTCCCACCTAGCTATGGAGACGCCATTCCTTTCTTGCATCACATGCCACTACTACTACTATCTCGTGTTAATAAATAAACTTGTACTATAATTTTTCTTTTTATCCCTAATGATATGGGGGCTTAAGGAATGTATTAAGCACTGGGCTTCACATATGTATTTAGCATTTAGCCTCACATCACAGCACAGCTGATCAATAAGTTGATCTTGTTTAACACAGGTGTGCAGCATGTGTTGTCACATTCAAAAGCATTAGTAATATATCACTTGTACAACATGGCTACATTCTGAATTAAAATTCTATATTTATTTGGAAGATGACAGCGGCTGTTCACAAAGCATCTCATGACGTAATAAAGTGACATTCACATAGTGTAGTTTGGTTACTGAAGAGACATCTTCAGTGTCTCTCCAATCACCAAAGATGTCAATGTCACATGGTTTCATGGACAAATTATTCTTGACCTATTTTTATTGCTCATTGCCACTAGGTGGCAGTGATCACAGTGTGCTGAAGTGGGATTTACTCAAAGAGGTAATTACCATCAAGGGTAAAGGGAAGGGTTTTTGCTTTCATAAAGGTGACTACAGTGGTCTGAGACAGTATTTAAATTTTATACAGTGGAACCAACTGATGATGTTACCAACAGCAAATTCAAAATGGGAAGCATTCAAAGAATTAATCTTGGAAGCTACTAGGCTTTTCGTACCAACAAAGAAATATTGTTCAAGAATTAGGCCTAAATGGATGTCAGATGAACTAATTAGACATGTGACAGAGAAGAAAAATGCATGGGATACGTATAAATTAACATGTGACACAGAAGCCGATGATAGATATAAGTTGATCTGTAACCAAGTTACAAAGGAGGTTAGGCAGGTGAAGGCAGATTACGAGAAATCTTTGGCAAGGGATGCAAAGAAAAACAGCAAAGAGTTCTTTACTTATGTAAACTCTAGAAGGAAGGGGATGAATCAGATTGGTCCACTTGATATCGATGGGTCAACTGTTGATGATCCTGCTCAGGTAGCTAACAAACTAAATGAATATTTTGCATCGACATTCACACATGAGGAGTAATTCAGGGAGGGGAATGCCAGAGGTGTATTAAACTCTGGCAGTAAGCTTGATAATCTTGTAATAACTGAGAGTAAAGTGAAAGAGAAACTGTTGAAGATAAACACAAAAAAGGCACCTGGGGTGGATGGAATCTATCCAGTTATATTAAAGGAGGCTTCAAAGGAAGTAAGAAAACCCTTAGCCATAATTATGAGAGCTTGCCTAGACTCAGGGGAGGTACCCATGGACTGGAGATGTGCAAATGTGACCCCAATCCACAAAGGGGGATCAAATGCCGACAAAAGTAATTATAGACCTGTGAGTTTAACTTCTGTTCCAGGAAAATTAACGGAGTCACTGATTAAAGATGCACTGCAGGATCATCTAAACAAGACTGCAGCAAGAATTCAGACACAGCATGGGTTTGTTAAGGGGAAGTCTTGTCTGACTAATTTGATTCAATACTATGATGTAGTAACAAAGGAACTGGATGCAAAAAATAACTTTGATATCATATATTTGGATCTTAGAAAAGCCTTTGATTCTGTTGCACATGGAAGACTGCTGCACAAATTTGAGCAGTGTGGCATTGGAGGCAAATTGCTGCTATGGATTTTTTTTTTTTTTTTTGATTTGGTAGTTGTTGGCGCATCGGCTTCTGTGGCCATATTGCACCTCCCAAGGTTTTTGCAGTACTTTGATCCAAGCCTGAGGCGGGAATCGAACCCGTGACCTTTGGGTTGCCGGGCAGGTACTTTACCCACTCGGCTAGCCCGGTCGGCACTGCTATGGATAAAGGGATGGTTGAGTGAGAGAAGACAGAGAGTGGTAATCAATGGACACTGCTCTTAATGGACTAATGTTATTAGTGGAGTCCGTCAGGGTTCATTGTTGGGTCCATTGTTGTTTTCTGTATTTATAAATGATACTGATGATGGTATATCAGGCTTAAAGTTCAAGTTTTCAGACGATACGAAAGTTGGCAGGGTTGTTAATGACACTAATGACAGTGCACTGCTGCAACGGGATCTAGAAAAGTTGAACAGATGGGCTGAGAGGTGGCAAATGAAGTTTAACATTGACAAATGTATAATGCTACATATGGGAAGCAGTAATCCCAGAGTAACGTATCACCTCTGTGATACCACACTGACAGTGGTAGAGAATGAAAAGAATCTGTGGGTAATTGTACAGGCAGATATGAAGTTTTCTGAGAAGTGCAGATGGTCTGCAAGAGTAGCTCATGGTGTCTTGTCAATGATATACAGGAATTTTTCTAGCAGGGATAATGAGGTGATTATCCCCTTGTATTAGGCAATGGTCAGGCCACACCTTGAGTACTATATACAGGTCTGGAGGCCTCATTTTAAGAAGCATGTAGAGCTGTTGGAACGAGTACTGAGAAGTGCAACAAGATTAGTGAATGGAACAAAGGGTTGCTCTTACGAAAGGCTTAAGTTTTGCAAATTACAGTGTGTGGAAACTAGGCATCTGCGAGGTGATCTGATTGAGGTTTATAAAGCCTTGAATGGTTTTAGCATGCTCAATGCAGATGGGATTCTTTGTCTTGCTCAGAATAATCGCCTGAGAGGGCATAAATTCAAATTGAGGAAAGACTGTTGTAGGATAGATGTGCAGAAGTTTGCCTTTAGCCAGTGGGGTGGATTGCTGGAACAAACTTCCATCTGTCATTGTAGAAGTTGATAGATTAAATAGATTCACGGCAGAACTTGACAAACATTTGGAGCGAGTGGATGGGTGAAATATTGGTTTTTTTTTGGTGTTTTTTGGCTGATGCTATATAAGCTTGCTTTCTTGCATCATGTGCCTTTGTTAATGCTAATGCTATTTGAACTTGCAGCAAAGAAAATCTTCTTTATTTTAAAAAAAAGTATCTTTATTAACCTTTTTCATGAGTCAGTTCCTGTACGTGTATACACCTCTATCAGATCACCTCACTGGTGCCTAGTTTCCAGACAGTGTAATTTGCAAAACTTAAGCCTTTCTTCGTAAGAGTACCCCTTTGTTCCATTCACTAATCTTGTTGCCCTTCTCTGTACGCATTCCAGCAGCTCTACATCCTTCTTGAAATGAGGCCTCCAGACCTGTATACAGTACTCAAGGTGTGCGCTGACCACTGCCTCATACAAGGGAATAATCACCTCCTTATCCCTGCTAGAAAAATTCCTGTATATCATTGACAAGACATCACAAGCTACTCTTGCAGCCCGTCTGAAATGCTCAGAGAACTTCATATCTGCCTGCACAATTACCCCCAGGTCCCTTTCATTCTCTACCACTGTCAGTGTAGTACCACGGATTTGATACGTTGCTCTGGGGTTGCTGTTTCCCATGTGTAGTACTTTACATTTGTCAATGTTAAACTTCATTTGCCACCTCTCAGCCCATCTGCTCAACCTTTCCACATCCTGTAGCAGCAGCATAGTGTCAGTAGTGTCCTTGACGACCCTGCCAACCTTTGTATCGTCTGCAAACCTGGACAATAAGCTTGATATACCATCATCAATATTGTTTATAAATACAGAAAACAACAATGGACCCAACAATGAACCCTGAGGGACTCCACTAATAACATTAGTCTATGATGAGCAGTGTCCATTGATTACCACTCTCTGTCTTCTCCCCCTTAACCACCCATTTATCCATAGCAGAAATTTGCCTCCAATGCCACACTGCTCCAATTTGTGCAGCAGTCTTCCATGTGCAACAGTATCAAAAGCCTTTCTAAGATCCAAGTATATAATATCAAAGTTATTCCCTGCATCCGGTTCTTTTGTGACTGCATCATAGTATCCAATCAAATTGGTCAGGCAAGACTTCCCCTTAACAAAACCATGCTGTGTCCGAGCCATTACTAAAGTCTTGTCTTGATGATCCTGCAGTGCTTCTTTAACCAGTGCCTCCATTAATTTTTCTGGAATAGAAGTTAAACTAACAGGTCTATAATTACCTGTGTCGGCCTTTGATTCTGCTTTGTGAATTGGGGTCACATTTGCATATCTCCAGTCTGTGGGTATCTCCCCTGAGTCCAAGGAAGCTCTCATAATTATGGCTAAGGGTTTGCTTCCTTCCTTTGCTGCCTCCTTTAATATAACTGGATAGATCCCATCCACCCCAGGTGCCTTTCTTGTGTTTATCTTCAAAAATTTCTCCTCCACTTTACTCTCAGTTAATACAAGATTCTCTAGCTTACTGCCAGAGTTGAATACACCTCTGGCATTCCCCTCGCTGAATAACTCCTTATGTTTGAATGTCGATGCAAAATATTCATTTAGTTTGTTAGCTACCTGAGCAGGATCATCAACAGTCAACCCATCTATGTTTTAAGTGGTCCAATCTGATTCATCACCTTCCTTCTAGAGTTTACATAAGTAAAGAACTCATTGCTGTTTTTCTTTGCATCCCTTGCCAAAGATTTCTCGTAATCTGCCTTTGCCTGCCTAACCTCCTTTGTAAATTGGTTATAGATCAACTTGTATCTCTCATTGGCTTCTGTGTCACGTGTTAATTTATATGTATCCCATGCATTTTTCTTCTCTTCCATATGTCTCATTAGTTCATCTGACATCCATTTCAGCCTAAACCTTAAACAATATTTCTTAGTTGGTATGTGAAGCCTGGTAGCTTCCAAGATAAATTCTTTGAATGCTTCCCATTTTGAATTTGCTGTTGGTAACATCATCAGTTGGTCCCACTGTATAGAATTTAAATACTGTCTCAGACATCGTAGTCGCCTTTACGAAAGCAATAACCCTTCCCTTTACCTCTTTGAGTAAATCCCACTTCAGCACACTGTGATCACTGCAACCTAGTGGTTCCTTTATCTGCAGATTCTTAATGCATGAAGAATCACTACTGATAATCAAATCAAGAGTATTACTCCCTCTAGTTGCCTTCCGAACATGCTGATGTAGAAAACAATCATCCAATAAATCCACAAAAGCCTTGCTAGTGTATGAGTGACCAACCCACAAATTCCAGTCAATATTTGGGAAATTAAAATCCCCCATTATAAGACTCTCTGATGTACTGGCCCACTCTATTTCCCAGTACAGTTTCTTATTATATTCATCAGAGTCATTAGGCTTATAGCACACTCCTACTCTCAATTTTGATCTCCCAATGCTTATGTCACACCAAACTGACTCGTCGACTGGCTTCACTTCCTTGGATTTTATGTGTTTCTTAACTAATAGCATAACCCCTCCTCCCTTCCTATCCTGTCTAACCTTTCTGCAGACGTTGTACTCCCCAAATTCCAGTTCTGCATACCTTATATCTGCGTGACACCACGGCTCTGATATCCCAACAATATCTGCCTTTGATGCTTTGAGCAATACCTCAAATTCATCAAATTTATTTATCAAACTCCTAGCATTGGTGTACACGCAAGTATACATGCACCTGTTTCTATTCTTAGCTACCCTAACACAACCCATGTGTTTACTTGTACCACAATGACTCCTAGCAGTCTCTGAAATATCCTGCATTTTGTTTTTCAGGCTTCTGCTTATTCCAATAGAAGCAGTGCAAGAATCACTTTCACCTCTACCGGTGGCTACTGTTAATCTATTAATCTTTGTATCCCCCCAAGCTAGCAGTTTTCCGACCCACCTAACACTGCCTCGATAGCATCAGCAAATATTCTTGCACCCTTTCTATTTAAGTGTATCCCATCCCTGTAGAAGCAGTCTCTCCTATTAACAAGTACAGTTCGGGCTGAAAAAAATTTTACCCCTTGAGCCTTGCACAATCTTCCCAGAGCCGAATTGATCGACAAGGCTCTGATCATATACTCACTCCTATCGTGTCTGGGCAGAATTGCAGACACTTTCAAATTCAACCCTAATTCACGGCTTTTTTTCAACAGTGACCTGTACTTGTTAAGTAATTCTTGCCGGTCTCCTACTCTTGATATCATTAGTGCCAACATGTACAACTATATCACCTTTTGTGCCCTTAAAAGATGATATCCGCTCTACAACGTCATCAACCTTTGCCCCTGGCAGACATACCCTGGTCCTGTTCCAGCTGTCCTTTTTACAAAGCATGTTCCCATTTCCCTGACAATAGAGTCACCAACAACTACTAGTTCCTGTGGGACCAGCGCATTCTGCCTTGGGGGTTGCCGCTGTGTTGAGTGATGAACAAGTACAAGCTCTGGCATTGATGTGGGCAGCTGAGAGCTTGATGGGCCCTTCGATTCAGTTCCTTCGAGGGCATCCACCCTGTCCTTCAAGCTCTCATATAGGCTCATAACAATGCTGAGTTGTTGCCTGATTTCGTTACACTCCTTGCATCACACACATACAAAGACATCCCCCATGGCAATATCATGTTCAATGTGAATATCATATTATTGTCAATACATATACAATGTCAATATCATATTATTGTCAATACATATACAATGTCAATATCATATTATTGTCAATACATATACAATGTCAATATCATCTAATATCAATATTATATTAGCATTAGTAGAGGCATATGATGCAAGAAAGCAAGCTTATGCAGCATCAGAAAAAAAAAACCCTCCCATTTCACTCCTTCATTCGTTTCAAATGCCTGTCCAGCACAGCCTTAAATTTATTTATTTAGTCTATCAACGTTCACAACAAAAGATTGAAGTCTGTTCCACCAATCAACTACCCACTGGATAAAGGCAAATTTTCGCATCTATTCTACAACTGTGTTTCCTCAATTTGAATCTGTGCCCCCCTCAGATTCTTAATCTGAGCAAGAGGAAGAATTTCATCAGCATTCACTTGCTCAGCCCATTCAAGGCCTTATACACCTCAATCAGATCAACTACTTGGTGAATTGGTGATACAGTTACACACCTTCAGTCCATGGGGATCTCCCCTGAGTCAAAGGAAGCTCTCATAATTATAGCTAAGGGTTTACTTACTTCCTTTTCTGCCTCCTTTAATATAACTGGATAGATCCCGTCCACCCTAGGTGCCCTTTTTTCATGTTTAACTTCAACAATTTCTCCTCCACTTTGCTCTCAGTTATTACAAATCAGTTAGCTCCCTGTTAGAGTTTGATAAACTTCTTGCACTTCCCTCTTGAATAACTCCTCATGTGTGAATGTAGATGCAAAATACTCATTCAGTTTATCAGCTACCTGAGCATGATCATCGATAGTCAACCCATCTATGTTTTAAGTGGTCCAATCTGATTCATCCCTTTCCTTCTAGAGTTTACATAAATAAAGAACTCTTTGCTGTTTTTCTTTGCATCCTTTGCCAAGGATTTCTCGTAATCTGCCTTTGCCTGCCTAATCTCTTTTGTGACTTGATTACAGACTAGTTTATATCTGCCACAGGCGTCTGTGTCACCCGATACTTTATATGCATCCCATGCATTTTTCTTCTCTGACCTCTTTTTTGACGTGATTACAGACTAGTTTATATCTCCCACAGGCTTCTGTGTCACCTGATACTTTATATGCATCCCATACATTTTTCTTCTCTGCCACAAGCCTCATTAGTTCATCTGACATCCAAACCTTATATATATCAATAGCATAGTTTTATTGTGGTACCTGATACAAATATTAAATAGTTCCTGAATTACACAGATTATAAAAGTCATATACAGTTGAAACTCCTTGTAGCGTGTGCATTTAGTGGCACATAAGCTACACTGGCTATTAGTGAAAAATCATTGTTTGTTAGTAGGTAGCAGTGAGTTAGGAATGTATGACCAATACGTAATCTGGCTAGTATGGTTTCTTCCTTTCTATTTCGTCTCAGGCTGGATTGCCAATCTCTCTTGTTTTCAAGAAGTTTATTATTTGTTTGATCTTTCCACATGTGTGTGTCCACTGTTCTTTATATGTCTGTTTGATTTATGGTCAATATAAGGAGTCCTGAAATTTGGTGGTATAACATTTGTAGCACATTTAGCAGCACATTTAGCAGCTAAATCTGCCTGCTTGTTTCCTGGCATTCCAACGTGTGCAGGGATCCAACAAAATATTATGAGCTGTCCATGTCCATGACGTTCTAGTAACTGTGCCTAAATATTCTGTACCAGAGGATGACTAGGGAAGAATTTACATTGTAGTGCATTAACATCACTTAATGAGCCCGTATATATGATGGATTTAGTATAAAAGGCTTCATTTATGTTCTCTAGGGCTAGAAGAATACCATATCATTTTGAGATATAAGTACTGCATTCTGACGGGAGCTGTCTGGAGATGGTGACATTTGGTAGTACTACAGGAGTACCTATTTTACTACCAGCCTTGGATCCATCTGTACATATTTGAACAGAACTTCTCAGTAGAGTGGGCCATGTGGATTTGCCTAATGTTGAAATCTGGAAGGTTATTCTTCCCCTATTGCTGAAAGTGTCTCTAAATATGTATTGGGGGTGTTTTCCATGGGTAGGTTTCCATCCATGCTAGTATCCTGAAGTATGTTAGTAATATTCAGGTCCCAGCTTGCAATTAAAGCTTGAAGTCTAATGTTAAATGGTTTATTGGGCCATGGTTTACTTTCATAAGTGTATCTCCATTTTGGCATGAAGAGATATTGCCATGTGGGATGATGTGGGAGACTGCTGATTTTGGCTACATAATTTAGTAGCAGAACTTGTCGTCAAAGATGTAGCGGTAGTTCGTAGGCTTCCGCATAGAGGCTTAAAACTGGTGATGTGTGAAAGGCCACATGTGCCACTCATGATGCACTATGATGTATGGGATCTAGCCATTTCAGTACACTCAGTCTGGCCGAGTCATATGCAGGAGACCCATAGTCTAACTGGGATCTGATCAGTGAGTGGTATAGGTGTAGCAACACATAACGGTCTGCACCCCGTAACATTGAAGAAATTACTTTGAGAAGATTTAGTTTTCTAAGACAACTTGTATGAATATGTTTTATATGCTCCAGGAAGTTTAATTTTTTATCAAGTATTACACCAAGGAATCTAATACTATGGTGGAAAGTAATATGATGAGAATCTAACAGAAGGTCTGGATCAGGATGTGAAGAACGTTTGTGAGAAATGTGTACGGCAGTTGTTTTTGGTTTAGAAAGTCGATATCCGTTGTTTTTGGCCCAAGAGACTATTTTGTTAATGGTGCCTTGTATTTGTCTTTCAATTAGTTGCACATTTTGAGAATGACATGAGATGGCAAGATCGTCAGCATATAGGTATGCATCAACTGTATCAGGTATACTAGTAGTAGTAGTATTAGTAATGGCCGTATGGTGCAAGAAAGCCTATGGCTTATGCTGCACCAGCCAAAAAAAAAATAAATAAATAAATCCGAACAAAACAATGATAAAAACAAAAATTAAATAAATAAATAATAATAATTAATAAATAAATAAAAATAATAAAATGAAATTAAAAATTAAATAAAAAGGAAATTAATCCTATCATCCTATGCGCTTCCCTTACCCGAAAGTACTATCCAGATGACCTTTGAATTTCCCCAAACTGTCGGCCTCTACCACCCATGAAGGCAACTTATTCCAGTAATTTATAACTCGCTGGCTAAAATAAAACTTCCTGCAGTCCAATCTAAACATTTCCCCGCGTAACTTGAATTTATGTCCCCTAGTTCTAGCATCATTTATAATCTTGAAAATTTTGTCCTCATTCATTTTACTGATGCCTCTCAGAGCCTTAAACACCTCAATCAAATCTCCTCTAAGGTGTCTAGTTTCCAAACTCTGCAACCCACTTATTCGAAGTCTTTCTTCATAAGGACGCCCTTTTGATCTCACCAGGCGAGTTACCCTTCTTTGCACCCTTTCAAGAAGCTCGATGTCTTTCTTTAGGTGCGGTCTCCATACTTGAACACAGTATTCCAAGTGTGGTCTAACATAGGCCTTATATAATGGGATTATCACGTCCCTATCTCTACTTGCAAAAGTTCGATAGATCATCGATAGGACACCATGGGCCTTCCTTGCAACCTGTTTACAATGCTCAGAGAATTTCATGTCTGACCATATCGTAACACCCAAGTCCCTTTCCTCCAGTACTGGGTTTAGTTGAACTCCACCAAGTGAATAAGTTATTTTGGGATTACTGTTTCCCAGGTGTAATACCTTACACTTTGTTGGATTAAAGCACAGCTGCCATTTTTCTGACCATTCTTGAAGTCTATCTAGGTCTCTCTGAAGAAGCTCAGCTTGACAGTGATCATTAACTACTCTACCAATTTTAACATCATCTGCAAATTTAGACATCACGCCCTCTATCCCTTCATCAATGTCGTTTATGAAAATTAAACAGTGGTCCTAATACTGATCCTTGGGGAACCCCACTTCTTACATCAACCCAATCTGAGGAATAGCCATTTATCACAACCCTCTGCCTCCTGCCCTGAAGCCATCCTTCTATCCATCTAAGGATTTTCCCAGTGATTCCAACCTGTTCCAGCTTATAAAGCAACCGCTCATGTGGGACTGAGTCAAAAGCTTTGCTGAAATCTAAATAAACAATGTCGAAATTATTCCCTAAATCCAGCTCGTGAGTGACCCTTTCGAAATAGCGAACCAGATTTGTTAAACATGATTTTCCCTTTACAAAACCATGCTGAGTATCCTTGAGAATTTCAATTCGATCCAAATGATCCTGAATTCCACCCTTGATCAATGCCTCCATGATTTTCCCTACTACTGAAGTCAGACTGACAGGTCAATAATTTCCCACTTCACTTTTAGAGCCACCCTTATGTATGGGAGATACATTTGCACTTTTCCAATCCAAGGGAATCTCCCCAGAGTCTAGTGATGCTCGCATAACCAGCCTCAGTGGTTCAATGCACTCGCTTGCCGCCTCTCTCAAGATTATAGGGTATATTCCATCAACTCCAGGAGCCTTACTAGTCTGTAGGCTTGAAAGTTTTTTCATTAAATAATCTTGCGAAATTTCAATATCATTAATTACATATTTTTTAACTTCGCTCCCACAATTTCCCATTGCCACAAAAGGCTTTTCATTTGTAAATATCGATGCAAAATAACTGTTGAGTTCATCTGCAACGGCAGCTGGTGTATTTATTACTATCCCCTTTCAGTTACGTAAAGGTCCGATCTGGTTTGTCCTGCTCTTCTTGGCATTTATATATGTGAAGAATTCTTTATCCCCCCTCTTTGCTCTGTTTGCTAGTGATTTCTCATAAACTGCCTTTGCCTGTCGAACCTTTTCTGTGGCTCTATTACACATCACCTTGTAGCTGTTATAGGCTTCAGTACTTTTTATTGCTCTGTAACGTTTCCATGCCACCTTTTTCTGCTCAAGTAATGTGGCAACTTCACTATTCATCCAACTTGGAACCCTTCTCGTGGAGTATTTTTTTAATGGTATATACGCATTCAAGGCATCTGTGATTAATGTTTTAAAAGCGTACTACAGTTCAATTGTATTCATTCTCTGCGCGATATCTACCCAGTTAATAGAGGCCATGTAGTACCTTAAGGCATCGTAATTTCCTTTTCTGAAATTAAAACCCATTCCTTTGCCTTTTACTTCTGCTACCTCTCTCGTCATCATCCACCGTAGAACTCCGTGATCACTTCCTGCTACTGGTTCCTCTACTGTCAGCCCTGTTATGTCATCTGATTCGTGTGTGATGATGAGGTCTAGGATATTCTTTTCTCTAGTACTTTCCCTGACATGTTGATACAAATAACAGTCATCTAGTTGATTTAAAAATTTTGTTCCCCATGTCGAGTTTCCTTCCCATTTACTCCAATCAATTAGAGGCAAATTGAAATCACCCATAATAAGGCATTGACTTGGCTTACTTGCCCATTCCATTTGCATGTAGAGGCTTTTGTCATAGTCTTCACAATCACCTGGTCTGTAGATTACGCCTACTCGCATTGTACCTTTGTTTCCAAGTATCTCACACCATACAGACTCTATACTAGCATGTGAAATGTCTGAATCTGGGAAAGCTATCGTCGCAAAATATATACACTTAGTTATAGCATCAATCCTAATGGTAAAGAGTGTGGCACTCAACACTGAGCCTCAGGGAACTCCCTCTTCTTGTACATATGCTCAAGACAATGAAGAATGGAATTGGACCTGAAACAATCTACTGTCTAGAAAGTTCTTAATGAAAGTCCTGAAGAATCTCATATTGCCAAGTTGTATCAAAGGCTTTCTCGATGTCAATGCATATCATGACTAGGTGCTCATTTCTGAGGAAAGTGTTCCGGATATTTGTTTCTGCTTTGATAATGAGATCAAGCATAGATCTTCTTCTCCGAAAACCATACCGGTTTGGACTTAGAATGTTTTCTGTTTCTAGAAACCATGTCAGTCTAGCGTTAACTATTTTTCGCAATGTTTTTCCCAGACAACTAGTTAGAGAAATAAGATGGTAATTTCTGGGATCTGTGTGCTCTTTTCCTGATTTCAGGAAGGCTAGCATATAAGAATGGCACCAGCTAGCAGGTTAATACTCCTCTAAGAAAATTTTGTTATACAGTTGTAAGAGGGCAGTTAACGAATCCTCACTTAAATGATAGATCATGGTGTAATAAATTCCATCAGGGCCTGGAGCACTATTCATTACTCATGCAAGCGTATTGTGCAATTCAATCATGATTAGAAATAGGTTATACGAATGTAGGATGGCAGTATTAAGCAAACCCTTAGCCATAATTATGAGAGCTTCCTTGGACTCAGGGGAGGTACCCATAGACTGGAAATGTGCAAATGTGACCCCAATTCACAAAGGAGGATCAAAGGTTGACACAAGTAATTATAGACCTGTGAGCTTAACTTCTGTTCCAGGAAAATTAATGGAGGCACTGGTTAAAGAAGCACTGCAGGATCATTTAGACAAGACTTCAGTTATAGCTCAGACACAGCATGGTTTTGTTAAGGGGAGGTCTTGCCTGACCAACTTGATTGGATACTATGATGCAGTCACAAAAGAACTGGATGCAGGGAATAACTTTGATATTATATACTTGGATCTTAGAAAGGCTTTTGATACTGTTGCACATGGAAGACTGCTACACAAATTGGAGCAGTGTGACATTGGAGGCAAATTGCTGCTATGGATAAAGGGGTGGTTGAGGGGGAGAAGACAGAGAGTGGTAATCAATGGACACTGCTCATCGTGAACTGATGTTATTAGTGGAGTCCCTCAGGGCTCAGTGTTGGGTCCATTATTGTTTTCTGTATTTATAAATGATATTGATGATGGTATATCGGGCTTAATGTCCAAGTTTGCGGACGATACAAAGGTTGGCAGGGTTGTCAAGGACACTACTGACACTATGCTGCTGCAACAGGATCTGGAAAGGTTGAGCAGATGGGCTAAGAGGTGGCAAATGAAGTTTAACATTGACAAATGTAAAGTACTACACATGGGAAACAGCAACCCCAGAGCAACGTATCAACTCTGTGGTACTACACTGACAGTGGTAGAGAATGAAAGGGACTTGGGGGTGGTTGTGCAGGGAGATATGAAGTTCTCTGAGCAGTGCAGACGGGCTGCAAGAGTAGCTCATGGAGTATTGTCAATGATATACAGGAATTTTTCCAGCAGGGATAAGGAGGTGATTATTCCATTGTATAAGGCAATGGTCAGGCCACTCCTAGAGTACTGTATACAGGTCTGGAGGCCTCATTTCAAGAAGGATGTAGAGCTGCTGGAACGAGTACAGAGAAGGGCAACAAGATTAGTGAATGGAACAAAGGGGTGCTCTTACGAAGAAAGGCTTAAGTTTTGCAAATTACAGTGTCTGGAGACTAGGCACCAGCGAGGTGATCTGATAGAGGTGTATAAAGCCTTGAATGGTTTAAGCATGCTCAATGCTGATGGGATTCTTCCTCTAGCTCAGAAAAATCACCTGAGAGGGCATAAATTCAAATTGAGGAAAGACAGATGTAGGATAGACGTGCGGAAATTTGCCTTTAGCCAGCGGGTGGTTGGTTGGTGGAACAGACTTCCATCCCTTGTGGTGGAGGTTGATAGCCTAAATAAGTTTAAGGCTCAGCTGGACAGGTATTTTGAACGAACAGAGGGGTGAAGTGGAAGTGGGTTTTTTTTTTTTTTTTTTTGGCTGATGCTGCATAAGCTTGCTTTCTTGCATCAAATGCCTCTACTAATGCTAATGCTAATGCTATTAAAATTTAGTTTGTACTTTTTTGTCTGTGATTTTAACAAATGAAATATTTGTTCATATGTGACAACAGCTGAAAGTGTTTCGAACGAAGTACCTAAGGTATTGGCAATTTCTACAAGTTCAGAAATTTCCTTCCCTTTTACAAGTAGAATAGGAGAAGTTGTTTGCGAGTATTTACCATTAATTTGTTTGATTTTTTTCCAGATTATAGAAGTATCTGTGAATCTGTTTATGGAGGTAGCATAATGTGCCCATGCTTCTTTTTTACTCTCTTGTCCTATATGGTGAGCTTTAGCTCTGGCTCTCTTAAACTCTAGGAGGTTGGCTGTGGTTGAATGTTTTCAAAACAGATTCCAGTATTTATTCCTTTCTTTTTTAGCACTGTTGCATGTTTCATTCCACCATATTTTTGGATAAAGCAAGATTTTGGATGATGATTTCAGAATAACAGATTCAGATGCTTTCAATATTTTTTGTGTAATTAGTATTAGCAAGGGCACATGATGCAAGAAAGCAAGCTTATATAGCATCAGCCAAAAAAATAAAAAAAAAAAAACACATGCCCCCCTTCTCATTTCACTCATCCACTTGCTCCAAATGTTTGTCTAATTCTGCCTTGAATCTGTTTAAGCTACCAACTTCTACAATGTCAGATGGAAGTTTGTTCCAGCAATCAACCATCTGCTGGCTAAAGGCAAACTTCTGCACATCTATCCTACAACTGCCTTTCCTCAATTTCAATTTATGCCCTCTCAGGCAATTATTCTACCATCAAATTTATTAACTATACTCCTAGCATTGGTGCACATGCAAGTATACATGCACCTGTTTCTACTCTTAGTTACACTAATACATCCCATGTATTTACTTATTCCACTATGACTCCTAGCAGTCCTGGAAATTCCCATTAACTTGCTTTCCAGGCTGCTGCTCAATCGAATTTAAATAGAAGCAGTGCAAGAATCACTTTCACCTCTGCAAGTGGCTACTGTTAATCTATTAGTCCGTGTACCCCCTCAAGCTAGCAGTTTTCCGACCCACCTAACTCTGCCTCGATGGGATTAGCAAATATTCTTGCATCCTTTCTATTTAAGTGTATCCCATCCCTGTAGAAGCAGTCTCTCCTGTTAACAAGCACAGACCAGGCTGAAAAAATTCTACCCCTTGAGCTTTGCACAATCTCTCCAGGGCTGAATTGATCGACAAGGCTCTCATTATATACTCCCTCCTATTGTGTCTGGGCAGAATTGCAGATACTTTCAAATTCAACCAAAATTATCACAAGATTATCTAACTTACTGTCAGAGTTTAATACACTTCTGGCATTCCCCTCCCTGAATAACTCCTCACGTGTGAATGTAGATGCAAAATATTCATTTAGTTTGTTAGCTACCTGAGCAGGATCATCAACAGTTGAACCATCCATATCAAGTGGACCAATCTGATTGGTCCACTTGATTGGTCCTTCTACAGTTTACATAAGTAAAAAACTCTTTGCTGATTTTCTTTGCATCCTTTGCCAAAGATTTCTCGTATTCTACCTTTGCCTGTCTAACCTCCTTTGTGACTTGGTTACAGACCAGCTTATATCTATCATAGGCTTCTGTGTCACCTGTTAATTTATATGTATCCCATGCATTTTTCTGCTCTGCCACATGTCTAATTAGTTCATCTGACATCCATTTAGGCCTAAATCTTGAACAATATTTCTTAGTTGGTATGAAAAGCCTAGTAGCTTCCAAGATTATTTCTTTGAATGATTCCCATTTTGAATTTTCTGTTGGTAACATTATCAGTTGGTCCCACCATATAGAATTTAAATACTGTCTCAGACCACCATAATCACCTTTACGAAAGCAAAAACCCCTCCCTTTACCCCTGATATGGTAGTTATCTAATGTAGCTGACTGCAGAATAAATTGTGAGGGTTGTAATGACAGAAGTATCTATTTGAGCTATTTCCTGGTTAAATTTCCCGGTTGTCCTAATATCGCTCTTGGGAGGAAAACTTGAACTGAAAGTACAGATTATAGTAAAGTGATCACTACCATGAGGGTTATCAATAACAGTCCAGTCTATGATAGGAAATATAGGTGGAGAGCATACTGAAAGATCAACAGCTGAATGTGAGCCAGATAGTGAATGTATGTATGTGTGTTTAGAATAGTTAGATTATGTTTATCTAAAAATTTTTCTATTATCTGTCCTCTAGAGTCAAGAACCCCATAGGGGTGATGGCCATTCCAGTCATTCATAATACAAAAGGGAGCAGGTATTTGCCTTACTATATCATCTAAATCAGCAAGAGTGTATATATGGTTTGGCGATAGATACTACGCCTACATAGCCAGGTGGGCAGGAGCAGCAGTGCATAGCACACGCTTCTTGATTAGACCAGGGTTTGAGCCCGTAACCACCAAATACGGAGGAGGCAGAAAGGTCAGAGAATGACCACCGTATATCCCCAGAGCAATATGACCTTAGTTGCTAATGCTCCTAAAAACCAAATAACAAATAGCGATAGATACAACAAAACTAATGTTACTGTTATACCAATGATGACACGAACTGCAACTGCCTCTAAAGATGTTTGCATGGAGACAGGTCTAGAGGGAACTAGACCTGTCAGGAGGATGGTATAGGTCAATATAGAGGATGCGGAAAGGTCAGGGAATGACCACCACATATTCCCAGAGCAATATGGCATTAGTTGCTAATGCTCCTAAAACCAAATAACAAATAACAAATTGCAATAGATACAACAAGACTAATGTTACTGTTATACCAATGATGACACGAACTGCAACTGCCTCTAAAGATGTTTGCATGGGGACAGGTCTAGAGGGAACTACAGAATTCACTATGACTGCTACTCCTCCATGAACTGAATTAGAGGACCTTCTATCTTTTCTATATATAGTGTAATGTTCAATTGTCGTAGATATTGTATTTTTGAGATTGGTTTCTTGAATGCATACTACAACAGGTTTATATTTACTTAGGAGATTGTAAAAGTCATCTAAGTTAGCACGGAGCCCACAACATTCCACTGAATAACTGTACCCATTGTTTGGTTTTAACTGGTGTCCGTTAACTTCCGTGAGGTAGTTTGCTTATGCCTCTCTATTTTTGCTTTTTCCTTCTTTGAGAAAACTGGTCTGCCTGTGTTAATGTCACCTTCTGGGAGAATTTCAAGAACTGTATTATCTTTGCCTGGTTTCTCACTCATGTCCGTGGTATCAGATCTCAATTTGTATCTATCAGTTCTTTCAGAGCTCTTGATTTGTTCTTTAGGTTGCTGATTGGGATTCTTATCTGGAGGTATTGTTACCGGTGTATTTACTCCTTGAGTTGCATATCTGGAGGGAGATTATTCCTTTGATGAAGAAAGTACTGATTTCACCCAACCAGATATAGAGATATTTGGAGGGACTGAGCAGTCAGTTCGAGTTGATACTGAGCATAGTCATTGGGTAACTGTCACATATGTAGATAATTTAGTTGGAAATGCAAAGTGTTTCTTTGATTCTCGACGTGACACCTTAAGCTCTATTCGTTTCCATTACTTGCAGTCTTTAGAGAAGGCAGAATGATTGCCATGACAGTCAGGACAGTTTTGAGTTTTATTGTTAGTCAGTGTGTGTGTGTGTGTGTGTGTGTGTGTGTGTGTGTGTGTGTGTGTGTGTGCGTGCGTGTGTGTGTGTGTGTGTGTTCTTTTGAACCACAAGAAGCACAAGTGACTACACCTCTGCACACTTGCGAATGACCAAATTTTTGGCACTTGAAGCACCATACCGGATTGGGAATGTATGGTCGAACATGGCATCTGGGGTATCCAGCTTTTATAATTGTGGGGAGAAATGGTATTTTAAACATTAGCATGACTGTCCAAGTAGGAACAGGCTCTCCATCTTTTTTGATAAAAATTCTTTTCGCATGGACTACGTTTTGGTTGTTTAATTCGTGGTGGAATTCCACCAAAGGTAGAAATTTTCAAGTCTCTCAGCATCTCTGTGTTCATTCATCTCCACTAATAAATCTCCAGATTTATTAGTGGAGGCGAACCATTTTTGGAGGGCCAGCTGCATTTTCAAGATGTTTCTGGATCAAAAATGGAGATAGCTTATTCAGTGGTTGGTCTGTGGAGGAATGTAATATTAAAAAGAGAGAAGCAGAATAATCCGGTCCTTTTTTTTTTTTTGTCTCTTGGCATGGGATGTGTTTAAGTCATCATGATCTGCCTATGGGTCATGCCTATCTAGCTCTGGATCGAAAGATACGCAGCTGGACTGTTTTGTGTTGTCCATCATTGTTCCTTTTAGCCCTGGGAGAGTGGATTTCTTCTCTCAGGTTTATAGCCCCATCACATGGTGGCAGGAGCAGTGCCACCAGTGACTAAGTAATAAGGGATGATTAGTTGTTAGTGTGTTAATAAGTTAGTCCTATATACAAAAAGAAAAGTGTCTTGCGTTTTTGTCAAGTGAGCTAACTTCTTTACTTTAGAAGAGCAAAATTAAATAACTTTACAAAAATAACGCTATACTATAATCAACCACTCCTTTAAGTAAATCGCTTTCAAAATAGCTCAGAAATTGCTACAGTCACTCGCTTGGCAGTTGGGGGCCAATTATTGAAAGGACAGATCATTCCAGTAGTTTAGGACAGAGGATGAAAATGATATTGATCTAACATCCTTGTTGCTTTTAATATTTTTGTATTTTGGTAGTGGGAAGATTTTGTAATGGGACCATTCAGGCTCATTACAGGTTAATGCTGTATAAGCTTGCTTTCTTGCATCATATGCCTCTGATAATGCTAATGGTAATTTTATGAATGATCGATATAACGTCCTTCCAATATAACAAGCGTTTTTCTCATTCCCTTGGGGGGTCGTTATATAGAGCTTTGACTGTAATACCTACAACAATACCACAGTCACCTCAAAATGGAAAGAAAATTTTTATTTTATTCTACTATTCTAGGCCACAGGGAAATTACAAAAAAGTCCAGAGCTCAAACATATCATATTTAAACTTGAAAACACTGGGTCAGACTTGAGGGAGTCACACCTCTACATAAATCTCATATATTATTTTTAAATCCTATGTTTTTGCAGCCCTGTTATTGTGCATCTGGAGTATAAGATCCAAATACTCCACCCTCATTACAGCTTCACATATCTGTTGTACAGCACTATGCTAATTTTATATATTGATACCTTTAGAGGAGGATTTTTTAAATTTATTTTAGAGCTTCACACAGATCTACAACAACAACAGGATAAAAAACTAGAGTCGTGCCTGGACCTGATTTAGCATTCAAAAATGATATTGGAAGCAAAGTTCCACTTAAGATATTCCAAGAAAACTCTGCTCAGGGTGTTAATTTTTTACCCTAATATTTTTAATGCTAATGATGATAACAATTAATACAATAATAACATGTTTTGTAAATAAAATAAAATTTTGAGACATGTTTTGCTGAATAATTCAGTATAGGTAAAATTTACTAATCCATACCATCAATTGTTATCATTTTCATTCTAGCAGAAAATATTAACCCAATAGTTAACTGTGCTTTTACTGAAAACATACCAGCTAAGTTTTCAAATGAAGTTCAGGAGGATGCTGGCATCCATTCATAGTTTTTATAATGGTCACATGAAAGCTGCTGTTGAAGAGCTTTGCTGTTGTACTCTTATCCAGTTATTTTGTAAAGTCCTTAATTAGCAAGTTTTTATCAATACACATCATGCAAGAAACTGGATCAATTGGTGTTACATCTGAACATAGTATTAATCATAAAATTCAAAATAATATGTTTTGAGCACTACAACACAGTCCTGGAACAAGTCTCAGTGAATATCTGCACACTTTGGAGTAATAGTAATAGTGGCATGTGATGCAAGAAAAAAAGCATATGAGCTTATGTAGCATCAGCCAAAAAAAAAAAAAAATTAAATTAAATTAAAAAAAAAAATTCACACAACCATTCCCTCTAAAAGTTTGCCCAGTTCCTCCTTGAATTTATTTAAGCTATCAACTTGCTGGAAGCTTGTTCCAGAAATTGATTGATTGTTGCAGTTAATTTTCTGGAAGTTTGTTCCAGCAATTAACCACCTGCTGGCTAAAGACAAATTTTTGCACATCAATTCTACAACTGTCTTTCCTCAATTTGAATTTATGCACCCTTAGGTTTGTAATCTGAGCAAGTGGAAAAATCCCATCAGAATTCAGTGTGCTCAACCCATTCAAGGGATTATACATCTCAATCAGTTCACTTCGGTAATCAGTAATGGCAGTGTGCTACTGCAACAGGATCTATAAAATTTGGGCAGATGGGCTGAGAAGAGGCAACTGAAGTTTAACGTTGACAAATGCAAAGTACTGCATATGGGTAGAAGTAACCCCAGAGGTACTTACCAACTGTGTGGTACTACACTTAGTGTAGTAGAAAATGAAAAAGATCTGGAAGTAATTGTGCTTTTTTTTTTTTTTTTTTTTTTTTTTTTTTGGTAGTTGTTGGCGCATCGGCTTCTGTGGCCATAATGCACCTCCCAAGGTTTTTGCAGTACTTTGATCCAAGCCCAAGGCGGGATTCGAACCCGCAACCTTTGGGTTGCTAGGCAGGTACCTAACCCACCCGGCTAGCCCGGTCGGCTTAAGTAATTGTGCAGTTAGATATGAAGTTTTCTGAGCAATGCAGACAGACTGTAAGAACAGGTCATGGGGTATTGTCAATGATATACAGGAATTTTTGCTAGCAGGGAAAAGGAGGTGATTATCCCTTTGCATAAGGCAATGGTCGGGCCACGCCTTGAGTACTGTGTACAGGTCTGGAGGCCTCATTTTAGGAAGGATGTAGATTTTCTTGAGAATGTACAGAGAAGGGCAACAAGATTGGTGAGGGGAATGAAGGGGTCCTCTTACCAAGAGAGGCTTAAGTTCTGCAAATTGCAGTGGCTGGACACTAGGCACCTCTGAGGTGATCTGATTGAGGTGTATAAGGCCTTGAATGGGTTGAGCACACTGAATTCTGATGGGATTCTTTCGCTTGCTCAGATTATGAACCTAAGGTTCATAATCTGATTATGAACCTCAATTCAAATTGAGGAAAGACAGTTGTAAAATAGATGTGTGGAACTTTGCCTTTAGCCAGCGGGTGGTTAATTGCTGGAACAAACTTCCATCTGCCGTTGCGGAAATTGATAGCTTAAATAAATTCAAGAAGGAACTGGACAAACTTTTAGAGGGAATGGTCTTTTTTTTGGCTGATGCTATATAAGCTTATATGCTTGCTTTCTTGCATCACATGCCTCTACTACTACTTGAATTAAATGAAATGACATTTAACTCAAGACAGAGTTAATAATACTCATAATAGGTATACATGGGCTGGCGGTAATCCTCACAGAACAACTGAAGTGGAGCTGTTATGAACCAATTAATTGGAACATACATATTCAATAATATCTTTTCTATTGTCATATTATCTTTTGATACTTTACTGATGAGGTGATGTTTGTACTTCCATCATGATGGAGAAATGGCATACAACTGCAGTTTTTTCTCACAAGTTTACAATTATTATTATTATTATTATTAGCCATATGGTGTAAGGAAGCCTGAGGCTTATGCTGCACCAGCCAAAAAAAAATTCCCAAGTTACCCTGTGTGTGTGTGTGTGTGTGTGTGTGTGTGTGTGTGTGTGTGTGTGTGTGTGTGTGTGTGTGTGTGTGTGTGTGTGTGTGTGTGTGTGCGCGTGCGCGTGTGTGTGCGCGTGTGTGCGTGTGTGCATGAGAGAGAGAGAGAGAGAGAGTCAGAAGTAGAAAGGAATCACCAAGAAAGAAAGAGAAGAATGATGATATCCAGCTCCAGCTCAGGACCCTGGGTGGGCCAAACCCATACTCACCTGATGTGAGCCCCTGGGGATATTATCTGAACAGTCACTATCCCAACTGCTGGACTAGTCAGGGTGGTCTTTATTTTTGTCCAGTTAAATCTCCTCATCTTAACATTTCAATCTACTGCATCTTTGGTAACATAAAAGTATTCGTGTACATGCAAGAAATGAGTGATTGGAATATACTGTGTCAGAGAATATTAAATGCTGCAGACTACATTTGAAATTATTATTATTATTAGCCATTTGGTGCAAGGAAGCCTGAGGCTTATGCTGCACCAGCCAAAAAAAAAATTTCTGAATTACCCAGAGAGAGAGAGAGAGAGAGAGAGAGAGAGAGAGAGAGAGAGAAGAGAAGAATGATGATATCCAGTTCAGGACCCTGGGTGTGCCAAGCCCATACTCACCAGATGTGAGCCTCTGAAATAACCAGATAATGATTGAAAGAATAACAAACATTATTACAATTTGCAGAAATGTGTATCCAAGTAAAAGGCAGATGTTAATAAACAACTATTATAAGAACTTTATTGAAGTTAATTTCTTAAAATAATTGATTTAAAACTTAAAATTTGGAAATTCTAATTCTAAAATATATGTTTAATACAGTATTCTGGTGTTTTCTTAAAACTGACATGTCTTCATACCGGTGTGATTTCACATTCATGTTGATGTGAACTTTGCTTAAAATCATTTATTATTATTATTATTATTATTATTATTATTATTAGCCATATGGCGCAAGGAAGCCTGAGGCTTATGCTGCAACAGCCAAAAAAAAAAAATTTCCCATATTACCCCAAGAGAGAGTTATTATTATTATTTTTTTTTTTTTGTTAGTTATTGGCGCATTGGCTTCTGTGGCCATAATGCACTTCCCAAAGTTTTTGCATTTACTCTGATCCCAACCTGAGGTGGGATTCAAACCCATGGCCTTTGGGTTGCCAGGCTGGCACTTTACCCACCTGGCTTGCCCAGTCGGCAAGAGAGAGAGTCAGAAGTAGAAGGGAATCACCAAGAAGGTAAGAAAGAGATGTTGTTGTTGTTATTTGGTTTTTAGGAGCATTAGCAACTAAGGCCATATTGCTCCGGGGATATGCAGTGGTCATTCCCTGACCTTTCCGCATCCTCCGTATTTGGTGGCTCACGGGCTCAAACCCCGGTCTAATCACTATATTTAAGTATTAACACCTGAAGTTTGGCAGATTCCTCCAGGTTCAGATAGCTGGTATATAATGAACTTTTAGCATTACACATACTTTTATACCTTCAGAGTTTGCTTGCTACAACAATTAATAATCAGAGTGAATATTTACCTTCTGACAAAAGACTTCTTGGCTTAGGTACTTTTGCAGATTTCTTTCGTTGCCAAAATGAATGTTTGGTATCTTTTAGTGTGACAATAAGACTCTTCCATGTTAAATCTATTCCTTCATTTCTAGTTATCCAAGTGTTATAAAATCGTTCATTTGTGTCAAAGTCATTCAACTGAAAATAAAATACATCAAATCTTCATTTCACAAGAAAATTAACAGAAACAACTTATATATAGACAAAATTTAGTTTTTAAAAATGCATAAGTAAAAATTTAAGAAATGATAAATAACTCACTGGGAAGGCAAATTTTGTTCTGCTGCAAGCATTAAAACCATAATTTTTGTTGTTTGTTATTTGGTTTTTAGGAGCATTAGCAACTAAGGCCATAGTATTGCTCCGGGATATGTGGTGGTCATTCCCTGACCTTTCCGCATCCTCCGTATTTGGTGGTGACGGGCTCGAACCCCGGTCTAATCAAGAAGCGTGTGCTACGCACTGCTGCTCCTTCCCATCTGGCTACGGAGGCACCTTTAAAACCATAACTAAGCAGTTTTAATCCTGCTGGCCACAAAAACACATGTATGGTAAGGATGATTATATATGTGTTTTTGTGGATTCAATGTTCCAATAAATTCTCTAAAGTAATAATTCCTCTGAATTTGGAAGCTCTAATTTCATATATTTCATAGAAACTCACATCAAACAATTTCTTCACAATTGTTTTGATTTAATCAATGGTGTGCAGTACTTTTTTTTTTTTGGGCAGGGAAAGCAGTAATTATTAACTGAACAGTTAAAAAAAACAGTGGCATTTTTTCTGATGGTTCCCACATTTTCCTTTATATTTCTGAAAAATGTTTTTGGTTTTTCCAAATTCTACTTAGAATATGTCAATGTTTGCCCTTTTAATGGATTGCAATATTTATTAAATGTAATTCCTTTTAATGAAAATTTTGAAAACAGAAAATGTTATGTGTTTTATACTTGTTATTTTCTATGAAACAAAACTATTCTCCTGGGGTGAAATAAAAAAAAAAAAAACATTGTAAAAATATCAGCTGTCTTTTCCAAGATGGCTGCCAAATTTCTTTTGTACACAGTCCGCACAAGACTTGGTAATTTCCTGCTAGACTTAAAATACAAACATGTAACTATTATTCTCATCTTTTTTCAAATTTATAAAATCATTTAATCCTCTATGTGGGTATCACAAAAATCATGACAGTAGGTAAGTCAATCATGGGCAAAGTAAGCCAATATGTTTTTTTGTAGATAAAAATACCAGAAATTGGTTGAAAATGGAGAATTTTACAATTTTATGCTTAATTAATTTTGATTTAATATTGGATAAGATGATCAAAAATTGTTTCAATTACAGTTTTTCCAAGTGTTGCAAACTAGGTGGATAGAAGATGGGTGGCTTTGCAAACATTCATTACGTCAAGGTCCATTTTACCCTGTGTTAGTCATGTGGGGTTAATTCAACCCCAGACAATTCCTACTCTTCATGTACTTTCAATTCAGGCACCAGAACAGAATTGACCAAGTGCAAACTGCTCTGGTTCAAAAGGACTTAGTTCTATTAGGAGATTCCATTGTCAGGGGAAATGGGAAATATTTTTTGTAATAAGGATAGGTGGACTTGAACCATGGTATGTTGTCTGCCAGGAGCAACAATTAATGATGTCACCAAGAGACTGTCAGATTTTAAGGGGAGTAAAGAGAATATTATTATATTCATGTGGAGACTAATGATGAAGCACACATGATCTGATGATTTGTTAGAAAAATATAGGATCGTGCTGAAGAAATGCCACGAGTTAGGTCACAATGTCTATGTATCTATAATTCTGCCCAAACACGATTGGACGGATTATATGCTGAAAACCTTGTGGATCAACTCAAGACTTGAAGGACTCTGCAAGCCTTTTGGTGGGAAATTTTTATCAGCTTGACCCGCACTTGTAGGTAGAAGGAACCGGCTTTGTAGAGACTACATACATTTAAACAAAGGCAGTGCAAGAATTTTTGCCAGTTATCATTGAAGATACCTTAAAGCTTCAGGGAAATTGCTAGTTTGGGGGAACAAGGGTAATATAGATATGTGTTTATCTGATAATATTGGTTAAAGTAATGCTTACATATACCTCAAGGGTTCTTGTTTGTCACTACAATAGAACATATTAGCAAGATGTTCTGAGGGCAGAAATGTTTCAAATGAGCGGGTAGCTAAAGCCAGTGAAGCGAGCTTAAATAATTTTTAAGCTAAAATTTTTGAGCTAAAATAACTATACAAGAACACTAAGCCTTAATTGTTTATACAGTAACGTCAGAAGAGTCGTCAATAAAATGAGTGAATTCGAACTGCTGGTTAGGACAAGTAGCGCTGACATAATAGTACCACTGGAAACATGGTGCCACCCAGAAATAGGGGATGATGAGTTTCAGTACGGTATGTACAATGTATTAGGAAGGATAGGGCTGACAGAAGGGGTGATGGGGTCATGCTTCTTATTAAAAGCAGCCTGAGTGCAACAAAAGCTTTTCTGGATTCAGACGTTTCACATGCTAGTATAGAATTTGTATGGTGTGAGATAGTTGGAAGCAAAGGTATGATGTGAGTGGGAGTAATCTACAGGCCAGGTGATTGTGAAGATTATGATGAGTGCCTCTACGTGCGAATGGAATGGGCAAGTAAGCATGAATATCTCATTATAGGTGATTTTAATTTCCCTCTAATTGATTGGAACAAATGGGTAGGAAACTCAACGAGAGACAAAAGTTTTAATTCAACTAGATGATTTTTATTTATACCAACATATCAAGGAATGTACTAGGGAAAAGAATATTCTAGACCCCATTGTCACCCATGAACCAGAAGACATAATAGGGCTGACAGTACAGGAACCAGTAGCAGGAAGTGATTATGGAGTTCTAGAGTGGACGATGAAGAGACAGGTAGCAGTAGTTAAAGGCAAAGGAATGGATTATAATTTCAAAAAGAGGAAATTATGATGCCTTAAGGTGCTACATAACTTCTATTAACTGGGTAAATATCGGACAGAGAGCGAATACAATTGAATTATGATATACCTTCAAAACATTAATCACAGAAGCCTTGAATGTATATATACCATTAAAAAAAATACTCTACGAGGAGAATTCCAAGTTGGATGAATAATGAAATTGCCAGATTACTTGAGCAGAAAAAGATAGCATGGAAAAGTTACAGGCAATAAAAAAGTACTGAAGTCACAAAGTGATCTGTAATAGTGCCACAGAAAAGGTTAGGTTAGCAAAAGCAGATTATGAGAAATCATTGGCAAAGAGTGGGGATAAGGAATTCTTCACATATATAAATGCAAAGAGAAGGCCAAACCAGATCGGACCCTTATGGAATGGATGTGGGATTATATTAGATACCCCAGTTGATGTTGCAGATAAACTCAAAACAGTTACTTTGCATCCATATTTATAGAAGAAAAACCCTTTATGTCTAAGAGAAATTATAGGAGCAAAGTTGAAAAATATTTAATTAATGATATTGAAATTTCACAATTATTTAATGAAAAAACTTTCAAGTCTACAGGCCAGTAAGACTCTTGGGCTTGATGGCATATACCCTGTAATCTTAAAGGAGGCAGCGAGTGCATTGAACCATTGAGGCTAATTATGAGAGCATCACTGGACTCAGGAGTGATTTTGTTGGATTGGAAAAGTGCCAATGTATCTCTATAAGGGCAGTTCTAAGAGTGAAGTGGGAAATTACTAACCGGTCAGTCTAACTTCAGTAGTAGGGAAAATCATGGAGGCAATGATCAAGGGTGGAATTCGGGATCATTTAGCTAGAAATGGAATTCTGAAGGATACTCAGCATGGTTTTATAAAGAGAAAATCATGTTTAATAAATCTGGTTAGCTATTTTGACAGGAACTAGATTTAGGGAATAATTTCATGAACTGGATTTAGGGAATAATTTCAACATTGTTTATTTGGATTTCAGCAAAGCATTTGACTCAGTCTCACATGAGCAGTTACTTTATAGGCTGGAACAGGTTGGAATCACAGGGAAAATCCTTAGATGGACAGCTAGATGGCTTGAGGGCAGAAGACAGAGGATTGTGATAAATGGTTATTCCTCAGATTGGGGTGATGTAAGAAGTGGGGTTTCCCAAGGATCAGTATTATGACCACTGTTGTTTTTGATTTTTATGAATGATATAAATGAAGGGATAGAGGGTGTGATGTCTAAATTTGCAGATGATGTAAAGATTAGTAGAGTAATTAATGATCACTACCAAGCAGAGCGTCTTCTGAGTGACTTAGATAAACTTCAGGGGTGATCCAAAAAATGGCAGCTATGCTTTAATCCAACAAAGTGTAAGGTATTACACCTGGAGAACGTTAACCAAAAATAACTTATACACTGGGAGTTGAACTAAAGCCAGTATTGGAGGAAAGGGACTTGGGTGTTACAATTCAATCAGACATGAAGTTCTCCGAGCATTGTAGACAGGTTGCAAGAAAGGCCCATGGTGTCCTATCCATGATTTATTGAATATTTGCTGGTAGAGATAGAGAGTCATAATCCCATTATATATTTTCTCCATTTCTATTAGAAAACTTTCAGTTACTGAATGTCTTTTCTATCAATGTTTCTAATATGACTGAACTGTCATCAACATTCGGATCATAATTTACAGTGGTGCTTAAAAAAATTGTATCACCTCATTTTTAGGTTGTTTGATCTCTTTATCTCTACTAGCAGCTAAAGTTTTAGAAATAACTGAAAGAATATAAGTAATAACAATACACATATAAAACTATTAATTGCAGAAAAATTTACTTTTATGCCTTATGGGTAAATATACAATGAAATAAGCACTTTTCTCCAAAACAACAGAATGTTACTTATGATTCATATAACAAAAATTATGTAAAAGCAATGATGTTTTTCATTGTATGTTTTTCATCCTATGTATACTTGCATGTATACTTGCGTATACACCAAGGCTAGGAGTTTGGTAAATAAATTTGATGAATTTGAGGTATTGCTCAAAGCATCAAAGGCGGATATTGTTGGGATATCAGAGACGTGATGTCACACAGATATAAGTAATGCAGAACTGGAATTTGGGGAGTACAACGTCTACAGAAAGGATAGACAGAATAGGAAGGGAGAAGGGGTTATGTTATTAGTTAAGAAACACATAAAATCCAAGGAAGTGAAGCCAGTCGACATCGCTGGACAGTGCAGTGTCGAGTCAGTTTGGTGTGACATAAGCACTGGGAGATCAAAATTGGGAGTAGGGGTGTGCTATAGGCCTAATGACTCTGATGAGTATAATAAGGCAGATATGAAGTTCTCCGAGCAGTGCAGATGGGCTGCAAGAGTAGCTCATGGAGTATCGTCAATGATATACAGGAATTTTTCCAGCAGGGATAAGGAGGTGATTATTCCCTTGTATAAGGCAATGGTCAGGCCACACCTAGAGTACTGTATACAGGTCTGGAGGCCTCATTTCAAGAAGGATGTAGAGCTGCTGGAACGAGTACAGAGAAGGGCAACAAGATTAGTGAATGGAACAAAAGGGTGCTCTTACGAAGAAAGGCTTAAGTTTTGCAAATTACAGTGTCTGGAGACTAGGCACCAGCGAGGTGATCTGATAGAGGTGTATAAAGCCTTGAATGGTTTGAGCATGCTCAATGTTGATGGGATTCTTCCTCTAGCTCAGAATAATCACCTGAGAGGGCATAAATTCAAATTGAGGAAAGACAGATGTAGGATATACGTGCGGAAATTTGCCTTTAGCCAGTGGGTGGTTGGTTGGTGGAACAGACTTCCATCCCTTGTAGTGGAGGTTGATAGCCTAAATAAGTTTAAGGCTCAGCTGGACAGGTATTTTGAACGAACAGAGGGGTGAAGTGGAAGTGGGTTTTTTTTTTTTTTTTTTTTGGCTGATGCTGCATAAGCTTGCTTTCTTGCATCAAATGCCTCTACTAATGCTAATGCTAATAAGAAACTGTACAGGAAAATAGAGTGGGCCAGTAAACCAGAGAGTCTTATAATGGGGGATTTTAATTTCCCAGATATTGACTGGAATTTGTGGGTTGGTCACTCACACGCTAGCAAGGCTTTTGTGGATTTATTGGATGATTGTTTTCTAAATCAGCATGTTCAGGAGCAATACTCTTGATTTGATTATCAGTAGTGATTCTTTATGCATTAAGAATCTGCAGATACAGGAACCACTAGGTGGCAGTGATCACAGTGTGCTGAAGTGGGATTTACTCAAGGATGTAACTACCATCAGGGGTAAAGGGAAGGGTTATTGCTTTCGTAAAGGTGACTACAGTGGTCTGAGACAGTATTTAATTTCTATACGGTGGGACCAACTGATGATGTTACCAACAGCAAACTCAAAATGGGAAGCATTCAAAGAACTCATCTTGGAAGCTACTAGGCTTTACATACCAACTAAGAAATATTGTTCGAGGTTCAGGCCTAAATGGATGTCAGATGAACTAATGAGACATATGGCAGAGAAGAAAAATGCATGGAATACATATAAATTAACATGTGACACAGAAGCCTATGATAGATATAAGTTGATCTGTAACCGTGTTACTGAGGAGGTTAAGCAGGCGAAGGCAGATTATGAGAAATCTTTGGCAAGGCATGCAAAGAAAATCAGCAAGGAGTTCTTTACTTATGTAAACTCTAGAAGGAAGGGGATGAATCAGATTGGTCCACTTGATATCGATGGTTCAACTGTTCATGATCCGAGCAGGATCATGAACAAACTAAATCAATATTTTGCATCTACATTCACACATGAGGAGTTATTCAGGAAGGGGAATGCCATAGATGAAGTAAATACTGGCAGTGAGCTAGATGATCTTGTAATAATTGAGAGTAAAGTGGAGGAGAAATTGTTAAAGATAAATACAAGAAAGGCACCTGGGGTGGATGGGATCTATCCAGTTATATTAAAGGAGGCAGCAAAGGAAGTAAGCAATCCGTTAGCCATAATTATGAGACCTTGCTTGGACTCAGGGGAGGTACCCACAGACTGAAGATGTGCAAATGTAACCCCAATTCACAAAGAGGATCAAAGGCTGACACAAGTAATTATAGACCTGTGAGTTTAACTTATGTTCCAGGAAAATTAATGGAAGCACTGGTTAAAGTAGCACTGCAGGGATCATCTTGACCAGAATTCAGTTATAACTCAGACACAACATGGTTTTGTTAAGGGAAGGTCTTGCCTGACCAATTTGATTGGATACTATGATGTAGTCACAAAAGAATTGGATGCAGGGAATAACTTTGATATTATATATTTGGATCTTAGAAAGACTTTTGATACTGTTGCACATGGAAGACTACTACACAAATTGGAGCAGTGTGGCATTTGGTGGCAAATTGTTGCTATGGATAAAAGGATGGTTGAGTGGCAGAAGACAGAGAGTGGTAATTAATGGACACTGCTCATCGTGGACTAATGTTATTAGTGGAGTCCCTCAGGGTTCAGTGTTGGGTCCATTGTTGTTTTCTGTATTTATAAATAATATTGATGATGGTATATCAAGCTTAATGTCCAAGTTTGCAGACGATACAAAGGTTGGCAGGGTTGTTAAGGACGCTACTGACGCTCTGCTGCTGCAACAGGATCTGGAAAGGTTGAGCAGATGGGCTGAGAGGTGGCAAATGAAGTTTAACATTGACAAATGTAAAGTACTACATATGGGAAACAGCAACCCCAAAGCAACGTATCAACTCTGTGGTACTACACTGACAGTGGTAGAGAATGAAAAGGACCTGGGGGTATCTGTGCAGGCAGATATGAAGTTCTCTGAGCAGTGCAGACGGGCTGCAAGAGTAGCTCATGGTGTCTTATCAATGATATACAGGAATTTTTCTAGCAGGAACAGGGAGGTGATTATTCCCTTGTATAAGGCAATAGTCAGGCCGCACCTTGAGTACTGTATACAGGTCTGGAGGCCTCATTTCAAGAAGGATATAGAGGTGCTGGAACGAGTGTAGAGAAGGGTAATAACGTTAGTGAACGGAACGAAGGGTTGCTCTTACAAAGAAAGGCTTAAGTTTTGCAAATTATAGTGTCTGGAGACTAGGCACCGGCGAGGTGATCTGATAGAGGTGTACAAAGCCTTGAATGGTTTGAGCATGCTCAATGCTGATGGGACACTGAGTCTTGCTCAGAATAATCACCTGAGAGGCATAAATTCAAATTGAAGAAAGACAGATGTAGGATAGATGTGCGGAAATTTGCCTTTAGGCAGCGGGTAGTTGGTTTCTGTATGTGGAACTTGATAGCCTTGTTGTGGAACTTGATAGCCTAAATAAATTTAAGGCTCAGCTGGACAGGTATTTCCAACGAACGGAGGGGTGAAGTGGAAGGGTTTTTTTTTTTTTTTGGCTGATGCTGCATAAGCTTGCTTTCTTGCATCATATGCCTCTACTAATGCTGACATGGGCTACTTTAAGAGATGTTGTTCTCTATCCATCGTGACTCATTAATATTTGTCGATACAGAACTGATGCAATGATTCTGTATGGACAAATATTAATTAACGTCCCAACTGCGTTAAATTAATGCTAAAAAGCGCTAAATATGGAATGAGGGTTCCCATCTCTTTGAAATCGGAATTATTAATTTTTTGGCCGTAAAAGTGGAATTTAGACTTTACATTGATTTCAAATTTTTTATATTATATATTTATTATTACTTTTTTTTCCCAAATTAGTAGGTGTGCCACTAACAAGAGCTGCGCACGGTACGTGTGCCGCAGGGTTAGTTACCCCTGCAGTATATAGTGTAATCTAAAAAAAAAAAAAATAATAAATCTCCACCACTACTTCATCTAGTATACACTGTCTTCATCTAGGATACAATATGTTCGGAACATAAGATGCAGAGAATTTTAGGCAACATTTTCCCGGATAAAAAATGCGTCTATGATCCGAAAAATACAGTATAATTATTTTTTTCTGCTCTCTATCCTTCAATATCTTTCCTATTTATTATCTCACCGTTTACCTTTGTATCTCTCTGTACACTACTTTAAAGGCACCTTCGTAGTCAGGTGGGCAGGAGTATCAGTGCATAGCACACGCTTCATGATTAGACCACGGTTCGAGCCCTTGAGCCACCAAATATGGAGGATGCGGAAAGGGTTGGGAATGACCACCGCATATCCCCCGAGCAATATGGCCTTAGTTGCTAATGCTCTAAAAAAAAAAAAAAACTACTTTAAAAATAACCCAGTTTAATGTAAAATATACTAATGGTAACAGGCAGTAGCTTTAAAACATGTTACTCGTAAGTTTTACTTTTCTCATATTTTAATTTCTCCACTCATGATTTAAACATGCGAATTGTGAAGTAAGTTTCGAGGGCAATTCAGCTGTTTTGTTATATTTTAGCAAAGCTTAATTACATAACTAAAACAAACAATTCCTTATCTTATTCAAAAATAATGTCGAGACGAGAAGATGACGCTAACTCTCAGCCCAGGTGGAGCAGTTTATCTCGTGAGTTTTAGTTGACTCCCGATTATCCGGAAACAGGAAATAAAAGGCAAAAATGAATAAAAAATAAATAAAAAAATAAAAACTTTGTATATGTGTCATAAAAGGAATTTTATTTATATACTGTACTCATGAATACTGTATAAAATATGAAAGTATGCTACATAGTGATAAAGTTTCACATAAAATTTAATACAAATATATTTTCTGAAAAAGAAAAATAATGAAGTTCACTTTTTCTGTTGATTTATCTTCCAGCACGTAAATTTAGAACTACTGTACCATCTTGTCAACGATATCGGCGGCTCTATTTTGTTCCATGTATTTTTCATGGAATATTGCACCTTTTTCGTGTGAAATTTTGATAATTTCATGAAATGAAATGTTGCACCTTTTTCGTTTAAGTTAATGAGATGAAGAGTTTGTTCAGCAGTAAGAACAGTCTTTTTCCATTTTAACATGGAGGCACGTACATAAATTAAGAAAAAAAAAAAAAAAAAAAAAAATTCTGAAAAGAACAGAACGTAAAGAACATTGCAAAATGTAAACAAACACTGACGCCTGACACTACTATGATGCTCTTTTTTCTTTTTTTCTAGCTGGAATCTGTTATAGGCTCTGATTGTTTCATGCCCTATACTTTGATTGCCTGGCTTATTCAAGATGAACCTTGGACTACAAGTGCAGTTTCTTAAAGGAATTTATTTATCCTCAGAATTGCAACATGTAATTTTTTTTTTTCTTGGATGACCGATCAACCGGCCGATTGCCAACACACACACTAAATTTTATGGCACTATTTTATACTCCTTTCTCGACCCGCACTGCCGATCCAAAAATCTCGCTTTCGCTTTGCCATTCTTCCTCTCCTTTCTCCGGCCAAAATTTCTACTTATATATCGCAAATTGTTTCATTCAATTTTCCTGCCTGTATCAATCGTATCTAAAATAAATTTTCGGTTTATACTCCGGCACGACAACCAAGTCAGTAGAGTTTACAATAAATCGTCAATACAAATATTTATCGTATTTAGTAGTCACGGGTTTGAACTCCAGTCCACTCAAGGAACGCGTGCTATGCGTTCAGCTACGTCTAATTTTTCCTTGTGCGACAAAGGAACCATACCTATACTAGAGAAGGGTGACGGGTCAATGAAGTGATGTCGCTTGTATTGCGTTCCTTGATGTCGTAAACTTATTCTGGTCAACAACGTTACCTCTTACAAAGTTAAGTCTATACATTCCTTCAGCTCTATCGTATTTACTTCAACTTAAGGTATTTATAACCCTTTTGCTTTTGTGATTGTTTTTGTTCAATCACTTTAACTACGTGAGAAAGCATTTATTTTTCATCTGGGATTTTCTTCAGTCTCCTCTGTACATTCCTCAAGCTTACTCTTACGTTGTTATAACTTTTTATTTCTAATTCAAATTAATTCAGTTTAACTGCTATTTAAATTTATAAAATTATTTTTTATTATTTTTTTATTTTTTTAGTAATAATGTACTCTTGCACGATCTTAAGAGGAGAATACTGCATATGGTTTTTACCTAAGTTATTCCAGGTTTTTCAGTCTGCTCAACATGCGAACTTGTCCATCATACTAATATTTATTTATTTTTATTTATTTATTATTATTATTTTTTTTATTTATTTATTTATTATTTTTATTTTTTTTTTTTTGAGAGAAGAAGAAGAAGCGATGACAATCTCTAATATCTCGGCATCAAAAATCGAAGAAAATGAAGAAAATCAATAACTAGGATGTTCAAGAATTATAAATAGGAAAGGGTTTACCGTTTACAGTTTTAATGAAGCTCATATCAGTAAAGGCATTAAAATGTAAACAATGCTAGCACTCATTTGCTTCTGTGTATTTGAGCACCAGCAACCGCGATATACAAAACTACATCAGAAACAGTTGTACAGGAAAAGCAACTGCATTAATGCTTTTTTTTTTTTTTTAAGTTAAAAAAAAAAAAAAAAAAAAAACCCAACATTTTAGACCACACACTTTAGGATCATTTTTGGGAAACATTCTTTATTTTCTAGTTATGGGTTAACATTGTTGCCACTAATAAATAAATAAATATGTTTTGATCTAATAAGTTACAGTTCAGTTGAGTTCACCAGAATTTAAATTTCTTATCACATTTAAAACTAATAAATCTAAAAATTTTTCTCACCTGGCTGTTAGGAAGTGACGACTGACTGGATTCCAATTCTTGTAAGAGAGAAAATTCATCTTCTCCGGCAAGGGTCATGTTTACTGTGCATAGGAAAATCAACCAAATATTTTATATTAGCCTTCGAGATTAATCTTTAATCTCTCAGGAAAACGAAATAAAATTTACTGGCAACAAGGCGACCTTTATCTCGACTGGTCTACTTGAAACAGAAATACTGTACAACCATTTGTGAAACTTGAGATGCTCATTATCTCTGCTCATATTCTTTTGTTCTTTCACTTCTTATTAGGTTCACAAAGAATTACAGATCAAGTTCCCCTTCACAATAGATTCAAAACTGCGTGTTTAAGGTCTATGGATTTTTTTTTTTTTTTTTTTTATTGGTGTGTTATTATACTGACTACTCTGTTACTACTTTTCAGATATTCTTGCTAACGATCAGGAGAGTTATTCACCTTCTTCTTTTTGTTAGAAGGCGTTCACAGATTATGTAAAGCAAGGAGCGAGTAGATAAAGCGTCTAAAATTCAGATGTTCCTTACGTAGTAATTGCAAGATAGTGGTCAAAGTATATCACTATGCTCATGTTCGAGATGAGGTTAGAATTCCGAAGCAAGCAGGCTACATTTTCCAAAATGCACGAGAAGTCAAAGAGAACTTTGATTACTCTGAGCAGAGGCGGTTTGTTGTTTGTTATTTAGTTTTTAGGAGCATTAGCAACTAATGCCATATTGCTCCGGGATATGCGGTGGTCATTCCCTGACCTTTCCGCATCTTCTGTATTTGGTGGTGACGGGCTTGAACCCCGGTCTAATCAAGAAGCGTGTGCTACGCACTGCTGCTCCTTCCCACCTGGCTACAGAGGCGCAGCAGAGGCTGATTTAACGGCGGGCGCGCACTGGGCCCGACTTCTGAAGGGCCCACGCAAAACCCCAACAAATTATTTGAACATATCAGTTCAACTAATAGTTGAACTGATATGTTCAACTATTAGTTCAAAACTTTGTGATTATTATTATGCTATTATTAATTATATTATACATATATTATATTCAAATTTTATTGGAAATAAAACATTAATAGTACATAATATTTTTTATTTATTTAAAAAAATGGTTAACATGTATTTTTATTTTCCCTGTCTCTCTCTTTTTTTAAGGGGCCCAATATTTTCTTCTGCACCCGGGGCCTCAACCGACCTTAAACCGCTCCTGACTCTGAGCAGAGGAACTTTAACGGGCCTAATAAGACAGCCTCGGAGAAAGACATTATGGTTTTTCCTCTAAGAAACTCGAACTATTGAAGAGAAAATAACTACACAATTGGAAAATAATATTTTAATCCCCTGACACCAAAAGAATCAAAGATCAGGGATTTAAAGTATTGATATTTCTATTCATTATCATTTCTATGGTAGTAGTTTTTCATCGACCCGATTCCCAGTTATATCGGTGTCTTTAGAAGTACGGTGATCGTAACTGGGACTACTGATCGGGATTCAAATCCTGTTTCGATGGTACGAACTTTTATCGGTTATTTTCAAAAGCGGCCGAGTTAGTCGATCTCGAGAGGGCTGCATATTCTATTTTCCAAAAAGTCGGGCTTTTCGTTTTGCGGACTGAAAGACGGGCACGCACAGTTTCAGGCATCCACCACATCTGAAATAAACGAATTAAACAAAAAGAGAAAATAAAAAGTACCAACTACTGTATTTAAGAAAAAAATAACTACAAAAGTTAAAAATGATGTTTTAACAATTTGTCTCATTCTTATTTTGGGAAACGAAAAATTTAAATTTCTGGGATAAAAAATTGGGCGACATTTCCACAGACCAATTAAATCGATCGCTGTGGGAAAAAAAATAAAAAAAACTTGCATGATAAATTCCTTCTGTCATAATGGAATTCGATCCCAAGCCTTTTTCCACAATAAGTGGATGAACAGCGGTAAAAACTGCTAGTTGTAAGAGGTTTCAGGAAGTATTTATATACGAGATGGTGATAAAGTACGTTCCCACTTTTAAATTAAAAATTAATAATTCGTAAACTTGAAAAAGATTTTTTACATTGCAGTTAGCATATATGGGATTTTTAAAAACAATAAAAAATTATGTCGTCACTGACTGAGCAATTTATTCGTTACAATAAACAAATTTACTCTTGCGTTCATTATAAAAAGGAATGAGAATGACTGTGGGATCGGAGAATACAAGTGCTTGCTCGTCACGGATTTATTGTTTGTCGCCAAGATAAAAAGCTTGAAGCCGTGTCCTAAGTTAAGTAACCAAATCCAATCAAATTCATTTTAAAATGTTGCTTTAGAAAAAGTACTTTTAATTAAATTGTATTACAAGAATGGCGACAATGGCATTGCAGTTCTTAGAGCGTACCAAAGATAGAAAAATGTCTCAAGGCCTCCTTACTAGAAAAACCGTATTAAATATCGCACTGCAGTTCGCAAAAGGCTACCTAAACCGGTGTTCCCTTGAGCATAGTTAGTAAGTAAAGGCTTAAAAGTAGGCCTCCATCTGTTTCCCTTCTAAAATCAAACGTCTGCATCGATTGAAAAGACTGTCAAAGCCGTCGTGATTTTGCTCAGTGGATGATTGACAAGGTTGCTCAGGATTCAGAATCGTTTTTAACATTTTATGGATGGATGAAGCACACTTTCTCCTTGATGGAGTTTGATAGGCATAAATTGTCAAATTTAGGCTGGAGAAAATCCTTATGTACACCTTCAGAAATCACGCTATCCGTTAAATGTTACAATATGGTGGGAATTTACGGCACACGTAAATTATTTTTGATTGTTGTTATTGACCCATTCTTCTTTGAAACCATTATTAATCGAGGACATTTTCAGACATACACAATTAGCTGCACATGATATCTTAGCCTGTTGCGAATCAAAATTATTCCAGCGATTAATGAATGCTTTTTCACATGGACGCATAATTTTTATGCAGGATGAAGCTACGTTCCAAACTAATAATAATGTTAAAAAGCTCTTTAAAAAAATTCTCACGTAAGAGTGAATTATATCATCATTTTCCACATCCCGGCAGGCAAGATTTTCGGACCATCTTCCAATAGATTTTTATTTATGTTGGTATTTAAAACACCATATTTACTGAGATTGCCCTTCGACGCTTTCAGATTTGAAGGGCACAACTTTAAAGCAGCTGTGAAGAACACTTTATGCTGATTATATATGTGGAAAATAAAGGCGGATAAGAGGAGATTTGATCATTAATAAAGATTGGTAAAAATTCAATTGCTTTGTTCGCTCACTGGTGATTAAATCTTGAACTAATTCTTGAAAATACTTTATAACCACTTTGTACTTCAATATAGGATTTAAATTTAATGTATTGTAATTAGTGTTTATTGTTTCATATCTTTTACATGAACAGGGGTTATTTTATTGTGCAACTCTAAAAATTGACAATGTATCTAACAACCTTATAACGTTGAATCCGATAGCCGAATAGGAAGAAAATTAAATAAAGCACAGGTTTAAAAAAAACGTACCTTATATTATTATTATTATTAGCCATATGGTGCAAGGAAGTCTGAGGCTTATACTGCACTGACCAAAAAAAAAGAAATTTGAGTTACCTTGAGAGAGAGAGAGAGAGAGAGAGAGAGAGAGAGAGAGAGAGAGAGAGAGAGAGAGAGAGAGAGAGAGAGAGAGAGAGAGAGAGAGAGAGAATAGAAGGGAATCACCAAGAGTATGGGCTCTTGGTGATTCCCTTCTACTTCTCTCTAGGTGAGAATGGGCTTGGCACACCCAGGGTCTAGCTCAGGATCCTAGGTGTGCCAAGCCCATACTCACCAGATGTGAGCCCCTGGGGTAAAATATTAGTAATATGATGGAAAAATCAAAAATAAATTATATTTATAGATATATAGAGCCCAAATACAGTTAATATAAGTTGTGTACAAAAAATTAATTTCACAAAGACACGAACAGAAACAGTACTGTTTGTGTCTTCTGCATTCTAATGACAAAACTGGAACCAGATGCACAAGTTTCCAGGCCCGCCACATGCCACACATGCGTGACCACATCAGTTCAGGTAATAACTACAGCTGTAATTCCAGACCGGCAGCTTTTATGTTGTTGCAAAATAAAGAAAAAAGTAATTTTAATTTAACCAGCAGCAGTGAATCCACTCAGAAACAGAGATGATTTAGAGGAGTATTTCCAGAATCAGTAAAAAAAAAAAAAAAAAGACAATAATGATGAGGAAAAAAGTGAATGAAATAAAAAAAATTTAACTTCAGGATAGGACAGAATTCATGAGATTCCTGGTTCCTGGACAACGCGACGCTGTCACTCCTCTGGCTAGAGGACAGACCCACCGCTTGGCAGGTATATGGGTACGCTGCATTCACGTAGACGGTAATTCGATGTTAGTATGGATAAACGTTGTGAGTTAACTGACTTTGAAAGAGGGATGATAGTGGGTGCCCCCATGCATGGGTCACTATCGCGGAGGTTGTACAGAAATTGCACTATACCTGTTCGACAGTATCAAGAGTGTATCGGGAAAACACCATTTCCGGGATAACATCTCATCTTGGACAGTGCTCTGTGCGGAGAAAGGTGGTGGATGAACTGGCTGTCGACGTCTATCTCGCATTGTTTCAGCCAACCGGAGAGCGACAGTGGCACAAATCACCGCCGATTTCACCAAGGGAGGTGCCAGAAATGTCTCCATCAAGACCATCAGGCAATCATTAGCCGCAATAGGTTATGGGAGCGGCCGACCCACCAGAGTCCCAATGCTAACACTACGACAGAGGACGCTATGCCTCAACTGGGCAAAAGAGCATCGGCACTGGACTTTGGATGATTGGAGACTTGTCTCCTGGTCTGATGAATCCCGTTTCCGCACGAAGCTACGCACCCATCATGTCAACAAGGAACTGTTCAGGCAGATGGACGGTCCGTAATGGTCTGGGGCGTGTTCAACTAGCACACGGTGGGACCTCTGGTACGTCTAGACGTATCCCTGAACTGTCCAGGTTATGTGTCCATCCTTGCAGACCATCTGAATCCCTTCATGGTCATCGTGTACCCACAGGGCAATGGATTCTTCCAGCAGGACAATGCACCTCCCACAACGCTGTGGTGACTAGAACGTGGTTCGAGGAGCATTCTGAAGATTTTACCACCGTGGAATGGCCTCCTCATTCACCGGACTTTGGAATGCTGTGGAAAGATCCGTTCGAGCTTTGGATCCTCCACCCAGGAATACGGTAGAATTATGGACAGCGGTGCAGCAAGCATGGATGGAATTACCTGTGGAACGCTTTCGTGAACGAGTGGACTTAATGCATCTCCGTGTGATTGCCCTTATCTGGGCGAAAGATGAGCCTACCCGTTACTAGATATGTTATCCCATGATTTCTTTCTACTCAGTCTATGTACATTCAGACATCTTTTTTCCATTAGAGACCGGTTTCGTCCACATTAAAGTGGACGAAAATTCTTCAAGTAACACATCAAAATTCTTGAAGATATCAGGCGCTGTCTAATCTGCACTTGTTGGTTCCCCATTCATTTTCATGTTATGAGTTTCCACAATTTTTGGAACTTTCAAACCAACCATAGAGTGCATTAAAACTCTGATCATAGCTGTCACCTTCTTCTTCTTTTCAAGTCTTCGAAATGACTGCGCGCTCTTTAGTTTGGACAATTGTAAAATTTAGTGGAATATGTTTTTGAATTAAATTTGATCTTCCATCCAAATCGTTAAATTTTCTATTTAGTGTGTGGGATCTTTTCGGTTTTTTTTTTTTTTTTTTCGTAATTATCAGTAGATTTTATTAGTGCCGATTCTCTCACTGCCTCACGAATTAGGTTTTTATTTCTTTAAAGAGATATTTTTTACCACTCTCATGTTGTTTTGTTGTTTTTGAAGTAGGTTTTAGGAGCATCGGCGACTAAGGCCATATTGCCTTGCATATACTGTCTGTAAATTGCATGTGTTCTGTGGTCGATTTTCTGTTGCTGAACGAAAAACCAGAGTTTCCGGAAGGAAAAACCATGCTACCCTCGACTGAGACTGACTAAACTCAGCCACGTCATGAAAAAGCCCACAAAAATTACTCACATCATCGACGGGATTCGAACTTTTCCACCCGGTGTGGGGAGGACGGCGATTCTACCAACTGTGCTACCCACGAAGGTTCATGTTGTTTTATTAATTTTATTTTTGTCTCTAAGTCTATTATATTTCTTTTTCTTTTATCGCGTTTTTTCCTTATTAGCCGTAATCATTTGATATAAACACAAATTAAAAACCAAAATACAAAACGCGAGAAAATTGATGAAAAATCGACTTCAGCTTAAATTTATGAAACACAAGAACACTGTTACTCTGCGACTGACCAATGTTCCATAATGTTACTAATACTTTCTTACGTATACCAAAAAGCTAATGATTATTTAGACTGGGGATATCCAAAATGGACTTTACTGTTTTATGACTGTTTAATTCAGCTTTCATTTATCTTGGATTAAATTGAGGGAAGAATGACGAATTGCATAGACAGATGTTTCGACAAGATTTTCCTCCTTATAAAAGCGTACCTTTTCAGTACTATTTAAGAAGCTACACATGCAATGCAATTACGTATCAACTCCTCTGACCGTTTGGTCGTCCCGGAGTATAAACAGAAAATTTATTTATTTATTTATTAAATTGTACATAGAAAGTTCTGTGTACGTTTACAACATATGCGCACAGTTGTTAGGAAATGACAATGAGAATTAGTGGTCTGTGGCACCAGGACTGTTTCCTCTGATTACAATCGGCGCATATGGTTTGTGTTGTTAATTAAAAACAGAAGTTGCAAAATGATTATGTTTTAAATACTTCGTTTCTTATTTACAGTAAGATAAAAGTGGAGTTTCTTGTCATGCGTATGTTGACCTTGAAACGGGTAGTACTTTGTGAAAGTATATGAGCAGATAAATAAGTCAACGAAGATTATTATATAATATATTTAAACATTTTGACAGCAAGCTAATTCCATTTTACTGCCTTTGTCTTTAAGAGTGTTTCGTATATAAAAGTCGTCGTCATATTTATACAAGCCCGATGAAAGCTGAATAACAGCAAAGTTATGTAAATGTAACTTAAAAAAGTTATAGCAAATCAAGAATGGATGGCACACTTTGGTTGCGTTTTTTCGTATTATCAACAGAACAAAAGTGCTTATTAAACATCGGTCCACTCTTACACAAGTTGAAATTTCAGTCTCAAGTAGAAAGCTTTCTAGAGCTGCTATTGAAAGCCATAAAGTAATCGTCACTAGTACAGTGTAAACGATCACTGTATTTTCACACTGCGTGGAAGAAAAGCTGCTTTCGAATCTGTCAAGACGGGGAATTTTTACGAAGTTTTTCCAAACCGTAGTCGAGTTCGTCGGCCTCTGACTAGAGAGGCAGAGTTTTTTTCCCTGAAACAGGTTTCTTGCATCCAGAAAAACAGGCAAACCAACTAGAGAATAAACACAATTTACAGCACATATGCAAAATACTCATGGCTTAGCTACCTTGATGGTTAGACACACAGCACAGCAGCTTCGAAAGGTGATACTTCAAATCTTCAGTATGTTGTCATAAACCCTATGACCCGTCATCGTTTGTTACGCATGTGGGAAATTCTGGGCTCAATTTCCTTCGGAAGACTAGTTATTGTAGTACCTCTTGGCGCTTGGTGGTTTTTCTTTTCCTTCTCTTTTCTTTCTTTCTTTTTCATAGTTGCTAAGAGCAAAAACAACGACAAATATATTTTTGGAAAAACTTTATCCAACTCATGCCAACACATGCACCCTTCTTGTTCATTCGACATTCCGACGCCGATTAATTGCGAATATCCCTGAAACTGTTTCCAGCAGTGAACTTCCTAACAATACACTTTAGAAAACTTTCTTAGAAGTTTAAAAATAGAGATGCTTTAAGCTATATTTTTTTAAAATATATAAGTAACTGTATCAACAGGAATGGTGTTCAGGTGTGTTCCGATCGAATTCGAGCACTGCGCTTGCTATAATAATTGGAGATCATCCAAATAATACAATTTTCAAGAAAAGTTATACAGTATTTCATAAACATACGTTGCAGTGAAAGGAACACTGGTTTTAATTTGGCAGACTCAGTTATTCGCAGTTGAATGTATACGCATAGTTCACCCACAGATTTTTGGAGAAAGTTTAGAAAACAGCTCAATTACAAAATCTGAGCTTTCTGTGGTAACGAATTACAACTTATGTAAAGCCATTTAATTAATACCTTCTTGTTTGTGATGCGTTGATCGAAATATTATTATACATTCAGACCAATATCAGCGATGTACGGCATATGCTTAGTCATTCAGTATTTGTTTCTATGCATTTCACTAATCTCACAAACGGAAATGTTTTTCCGTTTGTGAGATTAGTGAAATGCATAGAATTTGTGAGTTGGAACAAAAATGGCAATAATGTTAATCTTTCTAAAATATGGTGCTATAAAATATGCTTCCATTGTACTGCTTCGTGATGAATCGTTCGCTGGATAGGAGATAATATTTTATCTTTTTAGGTTAACCTATGAAAATTAAAATAATCCTTCGCGGCGAATATTTATGTTACATGTACGCATCCTCAATGCGGAGGGGAAGAGGAAAAAATATCTTCGCTGTTTAATAATTTAAATTAGTAGTTAATTTTATTATTATTATTTTTTAATAATTGAATTACCTGGTTAGTAATTAAGGTTGAACACCTAGAAATGCGCTTCCTTGAAGAAAAACAGTAATTTTACTGTTGATCTAAAAAAAATTTTTTTTAAAATTACATTTTAAGGAAGCTTTGCATTTCGAATCAAAACCAAGAAAGACGTTAATTGGAACCAGCGCAGTGAAAGGAATCGTGAATAAAGAGGACAGCATTATAATCAATACAAGTAAGGGATGAGAAAAATCAGAATGAGGAGCCGTGAAAGAACGACGATATACGAAATATATACTCTTCTCCCAAAAATATTCGAACCTCGTGGTGTTTTAAAAAACAAGTTTTAATCAATAGATTAATAAGGTTTGGGCCCACCTTTGGCCCAAGTTATACCATCGTTCCGTTGTCGAACACTTAGTATATGAGTAGTAGTAGTTCTACTACTACTACTTTGGCCAATTTCTTGTAGAAAACAATATAGGGATTTGTGTCCATTCTTTATTCAGCTGAAACGTCAGTCCAGCCATAGAAGAGGAGCGAAGTCACCGAGACTGATCAGGCGTTCTACTCCACTTCAAAGTTGTTTGATTGAAATTAGGTCTCGACTCTGGCCAATCGAATTGTTGAACTTCGAACGCCTAAAACCAGGTTTAAGGGATTCCTCGCGTCATCGACGAGATTCGAACCAGGGCCTTTTCCACCCGGTGTGGGGAGGACGGTGACAATAGCACTATGCACAATACCCGCTAAGAACAACTGGGTAAATTACGTACTCCTTCCGCCCGAAATCGATTGACTACAGCCAAAGCTAACGCTAGCGTTTGTGGCACCTGAGGCAAAACCTTGTAACGGCGCCTAATTCACATCGTATCTTAACAAGCATATATGAAATCACTATTATTATTATTAGCTATATGGTGCGAGGAAGCCTGAGGCTTATACTGCACCAGCCAAAAAAAAAATTTCTGAATTACCCTGAGAGAAAACAAGAGTCAGAAGTGGACATGTGTATATGTAAGGGCGGCACCTAGAACGTTTGTTCAACTCCGCCTCGTGTCTCTGTGAAGAACAGTATCACTACAAATGGGCCAGATATGTGTGTGACGTACGTTCGTGTGTATTATGTGTGTGTTCTATTGTTATGTTCTGGCCACTTGGCTACCCAGAAGCATCAGTCGCCTGGACAAATGATTCTGGGTACTCATCCACACCACGGGAAGGTGGGCCAGTCCCAGAAAAACACGTACTGTCTCAAGAGAGACTCTGACCCACCTAGTGTTGCCAGAAGGTGGAACAGATTCCTCTGGGGGCCCATTCCAGAGGGAGGAGATAAAGACAGAAGAGCCCAAAAAAAAAAAAAAAAAAAAAAGCCACCCGTGGTGCAGTTAGGGGAAAAAAAAAAGAGTAAAATAATAATAATAAATTAATTAATAAAAATATATATATATATTAAATAATAATGATAAAAAAATAATAATAAAAAATAAAGAAATAAGAAGAAGAAAAAGAAGAAAAAAACAATTTAAATAAACTGGCTGCACTAGAGTGGGAACTCAAGAGCACGTGAAAAAAAATTAATTAAAAAAATATATATAATAATAAAAAAATAATGATAAATAAATAAATAAAAATATAATTAAAAATAATAAAATAAAATAAAAAATAAAAATAATAAAATAAAATAAATAAATAAATTGGCTGTGCTAGAGTGGGAACTCGAAGCAGAGCGCGTGAAAAAAAAAAATAAAATAATAAAAAAATAGATATAAATAATAAAATAAGTGAATAAATTGGCTGCGCTAGAGTGGGATCTCAAGGCAGAGCGCGTGAAGAACAAATTAAATAAATAAGAAAAATAATAATTTAATAAAAATAAAGAAAAGAATAATTTGATTTAGAAAATAAAGAAGAGAAAAATAAATAAAATAAAATAAATGAATGAAATGAAAGGAAAATGAATGAATAAATAAACTGGCTGCACTAGAGTGGGAACTCCAGACAGCACGTGGAGAAGAAAAAAAAAAAAAAATGAAGAAGATGGTGGCGAATATAGAACTCTTTAAGTCACTGAAGAGGTATTGTTAGGTGCAGTAACAACTATGTAGCTCTGCTTCCTGCGCTCAAAGACTTGGGATGCATACGATTGGAATGCCTTTAGATTATCAGGTGTTTGGAGTAGAGGCTCTGGTTGCTGTTCTGAGATACCTCGCACAGCCTGCAGCAGGGTCCTTCTTAAGTCATCGTACAACCTGCATTCGAAAAGAAGATGTTTCCAATTCTCTGAACTGCCGCAGAAACAGCGATCTGTTGGTAGCAAACCCAGTAGATGTAACTTTTCGTTGAGAGACCCGTGTCCGGTAACCAAGTAGAAGGATTCCAAGGTGAGAGAAAGCCAGGTCTTTACCGTTTTCAGGGTTGTGAAAGTGACATCAGGGAGGAATTTTCTGGTAACGGAGTCAGAAGTAGAAGGAAGTCAGCAAGAAAGAGAAGAATGATGATATCCAGCTCAGGTATCCAGATGATACCCCTGGGATTGGGTATCTAGCAGCGCCTAATGCAAGTGTCTCACTGCGCACCCCTATCGCCTGCTCAGACTACAGTCCCCGATGAAGCGTTTAGAAGTTCTACAAGTTTACGAAGGAACTCGACCCCAGAATTCCCCAAATCAGTGACAAGTGCTAAAACCACTAACTGCACGGAGGGCATGGTAGTTCGAGTCCGCATAATTACTAATTACGGTAATGTTTTTGCATCGCTTTGCCACAGTGCTGCAGCACAAGGATTTATACAGCACAAATTGTGCAAGGGTTAATGACTTCATACAATACAAGAAAAAAATGTTAAGATTTGAATATTATTCCACTTTTAGCGTGGAGTCAAGTTATCAATCAATATCCGTTTATTCCCTTGAAGTCATAATATAAGCGAGAAACATAGACAAAGAGGCAAGCCCTGGAACTCCATGGTACTAGCCGACCGGGCTAGCCGAGTGGGTAAAGTACCTGCCCGGCAACCCCAAGGTCGCGGGTTCGATTCCCGCCTCGGGCTTGGATCAAAGTACTGCAAAAACCTTGGGAGGTGCAATATGGCCACAGAAGCCGATGCGCCAACAACTACCAAATCAAAAAAAAAAAAACAAAAAAAACCATGGTACTGCCATGGCGGCTAATAGAGTTAAATTAAAAGTCATACAATAAAAAGAGAAAACATTTATACCAATAAAGTAAACAATTAAAAAAAATGGAAAAAAAAATTACTGTCACAAAAGCATATACTGCATAACGTAATAACAATTAAGATAATAACATAATAACAATTAAGATATAGGCTTATGTAAATTCAGTAATGTAAATTACTGAATTTACATCAGCTTATGTAAATCAGTAAATTCACAGGTTCCGAGCTGATATAAAAGTACTTTCAGATACTGCATTTTCATATTAAAGGTTAAGTCCTTACAATGGATGCAGGGTCGGCGCTAGGGATGCGCAAGTGAGGCACTTCCCACAGGCACCGCCTAAAATAGGCCCTGCTAGATGCGCTATTGCACATACTGTATACATACGCCTGTTAAGATACGATATGAATTATGCGCCGTTACAAGATTTTCCTTCAGGAGCCACAAACGCTAACTCCAGCCCTGAGTGGATGGAGCAGTCTTTATACTGAGATGAAGTCAATTCATGAGACTTAAGGAGAAAATGATCTTCAATGATATTAAACGACATGATAGTTATTAGTAGGAATACTACGGTGGTAATATTGGCAAACGACGAGCGCATTTTTCACAAAGTTCTTTTGCAGTTGTTAAAAAGCAAAGCCACAGTTCTTTTGTTTGTTGAAGGTTCTTTTGCAGTTGTTAACTCAGGGGCTCACATATGGTGAGTATGGGGTTGGGAAACCCAAGGTCCTGAGCTTCATATCATCATTCTTCTCTTTCTAGCTTTCTTTGTGATTCCCTTCTATTTCTGACTCTCTCTCTCTCTCTCTCTCTCTCTCTCTCTCTCTCTCTCTCTCTCTCTCTCTCTCTCTCTCGGGGTAATGTGAGAATTTTTTCATTTATTTATTTATTATTATTATTTTTTCCCATTACGGGGAACGGGAAACCCGAGTAGGCCAGTTAGAACAAAAATTATATGTGATGATTAATAAATTTATGAAACTAGAACTGAGACGGCTCCAACCACAGGGGGGGGTGAGAGAAGGTAAAACAAGATGGCAGCACCTCACTGGCAACAAAGGAGAAAGTGGAGAAGAGAGAGTGGCTGCTTTATATGCAATAGCTCAGTGTTTCTCAATCTTTTTACTCTCGTGGCACATTTTCCAAAGAAGAAAAATTTCGCGGCACACCTACGTAGTCATAGAAGAAGAAATTTCTAAATTTCGCGGCACACTTGGAAAATTTTGTGGCACACCCTTTGAGAAACACTGCAAGTTGAATAGCTTAAGCCATTGGGCCAGGTTCTACCCCAGAAATAAATGGAGGTCAGAAGGGAGGGAGGAAATAGAAAGGTCATGGCGACAGGGGCCCCAACACAGACCAAGGGATACCCTACCACCGGCAAGCCGAGCCCAGACTAACCCAAAGCAATGTCTAGAGAGAATCATGGAGATACCTGAAAGAAAAGAGCGGGTGGCAACCCTACTAGTAACCGTTGTAACCTCACGCATAGTAAGTGCCGAGAGGGGCGATAAATCTCGTGGGATTTGCCAGCAAGGATATCCAGAAAAAAGGAAATTGCTAAAGGAATTAAGAGATGAAAAAGGAGGAAAACAACTAGGGGAAAGAAAGAAAGGTCATCAGGTGGGCATTCTTAGGGGATCAGAAAGGATGGGAAGTTAGATATGAGAAAGCGAGAGATTTGGAAATGGTACAAGGTGAGGCATGTAGTAAAAAAACACAGGGATACGTTAAACACAGGACAGAAACATAAGGGATTCTCAGGCGATTGGGTATTAATTCAAGACAGCAACCGGAAGAAGGGCGATTAAAAAAGAGGGGCAGCGTCCCGTATAAAATAATGGAAAGGTTATCGGACGTTACGTTTAAAGTTAGGGAACTCGGGCGAAGTGGAGAAACTAGAGTAGAGCACGAGGACAGGTTAAAGAGCTATCTTTTCAGGGGAGAAGGATACTTCAGGGACTTCCTAATTAAGAAGAGAAACCCAGGAGAACTTAAGAGTCAAGGAATGCACCAGAGGGGGGCGAAGAGAACGAATCCCTGGATAGGCGCCGAACGGTCAGATGGACCGACTATTTTAGATTGAATAGGGGTGATTTCTGTGTCCGGAATTAAAACAACAAAAAAGGGGGGGGGGAATTTTTGATAAGGAGGCTGTAGAGCAAAACGACATCCTAGAAAATCCCTTAGAAGGAATTTTTTATACAGAGAAGGAGGAGGGATTGTAAGTTTTGGCTTACTAAAAAAAAATAATACATAAATAAAATAAAATAATAATAATAATATACTGTATATCCATTTAACATTGGAATATATTCTCACAAATTAGACCGATTCGGTGAACATTTAATTATACCCGCCAACGAAAGATTAAAATAGGATCAGGTATTGACCGTTAGGAACGTGCTTAAGGGTGCTTAAGTTTTTCCAAACCGTAGTTGAGTTCGTCGGCCTATGACTAGAGAGGCAGAGTTTTTTTCCCTGAAACAGGTTTCTTGCATCCAGAAAAACAGGCAAACCAACTAGAGAATATACACAATTTACAGCACATATGCAAAATACTCATGGCTTATCTACCTTGATGGTTAGACACACAGTACAGCAGCTTCGAAAGGTGATACTTCAAACCTTCGGTATGTTGTCATAAACCCTGCACCTTCGCGCTAATCCGATTACCGGGATTCGAACGCAGGTCAACTGGGTGTGTGTTAGACGGTGATCATACCAACTGTGCTATTCGTGAGGACCATTCTACGGTTGAAGCTTATGACTCGTCATCGTTTGTTACGCATGTGGGAAATTCTGGGATCAATTTCCTTCGGAAGATTAGTTATTGTTTGACATTCCGACGCCGATTAATTGCGAATATCCCTGAAACTGTTTCCAGCAGTGAACTTCCTAACAATACACTTTAGAAAACTTTCTTAGAAGTTTAAAAACAGAGATGCTTTGAGCTATATTTTTAAAAATATATAAGTAACTGTATCAACAGGAATGGTGTTCAGGTGTGTTCCGATCGAATTCGAGCACTGCGCTTGCTATAATAATTGCAGATCATCCAAATAATACAATTTTCAAGAAAAGTTATATTTCATAAACATACGTTGCAGTGAAAAGAACACTGATTTTAATTTGGCAGACTCAGTTATTCTCAAGTATTGAATGTCTACACATAGTTCACCAACAGATTTTTGGAGAAAGTTTAGAAAACAGCTCAATTACAAAATCTGAGCTTTCTGTGGTAACGAATTACAACTTATGTAAAGCCATTTAATTAATACCTTCTTGTTTGTGATGCGTTGATCGGAATATTATTATTCATTCAGACCAATATCAGAGATGTATGGCATATGCTTAGTCATTCAGTATTTGTTTCTATGCATTTCACTAATCTCACAAACGGAAATGTTTTTTCGTTTGTGAGATTAGTGAAATGCATAGAATTTGTGAGTTGGAACAAAAATGGCAATAATGTTAATCTTTCTAAAATATGGTGCTATAAAATATGCTTCCATTGTACTGCTTCGTGATGAATCGTTCGCTGGATAGGAGATAATATTTTATCTTTTTAGGTTAATCTATGGAAATTAAAATAATCCTTCGGGGCGAGAAAAACATTTATATTACATGTACATATCCTCATTTTTTTTTTTTTTTTTTTTTTTATGAAAACCCCAAACACGAAAGGTATCAAAACCTATAGTACTTAGTACCGTGCATGGGTTGAAGGATAAGTATGGGGGGAGGGGGATACCGGAAACTTTGCTCTAAGGAAGCTTTGCATTTCGAATCAAAACCAAGAAAGGCGTTAATTGGAACCAGCGCAGTGAAAGGAATCGTGAATAAAGAGGACAGTATTATAATCATGTATTGATTATAATACATGTAAGGGATGAGAAAAATCGGAATGAGGAGCCGTGAAAGAACGACGATATACGAAATATATATTCTTCTACCAAAAATATTCGAACCTCGTCGTGTTTTAAAAAACAAGTTTTAATCAATAGATTAATAAGGTTTGGCCCACCTTTGGCCCAAGTTATGCCATAGTTCCGTTGTCGAACACTTTGACCAATTTCTTGTAGAAAACAATATATGAATTTGTGTCTATTCTTTATTCAGCTGAAACGTCAGTTCAGCTACAGAATAGGGGCGAAGTCACCGAGAATGATCAGGCGTTCTACTCCACTTCAAAGGTGTTTGATTGAAATTAGGTCTCGACTCTGGCCGATCGAATTGTTGGACTTCGAACACCTCAAACCAGGTTTAAGGGATGGAGTATTCGTATTAGTAAGACTAAATGATGGAAAGAAGGACTTTTTCAGCATCAACCAAAAAAAATCAATAATAATAATAATAATAATAATAAAACAGAATATTCGTACTGTCTCCATTGCCAAAAGCGACCATTCAATTCCGTTTTGAACCTATTCAGACTCATTGCCTCTGCCACGTTCAGAGGCAAGTTATTCCAGTGTTTGACAACTCGGTGCACATAGATGAATTTCACGAGATTCAATCTTCGGTTATTTTATATTTGTGCCCCCTGCTTCTTGTCTCTCCGATGAGGCGAACAGGCCTTCCTCATTTATTTTACTTAACCACTGCAGCGCTTTATACACCTCAATCAGATGGATCTCTAGTTTTCAAACTCTGCAGTCCACACTTTCTAAGCCATTATTCATATGTAAATACTAGTATATCCATCAATTTGCACTCATCACTAATGTCATCATTCTTCTGTGAACACTCTCCAGAAGTTCTGTGTTTTTTTCATGTGCAGTCTCCAGATCCGAATAGAATATTCCAAATGCGGTCTAACTATCGTCTTGTTAGAGGGACAATCATATCTATCCCTACTAGCAAAGGTCCTATTAATCATGGAGAGAACATCATGTGACTTCGTAGCCGCCTGTTTACACTGCATGAAAAGTTTCATGTCAAATTGAATCTGTCATGAAACATAACAAGGCTTTTTTCTTCTTGAATTGCTTTTAGCTTCCGTCTTCTTAGCTTATATGTGGCCACAAGATTTTCCTTATTCAAATGCATAACCTTACATTTACAAGCATTAAACTTTAGTTGGCATTTTTCGAACCATATAGCAACCGATCCAAATCTTTTTGAAGTCTTTTTAGCATGGCCTGGCTCGAACTGTTTATCACCCTTTTATCAATCATCAACAACATTTGAGAATTTCCCTTGGATAATATCATTTATGTAAATAAGAAATTGGAAGGACCACACCTGTTATACTGGTGTACCTTTAAATTGGCCATTTATGTAAACCCTCTATCTCTCATCCTTTAGCCAGCAATCGATCCAGCGTAGGATCATACTAGTAATCCCAGTTTGTTCCATTTTATATAACAGCCTTCCATGAGAGACGGCATCAAAAGGTTTACTTACGTCTAGATATGTAATGTCAGAATTGCTGCTTGCATCCATTGTCAGTGGATGCAAGTAGTCATTAAACAGTGGACCACTGTTTATTAATGACTACAACACAGTAATTTACCAGACTGGTCAGTGATGAATAGCCCTTAACTAATCCTTGCTGGGATCTAGTTAAGATACCATTCTTGTCGTAATGATCCTGCATCGCATCCTTAACCAGAGACACCACGATTTCTCCTATCACTGAAGTCAAACACGCCGGTTTATAGTTACCCATCTCCTCTTTAGCGTACCTTTTTGGACTGGGGAAACATTAGCACTTTTCCAGTCTTCTAAAGGGGAGGGAGGTTTACTGAAGTCTAATGACGCTCTTATTAGCGTTCCCAACGGTTTCATCCTTAACCAGAGACTCCACGATTTCTCCTATCACTGAAGTCAAACACGCCGGTTTATAGTTACCCATCTCCTCTTTAGCGTACCTTTTTGGACTGGGGAAACATTAGCACTTTTCCAGTCTTCTAAAGGGGAGGGAGGTTTACTGAAGTCTAATGACGCTCTTATTAGCGTTCCCAACGGTTTGATACATTAACAATGCAACCACTAATTAAAAGTGAATACCATCCATCCCCTGTAGCATCGCCCTCGTTTTGATTTCAGTAGCTTTTCTATTAAACGCTTCTCTGGTAACACTTATTTTACAGCAATCTGATTCCTTAACATCCCACAGAAATTCAAGCGTGTTCTATTGTAAATATCATTGATAATTCTCTGTTCAACTCATCTGCTATTTCTGATGGGCTTTCTATGAACCTTCAACTGCAACGAATTAGCGGACCTATTTCATTTACTCTCTCCTTTTTTGTATTCACATGTAAGGTCTATTCCTGTTCTGTACTCCCTTTACTAATGCTTTTTCATAATCAGTTTTCGCCTGTCCTGCCATATCAATGTCTTTGTTAAATATTCTCTTATAGTGCTCATAAAAATCGGAGTCGCGTGATTGTCTGTAATTCAAATAGAAAAAGCATGTTCTATGCTGCTCTGTTTCTTTTGCTCATTAAACTCTTAACCTCACCTGCCATCCATTTTGGTATCTTAAGTTTATGGAACTTGACCATTGTTACGAATACGTTATGGATTAAAGATAAAGCTTTTGAATATTTACCTTAGCATCTTTGTATCTCTCTCGCTTTCAAAGTTAATCGAATCGAAGAAATGCGAATGACTCATTCCATTAGAGTTCCTTTCTTTAAACCTCTCGCTTTTAATCACTTAGGTTTCTTTAGATACAAACACATTTTATTGTATTGTCTGCTATTCGTTTCCTGATTGTCAAGTTTTTGACTCTTTCTCTCATCCAGTTTGTTCAAAACACTGTTACCATGTAGTGTGTTTCCAGTCCACGTATTTCAGTCTATAAACAGTAGAGTGAAGTCGCCCGTAATGAGAATCGTATGTCCTAGTCCATTCGATCTGCCTAAAAAGATTTTAGAATCTTTTCAGAATCATTTGGGCTGTAACATATCCCCATTATCATCTTCCTGTAAAGGAAAGATGATAGTATGAAAGGGGGAGGGGGTATGTTTCACACCACAGTAACCTTGATCTGGCTCAGTTTGTCAGTATACAAATTGGCATTGTTGCTTTTGTTGTTAAAACCAACGGTCCTGGTCCACGCAACGAATAGCAAAACAACACCATCAGTCTGGCTCCTGTGAACTTTATTGTGGGCACACTGTGGTAGATGGCTTCCCCAAGGAAGCTCCCCACCCACATTCTACTTGATCGAGTGTGGACGACTCTGTAACACGGCTTGTTGCTCCACAGGTCTTATTTCTACTGTTTCTGCCCTTTCATGTACTGGGCTGTATCCCCATTTATGATCAAAATATTGTGGATTTTTTAATGTTGTGTTTATTCTTAGCGATTTTCCGGAACACTGCTTTAGTTCCACTTAACTGCTTTAGCCTCCTTAACCACTTTAGAAAATCTTGGGACCACCCCTGGTTCTTTATCCTAGGATGATAGGTAAACGATCAACACCATTGTAAACGATCTGATTTGGTTGTTGATATGATCCAGGGTTTGTGAACAGCAGTTCTGAAATTGAAACCAATTCCCTTGAAGCCTCTGTGAAATCAAAAACGCGCTTATAGACATTCTACCATAAAGTTGTTTCATTTTATTCGCTTTCGTCAATTTGTCCAGGGACGGCGATTTCCGTCAAGGTTTTTTTAAGCAGTTTTCACACATACACACACCGACCTCGTTCTTCTATCTAGTTCCATGATATCGGCTATGGTTAACTCTGTGAGGTTTACTACGTGGTTGTTGTACGCAATGACAAATTGTTGACGTGGTGGCATTAGGTGATTGAAACATCACTAGCGTCTACTTTCTTATGGTAAACGTTTCATCTTAATTTAATGAGATTAGGTTGATCGGAACCATCGGAATGCTATCCGCAATCTTCTCTTGTCCTAAAGTATTGGACACCTATGTTGTTTTGTTGTTGTTATTTGGTTTTTAGGAGCATTAGCAACAAAGGCCATATTGCTCCGGGGATGTGCGGTGGTCATTCCCTGACCTTTCCGCATCCTCCGTATTTGGTGGGATCACGGGCTCGAACCCCGGTTTAATCAAGAAGCGTGCTGCTCCTGCCCATCTGGCTACGGAGGCGCCTGGACACCTATCTATGGAGGGTCTCTGAACGAGCAGAGATGCAGATTTTCAGCTGAAAAAGTAAATCGAAGCCTTATCGCAGGGAAGTCCTCAAGAAACTGAATTCAAAGGTGCTACATTAAAGTGTTTTCTGATAGATATTTGGAATCATTTGTTTTTATACAATATGTAGCGATACCCTTTAGTGTATGTTGGGTCTGTATATATGAGTATCTTACAGCACTCTTATCGTCGTTATCTGTAAATGTAATTTATGATTTTTGACTGTGAATTTTATTATGTCAAATCTCTGTTAATGTATTTCAAATTGTGCCTTTATTTGATGTGTACAGATTGCAATCATCCCGTGTGTATGTGTGTGCGTGCGTGTGTCGAGAAGAGACAAGAGCTCCCACCGAGAAGCTGGGTCTCCAGGAGCTTAGCTCACATACTCGTAGACTAATCTAATCTAACTTCCAAATATAAAGTGAATTTCAGATTTTATCACAGCGGTTAAAACGCGAAGTTTCTGTTTATTGCTTGTCTCATTCCAGCATAACTATAATCAATGTTTTTGGAAGAAAAAGTGAAGCAAATGCGGTTAAACTTCCCATCTTCCCATCAGGAGGGGAAAAATTACTGGCTTTTTTAAAACAGTGGTCTTGTTAGGTTAGCAATATAACTAGCAAATTCTAAGCTACAGATAAATCCATATAACTGCTGGGGTTATAATACAACATTTCTCACCTGCTTGAAATTTCCTCATTTTTTACAACTGTTTGTTTCGTGTGGATTTAAACGATAGCCGAATGGGCAGCAGTATAAGTGCAGTAGGATACGCTCTTTGAGTGGATCGTGGTTGAAATTCGTGTGGCTGCTAAACGCGATTAATGATTGTATTTATGATTTATCGTAAACTCGTTGTGGTTGTGCGGAAGTATGAGCAAGAAGAAGATCGTTTTGCAACCCTCTTTGAATATGAAATCTTTTCATATTTTGTTATCGGAAAGACAGACCACCTCATCCAACAGTATTTCTTTAATGTAAAATCAATAATATTTGTGAATGTAGAAAACACCGATAATTTATTTTTCTTTTCTTTAATTGGAGGTGCATCACACGGCTGTATGTAGAGGGTGTCACAAAAGTCAGGGTGCACATTAAAAATGTCTTTTGAAAAATATTATAATAAGAAAGCTGATATTTTTGTTGGTTGAAGGCAAAAGTAATGCTATATGTATCATGTCCAAACTACGATCATTAACATGCGATGATCATCCATTAAGATTGGTCTGAATATTTTGAGTCTATCCAGGGTCGATCCCAGGACTGTGAACTCCTCTGACCGTGTGTGATCGTCCCTGAGTATAAACAGAAAATTTATTTATTTAAAGCAGTGTTCCTGGGAATCCTATGCTTTACTCGTAATTGTAGCAGTAAAAAAAAAAAAAAAAAAAAAAATTCACATTATTTTGATCATTGGGGAGCTAGAGCCTCTACTTCGGAACGTTCCTGTGTCTATCATCCTCAAAACATACTATCTAACAAATTATCGAGTGTTTAGAGAAGACAGGAAATGTTGATAATCTCTCTGGAAGCGGAAGAACATTTTCAGCTGGAGCAGAAGATAATGCTAAACATATTGAGCAATCTCTGGGTCGAATTTCTACCCCCCCCCCACCGTTTTGGAATCTGATGAAGCAATTTTCAAGGTGTTAACCGAAAGGTGGAGATTATGGCTCAGTATTAACAAATGCATTTTTTTTTTTTTTAATTTCTGTCACAAGAAATAAGGAAACGAAAAGATATTTTACTAGTTTAGCATTTGTCTATGTGTGTTTTTCTTTTCTATATATAAGAACTAAACCTTGGTCTCACATTTCTCCGAGTTTATCGATTGTTGAGACAAGTAATGGCCAACATAATCGGCAAGTTGACTATATTTTAAACAGTCCATTTCTGAAGTTTATATTTTCAGTTTCTTTCATTTTCATTTTTAATGTACACAGCTCAGTAAACTTCATCAGAAAAGTCAATTATGGGTCACTTAAAACTACAATATTTACTTTACCACTGTGTTAAGTAGAAGTAAACTCCTTTCATAAATTTTATCGTCATGTTACTCGGATCGGTATGGTTTTAATTCAAAATGCTGCAACGAGGTATCCGGATCTGATTGGTTTACTGGTTTTTCTATTTTGAATTACAGGCTAGATATTAAGGGATATTTTCTTTCCATCGCCGATAGACTTTGGTGAGGATCCTCGTGGAGTTGAGGTTTTTTATATTCTCCCAAAAACATTCTTCTTAAGAGTTGACATTTGAAGTATTTTTAATATTCTTTTTGGACTAAAACTGTCACCAGCAGAACTTTCAATTCAGCAGGTTTGATCAGAATGAAATCGTCATGCCCGAATTACATGAGGCGCGTTGCATTTGCATGTCACAGGGACACCAAAAGGCAATACTACAGTATCGCATGGCTTTTAGAAAATTTTTATTCCATTTGGATGGTTTCTTGATTTTTTTTTTTAATCGGATGGTTTCAGGAAGGAGGATTGCCTCCTTCTGTCCAGCCGAACTGGAAGATTTTAGCTTAGAGTGTATGTGTATATATGATTGGAATGGGGATAAGTATAGGAAATACAGTTAGAGCAATTCCGCTAAAGTTGACAATTCGTTTCAAAGCATTTTATTCAGGATTGAAAAGATGGGAGAAAAACGTGTTTGATATTACTGCTTTTTGGTACTACTTTCCCGTTCCCTCCAAGCTATAATACTCAAATAGTGGGAATATTGGCTTAAGGCCAATATTTAGCGTAAGAAAATTTAGTAGTAAAGTTTCGAGAACTACCTACCTATGTCGTTAATGCACGCACTGGCCTAAACAAAATACGAACCTTTATTCAGTATCGATTCGGGCCACCTTTGTTTCGAATAACAACAAGCGTACGGCGCGGATTCTGTAAGGTATTTCAGTGCGTTTTGGTCTAATTGTCACCATGTCTTCCACCAATTCTTGCAGCAAAATATCGCCTAGCTGCAACAAAGTTGAAGGAAGAAGACTTCGTTGCCGAATATCTCTCCAGCACATCCCCCTCCCCACATATTTTCAATAAGATTGGGATCAGATGAATGGGGAAGTCAGGGAAAACGGTGGAAATAAGTACTATGTTCTTCGAACAGTTCTTGCACGATTCTGGTGCGATACGCTGTTGCGCTATCATCCATAAAGTGACTGTCACCGCAGGATGCAATAGGTGTGATACAAAATTCAGGTACTGCCTGGATGACATTCTTCCCCCAACCGGTATCAACGGACCCTGTCCGTGCCAACAAAACATTTCCCATACCATGATACTACCTCTAGATGCTTGTAACAAGGCAAGCAAGGTCCATCGATTCGTGAGGTTCTCGTCACATTCTCCGCCTACCATCACTGCAAAACGAATTCGTCTGACCACATGACTTTCTTCTAGTGTTCCACTGTTCAATCACGACGTTCTCGACACCACTGCAAGAGGATATTTGTATTTGTATTTTTCTCTGAAACAAGTGGCTTTCGAATTGGCTGGCAACTGTCAATACCAAATTCCTTCAGTTTCCTGTGCATGGTACAGGTTCAAACAACGCAGTTCTGGGCTTGGTTGAATTCAATTGTAATTTGCTGCACAGTGGATGTCCTATTTTTCCGTACGGTCCTACTTAGTGTTCGACGTCTTCGCTCTTGAAGTGTTGTTTTTCTGCCACATTTACGCCATTGACATATCGAAGAACCGCCTGCTTTCCAGTCATTAAAAACCTTTGAGATGGATGCTTTTGAGAAACCAGTTATGTCTTTCGTTTCTTGAATCGCAGATCTCATACTAAAGGGGCACCCACGATACCTTGTTCAAAGTCTGATAGATCACGCGTTTTCCCCATTCTGGCTTCTGATCAGTAGCGGAGCTACCCTTTTTCGGGCCTTAGGCAAAGAACATGTTCGAGACCGTACTTAATTAATGAAAATTGCAAAAACAGGAGGGCCCGGGCCTGGAGGAAATTGCCTTGCCTGCCTACATGGTAGCTACGCCACTGCTTTTGATTACTGCAGCCGAACAGTCTGCTCAATCTTTATACTCAACAAGCAATACGTCATTACCCACGTCACAAGTTTATTTGCATTTCTTCTGTCTGTGATTGTCTTAATACAATGGTTCCTATTTTTTTTTTTTGGCTGGTGTGTGTGTACCATTATGCTGTACCATATTCACAACCATGACAGTATGAGAGTTCATGTGCGTGATCGTAAGCAAAAGAAAGTTCTAATCTTTCTCTCCCGTTATTTTCTGGTTGAATAATTTGGACTTCATACTCTGTAGGTAATAAAATTGTAAGCTACGAATTGTAACTCGTGGGCTTATCTTATAGCCTGTATTATCAAAGGTGGAGAAATGCCCACAATTCTCTAGCTTTTTATGAATTTACAACTGTATGATGACTTTGTAAAAAGTCAGATAAAGTGCACATGTAGTGCCATATTCCACGGAGATGTAGCCGAGTTTCTGTGACACTAAATTCTGTTTTTTTTTTTTTTTTAGGAACATTAGCAACTAATGCCATATTGCTCCAGGATATGCGGTGGTCATTCCTTAACCTTTCCGCATCCTCCGTATTTGGTGGTGACGGGCTCGAACCCCGGTCTAATCAAGAAGCGTGTGCTACGCACTGCTGCTCCTTCCCACCTGGCTACGGAGGCGCTCTAAATTCTGTAAACAATACTAAACTACCATACCAGTGGTCGTGGAGCACTCCTTTTCTGATTTCAGGACATTGTGTTACAATGAAACATGCAAATATTTTACCTATAAAAGTGATCATTGATTAGCAGAGATCTATTTCATATTCTAAATGCCGAGCAATGAACACGCGGAAAGAGCTAACAAATTTGGAAAAAAATATCATAGTTGGAGTCATAAGGGGAAAATTCCCGTACTGTCCAGGAACTAAAAATTCCCAAGTTGACAATTTGAAACATGCTGAAGAAGTTCCGAGGTCTAAGTCCAAGAAAAAAACAGATAGGTGTGAAATACTGATCGGCAAGAATCGACACGCTTTGAGACGGCTGGTTACCTTTTCACCATCAGGCCCTAGGGAATCCCAGTTGCCAGCAGCTACATTGGCAACTGAGTGGACAGCTCGTTTATTTATTTGCGAGGTCAACAGAGGTTAACAACACTTGTGCAAGGTAACAGAAAAGCTACAGTCAGTCAAATAACAACCCACTATAACAGTGGCAACCAAACAGCCGTTTCAGAGCGAACAACTGGTCATATAGAGACAGGAGTATCGCAGCCAACGACCGAACTGGATCCGTCAGCTAAAAACAAGAAGGCACGGTTACAGTAGACTCAAAAACTTACACGGGATAGTGGAGGATTGGAAAAACGTTGATTGGTCTGAAAAATTCCAGTTCCTGTTATTTCAAGCTGATGGGAGCACCAGATAATCACAACAACAGCATGAGTCCATGGAGTCTTCTGGCCAAATATCAACAATGCTGTCTGGTAATAGCAATGTAACTTTGTGGGAAGTGTTTTATGCTGTGCATAGAGCACTTTGATACAACTAGAGCAATATTTGGATGCTGCAGGTTATCTGGAAATTGATTTTGGCCAACGTCACAAAGCCAGAATTGTACTGAATTGGTTCCAGTACATGAGAGTAACTACAGCTAACTGCGACGGCCTTCCCAGTCACCAGCTCGCAATCCAATTTTGTGATAAGGTGTAACAATCTCTTCATCAAACATCCAATTGGAAATAACTGTGGAAACAATTGCGGCAAAGTGGCCTAGCACCCCTGTAACAAGCTCTCGACAACCCGTTGAGTTCATGCCACGACGAATCCAGGGCTGCAGGAGGGCTTGATGGCTATTTCGTAGGTGTGCCTGAGTGTAAATAATGCTGAATGGCGCAGTATTCTTGAACGCTGCTCTCTTGGCTTTCAATTCCTGTGATTGTAAATTAGAATTTCAACATCTGTTACTACAGATGTCATCAAATTGTATCAAAATGAATTTAGATTCACTTGGAATGTTCAGCCTAATCTACTGGAATGTAAATTAAGCTAAACAACCTCTTCAACAGAAACCTTCTGCTTGGCAGAAGGTTTCTTTCGGAAAGAAATACTCAATAGCATCAAATGGGCCACACGCATACCGAACAATCAGAAAAGTTGGGTGATCTAATTCACAAGCTAGATACTCTCCTCCCACAGTGTTTAATTAACTACCCATGATCTGTAAGAGGGATGGTGCTGTCCATCTGGTGCCGTTCCAGTTAGTTTTGCACGGCCCACAAGAGTATTTTCTTTCCAAAATGTGTGTTAATGCCTTCCTCTTAAAAAACAACAAAAAAGTAAAGAATCTTTTCTGAAACGCTTTAAAAAAAGTGTTTGCCAAATACTCCGTGTAATATTTCAGTTGATCGAACATGGCATCTAGTAAATCACTTTGTTGTCAGAAGCAAATTCATCAAATTTTTATAATTATAATTAAAACCATTTATTTAATTATTTTGTATAACATTACAAAATAATTAAATAAATGGTTTTGAACCTTATTGTGTCTAATTCTTATTAGTGGGCTTATGCCATACATCTATTACAGGACAGATATTTGTATCAGTGTATTAGGATAAAAAAAAAGTTTTTTTGAAATTACAGCCCGCAGCAAGTACTAAAAGGTACAATGTGGCTACTCAGTAGTTTGAATGTCGACAACCCAAGATTGGACATACCACTGCTGTGACTTATGGAAGGACTTTTGATTTCGGAACCTTACTGCTATACTGACCTCTCAGTGATCCGTTCCTGATGACGTTTAGGTGAAACCCTCGTAGGTAGCACAGTTGGTAGAATCGCCGTCCTTCCCCACACATGGTGGAAAAGACGTGAGGTCGAATCCGGCCGATGATATGAGGATTTTTATGGACCTTTTTCACAACGTGGCTGAGTTATTAGGTCTCAGGCAAGGGTAACATGGTTTTTCTCCCGGAAACGCGGGTTTTTCGTCCAGAAAACAAAAAATCGACCACAAAACACACCCAATTTACAGACAATATATACGGCGCAAGATGGCCTAAAACCCTACAACAAACAAACAACAATCAAGACAGAAGTTTGCATCTCTCCAGACCATCACTCCCGTCTGTGCGGTAGCACAGACGGGAGTGATATTAGGCGGTTAAAACCGAATTGGCGTCGGACATCAAGAATGTAAAAATCAAATACATAAGAAAGATTCGATCTAATGGGATGCTTATTGAGACTGCAACTTCTCGGGATCTTGATAAGATAAGAAAGTGTTCAAAATTGCAACATTGTGGTCTCAACTCTGAGAAATCCAAGAAATTAGGTCCCACAATTGTTATGTATGACATACACAACGAGGTTAAAATTGAAGATATATTAGATGATTTATTTCACAAGAATCTAAAGGATTATCGATTTACCTCAGAGGAGGTACAGGCGCAAGTAAAACCTAGGTTTTCAACACGTCCTAAACCAAATCGGTCAACGGTAAATTGGATATTCGAGGTTTCCAGTGATATTAGGAAAGCTTTGCTTTCAACTCATAGAGTTTACATAGGGTGTACATCGCACACGGTTAAGGACTATACTATAGTACCACGTTGTTTTAAATGCCTTGGCTACGGCCATTGTTAGGACGTGTACTCAAGAAGCTCAAACGTGTGGTCACTGCGGTTGTTCAGGTCATAATATTGCAGATTGCCGGAATAAAGACAAACCCCCAGAATGTCCGAACTGTAAGCGGAGAAAAAGAACTATGCTCATCCATATAAAGATGCTAAATGCCAAGAATATTTAAAGGCGCTGGAGATTATCAGATCTAAAACTAGTTAGAATAATACACCTCCAATCAGTTCCAACACAAGCAGTACAAATTTAAAACAATTAAATTTTCTCCAACTTAACTGTCAATGTGCGATTGCAGTTATGCATGACCTCACCACAATTGTTCTTGATCACTCTATTCATATCATGGCCTTGCAGGAACCTTACTCCTATGAGGGATTAGTAAAAGGTTTACCTATGCGAATTAGAGTCTTACAATCTGACCCAGACATTACTGGTACTGGTACCAGTACCAGACATTACTGGTACTGGCGGAATGCAAGAAGGAGAATTTGGGCAGCTATTGTCATTGCTGACCCTAATTTAACTGTTACTCGGATTTCAAGTCTTTGCTCTGCAAACGCAGTCTGTGCCTACATTGAAGGCTGGTTCGGGAAGTTTTATCTTATCTCGATTTATTGTCAATGTGCCCAACATAATGATTCTATTCAACCATTTGTGAATTATATTGATTCCACCGTGAGAGCTTTACAGAATCAACCAATATTCCTGTTAATGGATGCTAATGCCCATTCGATACTGTGGAATGCTCAACATACAAATGAAAAAGGGAAACTTTTGGAGGAAGTAATCATGTCACATCGTCTAAAAATTCTTAACACATATCGACATCCACCAACTTTTGTTACCACACGTGGACAATCATTTATAGATGTCTCCTTGGCAACACTATGTTTGGCCCAAAGGATCTCGGGTTGGCAGGTTAAAACTGATTGAGTAACAAATGACCATAACGTTATCAAGTTTATTATGACAGATGTCGTTTCTCGTTCTAGATCGGATCCTTTTGATGTGCCTCGTTTTCACACTAGGTCTACAAAGTGGCAGGTCCTTGACAAGGTAATAAAAGAAATGTTTACTCCTGAGCAGATGGGTATTATGGAATCTCTTCCTTTGGATAATCAAGTTGAATTTATACAGAACACTACTATACAGGCTTGTGAAGCCTCAATGATATTTAGAAAATGCAAACCATATCAGGTTCCTTGGTGGTCTTCTACATTAACTGATTTAAAACAGCTTACTAGAAGGACTAGACGTGAATTTCTCTTCGCCCTCTGGATAACAGGGCGAAGAGAAATTCATTGCGTATAGTACTTGAATTGACGGTTTTACAAAGTAGATACAAACAAGCAAGACGAAATTATCATAATGAGATTCGCAAACAAAAAAGGACTTCTTGGGATAGTTTAATTAGCACCCAGGGAAATAGTGATCCCTGGGGACTTATTTAAAAACTTATGACCAAAAAGATTCCGCCAGGGGAGATTTTCATGTCTGTCACAAATGCAAAAGGTCAAAGTACCCTATCTTGGTCTTCTACTATAGATAGAATATTAGATGTAATTATACATCAAAATTCTGACACTAATATGTCACCGGAACAAATTGACATCGTACATTTAAATTCTAATTACACAGGATTGACTGAAGAACCTCCATTCTCTCTGGAAGAGGTCGAATGCGCAATAAATCCATGCTCTCAGGTAAATTCCCTGGGTATGATAAAATTGAAGTAGATGTTATTAAAAGAGTCTGGAAAATTGTACCAGCTTCAATATTAATTTTGTTTAATTCATGCCTACGAAGTGGTGAATTCCCTTCCCTAGAGTGTGGAAAAGAGCTTTGCTCAAAATCTTGCTTAAGAATCCTAAAAAAACCGGCTGAGGACCCATCATCATATAGGCCTATAGCCCTTCTCCCAGTTCTGGGAAAGGCGCTAGAGAAGGTTGTTGCCAGTTGATTAATTGCAGCGTATGCCGACAAAGGACTTGCTTCTGGAGACCAGTAGGGGTTCACCAAAGGACGAGGGACAGAAGATGCATTAGTTAGATTTCTAGCTTTTCAGGCTGAAACAGATTCCAAGTATTTGTTCGGCCTCTTTGTGGACTTCAAATGGGTCTTTGACACCCTTTGGTGGCACGGTGCCCTGGCCAGGTTCCGGGTGGCCGAAGTATCCATAAATATATATAAGCTTTTAAAGAGCTATTTTTCTGATCGTACCATTTCTGTCAAATCTGGACTGGAGGAGGTCTCTCGCAGAGTTAGAAGAGGATGTCCACAGGGGTAAATTCTTGGTCCCCTGTGCTGGAATCTGGCTTTTGATTCCTGGTTGGTTAAGAGTTTTCCAGCTGTTCATATTATCGCATACGCTGACGATCTCACAATATTCATCCATGGTAATTCTAAGAAAAGCCTTGAAGAATCAACAAATTCTGTGCTATTGGAACTCTCCAACTGGTCTTCAACACACAAATTGCAGATTTCTATTGCAAAAACGTCTCAGATGTTGCTTAAGGAAAAGCTTGACGATGGAAGACCTCCAGTTATTAAATATAGGGAGCAAGCCATTAAGTACTTATCGAAGACCAAATACTTAGGCATTTATATTGATGATGCTCTCAGTTTTCTTCCACATGTTCAGTACGTTAAAGAAAAGGCTAAATTTTTTCTGAGCCGAATTAAACAGATAACAAGACAAGACTGGGGTCTTAGAGGTCAAACCTTACGACTTCAAAATAATTGTGTATTTTTGTTGATAATTTCACATGGAGCTGGTGCATGGGGCTTTAGAGCCAATAAAGTTGCTGTAGTAAAACAACTGTTACAAGCACAGCGGGCTGCCCTCCTGACCATGTCAAGAGCTTGTCGAACTACCTCCACCATGGCTCTTCAGGTTTTGCTTGGGAAACTACCTGTTCATTTTGAAGTTCAGTACCGCTACCTTAAGTATCACATTATGAAGAAAATACCATTGACATGTGATGACATCCAATTAGATCTAAGTGCTTCCATTAAGACTGAGAAGACAAGATTAAGGCAAATTTTTAATTTCAAAATGGCAGCAGGAGTGGTCTTCATTGGATATTGGTGCAATCACAAGGGACTTTCTGCCTGTAGCAAGGGAAATTAAAAAGGAGGAGTTAAAGTGGTTTTCGCTGGGCTTATATGGTATGTTTATATTAACTGGACACGGAAGTATAAATACTAAACTTCACAAACTGGGACTTTCACCAACAACATCTTGTTTGTGTGGCCAGGAAGAAACTGTTAACCATATTCTTCATCAATGTGATTATTATAACGATCTTCGACGCGTGGATCTGCAGTCTAAGTTAGGAACTAATTAGTGAAGTTCCTAACTTAGACTGCAGCAACAATAACATTCTGGTTGAATCTCAGACAACTTTTAATGCTTTGAATTTTTTGCTTCTGGTGCATTTAAAAGAAGAACCGAAATTAGGTCCTAGTTTTGCTGTTCCTGTGATTTCTTGGATCAATTATTGGATTAGGAAAGAAATATCTCTCATCTTTAATTGGATTCTATAGTTGCAACTGATCAGTATCATTAAGTGTTACACTTTCCTGGATTTTATAATAGACTTGTTCTTGATGTGGAACTGTTTTCAGCAGAATAGGTATTTATTGTATAAGGAATTTTGCTCTACTCATCGAGATACTATTTAGCCTTTAGCGTTTTAGAGTTTTTGGAATTAATATTTCTTTGTGAGTGAATACCACTGTGACATTTCATATTAGAGACATTTCCTAGTAACTGTGTTATTAACTTCTTGGATGATTATCTTAGAATTTTTGGGCTCTTTTAGAGCTCGTATTTAGGCAAGAACTTTTTAAAACATCATAATTTAGAACCCTGCCTAATGTGATCTCATCTAGGATTTGGATTTGTATATTACTTTTGCGTTAACCCTGAAACCTTTTATTTATTAGGTCAAGTTATGGCATTGCATTGTACATAGTGTATATTCTGCTGTTTTCCTGAAGAGGATATTGTACATATTGCACATAGCGACTTTCTGTGGAGCTTTTCAGAATTCGTGTAATTTGCTTTCACTGTGTTTTTTGTTAGAAGATCAATTATTTCTTCAACAACCGAAGACGTTCTGCCTACAAGGGGTTAGGCAAACTGTAAATTAAGAAATTTTGCTGATCCTAGTTCCTAGGATGGGATTTTCCATGGGATAGGTTCCTATGGTTAGAGAAGTCAGTTCACTTCTTCCTACTTTATTCTTGCTTTACTTCTCACTTCTAATTATTGGAGAGTCCCTCTGTTGATTCTCCTTTATTCTATCCATTTACCTCCCCAGATCCCAAACTTCTCCGTCTGTATTCCTCTTTTTCCACTTCATTCTTTTTCGGGCACTCTCAGGTCTTATGCCCTGGGCTTGCACAGCAGGAGATAGTTGATCCTGGCCGCCTCCACGTGGTGGGGATGGGGGATGGGACGTAGTGACCAGGTTTTACTGCTTCTCACCTGCTAAGAGCCAGGCACCGGCCGATAACAGAACAACTGAACACATCATAACACTACATACAAATGGCCGGTTTTGGCGTAAGTTTCAGCACAAAAAGTACAATAGAGGCTTATGGGGGAAACCCTGGGGTCCGCCACAACAACACATGAATATCCCTGAATATCCCCTGTGAGGTAGCACAGTAGTACCGTCACCCTCCTCCCCACACCGGCGGAAAAGGCACGGGTTCGAATCCTGTAGATGACGCTAGTAACTTTAACGGGCTTTTTTTCACTCCGTAGCTGACTTATTCGGTCTCAGGTGTAGACAGCAAGGTTTTCTGCCCCAGAAACAGGGGTTTTTTTTGTCCATCAAAACAGGCAAATCGCCCAGAGAACACACGCAATTTACAGATAGAATACATATATGGGTTTATATCAGATATAATGGGTGGCCCTAATATAATAGTCTGAATAGTTTGAGATTAAAAAAATTGTTTCTTGCAGACCATCACTCCCACATCCACAAAAATGATGCCATCCAGAACAAAAGTTGCTGCGAATTATGCACAAAGTTAACATGAGTTTGCCCGTGAAGAAAGTTGGTCATTGGTCCACGATGTTCTTTTGCCTGATCTCTGCAAGTCATAACATAACATGTGCCTAATCTCTGCAAGTCCTGTCATACGCATCTTCCCGTAGCAGTAGAGAGGTCATACTGCATAGTTCAATATGTCATTATTATTTTATTTAATTTTATTTATTTTATTTTATTTATATATTTTTTAAGCTCTTGCCTCTGAAATCTTCGGAAATTAGGGGGCAGGGCCTACCAGAGTACTTAAGCGATCCCTCTAGTGCTTGACCTGCCTCCTTGGGGATAAATGTGGGCAGCGGAGGGTCCCACTAGGGGCCCAACGGCTAAATGGTCAGAATAACAACATAACATGACACTACACAACGCTAACACACCTTACACTTTTTTAACCTGTGGCCTTCACAAAGTTCTGTGCTACACAACGCGAAGATGGGGGAAACCCCTGGGGCCGTTAGACATCGAACACTTTACACTTTACACTTTATGTCATAGCATTCAGCTGTCTGGTTCGGCGAGTGATTAAAGGCAAACAATGAGCATATCATTGCGAATATACAGCCGTGACATTGTATTAAGAATTTTTCGGTTTCTATTTGAATCGATTGCAGAATTTAATGTTTGAGTCTAACTGAAATTCTGTTAGGCTGGTATGGTACTCCTTTGGAAATGATCATATTCCAGCTAATTCGGACAGAGAGAGAGAGAGAGAGAGAGAGAGAGAGAGAGAGAGAGAGAGAGAGAGAGAGAGAGAGAGAGAGAGTCATAAAGATAATGTGCTTTCTCTAAACGGTCTCTGCGTGTCCTATCTACAGGGTGTCTCAAAAATATTGGTACAAACGTTTAGGGAAGGTAGGTAACATCTAAAGGAATGTGAATCGCATAGGAACCCATAACGGGAAAGTAGTAGCAGAGGCACAGAAGCAGAAATGACACAAGACAGTAATTAGTGGCAAACATTTAATTCACATAATATTAACAATGGAGTAAGAGATGGATGCATTTCATGATGTTACAACAGATGCTCGAAGGTTCCACCATGAGACGCGATGCATGCTTGACACCGACGCAGCATGGATTGGTGGACACGGTCGAACACACCTGGAGTTTCTTTGACAATAGCAGCAGCGCAGACGAGTCTCGCCACGAGATCCATTTCCATCTCCACAGGCGATTCATACACGATAGATTTGAGAGCCCCACCACAGAAAGAAATCAAGGCTCGATAAATCAGGTGATCGTGGGGGCCAGGCAACGGGTCCACCACGGCCAATCCATCGATGCCCAAAACGCCTGTTGAAATGGTGACGAACACATCTTCCATAATGGGCAGGCGCCCCGTCATGTTGAAACCAAATGTTGCGTCTCATATTTGCTGGAACATCGTCAAGTAACCCTGGTAGAACTTATTCAAGAAAGATCCGATATTTAGCGGAGTTCATGCGGGATGGTAACAGGCATGGGCCGACTAAGCTGTGACCGACCATACTTGCACACACATTTATTGCGAAGCGATGTTGTGCCGCAGGGCGCACACCGTGTCGGTTGTCGTGAGCCCACACATGAGCGTTGTGCTGATTAAATGAGCCTTCCCCAGTGAAATAAACCTCATCCGTGAACAAAACATTGAAATTTTCCCTCTCGCGAACTGACGAACAGCGCCGTCTACCGACTTACGGTGACATTTCTGGTTATGGGTTCCTATGCGATTCACATTCCTTTAGATGTTACCTACCTCCCCTAAACGTTTGTACCAATATTTTTGAGACACCCTGTATAATACATTTGCTTGTTTTATGCACATTTTCAAATACCTATTCTTCATTGTGAACATTTCTATAAACATTTTATAATCGACAACAAAATATCTCCTGTAATATATATACGAGGGGTTTCCGAAAAGTAAGGCAACACATTTTTTCTCTCGATGATGTTTAATAATACGAAGTTGAAATTACACACCAAGAAATAAGTGAACATGCACTACTTCTCCACAAAGTCTCCAGTTTTATTTATGCACTTGTCCCAACAATGGACCAGTTTATCAATACCGGTACTGAAGAAGCCCGTGCCCACACGCAGTAACCAACATTGCACCGCCTGATGAACTTCCTCATCCGTGGCGGTGAAATGCATTCCTGAAAGGTGTTTTTTCAGAGGACCGAACAAATGGAAGTCTGAAGGCGCTAGTCTGGGCTGTAGGGATGATGTGACAGAGTTCCCCAACGATTACAAAATCACGCCTCTTGTCAGGAGTCTTGGTCGTTTGCGTCGAATGTTGGCTTTCAGTTTTTCCAACGTTTCACAGTAAAGCTGTGCATTGATTGTTCCTCCCTTCGGCAAGGAATCCATCAACAGAACGCCTTGGCGATCCCAGAACACAGTGTCAATGACTTTTCGGACACTGGGAACAGTTTTGCATTTTTTGCGCACAGGAGATTGTGGATGTTTCCAGATCATGGAGTCTTGTTTGTTCTCCGGGGTAAAGTGATGAACCCACCATTCGTCTGCTGTGACTATGCGAGCGAGAAAATCCTCTCCTTCGTCGCTATATCGCAACAGTTTCGCCAGATACATCCCCGTGCATTCTTCTTTGTCCTCCTCCGACAAGTGTCGAGGAACCCAGCGGCAGCACACCTTTCAAAAGCCAAGGACATCGTGAACAATTTCATGAACATCGACTTACTCACGTTCACTGTTTCACGCAGTTGCACTCGTCTGTTTTCAAGAACGGTGCCCTTAATGCACGAAATGTTGTCTTCTGTCTTGCACGATGAAGGCCTGCCCGCCCCATGTCGATCTTCAATGTTAACACGGCCCGCTTTAAATTCATTGCACCAAAAACACACCTGCTTCTTTGTCATCATCACCTTTTCGCCATATACAGCAACCGTCCGTATACAGCAACAGTTCACGGTGAATGTCACTTGGTGAAGACCCTTTTGCTTGCAAAAAGCGAATAACTTCACGATCACCTGTTTTGGACCACACTCTCACGGTAGCCGCCATTTTGCACCTATCTATCCACTGCGTTTCATCTCATTCCCTTTCACCATTATTTAAAAAAATATGTGTTACCTTGCATTTCGGAAACACCTCGTACATAATATATCTCTTATATAGTAGAAGCTCTTTATAGCGACCCTCTTTTTAATGTTCCACACGTTATAACGTCCTATTTGGTTGGTCTCAGCCAATTTCTCATTAACCTAATGCTATTTTATGAACAATCGATATACCGACCGTTTTCTCATTCCCTGGGAGATCGTTATTTCGACTGTAATTTATATAGTAGCAGTAGTAGCTGTGGCAAGAAAGCTAGCTTATATAGCATCAGCCAAAACACACACACACTTCACTCATCCTTACCCTCCACGAATTTGTCTAGTTCTTCCTTGAATTTATTCAAACCATCCACTTCCACAACAACAGATGGAGGCTATTCCAACAATCAACCACTCGCTGACTGAAGACAAACTTCCACACATCTATTCTGCAATTGTACTTCCTCGACTTAAACGTATGTTCCCGCATGTGTGTATTCTCAGAAAGAGGAAGAATGCCATTCACATTCAGCTTATTCAATCCATTAAATGAATTAAACACCTTAATCAGATAATCCCGCAGATGCCTAGTCTCCAGACGCTGCAATTTTCAGAACTGAAGCCTTTCCAGGTAAGAGCCACCTTTATTTCCTTCACCAATTTGGTTGCCCTTCTTTGGTTGCCCGTTCCAGAAGATTTAATCCTTCCTAAAGTGAGGCCTCCAGACTTGTATACAATAATACTTTAGAAGCGGCCTAACCATGGCCTTGTATCTTATTGCCAACGTATACACCAATATTAACTTTTGTGTCCTTAAAAGATATCTGATCTACAGAGTCATCAATTTTTGTCCCTAGCAGACTCTGGTCCTGTTCCAACTGTCCTTCTTGCACAACATATTTCCGTTTCCTTGACAATACTCACCGGCAATAATGAACTTTTTGGGACCAACGCATTCTGTCTTGGAGATTGCCGCTGTGTTGCCTCATGCACAAATGTGAGCTCTGGCGTTGACTTGGGCAGTTGAGATCTTGATGGGACCCCCATTTTAATTCTTCTACTCTTCAAACTCTCATAGACGTTCGTTAGAATGCTGAGCTGGCGATTAATTTCTTCACACTCTCTGCACCGAACACAAACAAAAACATCTTCCTTAGCTGTATCCTGTCCTGTCCTGTTCCACAAATTCGGTAAACATTTCACAAGTTGTACATTTTGTTAGGCTCTGATTCTCAAGAGAACCGTCCCTTTCGGTTCTCCCCCGAGCCATAGCATTCCCGCTACTTTGTTGCCCTTTGCTTTGCTGCTCTAGCCTGGGGCATGATTTCCTTTTAAATACAATTTAATTAATCAACAACGAAAAATAATAAAATTAATCAATTAACTGACAAGATAATAAGTTCCTAAATGCAGTGATACGTATTATGCTATCAAGTTTTTCATTATACCTTACTCTATCAGGCCGAATTTGTAGCACAGTTGGTAGAATCGCTTTCTTCCCCACACCGGATGGAAAAGATGTGATTTAGAGTCCCGTTAATGAATTTTTATGGCCCTTTTTTCACAACGTGGCTGAGTTAGTCGGTGTCAGGCGAGGTAGAATGTTTTTTTTCTCCCAGAAAACCGGGTTATTTATCCAGTAAACACAAAATCGACCACAGAACACACGCAATTTGCAGACAATATACACGAAGCAATATGGCCTTAGTCGCTGAAGCGCCAAAACACTACAACAACTACAACAACTTAACAAGTGATTAGAACCTTCCAGCGCTGCTTATTTATCAAAATGAGACCTTACTGTTCCACTGAACTTCTAGTTACGATATTTTCACCAAAACGGCGATACAATAGCGGTATGAATAATAAGTCGTCATTTCAAAATCACTAGCTAAATTAAAAATGACGTAACGAGCGTGCTTAAGACAACTAAACTATTTGTCAAACAGAATTTAATATGTTAATTAAACAAAATTACTGTAAAAATTTCCAAATAACTTTTCCGTTTCCACGAGCTCAAAATTCTTCGACCTGATGCTAGTAATTTCACAAATGTCTCGACTATTTCTGACTGTTTTTAGAAATAGTTTCGTTTGTGTTACACTGGTGTGCAAAATTTAAGGACCAGTCAGGTTTTCACCTGTAGCTTCTCATAGGAGTGGCCTGGATATGGAAAAAGCATACCAAAGGAACCTCGTGAGGTACAGAAATTATGAAGGAAACAACACCGACACAACAACTGAAACAAAACGGTACAGAGGGACGTTATTCAGAAATGGCAACATAGCACTGGCTGCCATGAACGTGATGCATCACTGCCAAAGATGGAACAAAGGGAAGAGGTGGTCCTCAGTAGGAGATATGGCCACCCCTAATGTCGATGTAGGCTTTGCACCGCCTATCCATACTTAGAACATTGTTGTTGATAAGTTCTTGCGGTAACATCGTCCATTCCTCTGTCAGCGCCATCTTCAGCTGGTGAACATTTTCTGGTGAGTGTAGACGTGCCGCTAGGCGTCTCCCCAGAGAGTTCCAGATGTGTTCGATGAGATTTAGATCGGTGGAACTGGCCGGTCAATCCATACAAACAATGTCCTCACTTTCTAAAAGCATAGCAACAGCTGCAGTGCGATGGGTGTGGCGTTATCATCCATAAAGTACAGAGAGGGCAACAGAGAGTACAGAGTAGGGCAACAAGATTAGTGAATGGAACAAAGGGGTGCTCTTACGAAGAAAGGCTTAAGTTTTGCAAATTACAGTGTCTGGAGACTAGGCACCAGCGAGGTGATCTGATAGAGGTGTATAAAGCCTTGAATGGTTTGAGCATGCTCAATGCTGATGGGATTCTTCCTCTTGCTCAGAATAATCACCTGAGAGGGCATAAATTCAAACTGAGAAAAGACAGATGTAGGATAGACGTGCGGAAATTTGCCTTTAGCCAGCGGGTGGTTGGTTGGTGGAACAGACTTCCATCCCTTGTCGTGGAAGTTGATAGCCTAAATAAGTTTAAGGCTCAGCTGGACAGGTATTTCGAACGAACAGAGGGGTGAAGTGGAAGTGGTTATTTTTTATTTATTTATTTTATTTTATTTTTTGTTTTTTTTTTGGCTGATGCTGCATAAGCTTGCTTTCTTGCATCAAATGCCTCTACTAATGCTAATGCTAATAAACACGAACTCGGCGCCAATGGCACCTCCGGACAGACGCACATGGGGAAGTATTACCTCAGTACAGTAGCATGCACCGGTTACTGTACCGCCTTCCAGTATCTGGAGTTGTGTAGGTCCATCCAAGTTAACGGCTCCCCAGACGAGAACACCGCGACCGCCATATCCATCCCTATCAGTGATGTTTGCAGGGTGATACCGTGTGCCAACCTCTTGCCAGATTAGCTGATGTCCAAAATCGCTATTGAGACTGAATCTGCTCTCATCAGTAAAGAGTACCTTAAGTAAAGATTTTGTGGTGTACCCTTTAGAAATAGTGTTGGTCCTTAAGTTTTGCACACCAGTGTATAAGCTGGTATTTTGAGCAAAGTTTCGATCATCCATATACAAATCAGTAGGCAAAGCCAATATTGAAAGCGTCGCAACACTTGTAGGCAACGCCTCAGAATAACTATGGTAAGAACGAAATAACTTGCATAAAGCTGTACTGACGTAACATGTTATCTTTCTTTCCGTTTTTTTATCTATGAGAATAGTTGTAAATCAAAGTGTGTGCGGTGACGAAGGTTGAGTTTAGTATTTAAATGATAGAGGCAATTACAGTCACTTTTCTTGCTATTCGTAAACCCTAAACCGTTCATTCGCTGTCCCGTTGGATCTGCTTTCTAAATATTAATCCTTTTTAACTCCATATTAATGGATCCGATGTCTAATTCAGTAACGAATGAAGGGGCCATTTACCGAACAGAGGAACCGACTGTGATTTCTTTAGGGCATACAGTAGAAAATGCCAAATTTTCGAAAACACCACGTAAACATAGCGTTCTGAACCCTGTTACTCTTTCATGGCATAATATCAACGTCATGGCGACAGAACAAAATAAGAAGTGGTCTTCATGTTGCCGATCTAACAGCCTTACTAAACAGAAGCAAATTCTTAAAAATGGTGAGTTTGGTTTACTTCAAGCTATATTTGAAAACTCGGTTACGTAATTCTGAAATATTCTTTTTAACTACTGTTATTTGGAATTGATCATTCCCTAATTATTTCTTAATGAAAATCATTGTGTATTTGTACTGTTTGTTTTTTTTTAACTATTTAATGACTATTTTTTATTTTTATTTTTACTATTTATTCCTGTCAGTCGATCCAAATTACCTGTTGTAGGGATATAAAATCTTTCAAGCAGTCATTATTTTATAATATTTATAAATTAATTATTTTATAATATTTATAAATTCATTATTTATATTTATATTAATATTATATTTATTATTTATATCATTATTTTTATCTTATTATTTATATTATAACAAGCAAAAATGCATTAGACTGAAGCGCCCTGACAATTTAGATATTGCATGAACTCAGAAATGTGTTTCGCTACGTTGATTGTAGGCATTACCTTCTTTATTATCTTGTTCAAACTGTATTTCCGTGTTTAAAGCATATAGGTACACAGTCGTAAAAATGGTAGTATAAATATACGTAGATTTTGGTTATTCATTAAATTTATGCGGACCTACTTAGTGAAAAATTCAAAGATATGATTCCCATTATCGGTAAGATACAATTTCAGTCTTTTGATCATTGTTCATTAAAGCTGCAATATCCTAATTTCGCAAATGTCGTGAATCTGGTTGTTCTTCAAATCATTCCAATTTCACGTGGATAGCACATTTTTATTCTTCCCTGAAAATTTCTAAATTTATAAAATAATGATAATTTGTTTGCGGTTGTCTCTTTTTTTTATGAGATTATTGCTGCTCTTTGAAAAGGGAAATTCTAGTAATACATAAACGAAAAACCACTGAATGTAATCTAGCTAATATGCATTAATATTCACCTTTGTACAGTATTAATATTCTTCTATGTTCGTCACTTTAACTGAATTTTGTACATTTTACTATTAAAAAGTACAATTAAATGAAATTTGCAGAACAGGGGAAAACATGTTTTCCTTTTTTTCCCTAATTTGTGGAAAATCCTTATAAAAAAATAGCTTTGAAATAACAAACCTAGGGAAGAAGGTAACACACATCGGTACATAAATCACATTCAACAATTTTGAATTTGCAGGTGTGTGTAATTATTAACTATTGTACCAAGTATAACTGCTTGTGTTGAGAAAATAATCGCTGAAATTTATGCCAATTCTGTGACTTGTGTTAATTTTTTTTATGATACAAGAGGCTATGAGACTGTTCGCCTTTTACTGAAAAATTTCCGGTTCACCATAACGTACGCATGCTGTATGTTCCTGTAATGTGATGCTGCTATCATTAACCCGATTAGTCAAGTAATACTGTATTTGCTTGTGCACCTACTGTAATTCATAATATCGCAATGGATATTTTATGAATGCACCTATTGTAATTCGTATATCGCAATGGAAAGTCGAGGTGCAGTTTTACTTATTTTGTTATTACTAAAAAAAGGAATGCGATTTTGAAAGCCGAATTAGACGAAATGGTGAAACGATGTCACGGCGTGGCAAGGCTTTTGTTCTTAAATTCTCAACTGTCATGGAAATAACTTGACTGCCTGCAAGAATCTGCCCGTGAACATATTAATGTAAATAATTCCCCTACTGGTATATATGCTGTGAATAAAGATTCTCGCGACCCTAATTTGGCTTTCTTCGTTTAAATCAAATGTTTTAATACATGAAATATTTGAATTATATTTTCATGCGTTTTACGGAAAGCTTAAATTGTGACACGAGTAAATACACAATTACATTTGGTGAATGTGTATCAGTTTCCAGTAATAGTCGCAGCTTGCAACTTCACTGGCAAAAAAAAAAAAATAAATAAATAAATAAATAAAAAAGAGTAGTCTTTCTCTAGGCATAAAATTTGTGGAGCTGAATAGCGAGAAGAGGAGAGTAAATAACGACTGCATCCTTAACAAAAGTGCACCGAAGTTGTTTTTTTACAAATGTATAAGGTGCAGGTCAGGGCTGGACCAAGGTATTTCAAGGCAGAAAGATTTTTCAGTGCCCCTTTACTAAGAAATAATAATTTAAAAAAATAATAATATTAATAGCCTCATTATTTCTTCTGCTTTTGGCACTCCTTAAAGAATGACACCCCGGGCGAGAACTCTGAAACCCGTTCTTTAATTCGGCAGAAGTGCAGGTGCAATTAGGTTCCCAGCACAACTAGTGCCTTTGGCCTTGCGTGTAGGGTACTGGAAGAATTAGTACTATTTCTCAGGCGAGGATAGCATGGTTGGTTGATTGTTGTAGTGTTTTAGGCGCATCAGCCAGCATTAAGGTCATATTGCACTGTATAATATGTCCACATGTATAATATGTCTCTAAATTGCCATAACCGAATGATACCATAAAAAGAGCTCTCAATTTCTGACAACAAGGTTATGGCGTCATTCGATGTAGTGTCCCTGTTTACATCGATCCCAGTTCAACAGGCCGTAAACTGCACCAAGAGGCTTCTAGAGAATGCCCAAAACCTACCGAAAAGAACATCACTGTCCACAGACGACATCTGTACCGCCCTCAACCTGTGCTTGTCAGGCTTCGTCTTTACCTTTGAGGGTTCCTTATACCAGCAGGTACATGGAACTGCCATGGGTGCCCCTGTTAACATCGCCATGGAAGAACAGATATTCCTGAACCCACCAGTACCTATTACAATATGGTACAGATACGTCGATGACATTTTCACCGTCATCCCATGTGGCCCTGAAGCAACATTGCTGGAATATCTCAATTCCTTGTCAGTGTTCATCCAGCTCACTCTAGAGTTAGAAGTAGACGGATCTCTCCCATTCTTGGATGTCCTGGTAAAACGTGTAGGCCCACATCTAAAAACCTCAGTATACCGTAAGTCAATGTGGTGCAGACAGTTCACCAACTACAGATCTGGCCATGCCCCCTAGCCATCATCTCAACAGCACTGCATGCACTCTATTCTCCAGGACTTGGAGCCACTCCAGCACAGATGAAGCTAGGCGCAACGAGATTTCCAGAGTGAGGACAGACTTGATCAATTGTGGCTATCCAACCCACATGTTGGACAAGTGCTTATTACAAGTGCAGGAGCTCACAGGCCACCCGAGCCTGCCATCAACTCAGGACAATGTGCCTACCGCCTACATTCCCTATTATCCGGGCGTGTCAGGCAAAAATTCTCCGAGAATACCATATAAAATGCGTGCAGCTGCCTGGTAGAAACTTACGTTCTCTAGTTTCCAACGTACAGGCTCCGGTCACCACTCTCTTACGCAGCGGTGTAGTATACCGTATAGCCTGCAAAGATTGTGACAGCTGCTATATAGCAGAGACCTCGAGACGTCTTCAAGACCGCCTTGCAGAACAGGACAGATCGATTCGCCTTGCTGAGACCAACCAGTCCCCAATCGCGGAACACTTCTGGTCGACCCACCATGACCTCAGTCCCAAGCGCGACTACGAAGTGATTGACCAGTCCCGACACTTTCGCCACCGCCTCTGGTTAGAGTCTCTTAATATATTGTGTAATTCAAGAGCCATGAACCGTTCCAAAGGCATGAGACTTCACCCCATCTTGGAGATAACTGTTTTAAGTCTAGTTAAGCGCTGGAGGCAAAGCTACGCACGTCCATGCAGCAACGATGAACAATTAAATGGTTGAATGGCTAACCTCGTGCCCTCGCACGCCTCACTGCACGCACAACTCTGTGTCCGTTAAAATAATTTTTATCTCTAAAGTTTCCATTCTGTTAGAATTTGTTGACAAAGAGGCACGTTCAGCCTCGAAAGCTCCAAACTATTTATTTAAAGTTATATTTTACTGGTTATGTACGTTATTATTTCTTATGTACAATAGATTCCAGTACAACAGGCCCATTTACTCTCATCATTAAGGTTGCTATTAATAAAAACAGCTCTGCATAGAGCAATCTTATATACTCTATAGTTTTATGTAGTGCTGATGGAGGAACTTTCCGACTTATAGCTAACCTATCATGTCAGGGATCAAGTGCTTCTATACTTGCATATACAATATAATCATAACTGTGTATATATAACAGAACAACTCAGGTGCGGACTGGCTATGGTTCGCTTCAGCGGCTACTAACAATATTGGCCCCTTTTTTATTTTTAATTACATCTGTAACACGCTGCAAACGCCATTGGCCACAGCAATAATCATCGCCTTGCTGCCCCGGCCAGTCCTCCGAACCAACGTGTATCATGCTTATTGCACACTCAACGTATTTTGATGTTTTTTTAGCATTTTCGTATGTGTAACACTGTCAGTCAATAAGGACAAACTAAAAACATTCTGTAATTCATACAACTGCTTTCGCTTTGTTCTCAGCAGTAAAAGATACTTGTATAAAAATATCTTCGTCTAATTGGTTTAGAGTAAGATGTTATTTCCAAAATGGACACATTACTATTGTATGTTTTCTGTAAATTCATATTAAATGAAGCATATAATTAAAGGTAGTTATCTCATTGCCGAATTTCTCTGCCTAAATTTTGGGGGACTGCTCATGTAGCACAGTGGTAATAATCACCATCTTCCCCACACCGGATGGAAAAGGCTCATGTTCAAATTCCGTCAATGAGGCGAGGAACTTTTATGGGCTTTTTCCACTGCGTGGCTGAGTTAGTTCGGAGGGGAAAAACTGTGCATGGATAGCACAGTTTTTCCCCTCCGAAAACTACGATTTTTCGTCCAGCAAAATAGGCAAATCTACCAGAGAACACAAGCAATTTGTGGACATAATGCAGGCATATCGCGATGGCATCTTGTCCCATCTTGCTGTTTGTAAAGGACAGTTATGCAAGTGCTGGTCTTAGTTAGCCGATGTCATTTCATGTTCTGCTCAACTTGTAGCCCTTTTTAGTTTTAATTACTATTTAATTTTTACATTTTGATTATTACTTTTGTTTTTATTTATTTATTATTATTTAGTTATTTATTTATTTTTTCTAATAAAAAAAATCACTTGTATAAACAACGTATTTTAAGATTCCTCTGGCTTTCTGTGTAAGGAATCACTATTGTATACAATTTATGTTAATAAAGAATCTTATTATTATATGGGCTTATAAGTTCTGTCTTGGGTAGCCCTAATCTGCCAGCTTTTTTTTGCCTATTTTTGGAACTTTAACAGCATTCTACATCGTTACAAGGTAACACAGAGAAATTCCCAAGATTCTCAAGTCATCCGTGAATTGTATTAATAATTCTTATTGGGATGAAGGTCGTTCTGCAAATGTATTCTTCTCATTGCATTAAGGGTAGCACAACGGGTATCATGCTGTGATTGGATGAGAGCAGAATTTTATTCTTTAATTGTATTTTAGTATTAGTATTGGAAAATGATGCAAGGAAGCAAGCTTGTACAGTATCAGCCAAAACAAAAAAAAAAAAAAAAACCTACCCACCTGTCTCCATCCTCTATAATAATTTGTCTAATCCTTCCTTAAATTTATTCAAATTACCCACTTCTACAACATCAATTAGAAGTTTCTTCCAGCAATCAATTATTCTCCGGCTGAAAATAAATTTTCGCACATCTGCTCTGCAGCTGTCCTGTTTCAATTTAAATTATGTCCCCTTGCGTGTGTATTCCGAGCAAGAGAAACGATGCCATCAACATTTAGTTTACTCAATACTTTAAAAGCCTTAAACACGTCAATCCGTTATCCTTTGTGTCCGTTTACCGGTGTGTCCTTCACTAGTCTTGTTGCTCTTCTCTGCACCCGTTCCAACAGATGCACATCCCTCTTAAAATAAGGTTTCCATGGCTGTAGGCAGGACTCAAGATGTAGCCTAACCATCACTTGTACAACGGGACAATCACCTCTTTATTCCTGATAAAATTACTGTATATCATTAACAGAACCCCATGTCCCAGCAGCCTATCTGCACTGCTCAGAGAACTTCTTGTCGTACTCTGCATTTACCCCTAGGTTTCTTTTGTTCTCCACTACCTTGTGTGTGGTACCACCTAATTGGTATGTTATTCTGGGATCACTGCAACCCATATGCAGTACCTTGCATTTATCAATATTAAACGTCAGTTTCCTCTTCTCAGCCCATCTCCTAATTTTTCTTGATCTTTTTACTATGGCATACCTTGCATTTATCAATATTAAACGTCAGTTTCCTCTTCTCAGTTGGCGCACTATGGTCATAGTTGCCGATGCGCCCAATAAATCCCGAAACAAACAAACCTCTTCTCAGCCCATCTCCTAATTTTTCTTGATCTTTTTACTATAGCATACTCTAATTACTGTCATTAGCCACCCTGCCATCCTTTGTATCATCTGCAAACTTAGACATTAAGCCTGATATGTTTTCATCACTATCGTTAAAAAAATACTGAAAACAGTAAGGGGTCCAGCACTGAACCGTGAGGAATTCCGCTAATAACTTAATCCAAGAAGAGCTAATAACTTAATCCAAGAAGAGCTAATAACTTAATCCAAGAAGAAGTATGCCTTTTGCCACTCGACCAGGCCTTTATCTATCCGGAGCAGTAACTTGCCTCTAAACGGCATAATGCGCCAATTTTTAGAGCAGTCTTTCATGTGGAACAGTGTCAAAAACTTTATCGAAATCTGAGTAGAATTCATTTGTCACTGCGCCATAGTTAATCAGATTGGTCAGACAATAAAAAAAATTGAGGAAAGCCTATAATTAAGTGTAATTATCTCACTACAGCATGTTTCTCTAGTTTCCCCTCACAACAATCATTTACCAGCTGCCTGCTGTAATCACGTTTTCATGCTCCTATGTCTATTGGGTGCAATGAGTTGTCGATACTCTGGATGCCAATGTCAGTTATGTTAGTAATAATAATAAACTTCTTTATTGTTGCTAAGTTCGTTACAAGTACTAGAAACAATAGTTCTCATCACGGCGACATGGCCAGGAGTTTTACGTTAAGGAATGATACATGTGATTGAATCGGTAAAATTAACAGTTATACGGGATATTATAAGTTACACAAAATAAAAACATGTAAATTGAAATTATAATAAATAGGAAAATATAACAGAAACAAAACAGAACATCGTAACACAATTTGGAAGAATTTATCCCAGTTCAACAGATTCGATCCACTCTTGTAGATATCAGTAATTAAGACAATCGATGAAGACTCGATGGATGGCTATAGTTATATTTCTTAAAAAATCATTAAAACGAAATATTTTCAAAGTATGAGTTTGCAGTTTATACATCCAAGTGTATTTCGTTTGCAAACTGCTGCGTGTATACTTTGGACTGCTTGTCTGTTCAGACCAAAAAAATCCGAGTTTTCCGGAGAAAAACCTGCCTACTCACTCATAAGAATAACAAAAAAAAAATCACAACAGATTTGAATTCCATGTAAGCAGATCTCAAGCTCGTGACTTTCCAGAATCGCAACTACCCCTAGACAGCTTCCCCATGATCCATTCTACCGTTGAAGGGGACCACACCCCTCAGTTACAAAGACAGACTGCGCCTGCTGACCTTTGTGCACCTGACCCCACAATAGACCTCTGCCAAACAGTGAAGCCTATTCTTGTCAGAACCAGTTTTCCCTTCGACCCCAGCAAGCAATAAGAAAGTGTCCCAAGTTTTCGCCGGAAACAGAATCCCGTGGCTGAGCCGAGTGTCAGGGGACCACTCAACACCGCTTTCCATTGCTCAAGTAATCTTCGAACAGCCTTAATGCTTATAAAGAGCCAGATCAACCTTCACAAAGGACAATACGTTTCATCCTTGGTGCAGACAGGTTCTCAAGCCTTAAAGCAGCACATTCGTCAGAGAAATTATTTATTACAAAACTGGATCCCTCCACCACTGTGAAGCTATTCGAATATATTCCGAGAAAACGTAATGTGCAAGTTGATGTTAGACAGATAAAGACAAAACACCTCACATACAACTCTTTTCAGGTCTCTTGTCACCGTGATGGCTTGCTTAATCCCCGAATCTGGCCCCTGGGTTCGAAAGTAAAAATATTTCAAAACCACACACCCTACCAACCGAACAGAAACTCCAGGTAGCAATTTAATTCAGAACTTTCAACAGTGCCGACCTGCTCTTATATTCTACCAGAACGTTCGAAGTATAGCCAATAAGCTGCATACCTTACAGTCCCTCCTTTTAGCTGAAGAATACGTTGCTCTGTGCCTATCTGAAACATGGCTCCATGCAGACAAACAAATTGCATACCTTTCCGGAGCACACAAATATAATATCATAACAAATGACCAAACCCACAAGAAAGGTGGTTTGGTGATGTTATGTGTCCACAAATGACTTCATATTACCCATACGGGGAGGAGCGACTCAAAATATTTTGAGGCCTTGAGTATCTCAATATCAGATAAAAGGAATCAATATCCAGAATATCAGTTGCAGCTTGTGGTAATCTACATACCCCCAGATCGCAGCCCAGAAGATAGAGACGAGCTGTACTGTTGGATCATGATTCATATTAAAGTCCCCTCACCTATCATAATTTTGGGCAACTTCAATTTTCCCCTTCCGAAGTTCAGTAATGAGAAAGTAGAGCTCACGAACCTGTTATTAGGAATCGGTCTGAAAGAACTTGACACATTACCAGCAAGAGGATCCTAGCGGCTATACCTGTTATTTCACAACATTGTCGGAGTGAGGAGCGCTCCCTCCCAAACAAAATTCTCTTTGGACCATTCACCTATTGTTATTGAACTACCAACCAACATATACTCTTCTTCTGTCGGAAGGCACCCTACCAAATCTACACGCAAGATTTATTTTCTCCACCAAGTTCATCAAAGAAGCCGATATCCTTCAATATTTGAAATCAGTTGACTGGCAGGCAATCACGCATTTTCCGTCGACAGAGATTATTAACTCTATTGCGTTGCACATTAAAAAAATTGCTGAAATAGGAGCAGCTAAAGAAGTCCGCATCTGCCACTGGACAAAGCCGTGGTTCTCAACTGAACTAAAAGCCCTCTTCACAAAAAAAAAAAAAAAAAAAAACAGAAGACCTTTAGGGCCTTTAGAAAATGTCCTTCGGATCAAAACAGAACGATATATCACCAAGCAAGAGCGGCTTTTGTGAGAGCTACGATTCAAGCTCACAGGCAAATCCTGTACAACAGGCTCGCTTCAAACAGAAGGATCAGAACAAATAAGGAAACAATAATAAGTAAACATACTCTATCTGAATGGGCTCTCAACACCTTCAAAGATCTGGGAAAAGATAGTGCAGATGTAAATGCTTGCTATGCCCCAGGAACATACACAGTACAACTGTCGTCCAATACTCTCCACAGGGCTGAAATCACTCAGGCCATCAACAATCTTCCAAACAAGGCTACCGTCGCTTCATTCATTTTATTTTTTCATTTATTTACACACTCAAATATTATTTACAATCTCAAGAAACATATACAATAATTTATATACAATTTTATGTACATTTTCATTCTCATATATAATTATCCCAGCATATATATATTTTGTTCAAACTACAGTAGGGGAAACACAGTAGAAAACACGTGTGTGTCCTGGTATCAAGGGTGGCCCCTAGGCATAGCCCATTTCCACCTAGTGGATCTATATTGAATGTAGGACCTCTGCAAAGGAGCAGCCAACACCTGGGCAGCTGATGCCTGGTGCCCGTCCCCAGGCACGAGTAGCCGGGCCTGGGTTTTTTTTATCCTCTTACATGCCAAAGTGCACAAAATCCCGCACCCACTGGAGGTAGTGCAATACCAGTGGGTGCCAGCTATCCCGCTCCCAGACCGCCCAGTCCTGGGAGCCCGCAAAAAAAAAAAAAAAAAAAAAAAAGAAGGCTGGAGCTCCAAAAACCCATTGAAGTTACACCGCTGAGACAAACACTTTTAAAGAACCCTGCAGTTTTCAATAGCATGATGTATATCAGTTACCCTATTAACTTTAACATTAACAAGGAAATAAACTATTAACATTGATTACACATTCCAGTGAGGTTTACCAGTCTCTCTGATCAGTTCTAGCAACAGAATTTGAAAATTATTTACAGTCGTTTTTACAGCAATATTAATTGTTACTTACCAATAGTTACATGTATTTCTGTTTTATACAATTGTAAAGAATGTCCACTAGTCTAACTGTTCAGGAAATATATAGTCTGATTTAATTTTTCCCTAGTAGAATCTGAGCTTGTAGAGTAGGGCTATAGAAGTTCCTCAAGGCGATTTCTATGTAGAGAGTTCACATAGTATTCCTGAGCTTTAGGCTATAGGAAATGAAACCTTAAAGGTTACCTTTAAAGCGATTTATACCATTTCTACAAAATTTATACACCAGGGGACTTACCAGGAGAGGAAGTTCCCAGCATGCACTAAAGCACTCGCAGTAGCACTGAGAATTCTTGCAGAAGGTTTTCCTGTAAGCGTAGTTATAAATTTTCAGTCAGAAAGCAGAAATTGGAGTTTTTTGTGTTCAGTAGGCTTGATGGCATTTCAGATTATTGCAGGATTCATCTTATGGGGTGAAGATCTTATTTTATTTTTATTTTTTTTTTAAATAAGATTTCATAAGAGAGAAGCGTGTTGGGGTGCACAGAAGTATGGATGTTCTTAACTGTATGGTTAAGCAATTATTTACAATTCTTCAAGGTTAGCTTCCTAATAATTTAGGCACGTTTATACACAAAGCTTCTTGGTGAGCCGTCCAGCATCACTTAGAGGAGAAAGGGGTCTACCTATCATTTCCTGTTGCGTTGATGGCTATCTTCCGATATATTCTTCCCAAAAGTAAGTTAATCTGGATCATTATGACTCCGTAGTAAAGTTTCTAGCCGCAAGTCTTTTCTTGAAAACTTCCGCAGAGAACTGTTGAAATGTAGTGAAGACATCAGAATTTTCAATGAGCAAATGTACATTATTTTCAGAGAGGTTATTTATTTTACTCAGCTGTACCTGTCTTTCATTGCATTCAAAGAGAACATGCTGCCATGTCTCAGATGCACCGTAGTGACAGAAAGGGTCAGGCTCAAGGCCCCTTTCAAAACAGCTTAGCCCTGAGCGACCCGTGGCCAGTCATTAAATATGATGTGGTCATGCTAGGCACAAACCATTTTGAGACTGTGGATAATGATGCGAATTCAACGTTTGAAATATATCTTCGTGTAACCTCACCATGTTCACTTTGAGCCCATCTTTGCTGCCAAACAGCAGTGAGTTCCTTCCAGAGTCTTCGTTTTTCCTCTTTTATTCTGTTCGCAGGGTCTGTTACAATGTTAAATATACTTACAGAAATTCCTTTTTTGAGATTTCAGATCATACCCCTGTAGGAGATATAAAGAACCAGATGCAGGGTTCCTGCTAGGACGTGTAGAGCATTATTCGACACCGTCCTAGGAGCTTGAAGAAGAGTGAGCAACACCGAACGCTATAATGAAAGAAGTTTTGTCCTAATCTTAGTTTTTGAGACCCTCCAAAACCAAACACCTGCTGCGTACGCAGCAATCGGTAGGAAGATAGTCCTATAGTATAAAGATAATGTCTTTTTGCTAAGGCCCCCATTCTTTTCTGGAAATCCTTGCAATTCCAGCCGTGAATTTTTTAATTTTCTCAGAAATTTTGGATACGTGAGCATGAAAGTTTAGTTTGTCATCGATTCTAAATACTTGGTGCTGGATACGTAGGGGATTTGTGAACCATTTAGGATAACTCTGGGAGGTCTGCCATAATTGAATTGCTTTCGAAAAACCATGAAATTAGTTTTTGTAGGGGAAATTTTGAGCTTATTTAGATTGGCCCAGTTGGATAAATCATCCAATATCGTTTGGATCTTTTGTTCCAAAATTGATCTCGACCTTCCAGTAACGCCGACCGCCAAGTCGTCTGCATATGCAATTTTTAGGCAATCCCCATTTTCCTTTGTCAGCCATTGGTCAGACTGCATTCCAGAGGAGAGGCCCCAGGACTGAACCCTGTGGGCACCCTATGGAAGCAGTCCTGGTGTAAGTCAGGTGTTTGGCACAAATCTTGATCTGTCTGTCTTTAAAGTATGATCTCATAGTTTGGTAGATATGATTATCACACATTGCTGAACGTAGCGACCCGAGGACGCTCTCCCACCAGAGGGAGTCGAAAGTGCCCTCGAAGTCCACGAACACCACCAAGACATACTTGCTGTGAGAACCCTAGATGTATTTCAGAAGAGAGATTATAGCGTCTTCGATCGAGTGACCCTTTTTGAATCGGTGTCGATGGTCTGAGCACAATTGTTGGTCCGATAACATGCTTGCAATTCTGGGAGATATTAATCTCTCAAAAAGTTTCCCTAAATTGGCCAGGAGGGATATTGGTCTGTACGCCCTTGGGTTTGTTTTGACTTTTCCAGGTTTATATAAAATTTTCAGTATAGCTAGTTTCCAGGATTGGGGAAAAAGTCCCTCGAGGAAGCATTTATTGTACATATTCAGTAGGATATTGGGAAACAGTTTAAAAAATTTCACAATTACCAAATTCTCTAGCAAGTCAATGCCAGGGCATTTTTTCTTATTGAGTTTAGCAGTAGCAGCTCCTAGTTCCACTAGAGTGAAAAGGCAAACATCGGTAGATCCAACCTAATTCTGGTTTTTCCTCCTGATCTCTGCCTGTTCTGGAGTATCACAGTGAGGTAGAACCTTTGGAAACAAATTAGCAACGATCGTTCCAACAGTAGTTCCAACGGTATATTCTTAAGTCATGGACAGTCAAGTTATTGTATTGGGAGTACCTGCCACTACAGAGTTCATTAACCTTGCCAGAGAATAAACACTGACAGAGTAGAGTGCCAGTCTGTTGTTTCTAGGTTATTACTAATTACAGTTTGATAGATATCTCCACTTATCAGTTTATTCCTCATTATTTTATATATAATCCCCCAGGGGTTGGTATGCCCAACATCCTTGACCAAGTTTTGCCAGCAGGTGCTCTTACTTTCAAATATGGCCCGATAGAATAATTTTCTTTTCTCTCTATAACTGTTTTTCAGCCTTTCAACGTCCTCGTTAGAAAGATGTCTGCTACGCTGATACAAGCGTCTGGCTTGTTGAGTTTGAAGCCTCAAATTAGAAAGCTGAGTGTTTCGCCATGGCACGGAAGGCTTTCTTATAAGTTTTTTTTTTTTAGTTGAGTTTGACATAGCTATGTATAGATGTTGTTGAACCGTGTCTATATATTCTGAAGCCGATAGTTGGTTTAATGCTTCAGCATTCTCCACTTTAAATACCGTACACAGATAATACTCGAATTTTTTCCATTTGACTTTATCTATACGGTATATTCTTAAGTCATGGACAGTCAAGTTATTGTATTGGGAGTTCTTTGATATGTTGAACGTGATAACCCTGTGATTGCTGTTCACCAAGGAGGGTTTCACGTCCCAGCTTCCAATTTTGTTTTCCATCCTTATGGAAGTAAGTGTGATGTCAATGTTTGATTCTCCATTGGTAGTGGAGAAAGTAAATGGTTTATTTTGTACATTTTTAATATAAAGGCTGTGAGCCATAATTAAATCTTCAAATTGAGCTCCCCGAGGATCAGTGAAGCCACTGTTCCAGAACGTCGATTTGGCGTTCAGGTCCGCCGCCACCACCAAGTTATTATTTGCAAATTTATCGCAGATCTTGTCCAGTGGGTGCAATGCTATATGCACGTCTTCTGAGGGGGGGACAGTATAGTGAAGTTAGGTAGAAAGAGATGGAACTAGAGGATACAGGTAGCATTTGCTGAGCATTCTCCTGTAATCGCAGTAATAACAAGTTCGTTATTAAACACAACAATTGCAGTTTTGGGTGAAGGATCACAAGTTGCTATGATTCTAGTGGAATTGGGGTAGCCCATGATTTTATGCGCAGTTCCACCTACTTGGGATGAATAATATGGTTCCTGTAGACAGACAATGTCATAATTATGTTCTAGGGCTACGTTTCTGATCTCGTCAGCTGCGGCACGAGAGCGCTGTGCGTTTATCTGTAAAATTCTAATTGTGTCTGTTTTGAGAGTACCCAAAATTATTTCTACTTGTAGTTGTATTATCCATCAACGATACGCTTATTTGCTAATTCCATCGCTTTTAAAAACTCGGGGCACTTCCCATGCCTGACTGAGTGATTGAAGTCCCTGTTCTTGCGTTTACAGTTTATGCATTTTGGTGATTCTTCTCTGTTGGGGCACTCTGCGAAGATGTGACCCCCATTGGCACAGTGACTACATGACACGGTTATATCAGAGCAATTCAGAGTGCCCGTAGGCCAGGCACCTGAAACATTTGTTAACTACGGTTAATTTTCTGAATTTATGCGATATAAAGCCTAAGTATATTCGATCATTTTGAAGTAAACAGTGGAGGAGTTGAGGATCGAATCCAATCACCTAGTTAGTAATACTGTTGCCAGAACCAGAGTTGAACCTGAACGTTGTACTCTCTTTTACCTCCTGTTGTGAGAAGGAATAATCTTTTAAATTTTTATGATACAGGTCGTCCAAGATATCTGCTTACTATAATCTTTTGGAACTGTATAGAGTAAAATTGTTGGACTTGACATTTTATGCTTTTCTATTGAATGTCCTGCATTCTTGAGGGCAGGCAAGGTACAGATTTTGGTGGCATCAGGTGAGTGTGTAGTTTCTACTAACAAACCCTTGTTCCGGAGGAGTCTGATGTTCTTAACTTTCATTTCTTTATATTCGGTTTTGAGTGTGTTTGTCACCGCATTCCTAATGTATTGACTGGACCGTATCACTGAGTCAGCAGTGGGTCTTAGGATTAGTATATTGCGTGGATCACCAGATCGAGAAATCCAGGGGGTTTTGGCAGGCTCTGGATGGACCACCATCCGTGGTTTATTTGACATTTCTGTTGATAGTTCTCTCAGCTTTTCGCCCTCTTCCGGAATTACCTTTCTCCAATGGACAGGATCAAGTCGGCCCCAATTTGATTTTGCAACCTCTGCAAAAGTCTTTTTCATGAACGATTGATTTCCTCCATGGGAACCTCCTGAGGAGAGACTGGGTATATTTTGATCAAAAAGATCTGCCCGACTTTCCATGCTGGTCGTCTTGGCCTTCAGCCTTTCATTATCTATTATTAGAGATGTTGTTCTCCATGTCAGCCCAGAGGCTGTGAATGAAGTTTGATGCAGTTTTCGTAACCCTACTGGTATCTGCTGACATAAAATCACCGAGCGCCTTCTTTATTTTTATAACTGTGGCATGTACAATAGTTGGATCCAAAGAAGCTCCAAGATCCAAGGTATCGGTGAAAGACGTGCTTTGAACCCCTGTTGTCTGGGAGGGGCTAATGTTTTCAGTATTTTCTGGATTTGTTGGTTCAATTTTATCACCACCTGTGCTAGTATCTTGTTTTACTGTATTTTTAGACTTTGAATCTTTCAGATTAGTGTGAACTTTTTGGTGTGAACTTCCATATTCGTGGTCTGTTCGCTCTCCTTGAACAGAAACAGCTCTAGCGCGGCCGTATTGATCAAGCTGGCTGTCACGCCAATGACAGCCAGCTTGATCAACACGGCCTGTCACTGGCGTGACAGCCAGCTTCTACTATGCTGCAGTGGGCAGCGCGACGCCATGTGGGAGTCGAGCATCAATTTCAGGGGTGGGGGGGGGGGGAATCCGGTACTGAGTCGGAAAGGCTCCCTTGTCCATTTGTCGGCTTTTTCCGACAGCAGTAAGCAATGAATTTCGCGCGGGCTGCGCGTGATATTTTTTTTTCAGGCTTATCTGGGACAGATCTGAGCAGCTCTGGCAAATTTGGCATTTTCACTTCGAACATTTGATGTAAACTCCTTTGCAGTCTTTATTAACCTCTCTTTTGCATAATTTGTAGTTGTCTGCATTTTTCGATCGAGTCTCCCCTTCCATAGAAAACGGTATGAATGAGAGTGGAAACTACGTACAGTATATGGCGCGCGCGCTCAACATAATCCCGTTAGTCGCTGCTGCAAAACAAGGCTCTCCCCAAATGTGAAAGGGACCTCCTGCTGTACAGTGATTTCCGCAGGCAGGAAGGTGACACGGGGGGGGGGGAAGAGAGAGAGAGAGAGAGGGAAAACACTGTTGGTCAGTTGTGCTAGTGTCTACTAACTGCCATTGTGCTATTCAAGAAATGACAACAAGATATCGGCCATCTTGAAAAAATTCATTGTCGCAGGCTAAAAAAGGAAAATTATAAAATACTTATCTTTTGCTGGAGCAACGCAGCTGAAATTTCATGCACCAGTAGACGGGCACTCACTGATAACCTCTGTATCACTTGAAGGATCCAGCATTCACTGTAATTCACATAAATCACCTTTAATTAGGCAAGGCTACGGTCGTGTGTGTGTAGTTTCTACTAACACACACACACACACACACACACATCCCGCAGACGTGTGTGTGTGTGTGTGTGTATACTGGTTCAGGGTGGTTCCCAGGCAAATGCCCATCTCCACCTAAATCATTTAAAACAGAAAATCTGTAAAGTGGACCTGATAAATAAAAAGATAGCTAAGAAATAAGAAGACAAAACATTTGAAAAGAGAAGTAAAGTAAAAAAAAAAAAAAAATTTTTTAAGTTAAGTTAAGTTCATAATCTAAGCTAAGTTAAGTGTATAAACAAGAAATTTTGAATAGGAAAGAATAAAAGTAAATATAAGAGAGATGTTTGTGAGTGTAGTATGTTGTTTATGTCAGGTCACTTTGCCATCAGAAAGCAGCTGAACTCTTCAACTGCAATCTGATGGTCATCCATGGCACGTGGAGCCGGACCTGGTTCTATCTTTAAAAGCTGAAGCGCCAAAGCGCAATTAAACACTCAACAGAGAGAGTGCTAGACTGTTGAGTGCCAGCTGTCCAGCCTTGGGCCGCCCAAACCCAAGAACTGAACAACAACCGAACAAAACAAAAAACAAAAAAAAAAAAAACCACTTAAGTGGTCCATGCCCAGGAGCCCCAGACCCGACTAAAAGCTTCCAGGTCTGAAGCTCCCAAGCCCTGATGAATCAATGAAGATTCTGGTTATAGACGGCCAATTCAATATCCGTGAGGTTTCGTATGATAGATCTTTTAGGGAACACAGCATTTGCATACTCTTGTAAGGCCTGAAAGTTGTTAACTCCTTGCACCAATGTATGTACATTATCTTCATTAAAATTAGCTATCTGTTTTCCTAAAAGACACCATTCAGCATTATAATAAGGACAAGAGAACAAAATATGCTGCCAAGTCTCTGCCGCTCCACAAGAACACCATGGATCCGGCTCCAACCCTCGAGAATACAGTTTATCTCTGATCGACCCATGACCTGTTAGCAAAAAACTGGTATACATAGACGGACAGAACCATGCATCGGTTTAGTAATGGCAAAATCTGCCACAGGAATGATCTTCCTGGTTATCTCTCCCACCTCTGAAGAACTCCACCGTGCTCTCCATATTCCGACCAACCCAGTCCAAATTCGAAGTTTCTCCTCCTTAACTGTAGCTCTAAGATTCAATGACATCCCTAGATATTGTGCAGGAATACCTTTCCGCATCGCATACATCATTCCTCTATAGACCACATATAAATCCAGAGGTAACAATCCAGCAATCACCTGAAGTGCCACCTTAGACACAGTCCGTGGTGCATACAAATAAGTCAGTATCATAGAACATTGCAACGACATAAACTTACGTTGGATTCTGGCCTTGAACACATCCGCAATCCATACACCGGCAGCATAAGCAATAATTGGTAAAAAGATCGTCTTGTAATATAAACTCATAGTTTTTTTACTAAGACCCCATTCTCTTCTTGAAATTCGTACAACTGAGCAAATAAACTTCTTTATTTTGTCATTCAAATGTGCAATATGTAAATGGAACCTCATCCTATCATCCAGTATCACCCCCAAGTACTTAATGTTGGTCACAAAAGGAATTTGCCTTCCCCATCTTTATTAACCAGATCTGTAGCCCTTACATAATTGATCTTCTCCTTCAACCATGTAATAACAAACCGCCAACGTCCCGCAGACGTGGAAGCTGTACTATACAAAACCTGTCCTAAAAAAGGCACATCCCAAGACCGCAAAGGATTACAGGCCCATCTTAATTAGTTGCCACACCCTAAAAATTTTTGAAAAAGCACTCCTAAGGTACTTTGATACCCACTGCTTTAGGCACCGCCCAGCATACCTTCATTCAACACTTAAGGGGAGATCAACCACAACCAACTTTCTTGAGACCTTTGGTCGAATACAACGCGCTCTGAATAGTGGAGATCAACTAGATGTAATTTTCATGGATATTTCTTCTGCATTTGACAGATTCTCCATCAAAGCCCTTCTAAAAATACTGCATCACTACCATATGATCAGGATTCCTCTTCTTGATACAACTGCAGCTCTTCTTACCAGCAGCCAAACACGAGTTTTCATGACAATACAATCCTTACACACACCCTGAACAGAGGATTCCCTCAGGATGGAGTCCTTTCTTCTTTACTTTTTGCTGCCGCCATTGACCCCTATCTGGTGCTACTTGACAATTTCCTAGCATATGCAGACGACCTAAAAATGTTCGTTCCTTCCAGTGATGATCGCAATCCACAGTTAATTGCAAAGGATGCTACCAGACAACTTGAAGACTTTGCCTTGTTCCTGAATGACATTGGACTTGCTCTGGAACCCAAAGAAAATCGCTCAAATGTCATTCACTATGAAACGGCTGAAGAATGATATCAGTGTTTTCCTCAATGGACATCCTGTTCAAAGAGTGCAACAATACAAAGACCTTGGTATGATATGGGATGAAAAATTCACCTTTACCCTTCACTTCGCAAGGGCAAGAAAGAAAACCCTTGGAGCTCTGTGGTGTGTTAAACAGGAACTGACAGGGATACGAAGTGCTAATCTCGTAACACGCTATGTGGTGAGATGTATCTCTCCCATCGCCCTTTATGCCTTCCCTGTATGGTCTTCCGCCAGTAGAAAATCTCAGGAGGTTCCTGACTGTGAAATACTGGATCATGAGGCGGCTAAACCGCTACGTAGGAAACACGTTTACCACCTCTAGAAGTACCCTTCAAGCAAATCTAGATTGGGTACCCTGGAAACTGATACTAATCAAAATGAACATTTCTATCCTCTCAAAACTCATCAGCAAAAAGATAGAAATCCCTAGCATAGATGAGATTGCCTTTCACCACCCAACTTCCAGCAGACCCCGTCGACATAGCCAAACTACAATGCAGCCACCCAGGAACAGGATAAAAACTGTAGACCGGCTGTTCCCTTCCAATACTATAGGTATATTCCTCATCCTGGATGTTGACTGTGACCAATTTCATAAAGAAAAGAATTACCAGACTGAGATTGTGCATCGTGTGTACACAACTACCAGATCGAGATTGATAAAAGAAAGGTCCAGACCAATTAATCATACATCTCAGGAATGCTGTGTTCCAGATGTCAGCTTCTGACTTCTGGCGGATGCCTCTCGAATGGAAAAAGAGTCAATTATCCAAGTGGTCCCAGATCCTGTTAGAGAAGCAGACATAATTCTCAGTTTCCATTAAGAATGAAATTCAACAACCTTTCCTTCCTGAACAATATATTTCCAGCATGAGCCACGCCTTAACCTTTTGGAGATGTCTAGTAAGAAAGAACCAACTGTATTTTTTTCCCTTGATCCGAGATACCAGTGAACTCTCCTATCTAAAGTCCAGTTTATCCAATTCCTTATATTTATGTAAATGTCAAATATCAATTGTACATATTTCTATTGATCAATACTGTCATTGATTATTTTACTGTAATTATTTTCTGTAGGTCCCTTCTAGCTTACATGCTGTTCTAGGGGTGTTTGTAAAAAGCAATAAACTGAATAAATAAAAAATAATAAATAAATAATATAAAAAAAAAAAAAAAGTAGCAGCTTTTTCCCAATACGGGAACTACCGGGCGAGGGCAATTATGTTTTTTTTTTTTTTTTTTGTTATATTATTTATTTATTTATTTTTTTTTTATAGAAAGATAACTACTATTGTGTTGTCATCGCAAATGTTATGAATACGAGAAACATTCGCCAGGATGACAACACAATAGCAGTTATCTTTCTATAAATGTGATATTTTTAGGTATAGCCATGAAGCATAAAATCACAAGCACACACACAGCCATTTCTCTTAGAGTCAATCGTGCGTGCGTGCGTACTTACACGGGTGGACGAAAGACTACATAAAAAACATATAAACGAAAATACAGTCCTTATAGCAACCACGCTATATATAAACGAAAATACTTATGCAACCACGATACATGTAAACGAAACTACATATAAACTTATGCAAACCACGCTACATATAAACTTATGCAAACACTTTGTATTGCGTAATAAGCGATAGCTTCTCCCAATAACTTCACGCTGACAACATGCCCTAACACAGGGGTCGGCAACCTTTTTTGAGTGAAGAGCCATTGTTGATCTAAGAGAATCCGAAGATTCGCACCGCAGCTCAAGCTGGGGAGGGGAAAGTTTTTTAAGAAATGGAATAGAGTGGGAAGGTATTTTTTATTAAAAAAAATATATTTTGAAATATTTATTGATACTGAAAAAACGTAGCAAACATCCAATTAGGTACGAATTAATGTGACTTTTGCTGCTGAACTTCTTGGGCAAGTCTCAACATCAGGCGAGTACGCCATAATTTTCATCTTTAAACATGCTGAGAGACTTGCATTGTTCAGACGGATTCTTGATTTATTTTTAATATAGTTCATGTTCGTAAATTTTTGCTCGCAGAAATACGTCGAACCAAAAACTGAGAGAAGCCCAAACGCAAATATTTTAAAATTTATATACTTGTCCGGTAAGAAAATTTATATACTTGTCCGGTAAGCAACTCATTTTTCAACTCATCTATCGCCGTCCATTTGTGTAGAATTGCAGGGGCAGCCTTTTGCCTTTCCAAATCCTCAATTTCAGTTTTAAGGCATTTTAGTCTTGCACTCCATATGTCCTTGATTTTTAAGTCCTCTTATCTTCATTTCAAATTGTGATTCATGTGGGCTAAAAGTTAAAGAGCCACAGTTACATGTTCAGAGAGCCACATGCGGCTTGCGAGCCGCAGGTTGCCGACCCCTGCCCTAGCACAATGTGTAGCTGAGCCTCCTGGCTCAGCTGAATTTTCAATGGCCCACTTCACATTATTTGTGAATAATAATAAACTACAAATAACTTACTTCATAAATTTTTCTATATTTAATTTTTTATAATAATTTTATAAAATTTTTATATAGTTTTAAATAAATTTGTATAATTTGTATTTTTTAAAATGTTTCTATATTTAAAAATAAAAATATATGTTATGTACATAATATACTTATATTTTTAGTATTTATGTATAATACAAGGTGCCCTCGTGGGTAGCACAGTTGGTAGGATTTTCCACCCTCCCCACACCGGGTGGAAAAGACCCCAGTTCGAATCCCGTCGATGACGGGAGGGATTTTTACGAGTATTTTTCACAACGTGGCTGAGTTAGTCGGTCTCAGGGGAGGGTAGCGTGGTTTTCTCTCCCAGAAACTCGTGTTTTTCGTCCAGAAAACAGAAAATCGACCTCAAAACATACGCAATTTACAGACAATATACACGGAGCAACATGGCCTTAGTTGCCGATGCTCGTTAAATTAAAACAATAATATAAGGTGTTGCTCAAAAGAAACGAGAATATTTTTAAAATCAATTATTATTTTAAATACAACAATTTCAATGTTTATACCCTTCAAACAACTCTCCAACCGCGCCTATTCAGCGCACTATTTGCGATTTGCAGGATCTAAAACCTCGGAAGATACCTCCTTTAATTGCTGTGTTTTGTTTGCGTTCTTCTGAATGTCTGCGAAGTCCTCAAATCATTTTCCTTTGAGGTGGATTTTAATTTTCGGGAACAGAAAAAAGTTGTACGGCGTCAGATCTGAAAAATAAGGCGGGTGCTCCAATGCTGTGATCTTGTTTTCGTTAAAAACTCACTGCGAACCATTCGCGCGCACACCTTTCTCATACCCAACCACCGCTCTGTCAGAATTGTTCTTACTGTTTCTTTGTCAATATGTCACTGTTCTGGGAGTAGTCGAATGCTCATCTGATGGTCTTAGCACACGATCCCTCGATTTTTTTTCAACATTCTCCTCTGTCGTTGAAGTTGGCGGTCTTTTTTCGTCGTGGACATCTTCTCGTTACTCTCTGAACAGTTTGTGTTATTCGTACACAATAATCTGAACCGTTTGTGCCATTCGTACAGCGGTTAACCACAAATATTGACATCCATAGTCAAGAATTACATATCACGAGGCATAAAATATAACTCGGCCATTACAAACAGTTGTCGTCAGCGACAGTTATAGTAGTTTTGTCCCTTTTCACTCGTATAAAGAAGTCTGGGTTCCATTCCCGTTGACGATTGGAGGGATTTCTAACTTCTTTAATCAAAGCTGTAGGGTAGGGTTTTTTCTGTGAGTTACTGCTCACACCTCTACCGATGTAATATACGTGGGATGATAAAAAAGTTCTGAGAATAGGTTATTTTGACAACTTAATGTCTTATAAAATAAATGAAAAAAAAATGTGTGTCATTTCTTATGTAGTTTCTAAAATTTATTTTTTTATTTTGGTAGGCTAAAGAAGAATGAATATCCAGCGAATCGAGTATTGTTCACTAATCAATTTTTTCTCCAAAAAGGATACAAATGTTAAGAAATTGGCTTACATGCGAAGCTGGAAATTAGGATGTTTGACTTGTGCTGCTGTAAAAAAATTAGGGCCGTCTAAAACGCAGAGAGTTAGCATTTCAAAGGAATGGAGTTTGGTAGTGGTATCATCTTATGGCAAAGATAGAAGTGCACAATTGACACTTAAGAAAATTTATGAACATTCAAAAAGTACTTCACACAGGCTGAAAAAATCTTGCATTTTTCACCCAATTATGTTACTGTTACCAGATGGTCAGCAGAGTTCAAAAGAGGGTGGGTGGAGGTAGAGTATGATTCAAAGTCTGGTGAGTTATTTGAAGCAATATATTCTGAAATAGTTGAACAAAAACAGATGGACTTCTTTCTGAACTTGAAAAAGTACTTAACATCTCTCATTTTTAACAATAATACATGAGCATTTGGGAATGTCAAAGTTTGTGCAAGATGGGTTTCCAGAAACCTTTCCATTTATGACAAAAATCAGAGGGTGGAGTCATCAAAAGAGAATTTAAACTTAGTTCTTGATAACACGGGTAGCTTTTTATCCCATTTGGTGACTAGTGAAAATTGGCTACATTTTTAATGATTCTGAATCCAAATTAGAAAGAAAGCAGTGGAAGTACAAAGGTTCTCAACCAGGAAAATGTTTCGAACCTGATCATGAGCTGGAAAAGTGTTTGCCTCAATTTTCTGGGAAACAAATTATTAGTTGATTACTTTGCAAATAAAACTACAACAACATCGAAATATTATTCCAGCCTTATGTCAAAATTAAAAGGAGAAATTCAAAGAAAAGGATGAGAAATTTTGAGTCGTCGGGTTCTGCTTCTCCATGAACAATTCACCCATGCACAAAGTCCAGGTTGCACGGGCTAAAATTCATGAATGCGGATTTGAACATTTAAACCACCCTCCCATTCAATCTAGATCTGGTCACAAGTGGCTATTATTTGTTCAGAAACCCCAACCCTCATCTTCCTGAAACTCATTTTAAAGATAAAGGGATGAAAGCAGCTGTAGAAGTCTGGTTTGATGCCCAACTCCTTGAATATGTATATTTTTTAATAGCTTTAACTCCTTGCAGGTTAAGTATAATAAGCTGTCTGATCTGGCAATTCGATTAAATCAAGAAACAAGTAATGTGGATCTTTCATTTTATTGGTTTCACATTTTAAATAAATAATCAGAGTAGATTTCTTGTTTAGAGTGGTAGAGTCATTAATGAGAATCAATGAAAACATCAATGAAAACTTATCAAATTGATGTTTCCACGTATTTCCACAATTTGTTGGCACAATTTTAAATTCATTTGCCTTGCGACATGCTCTATGATATTAGTAGCACTTAATCTTGAACGAAAACCGTGAGCAATAACAGTGCCATTCAATTCTTGAAGTTGTAACAACTGAAAATGGTCAGAATATGGTCGATCATGTTTCCCAATATAATATGCAGTTCTAAAAACCTTACAGGTGCTAGAAATTTCGGAGTCATTTATTTGATCAATTACCACTTCTAAATGTTGTTCATTTGCAGCTTGCAAGATTTTTTCAGCCTGTGTGAAGTACTTTTTGAATGTTCATAAATTTTCTTAAGTGTCAGTTGTGCACTTCTATCTTTGCCATAAGATGATACCACTACCAAACTCCATTCCTTTGAAATGCTAACTCCCTGCGTTTTAGACGGCCCTAATTTTTTTACAGCAGCACAAGTCAAACATCCTAATTTCCAGCTTCGCATGTAAGCCAAGGATATCCTTTTTTCTTCTCAGTCCACATGTCAGCATTCCAAACGTGGGCTTTAATTAAATTTTAATTCTGTGTTACTGTTTTTCTCTCATTTTTAGATCTTGATGGAAAAGAAGAGGTCATATCTTTTTCATTTTCACATGTTGTTTGTACATTTCCTTGCACAGTTTTCAGTTTCCTATCAAGAAATCAATTTAATGCTGTTTGCTTGCGTTTTTTGCTCATTTTGTATTTAATAAAAATTTCTTCTTTTAATTTTTAAATACTGAAATTACGTAAATTTAAATTTATATATTTAATTCCGTAAAAATTAATTTTTACCTTAGAAGAAACAGTAATAAATAAATTTAATTAATCTAAATAGTAGAGATCGGTCATAAATTCATACGTACATATTATACAGGGTGTCTCAAAAATATTGGTATAAACGTTTAGGGGAGGTAGGTAACATCTAAAGGAATGTGAATCGCATAGGAACCCATAACCGGAAACGTCATGGGAAAGTAGTAGCAGAGGCACAAGAAGCAGAAATGACACAAGACAGTAATTAGTGGCAAACATTTATTTGACATAATATTAACAATGGAGAACGAGATGGATGCATTTCATGATGTTACAAAAGTTGCTCGAAGGTTCCACCATGAGACGCGATGCATGCGTGACACCGATGCAGCATGGATTGGCGGACACGATCGAACACACCTGGAGTTCCTTTGACAGTAGCAGTAGCGCAGACGAGTCTCGCCACGTTATCCATTTCCGTCTCCACAGGCGATTCATACACGATAGATTTGAGGGCCCCACCACAGAAAGAAATCAAGGCTCGATAAATCAGGTGAGCGTGAGGGCCAGGCAACGGGTCCACCACGGCCAATCCATCGACGCCCAAAACGCCTGTTCAAATGGTCACGAACACATCTTCCATAATGGGCAGGCGCCCCGTCATGTTGAAACCAAATGTTGCGTCTCACATTTGCTGGAACATCGTCAAGTAACGGCCTCCGTAGCCGAGTGGTCAGGAGCGGGAGTGCAGTAGCACACGCTCTTTGAGTAGACCGGGGTTCAAGCCCCTGACTGTTGAATACGGTCGATCTGCCAACCCGCACTGGACCAGCGTGGCAGATTATGGTCCATTTCCCTCAGCATGAATTGTTGAGGAGGCTTCCATCCTGCAGTGGGTTGATAATGGCTGCACTTGACTTTTACTTTACGTCAAGTAACCCTGGTAGAACTTGTTCAAGAAAGATCCGATATTTAGCGGAGTTCATGCGGGATGGTAACAGGTATGGGCAGACTAAGCAGTCACCAACCATACCTGCCCACACATTTATTGCGATGTTGTTCCGCATGGGGGCGCACACCGTGTGGGTTGTCGTGAGCCCACACATGAGCATTGTGCTGATTCAATAAGCCTTCCCGAGTGAAATAAGCCTCACCCGTTAACAAAACATAGGCTGGAAAATTCAAGTCTTGAACACTTTCTTGGAGAAACCAGTGCGCAAAAGCCACACGTGCAGGATAATCTTGGAGGAGCAGTAACTGAACCCTTTATAGATGAAAGGGGTGTAAGGAATCGTCGTGCCAGACACGCTGTACACTGCAACGAGACACTCCTAAGGCAGAGGCAATGACACGTGTGCTGGTAGTAGGATTATTCTGGACGGCATTCAACACACTTTCTTCCATGGTGGGAGTACGCGTAGAACGTGGTCTGCCCGCACTACTCCTGTTACCTCTAAATGACTCATAATGGCACAAATTTTGATGCACACGCGCAAACAAACGGTGGTCCGGTACATGTCTGTCTAGGAAGCGTTCTCCATAAATTCGTTGAGCGGCTTGTCCATTGCCCTCTGCTAATCCATACACTAGGTGCATGTATGCCAGCTCATAGTTCGTATATCGATGCATGCTCTTCGTGCAGCGACTACTGCTTGAATGAGTAAACCAGAAATTTTCCCTCTCGCGAACTGATGAACAGCGCCGTATACCGACTTACGGTGACGTTTCCGGTTATGGGTTCCTATGCAATTCACATTCCTTTAGATGTTACCTACCTCCCCTAAACGTTTGTACCAATATTTTTTAGACACTCTGTATATATAATACATATATGAATGGCAAAAAAAAATTCTGTACGTCGTTCCCCAGAAGACTATATGATCACGCCACATCGACTGTACAGTAACTGATCAGGCTTCATACTCACGGTTCATCGAACAATCAGTTCTAGCATTCAGCTCATGGCGAATAAAAATGCAGCGTTCGCACGCATTACAGTATATTTTATTCGTTGAATCACTTTATCTAACACATTGTACTTTAGTAAGAAACGTTCAAGTTTCATTGCGAAATTTATATTTTTGTTTTTAAATAAATTTTTAAAGAAATCTATTAATTTTAAAGATTACTATTAATATCTTTTTTTAGCAGCAATGGGTAAAATAGATATTATTTCTCCCTTCCCTTTGATTATGCCATTGTTTCATAATATTAGGTATATAAATTTAATGATTTTCTATTATGACATGGTACTTTCCGGCCCGAATACACCACTGAGTCAGAGTCGATCTCGTGCACTCACATAAGCGAATCCTTGTGGGTAGTATAGTTGGTAGGAAAGCCGTCCTCTCCACACCCAGTGAAAAAGATCTGAGTTCCAGACCCATCGATGACGGGATTAATTTTTTGTGGGCCTTTTTCACAACTTGGCTGAGTTCGTCGGTCTCAAGCGAGGATAGCATGGTTTTTTATCCTGGACACTAGGGTTTTTCGTCCAGCAAACAGAAAATCGACCACAGAACACACGCAATTTACAGACAGTATACACGGAGCAATATGGCCCCGGTTGCTGATGCTTCTATAACAACAACAACAGCACATAAACGAAACGCTTCCTATTATTCTTGTAAATGGACAAGTCTGAAACGTACAGTCATCCACAAGGCTGTAATGTCTTTTATAATAACAGTCCTATAACTGGTTACGCTTCAGTCGGAGCGTATTGGCCTTATTAATATGAAACAGATGGCTGTCTGCAGCACAGAGCAGAAAACTAGACAACAGAAATAAAGTGAACAATTTAAAAAGTTATAGTGAAGTACGTGGGGAAAATATACCTACTAAATGTAATTACAGCCATCCATTAGCTCTGAAAATCTGTTTTAGTTATAGAAATACATAGCACGATTGGCAATGGCACCCAAAGTAGCGAGAATTACAGATTGTGGCTCCTAATGGTGAATTTTACGCACAGTATAAAATCCTAAATCCTAAATTTAAGGTCGACTTATTCGCAGAGTATAAAATCCTAACTTGAATTAAAGGTACGTGCGCGAGGTCGAAAAGACGTGAATTAATACCAAATATTTGCTATTTTTGCATTATAATTTCATATAAGTGTACATTGTTTTCACTTTTCTCATTTTCTTCATTAGACGAAAACAGTTCATGGAATTTATCGGGAGTGGTATTTTCGGGTTTGCTATTCGAGAACTCGAATTTCTTGTAGCAACGCGCTTCCATATTGAGGTATCGTTTATAGAGAAACCAAATTTGCAGTACAGTACTAAATAATGAAAATCTCCCATATACAAATATCAATAAGAACGATGTCACATCGTCATCTATACCTGTGGGTTTTAGTTTCGTGACCTTCTACATGATGGAGTACTATATATGCTTACCGCTTTCTTTATTGTTTATTGTGCAAAGTGTGTTAGTTGTCTGACGGCACCAGGGGTATCCCCACCTCCGCTGTTTATTGTGCAGTGAAATAAAATCAATTTTTTTTTAAAAAAAGAGCAGAAATAATTAGATTAAAAAGTACACTGGTTTTCAATGTAGATTTTACTACTCGAGATACAAAAGATGAATGTGAAACAAGTAGAGGGGGATTGGGTCAACGTATACGGAGAAATATGGCTGAGTACACATTTTCAAAGCAAAAATAGAAACCAACTTATGCACTAGAATATACGGCAACAGGACTTGAAAGATATGGGAGCATAAAAGGTTAATTGGCAAGGCAATGCAGTTAGCAAGCGATTATTCTATAGGAAAACTCAGTTGTCTCCTTCCAGTGAGAACGTCTGGAAGGAGACAGCCACACTTAATTATATGCTCTTTCTTGAAATAATGCTCTGGTCTCACCCATCAGATCATAATGTCGCTGAGAATATAGAATATCGTAAAATAGCTCTCCGATACTCAGTTTATCAGAATTCTCTTGAGTACCAAAAAGCATCAGGGCCTGAGACAAATAGGAATTTCTGGTTAATATCAAGCTCACAGCTCTCTCTTTCTCTATACCCTTCCCCTTTATTTCTTATTACAAGTTTTAAGACTGAAAATTTTTATTTTATTTCAGTGAATGGTGAAGTGCGACCAGGTCAGTTATTGGCGATCATGGGAGGGAGTGGCGCTGGGAAAACTACCCTCATGAATGTACTAACAGGAAGAAACCTCCGATTGGTGTCAGTGTCTGGTTGTGTGCAAGTGAACGGTCAGAAAAGGAATTCGAGCTTTGTGCGTCTGATGGCGTATGTCCAACAGGACGATTTATTCATAGGAACGCTCACGGTCAAAGAGCACTTAATATTTCAGGTCAGTAGACTTCACAGATACGAAAATTTTAATAAGCGACCACTCATAGTTTGCTGTGTAACTAAATTCACATATTTGGAGTATCGTGGGTAAAAACTTCACTCACTTTGACACATACCATTGCTACAATGTCACGCGTCACTGAAATATGTTTATTGGTACGGCTTGCTCATTCGATATTACTCACATAATTAGTGCATGACATTTAATAGTTGTGTTCAGGACTGTTATGATTGTATGAAAGATTTCAAAATATTTTACATATCGTCGTTCCCACGTAAAAACCACGAATCTGCAAAAAAGATAGTTTTGAGAAAAACGCATTTAAAGATTCTTTGACTTTGGAAAAATCAAGTTTTTAAGTTATTTAACTAAATATTATTTTATTAACCTCAGGGGCTCACATCTGGTGAGTATGGGCTTGGCACACCCAGGGTCCTGAGCTGGATATCATCATTCTTCCCTTTCTTGGTAATTCCTTTCTACTTTTGACTCTCTCTCTCTCTCTCTCTGTCTCAGGGTAACTCGGGATTTTTTTTTTTTTTTTTTTAGCTTGTGCAGCATAAGCCTCAAGCTTCCTTGCACCATGTAGCTATTAATAATAATAAGTACCTTCCAAAGATGCCGTTTTTATTCATATTGGTAATTTAAGATTGCCATTATGTAGGAGCTTAAAAAGCGCTTTCGCAGTTTTGGCGTTGTGAAGTTTGAAAGTTTGTTAGATTCGTACAGAATTGAAATGGTGAAAAAAATATTTTGATCACATTTTTGTTGGTCAGAAATGAATAATTTATTAATAAACCGAGGTTAGAATAACATATACTTATAAATAAATGAAAAATATATTAATAACACAGATTTAATTACAATAACATAAAAGTTAGTATAAATTAATTTTCAATATCTTCTTCATATTCAGATTCTTCACTTAAATCCGGTGCTGGTAATATCCCTTATTTCTACCGATGCTTTTAATTTTAAATAGAATTTGTGATACTCCTTCGATATTGTCAAATCTTAGCACATTTTTTATTCTTGGTACATTTATCAAAAGCCTTTGAAAGTTTCACAGTTGTCAAAAGTCTTTATTATTGTGAAATCTTTAGGCTTTGCTTGAAATATACAAAGTTCCTCATTATAGACTTTGGGTAGGTTAGGTTGCTCATTGCTCGATCTTCCTTTAGGTATTTTTTAGGTTTACTGTTATAAATTCATCTTTGTAATTTGTTTTGTAAAACATTGTGACATGTCTATGCTGTCCTTTTTAGAATTCAAGGCAACAGACTTTTCTCCAAGGAACAGCGCCTCTAAGTTGTTTGGCGAGAAAAGTAAAATCGCAAGTCATCGCATTGCACGATATTTACACAGAATGTAGGTTTTAATCGTGCGCCTCTAATTATTTGGGACCCATTCCTCAGGGACATGTATACTTGGCTTTTCTCTCAACTTTAGAGTGCATTGAGTCAAACTCCATTTCTGAATGGCCTGGCTCAAAAAATGTGTGTCTAACAGTTTTTAAACTGGGGATAATTTTTAAAAAGTACATGCACATCGAAGCCTTAAGTGATGAGTCACTATCGTCTCGAATGGTACATAATTTTTATAGCCGTCTGAAACTTCAAAGGCATTCATGGGATCGCAATCTTCATCTTCTAAATCAGATTCCATTTGAAGTGAGGAACACATTGCAAGAACTTTTTGCTTTCTTGTACTCATTATTCCAAATTTTACTTTTGACCCCAAAAATGAGATGTTACAAAGGACAACTAAACAGTAATACTAATTGGCAAACTGAGACAGGGAATATTAGGGATATTCATGTGTTGTTGTGGCGAACCCCAGGGTTTCTCTCACTAGCCGCTGTTGTACGTCTTGTGAAGAATTTTGCTCCAAAGCCGTCCATTTGTATTGTAGTGTAAGTGTAATGATATGTTCTGTTGTTATGTGGTTGGCCGGCACCTGGCTCTTAGGTGTTGCTGCTTCTCACCTGCTAAGGTGAGAAGCAGCAATACCTGGTCACCGTGTCCCACCCCCCATCCCTGCCACTTGGAGGCTGCCAGGATAAAGGCAAACTGAGACAAACAAAATCATACATGTAACAACATGCACGAGCTGGCCTCCCCTCACCCTACTGTACATGTCAAAAAAAAACGAAAGTGGTACTTTCGCGAATTGCTCTGTCAGTGTTTACCATGTCAAACTAACTAAAGTACCACATTCGTGAATCTGAATGTAAGAAGTGTTTTTTTCACAGATAAGTGAAAATGCATGTGACATTTTCAACCACTTTGCCTTGAAATACACTAACGTGTCTTTGGCAGGGTGTAGTTGACCAAGAAACAACCTCAAGAATGCATTTTGGTAAAAAGTACCAAATTTGCACAATTGTGGTTTTGGCGTGGTGCCGACGATATATTTGTACACTTTAAATGCACTATAAGAAGAAAGGAATCTCCACTGTCACGATTCTGCTGGAAACCTCCTTTCGTGACAGGCATTACATATGGAGAAACCCTTTCACCTTACTTTTCTCCTTTCTAGTCCCTCCGCTCCCCCTTCTAATGGAGTGTAGCTTGTTTCCTATGCAGACGATCTGAAAGTCTACCATTTCTAAGACGATTGAAGAGGCCAATTACTTAATCATTATCTAGAAAAAAAATTGTATATTTCTTGTCTTTCGTAAGCAAACACACATCTGAAAACACAAAAATCATGGCATCTTACTATCTCCAAAAAGAAGGTTTCCTTTCTTATTTTCCCAAATATTTCTGGACAAACAATTCCAAAAGTCGTAGTGCATAAAGTCTTGAGAATCTACTTCGATGAAAAGTTCCTTTACAATACTCATCTCCAAAAACTCAAAACCTCCTCTCTTAAAAACCGGGGTTCGAGCCCGTCACAACCAAATATGGAGGATGCGGAAAGGTCAGGGAATAACCACCGCATATCCTGGAGCAATATGGCCTTAGTTGCTAATGCTCCTAAAAACCAAATAACCAACCAAATCTCTTAAAAAAAAAAAACATGGCTATTTAAGATGAAATCTGATACATATTAACAATTTATCTATTATCCAAAAATGTAAGGTGTTTCTTTACACCTCTATTCTTTATGGTTCTGAAGTTTAACCTGGTGCTGCCCATTCCAATCCGAAGAACCTTCTGCAATGAGGTAATCTTAAATCTGGTTTCATTTACCCAATAATTTAGAGCGCAATGTCCCGAAACTTGAGCTCTCTTGACCCTAAGGTTCTTACCAGCCTACAGTCTCTATCATCCTTCACCAAATATATAACTAGCATTGCACTCCACCCCGCCTTCTATTTGGAGCGGAATTGGCTGGTATATTCTCCCTCTGAATACTGAGTCCAAAACTTTTCCGGCAATTATGGACAATATGTCGGAATAAATTCCTTGATCAGTTTTTTTCCAGGTCCGCCCATTGAACATATTAACGTATTTAATATTGATCCTTTACTATTTATGAATGCCAAAAAGTATAATGCTCCACAAAATGCTCCAAAAAATCCTTGACTGGAATAAATGTTATATTTTTGATCTTTACTATTTATGAATGCCAAAAAGTATAAAGCTCCGCAAAATGCTCCAAAAAATCCTTGACTGGAATAAATGTTATATTTTTGGCCCTTAAAGCTTGTTACAATTATTTTCCAGTTATGACAAGCTAGGACATAGTACCTGGGAATCTATAACGCTGATGGAACTGGTATTCAGGCGACACTTGAGTCAAGTGGATTATTTTAAGTGACATCCGGACCGAGTCTGTTGGTAACTCTTAGGATACATTCGGATCAACTAGTGTATAATCTCGCTGCCTCTCCGCTACTTTGCCAGCTAGTGACTGGAGGGAACCTAAGTAGTGGTTATACGGGGGGGGGGGGGAATTGTCGAGGACTCGTCATGTCAAGGAGTTCGGTATATTCTTGCTGTGTGTACGCCATATCAAAAAATTTCATTACTTCATACAACAATCCCCCATTCTACTTTTACTTTATCTACTGAATGCATCATACATAGTGAAACTAATAGAAGAAACTTATCTGCGAAAAGATATTTATAACCTAACAAACATTTCCTCGTTCATTTCACAAATGTACGTGGTCTCACTTCCAGTCTCAGTGATGTCCATTTCCACTTAAATTCTGCCAAACCCCACGTACTTTTTCTGACCGAATCCCAACTATTGACGATGCAACTACTGTTCCTCTCAGTTGTCCTAATTATTCGCTGTATGATTCCTTTCCCTCCAAAGGTAGCACTTGTACATATTCTCAGTGATCACTGAATTATGACCACCTGCCTAATACAGAGTTGGGCCACCGTTCGCAGGAATAATAGCCGCTGTTCGCCTAGGCATTGACTCCACTAGATGTTTGAAAATGTCCATGGGGATCTGCAGAATAGTGCCGGAATTGATGACGGTTGCGTGTCCATACGCCTCACTTCCTGTTCCGAAACATTCTACAGCTGTTGTTTAATTGGATTGAAGTCAGGCGAATTTGGAGGCGAATCAAGACGGATGATATGTTCACTGTGTTTCTCGATCCTTTTTCTGTCCGGAAAAAAATGCAACATGGCAGGGTGCACATGATCTCCTAAGAGCTACCGGTAAACATCACCAGTGAAACGTTGGTTCCTACGCGCCAGGGTCTAGTTCTTTCCAGAAAAACATGCCGCATATTAATCAACTATCGCTACCTGCTTGGATAGTGGGCGCCATACACGATAGATCATGGACTCATGTTGCTTGCACCACACGAAGGAGTCCGTCAGCTCGTTGCATCAGGTAGTTGGACTCATCCGACCAGCACACTAGTTTCCAGTTCTCCAGTATTCAACCAGCACGTTGTTGACACCACAGCATTCGCCGTCGACGATGATCAGCGTTGAAAATTGGGTTCCACAGCGTCTGCTGTGGAACCCAATACGTCTGAGTGTGCGTCGCATCGCCATTTAGAATATTGTTCTTACATTCCTTATATGTATTGCGATGACAACTGTCGCACAGTGACCTGCCGTTGTGTCCGTACAATGCTCTGAGCCCTTCGCTCACCACCAAAATCCACCTTGCATAATCGTTTACAATTCTGTCGGAGGGAGATGGTTTGATCGGCTTGCAATTCTGTCTGAGGTAGATGGTTTGATCGGTTTGATACCATTCTTTTTACACCTTAACCACAGTGTGCCGTGAGCAATCGACAAGACATTTCAAATATGGAAGCACCCTACGCACGACCTCCTACAGTCATGGTCTTTTGAAGGTCCGTGATATCTTTACTGTATCCCATAACTACTACTTTATCACTTTGACTTGCACGACCAGTTGCAAATTACCAGCGCTCTAGCGTACGATCCTGTTCAGCTTTTTATACGGCATAGACCATTACGCATGGGGTGGTCACAATTCAGCGATCACAGAGTGTACATCTGTCTGCTATTCTTAGGCTTAAAATATCTCTACCCGATTCTGTCAAATTCATCTGTTGCCTCTATCGATCTCCCAATTCCATTAATCACTTGGAACTCTTTGACTTCCTTTTTTTGAAATTCAACTTTCTTCAGTCCAATTTTCCTAACAGTGAAGTAATTTTCCTTGGCGATTTTTTTTTCACAAATCTAGCAATCTGTGCCACCCTGGTAGTCGAGATGCCCATGCTTTTGCAATTGCTAATGATCTCGCACAGATTGTTCATTTACCTACCAGAATTCCAGACAGCCCCAACACTCTTGATCTGTTTCTCACGAACAGCCCTTCCAAGTACATCGAGATGAATGGTCCTCTAGGCACCTCAGATCACAACTTGATAATGGTCTCGTCTTCAAGCGAACCTTTCTCTCTTGTGGCCATTCTCAACCTCGTGTTGTTTAGCATTACAAGAATGCAAAACGGGATGATCTGCGAGATTTCTTCTTTTCCTTAGTTGGATTACTGTTTTAAATCTTCTGATATCGATGTTTGCTCAGATCGTGTCAGTGAAAATATTCTTGTAGGGCACTTCTTTATTCCACACTTACCTTGAAAGTCTCGTCCTTTATCTCTAAATCTTGGTTTTCCAATAAATGTGCCAAGGCTGTTCAAGATAAGTATGTTGCACACCGCAATTGGTTGCATACCAATCTCCAGGTTCATTTTCTGCCTACATAAAGCCAATAATTGTAAAGAAGTTATTAAACAATCCAAACTAAATTTTGAACAGGCTAAGAGTACAAAACTTGCTTCTTATCCAAACGGTAATCACACCTTGTCTCTTGCCAAAACTGCTGGCCGCAAATTTGTCCATCTGTACTTCCACCTCAACTAAAGATAAAGCTGACTTGTTAGCATCCTACTTTTCTTCTAACTCTTATATTTACGATTTTTATAAACCACCTCTTAGCATTCCAAGTACTGTACACTCCACTTAAGGCCTCCTGTGGCCTTCCGTCAAAAGGACATCAGAAGAATTTTGAACAATCTTGATGCCAGGAAAGCTCTGTGTCCTGATGATATTTTTTCACAGACTGTTAAGTTATTCATAACAAATTTTTAAGTTATTCATTCATATAAATTTTTATTACAGCTTAGCAATAATAAAAATTTAATATAAAAATTCTTATATCGATTCTTCATCTGGATGTTTAAAGAATGCCATAAAATGTATACATATATTAACTTCTGATATCACCAGTGAATTTCAAACCCATAACAGTCACCAAAATTCGTATATTTTTAAACTTAGTGAATTAATATAAATATAGTATAACTTAATTTTTTAAATTAAATAATTTGTTTTGTTTTAGTATAATTAGCAAACTCAAGATATATAAAAATACGTTTATTTGTTCCTTTTTATTTATCTTCAAAATTTTTCATAATTTCGTTCATTTTATTTTGCCAAAAAAGTTACAAACTACATTTTAAAATTTATTTTTTTCAAATAATTATATTGGAAAGGAGGGAAGTTTCCTGAAATATGTATATTTTATTTATATTAAATATTGATATACAGGGTGAGCATTGCAGATGTATCGATTGCGATATATCCATTGTAGCGACTGCAGCGCTACCTAGATCATCAACAGATTTTGCAACTGTAATTTTTGTTTTTTGTAAAATTGTTTTTTGTTTGCAAAAAACTGTAAGCATTGGCCTTCGTTATAACACAAGGTACAAGATTCTAAGTTATAATTTTTCTTAATCAGGGAAAGACTTTATGCTCACCCTGTATAGATATTTTTTCTGCATACACTACTACACCAGCCCTCGTGGATAGCACTGTTGGTAGGATTGCTGTCCTCCCCACACTGGGTGGAAAAGACCTGAGTTCGAGTCTCATTGATGACGGGAGGAATTTTTATAGGTCTTTTTCACAAAGTGACTGAGTTAGTTGGTTTCAGGCGATGATAGCATGGTTTTTTCTCCTGGAAACTCGGGTTTTTCGTCCAGCAAACAGATATTCCGCCTCAGAATACGCTCAATTTACAGACAATATACACGGACCAATATGGCCTTAGTGGCTGATGTTCCTAAAATCTTACTGCAAGAACAAGAAGAACTACCACACCAAAAACGCACACTATGAGCCTATATGAAATCAAAAACAAAAATTAAATCAGCATTTAAATGAAGTTAATATAATATTGAAGCCCTTACTATACGCCTTCTTGTTAATATATTCATTTATTTATTTTCAGGCTCTTTTGAAAATGGATAAACGTTTCACTTATAGCCAAAGAATGAACAGAATCGAAGAAGTGATCCAAGAGGTATTTCTTGTTGGATATAATTAATACCATGCTGCACATATTTTTCATATTTTCATTAATTTTATGAAAATATATTAATTTAAAATACTGTATTAACTTAAAAAAAATTCTAAAAATTTTTAGAAATTGCTAAAAATTTCTTCTGAGGTTATAACTTTCCAACCCTGGTTGGTCGCGAACTGAGCCGAGAGACAAGACATCATCTTATCAGTCGTGAATGTAAATATTTAAGTAAAATAACATTTTTTGTTGTTTCTTTGTGTGTTATAAAATCGGACAATGAAACTACATTTCCCTACTTTATTTACAAAGAACCTTTCCAAGGGTTCTTTTCGTCATCCTCCTGATGTCAGTGCTGAACCTTTTGGTGATCCGGAGTAGCTGTTGGAGTTGATTCTCAGTTGCGGCATAGAGTTTGATGTCATCCATGCTCATCAGGTGAGAGAGGGTGTACAGGCGCTTCGTGTACATGCTCAATAACAACGAATATATACATATTCGCTGTTATTGAGCATGGTGGACAGTTAGTTGAGTGTAAGCAAATCATAGCGGGCTCAGGACATCTCTCTCTCTCTCTCTCTCTCTCTCTCTCTCTCTCTCTCTCTCTCTCTCTCTCTCTGGAAGATTCCTCTTCTAGTGGGTATCTGCCTGGTCGTAATATTCTCGACTTAAGGTTTAGGCCTAAATGGTTGTCAAATGACCTAATGAGACTCGTGACAGAGAAGAAAAATGCATGGGATGCATATAAATTATCAGGCGACACAGAAGCCAATGGCAGATATAAGTTAGTCTGTAATTAAGTCACAAAGGAGGTTAGGCATCCTTATATAAACTCTAAAAGGAAGGGTATGAATCTGATTGGTCCACTTGATATGGATGGTTCGACTGTTGATGATCCTGTTCGACTGTTGACGATGAGGCGCCAAAGGAAGTAAGCAAACCTTTAGCCATGATTATGACAGCGTACACCCAGTCCGTGGAGATGTGCAAATGTATTCCCAATTCACAAAGGGGTATCGAAGGGTGACACGAGTAATTACAGACCAGTTAGTTTAACTTCTGTTCCGGGTAAAATAATGGACTCACTGGTTAATGATGCATTGCAGGATCATCTAGACAAGACTGCAGCAATTATTCAGACACAGCATGGGTTTGTTAAGGAAAAGTCTTGTCTCACAAATTTGATTGGATATTATGATGTGGTTATAAAGGAACTGGAGGCAAAAAATAATTTTGATATCATACATTTGGATTTCAGGAAAACTTTAGACACTGTTGCGCATGTAAGACTACTGTACAAATTGGAGCAGAATGGTGTTAAGGGTAAGTTGCTACAATGGATAAAAGGATGGTTGAGTGGGAGAAGACGGAGGGTGGTAATGAATGAGTGCTGCTCTTCGTGGACTAATGTTATTAGTGGAGTCCCACAGGGTTCGGTATTGGGTCCACCGTAGTTTTCTATATTTATCAATGATATTGATGAAGGTATATCAGGCTTAGTGTCAAAGTTTGCAGATGATATAAAGGTTGGCAGGGTTGTTAATGACAGTGTGCTACTGCAACAGGATCTAGAAAATTTGAGCAGATGGGCTGAGAAATGGCAACTGAAGTTTAACCTTGACAAATATAAAGTACTGCATATGGGTAGAAGTAACCCCAGAGAAACGTACCAACTGTGTGGCACTACACACAGGTGATAGAAAAGGTGATAGAAAATGAAAAAGACCTGGGAGTAATTGTGCAGTCAGATATGAAGTTTTTTGAGCAATGCAGACAGGCTGCCAGGGCAGGTCATGGGGTTTTGTCAATGATACACAGAAATTTTGCTAGCAGGGAAAAGGAGGTGATTGTCCCTCTGTATAAGGCAATGGTCAGGCCACGCCTCAGTTTAGGAAGGATGTAGATTTGCTTGAGCGTGTACAGAGAAGGGCAACACGATTGGTGAGGGGAATGAAGGGATCCTCTTACCAAGAGAGGCTTAAGTTCTACAAATTGCAGCGGCTGGAGACTAGGCACCTGCGAGGTGATCTGATTGAGATGCATAAGGCCTTGAATGGGTTGAGCACGCTGAATTATGATGGAATTCTTCCACTTGTTCAGATTACGAACCTAAGCGGGCATAAATTGAAATTGAGGAAAGACAGATGTAGAATAGATGTACGGAAATTTGTCTTTAGCCATCGAGTGGTTAATTGCTGGAACAAACTTCCATCTGTCGTTGTGGAAGTTGATAGGTTAAATAAATTTAAGGAGGAACTGGAGAAACATTTAGAGGGAATTGTTTTGAAAAAAAATTTTTGGCTGATGCTGCATAAGCTCATACACTTGCTTTCTTGCATCACATGCTGCTACTACTACTACTACTACTACCTTAATGGTGGTCCTCCATTTTGCCATGGTTGCTTCTAGGAATTGTGTCTTTGTATTGTTCACTTTGTTGATCATCAGTGTCTGTATCAGCCAGCTATGGGGCAGAGTCGAAGGCCTTGCCGTAGTCGCGGTAGACCGTGTATAGGTTGCGGTGCTTCTTGTAGGCTTGTTCCATAACTGTGGCGTCAGTGGTCAGTTGCTCCTTGTATCTTTTGCTCATCTGCTTACATCCCTTTTGCTGCTCTGCCATGATGTTCTGGTTCTCCAAGTGGTCTGATATCTTCTTAGTTATGCAGTTACTCAGAATCTTGTACGTTATTCGGAGACAGTTGATTGGTCTCTACTTTGCCGGGTTTGTGGTGTCTTTATCGTCTGACTCAAGGAATCAGCTACCTTTGTTAGGTGATTCCTTGAGCGAGAGACTCTGGGATTGTGTGAAGGAGTGCTATTATCAGGGTGAACTGCCCTGCTAAATGCCTGTGTGCAACTGAACTTCTTCTACCAGTAGTTGTGGATGTTATCTATTCTTGTGGTTTGCCATTTGTGTAAGTTCCTGATTGATGTTGTTCTTCTTACATGCGAGTCTACCATTCTGTCATCTCTTGTTGTACGTCTTAGTTTTCTTCCTTTCAAGATCTATCCAGGGGACACGCCCGTTATGGCTAACCTCGTTGCTCCACAGGTTACCCGAGAACCCCTTGGTGCCTTCTGGTTGTGGGGTTCATTAGTTGCTTCTCCTCTTGTCCAATTTTCCTGTAGGCTCTCTAATTTTCATGAAATATCTTATTGTCTGTTTTCCACTGGGCACTCTACCTGAAACGGCGATGTCTGTTGCTGAGTGCCAGGAGTTTCTGCTTGAGGGTTCAAGGTATTTTTCGATCCTCTGATTATAGGTCTCATGTTTGCGGTGGATGTCTTTTTTGAGGATGGTCTTCATTTTTCTGATCACCTTCTTACTTCTGTTACCCCGTTGGTGCTGGGTCAGTTGGCCTGTCTTCACTGTTATCTCTTCTATCTTCTGCTGTAGCCTTCTTTCCCATGCTGGGGCTTCCTTGTCTTTGCCTTTTGCTTTATGTTGTGCTCTAATCTTATGTCAGGGCACATCTAATGATTCTGGTTAGGTAGGTAGTAGACGTCAGAGTGCCCGACACATGGATGCCTGGACCAGGGTATTCCAACAGAACATCGCCCAAAGCATGACACCCCCACCACTAGCTTGTTTTCATCCCAGGGTGCATCCAGGCGCCATCACTCAAGGTCCAGTTTCGATGCTCGCATGCCCATTGTAGGCGCTGTCGCTGGTGAACCGTGGTTAGCAGGGCACTCGGAGCGATCTGTAGCTACGCAACCCCATTTTCAGTACACATTACTCCCATCACCTGCGTTCCAATTATTGGCTAGTTGCGCCACAGTCGTCCTTCTGTTGCCACGTACCGTACGGGAGAGCGTTCGCTCACCTCGAGCATCGAAGCGCCGTGGTCGTCCAACACTTCACAGGTGGTTCGTGGGTTCCCCCTCCTCGGACCACTTTCGGTAGGTTACTAACAATGAACATCCCACCAGCAGTGCCGTTTCAGATATGCTCTGATGCAGTCAGTCATCTGGCAATTACAATTTGGCCTTTGTCAAACTCGCTTAAGATCGCTGCCTTTCCCATCTGAAGAACAAGAGTAACACTGATTAACGGAGCTCAGTATCAGGTGTTTTTTATACCATGTCCCGACCCGCGCACGCGCTGTAGTTCACCTGCAGTTGCTTCGATTTGCATAACGACTCGCTGGTCATAATGTTTTGGCTCGTCGGTGTATATACGATTTACAGTAGTGACTATTGTCCTCACAGTTCATGTGAGGGAGCAGCAAGAGCAGTGCCAGGCTCATTTTCCGTTATGTTCATTTGTTAATTCACAGGGATCTCCAAGTGGTGATGAAGGGTATGCTGTCTTTGAATGTGAAGAAAAAAGGCTTTTCCTTGTGCACACTGTCTGGTTCGACGTAGAGTATTACTTACTGGGAGCAACCGGGACAGTTTCACTTCCGTCTAGACGGTTGCGATTGGTTGTAACGCTTTGTCAAAGGATGGTGGCGCTATGTCTCCTGGGGTCACTAATCCCTGTTTTAGTTAATCGGCTTGGTGATTGGCAGATACAGCTGACAGTTCACGCTTTATGGGGTCCGTGGAGCCAAGTAGCCCACTTCTGTATCGTCGGTTGATAGCAAATTTCTGAAGGTCGGCATCGATGTCCTGGATTCGTTCAAGCATATGGTATGGTAGGAACGATCTGATAAGTGGAGGCATGAATGAAGAGTGCAAATAGTTGGGGGGGTGGCTCTGAGCTGGGCAAGTGGAATCCTCCAGCCACAGCGATCTCAGAATGAAGGAGACGTGATCACACCAGTCAACATCTTTTGCGGAGATGGGGAAAATCCCTGGTGCCGTCAGACAACTAACACTCAACATCTTTACCGTGATCACCAGTCTTTTTTCATCAATGAGAGAGGGCAACCTGGAGATTGCCAGGGCCTGGGCCATTTCAGTCGTATGAACATGGGGTGGTAACCTATGCTTGTAGGTTATCCATTTGAGGAACCAATATTCCACTGCCCAGATAGGTTTTCTGATCGTAGGTGCTGCTGACACCCAGATTTCAGCTGCATAAAGTATATAATGGTCCTGACATATTTTGTTGTGTAACCCTGTCTGAGACGTAATGCAGGTGTTTGGCTCTATGCATCTCACAGAGCGAAATCAGGTGCGCCGCACGACTGATGAGTTTGTTAATGTGCTGATTGAATCTCCGTTTTGTATCAGAGACAATCCCCGAATCTAAATGATATGGAACAACCAGGATGGAAACTCCACTGAAGTTGGGTGGGATGGTTGTTGTTACTTTCTTCAGGATGTAGAGCATGCACTTAGACTTTGCTGAGTTTATGTTAAGGCCGAATTGTTTAGCTTCGTTACTTCATGATGAATGTATTCATTTCATGCATTGGATTCTTTCTTCCTTCCTGGGTGTTCACTAGTGCAGTTGTGGCGGAAGCACTTCTTAATGATTGGGCTTGGTGGTCTTGCCTTTCAGTTGTAGTAGCCATGCAGGAGACAGCGCCAATGCGCCACTCTCGTGTGCGGAGACTGTCTCCGGCTTTTTGAATAGACCCTCTACCTAATGCCTGAAAATGTGTGACTTTATCCTGTGCCACACTCAATGCAGTACGTTCAATATTTCTTTTTCTCCTCTTCATCTGGCTGTGGAAGTGGACCTGCTTTGGCTTTTTGCATCTAGTGGTGGCTGATAGCTATAGGAGCGACACCAGATGGCGCTGCTCTCTGCCTTAGCCGTCACTTTGACCTTGGGGAGGTAAGTCCTATCAAGAGACTTTCGCGATTTTTTCTCCTACGGTTTTTTTTTCTTTTCTTTTTTTTTTTTTTTTGAGTTTTCCACGGTGGGATTGGAGCCCAGGTACATGATATTGGCGATCCGGCGTCGTTACGCCCATTCTATTATTATTATTATTATTATTATTATTATTATTGGGATATGTTTATTAAATGTATTGCATTGACTTGCCTGAATAACCGTGAGCTAGCATTGCTTAGGTATACATAGATAAAAACATTGGGTATACATAATACGATATAATAATTTATTCATCTCTATTTTATATTACACTTTTTTTTGGGAGATAACAACAAAAAGGGAGGGAGAATACATAAGCCAATGGCTTTTTATGACGTGTTCCCTTAAAAAATGATGAATATACAAATATACAATTGAAAAATATACAGTTCTGAAATTGTACAGGTTCTGAAATTCGATAGAAAAGACATAAATAAATTGGAGTTTTTTTGCACATTTCTTTACAGAATACTTCGTAAATCATCACTACTTATAATATCATTGTGAACATTTTTACAATTAAATGATGAGAGAAAAGAAAAATGATGAGATATATGCACAGAAATTTACAATCTATTTGCCAACTGCTTCCTTTAACATTCGTACATTATTTCCATATTGATATTGCTATATTGATATATGAATATGATATACCACTTACAGTTATGAAACCCTGTATATTCATATATTCAAAAATTAATTTAATATAATTAAAATTAGATGTGAGATTATTTACTATTTATTTACCTGAATTTTCTGGATACCTAAATTTATAAGACCTTACAAGATTCTTATTTAAAAGTTTTTAGAGCAGATTAATTATATACAATATTTTGGGCTACTTACTAATTTAAAGTTGAAATTAACACGTCAGTTGAATCCGTTCGTAAAAGTCACTATCAAGATTTAGTGAATGACAGCTTCCACCAGAACTTTTTTGATGAAAAACTGCCATGGTCACTAAGGCTGGTGGACTGACAGTTGCTTGATAACCACGTTCATATGCTGGAATCGTACGACCCGTCTTCCTGGACGACGCAGATGCAGAACAGCTTGAAACTCGTTCAAGCAGGAGTGTGCTGCCAATTTGGTAAATTAATATCTTTATTGCAGGCAGTGATTGGATACATGATTGCCTGATGCAATAATACTCACAACAGCGACAATGCTAGGGGTTTAACATGAAATAACTAATACAAGAAAAATTACATAAAACATATATTAGGACATAAAACGGATAATTACATATTTTACATATAAAATTAATATTAACATGTGAAATTTAAAACACATGAAAAGCGATGAAAAGACGATGGCAGTCACTCGGTTGAAGACGAAAGCTGTTCCCTGATGATGCGTCTTCTGTACGATTTGTTCTCTATGAACTTTTTGTAGTCCACATCTATCTCCTGGACGTTGTGGAGCATCTCCATGGGCAGGAATCTATCCCCTATCCTGAGCCTCCACGCCACAGACTGCAGAGAGGGGAGGGCTCTTAAGGGTTTCGGGGGGGATCCTCCAATTGCACATCTGCCAAAAATTTGTCGTATTGACTTCATCCGCAATCATTTTAATTGACACAAGCAAGCGGAGGCGAATATCCGTTTGGAGACTTTTCTGTAATTTAGAAGTTGGGTGAGTATGTGTGAGTGGTGGCAGATTATGCTTGAAGAGGACCCACCGAAGAAGCCAGTACTCATCAGATGCAATGGTAACAAGTGGCTCGCTCGAGAAGAATTTCAGTTAAGGGTTATCCCCAGAAATAACTTGCTAAATTTTATGAAGCCGACCTTTTTAACAAGTCGCTCAGATAATCCCCAAAAATTTAATATAAGAGGCTGTTGCGAGTTCTATCAAGTCTTCTTCAGCACATCACTGCCTTCGATACTACTTTTTTCTAACTCTTCAAGACACGGGAGTGAATAGAACAGAAGAAACATTTTATCAGGAAGAGGAACACGACAACATACCGTGAATGCAATTCTGAAGGAACATTTTAATGAGAGGTCATATCTAGTCAATATCCTTTACGAGGTCTTCGCCACCGCATCTTACCGGATCTGAATCCATGTGAATTGTTGCTGTGGGTGTTCCTCTCTACAGGAATACACTTCATTCCGCTTATTGTGATCGCAGATTATCATTTGTGTAATGTTATCACTTTTATGAAGTCCCGATCTGATATATACCAATACGTGGAATAGAAATCTTTTATTGTAATCAGCTCTTCGGTTTTTGTTATCGGTTTATTTTATTTTATTTTATTTTATTTTATTTATTTATTTTTTTTTTTGCCTTAATCATTTCCTCTGCACACGGTTCAAGCGTGTGCAGAGGAAATGATTAAGTAACATCTCAATTTTTTCTTGAACGCCAACACGCTGTGTCCAGTTACTGCTGTTGCTTCGTATTCGAAGTATTGTATCTGTACTCTTGCCAATCTGACTATTTTACGATACTTATTCAAGTCCTTGAAAAGTTAATTAAAAGGTTAATGCCCTACTGTTTTACGGCAGAGCAATAACCTTTTTCTAATTCTTCATCTGAATATTTATTTATTTGTTTTTAATGGTTTGCATGGATTTCCAGAAACAATAATTCTACATGATATGGAAGAACTTAAATTTGAGATCAAAAATGCTGTGCTCACGTGGGTAACGCAGTTTGTTTACTCACCGTCCTACGCACATTGGGTTGGAAAGCCTGAGTTCAAATCCGGTCAATGACGCAAGTAATTTTTATGGGTCTTTTTCATAATGTGGCTGAGTTAGTCGATCTCAGGCGAGGGTCGGATGGTTTTTTCTCCCGGAAACTTTAGTTTTTCGTCTAGTAAACAGCAAATAGACTACAGAACACATGCAATTTACGGACATAATAAGTACTCCTCAATATGAACCAAGTTGCTGATGTGTCTAAAACCCTACCACAAACAAACACCTAGTGCAGAGGGCATCTTTGAAGAAACACGAAATGCAGTTATGATGAACTTCAATGTATGACTACGAATGGCCTTGGTTGCGCAGAATCATATATTAAATATGGTTTATCTTGGATAATAAACTCTCTTGTTTCTTACATGTTTAATGCCACTAAAATCACCGCTACAAGCACAGTACATTAAAAAAAAAATTGGCATTAAAAGCTGTTGGATCTTTTCTCTATGTTACATTGTGTTAAGTTATTTCTGTATATTTTCTTTACAAGATTCTTGTAAAGCAGTGTTTGGTTTTTTTTAGATCGGGTTAAAGAAATGCGAGAACACGATGATTGGCGTTCCCGGACGGGTGAAAGGGGTTTCTGGTGGCGAGATGAAGAGACTGGCTTTTGCATCAGAGGTAAGGACTATTTTCTTCTTAGATCTGGTTACAAAAACCTTTCACACGAAATGAGTTCTGCCTCACACTAATGCAAACCTAAGAATAAATACAATTTAACGCAAACTAACAATAAATGAAAATTAACCAAACCTAACAAATAATATTCATACTACTGTGTTTAAAAGTTTTCAAGTGCCTTTGGACCACCCTCTGCTCAATTTCTGAATTAAAGAAAGAGATTTTTCTTTCCAAAATAATTTTCCAACCTGAAGCTCAAAATATTCGAAAACACAAATGTTTTCTGGTGTTTAGTTCGTTTTACCAACTCTCCTTAAATCGGTTTTATTTCCATGCCCTCTCCCAACCGAAAGTTGGGAAAGCCTAATGTGGTGGAGGTAGCAGCCTTTTGCCCTCAAACTAGAAATTACTTCATTGCGTCTATAATGACTGCAGCTAAATGACACGTTGTTACGGTTAATTGAAGTTTTTTTTGTTTTTTTTTGTTTTTTTTTGTTTTTGTGATTCGAACACTGAAGGATGAAATTGGCAGAATGACGATATGATCCTGTGGTGCATATTGTCATTACGGTCAAAAGTACTCTATTAACATCTACTGTTAATTTAGTATTAATATTAATGTTAGAAGCGGCAAATGAAGTAAGGAAGCAAGCTTATACAGCTTCAGCCAAAAAAGAAACACTATCCACTTATCTGACCATCCTCTCTAATAATTTGCCTAATTCTGACTGAAATTATTCAAAGTACCCACTTTCACAATTATCAATTACTTTCTTTACAAAGTTTTTCCCAGCAATGAATTACTCTCTGGCTAAAAGTAAATTTTGTGCATATACATTGTAACCATCCATTTTCAATTTAAATTTATGTCTTCTTATGTGTATTGTCCGAGAAAGGGGAAGAATGCCGTTCCCATATAATTTACTCAATCTATTTAAAGTCTTAAACACTTCAATCATGTCTATCCTCGCAGATTCCCTGTTTCCAGATTCTGCAATATTCTGTGATATTTGCAGAACTGAAGTATTTTGCTAAGGATATACTTTTCTGTCCCTTACTGATCTCGTTGCTCTTCTCTGCACCCATTCCAACAGATCCACATCCTTCGGCAAATGAGTCTTCCAGACCTGTATGCAGTAATCAAGATGCAGCCTGACCTTATACAATAGCATATTCATCTCCTTGTCCCCGCTGACAAAATTCCTGTATATCACTGATAAAACTCCATGGGTTATCCTGGCAGCCTGTTTGCACTGCCCAGAGAACTTCATGTCTGACTGCACAATTTCCACCAGGTCATTTTCATTTTCCGCTACCCCGAGTGTAGTACCACACAGTTGTTATGTACTCTAGAATTACTGCTACTCATATGCGGTACCTTGCATTTGTAAATGTTGAGCTTAAACTGCCACTTCTCAGCCAATCTACCTAATTTGTCTAGGTCTTGTTGTAGCATCATACCCTGATGTCTGTTATTAACCACCCTGCCAACTTTGACATAAGCTTGAAATCACTTCATCAATATAGTTAATAAATATGGAAAACAATGAAAGTTCCAGCACTAAATTCTGAGAGATTCTCCTAATGATATTAGTCCAATTAGAGCAGTGCCATTTGATAACCACTGTGTGCCTTCTGCCACTCCTTATATCCATAGCAGCAACTTGTCCTGAATGCCACACTGCTCCAATATTTAAGTATATGAAGTAAAAATATTTTTTGCATTCAGTTCCCTTTGTAACTAAGTGGTATTAGCCGATGAGAATGGTAAGACAAGATCTTCCCTTAAGGAATGGTATCGTGATTGTCTTATAACTGTACTCCTTTCAAGATGATCCTACATTATCTCTTTGATCACTCAACTTGGCGAATTATGGCCTTAGATGCCAATGCGCCATAAAACAACAAAGAACAACATCTTTGATCACTGACTCCATTATTTTCCTTAGAACAGAAGTCAAGCTTATAGGTCCGTAGTTATTTACTTTTCTTTGATCACTCTTTACGAATTGTGGATATATTTGCACATCTCCAATTCGTAGGACCTCCCCACGAATCTAAAGATGATCTCATAATTATGGCTCGATGTATACTTACCTCTTTTTCTACTCCTTCTAACATAATTAGATACATTCCATCAGATCCAGTTGGTTTATTTACTTTTGATATAAAAGGTTTCTCTTCCACTTTCTTCTCAGTTATCACAAATCATTCTTGTACTTCAATTTAACTGTATCTCATCCCCATAAAAACAGTCCCTCCTGTTAACAAGTACAGACCACGCGGAGAAAAATTCTAGTCCATGAGCCCTGGCATAGTCTATAAAGGACTAAATTGATTGATAATGCTCTCATCGTGTCTGGGTAGAACTGCAGACACTTTCAAATTTAAACCTAACTCGCGAATTTTTCCCAACGTGAAGTAAATCCTCAGGTTTCCTATTCTTAATATAAATCGTAACACTTACACAACAAATCATCTTTTCTGCCCATAAAAAGATAAATGCTCTACATGATCATTAAGTTTTTCCTCTTGGCAGATATGCTTTGGTCTTATTCCCCCTATCCTTATTGCACAATATATTTCTCGTTTCCCTGACGATAGAGTCGCCAACAATAGCTACTTCGTTATTGTCGCTGTGGGACCAGCTATTTCTGTCGTTGGGATTACTGTTGTATTGATTGATGCACGGTACAAGCTCTGGTGTTGAGGTGGGCAGCTGATAAGTGTAAATTGTAAAGTGTGTTCATGTCTAACGGCACCATAGCTTGATGGGTCTATATTTTAATTCCTTTCAAGGCTCGTTGTTCTTCAAACTCCCATAAGCGTGCTTATAAGAACGCTGAGGTTCGCGCTTAATTTTGTCATACTTTTTAGCAGCCGTTAAGATGGTTAAGCATGCTACAAGACAATTTCGAGCGATCAAAATGCTACTGAGTATTTAAAAATACAAAAGGTTGTTTTAGGGACCTTTTTTCTATAATAAAAAATGTCACACTAGGATCACCCGGAATGTTTATTACGTTCATGAATTGTGTGTGTTCTATGGTCGATTTGCTTGTTTTGCTAGACGAAACACTCGAGTTTGTGGGAAGGGGATTCACCTAGCTATCTACACCTGAGACCGACTAACTCAGCCACGGAATGAAAAAAAGCCCATAAAAGTTCCTCGCCTCGCGTCATTGACGGGATTCGTACCCGGACCTTTTCCATCCGGTGTGGGGAGGACGATGATGATCTATTGTGCTACCCGCGCGGACCCCTTTTTATACAATAGAGTTTTCATTTGTACCTGGTGTTGATAAAAGTTAATGTTATTAAGAAATGGATTCCCTTGCGGGCAGCACAGTTAGTTTAATCGCCCTTCCCCCGCACCGGGTAAAAATGAATTGAGTTCGACTACCGTCAATGACGCTAGGAATTTTTATGGACCTTTTTCATAACGCGGCTGAGTTAGTCGGTCTCAGGCGAGGATACCATGGTTTTCTCTCTCGGAAACTTGAGTTTTTCGTTCAGCAAATAGCACATCAACCACAGAGCACACACACACAGTTTGTAGATATATTATGTACAGCGTAATATGGCCTAAGCTCTGTTGATGCGGCTAAAACCCTGCAGCAAGCAACCAACCAAAGAAATGGATAACTGATTAATTAATTTGGACTCTAAATTTCATATACAAAGCTTCAAATTTAAGGCAATTTCCTTCTCATTATTAGACGAAACACCAATAAATGCTAAAATACTAGGTAGCCATAAGTAAGGAAACTACTTTGAATAATTGATATAAATATTAATGAGTTATTAGAAAAATTGTTTGTAATTTTTTATTGTTTAAAAATAATTTGAACATAGAAAAAGTACTATGATCCTTATAATGAAGCAGAGGGTTGAAATTGTAAAGTTTCATGCAAAATATGAAAATGCTGCAGAATATGCGCGCCAGTGCAAGAAGGTTTTTGGATATAAACCATCCACAAAGGCTATAAAGTAAATTGTGAGGAATTTTTGAAGTGGGAACAGTGTACAATCTACCAAAACCTGGGAGACCTATATCTCTAAGACATCTGCCAATTTGGAACTCTTAAGAGAGGATATCGGAAGAAGTCAAATAAAGGGAAGATTGGAACTTAAAAAAGAAAAACATGCATAAAGGAACTTAAATACGAAGTTTACCATTCCATGTTATCACAAAGTGTGAATGAGGACAACCCAGATGGAAGATTGGATTTGCCAAACGGTTTTTGGCCATGAATGTCACCGAACCAGATATCGTTGAAATTGTGTGAATAATGAAGCCGCATTTAAACAAAATAAAATTCTTAATTAAGCCATTGATTCTTTAACAAAGGTTTAAACACTCGTGGCTTGATAGCCTTGGCTCGAACATGAATAGGAGGTATTCTCGAACTCTTTTTCTTTGAGAGAACCACGACTTGAAAAAGCTATCTGAGACCGCTAAAAGACAAAATTATTTCATTTATTCAGTCCAAAATCAATTTTCAGCATTGCATTTTTATGCAGGATATCGGCTCACTGTGCAAAATTTGTTCGCGAATTCTTAGATGAAAAGTTCCCAGGGCGATGGATTGCATGGTGGGTTCCATTGAATAGTCATCGTGCTCCTTGGTTTTAACATCCTATGATTATCATTTAAGAATCCCCACAAAAAGTAAAATGTTTAGTAATAAGCAAGGTTTCAGTAAGTAGTTAAAGGATTTGACAACATTTTGGAAGAAATGTACCTTGCTGTATGTTCAAAAGGCTACATTTTTATGAGGAACAAAATGGCGATATAGTGAACAGATGTTATAATTTTTTTTAAGTTTATGTACACTCTTTCTGTTGTACTAGCATTAATTGAAATATTTATTTGAAATAGTGTTGTTATTCAATCAAACATGCTTCCTTACTTATGGACTAACGTGTATCTTGGAATATTGGGAGAACTGAGCGAGGGTGAATAGAGTAACTGTTCTTTCCTATAATTCAAAGTATACTAGAGAAGCGAGTCCCTAAGGACTGATTATACAAGATGAGCTATATGTCAGTTTACCAAAAAATAATTTGTACTATTTAAAACTTGAAGTCAGTACATGCCCATATTATTTTATTTTTATTATATTTACATGATATTGTTTATAACAATTTACTTCTCGGTAAAGTGACATATGGCCCATCCTGTATATTTTATATAGATCATATTATGTAGATAATTTTGCTGGAACTTCAGCACTTTAAAATTTTTTCAAGAGCAGTTAATTAATATTTTGTTAGATATGCTTGTATTTTACCGAACTTGTCTTTGAACAGGTGCTGACTAATCCTTCTCTGATGTTCTGCGATGAACCCACTTCCGGACTGGACTCCTTCATGGCCCAGAGTGTTGTTTCAGTTCTGAAAGATATGGCTGCAGCAGGAAGGACAATCATCTGCACAATACATCAACCATCATCTGAAGTTTTCGCAATGTTCGATCATATACTCTTGATGGCTGAGGGTAGAATAGCATTTCTAGGAAAAACTTCATGTGCTTTGCCTTTTTTCTCGAGGCAAGTATAAAATCTTTGGATAATGCTTGATTAAGTCTCCAAAAAATGAAGTTTTATAACTTTACAGAAAACCAAATTTGTGATAAATATTGAATAAAAGAATGAATCCGAAGAAGAAGTTAGATTTTCAACGATTCCTTCCACAACAGCAAAGGTTTTTCCAACTAGAGATCAGTTGGAAGCAGTTAATGAAAACAGAAATTGGATTGCATCCAATTTCCGATTTCAGCGAGCAACAAATACCGAATACCTTGGAGTTTTCTTTGGAATTTTTCGGTCAGATGTCAAGTGTTATTATTATTACTTAGTTTTATTTTAGCATTTTACTGTCTGAACGCAGTCGAGTATGTTTGCCAGAAATAAGAGCCACTATGGGGGTACTTCTTTCTTGGAGTCCTATCGTACCGCCACAATTATCATTTCATCGACTTTGGAGAATCAGTTTTAGCTCTGTTTATTTTTAGGTTAGTATCTTAGCATCTGTTCAAAGGTCTATTATTGGATGGAAATTACTTTACACCGCTAATAGCTAATTGTTTGAGGTCAGTCCGCAACTCTACGCTATAATACCACAGTGATGTTTTTGATAGTTTATCCCATCTCTCCATCCATTTTCTGAACACTTCAGAGAGTTATTGTTTGAGAAATGTAAAATTCTCATTTTTATTACACCTTTAAGTCTGGGGACAGAGAGAAAAAACACGTTTAAAAATCTGAATTAAAATCAGAGGAACTGTTTTTATGCTTAGCTCATGACATATTTCCTCAACAATTGAGGCTGTGCGTGCAATGTCTTGCATTGTCTTGATGCAGCAGACATCCAGACATTTCCAAATCAGTTTTTTTCTGGCTCAATTTCTGATTCGAATTCTTTAGAATTTTATTGTAATATTATCTACATACATAGTTCAACGTTTTCTACAGTATGAGTACACATAATGACTTTCGTATCGAAAATATGAAGATCATATCTTGCCAGCAGCGCTGGTGAATCATACCTTCTTTAGAGGTGGAGATGTGCTATACGTCCACTACAAACTTTTTTGGTTTAATTCATATCGTAGCGTTAGCTCCAAGATTCATCTCCGGTGAATATTCTGCTTAAAAATTATTTTTCTTAAAATTGGTAGGCGTTTTTGTGGCGAACACAGATATCAACTCTAACCTGTCTTTGTTCAGGAGCAAGGAATCAATGGATCAAAAAAGAAAAAAAAATCAAATTATTATTTTAGGGTTGCCAGTAATTGAATACATTAACCCGCATTTGTATCTGTAAATTGCGTGTGTTCTATGGTCGATTTGCCTGTTTTGCTGGACAAAAAAACCCCAGTTTCTTGGGATAAAAACCATGCTAACCTTGCTTGGGAGATAAACCTTGCTAACCTTGCTTGGGAAAAAAACCACGGAGTGAAAAAAGCCCATTACAGTTCCTTGCGTCATCGACGGGATTCGAACCCGGGCCTTTGCTGCCCGGTGTGGGGAGGACGGTGGCGACACCACTGTGCTACCCGCGCAGACGAATCAATGGACCAACGTGAACAAGCACGTGCCATGTCTAAATATTCTTTGAAAATGTTTCGTTTTGCGCCATTGTGGGTAGCACAGTTGGTAGAATCGCCGTCCTCCCAACGCTGGGTGGAAAAGACTTGAGTTCGAGGCCTGTCGATGACGTTAAGAATTTTTATCGTCCATTCTCGCAACGTGGTTTTTTCTCCCTGAAACTCAAGTTATTATTATTATTATTAATAATACCCATATGGTGCAAGGAAACCTGAGGCTTCTGCTGCACCAGGAAAAAAAAAGTTACCCTGAGAGAGAGAGAGAGAGAGAGAGAGAGTAAAAAGTAGGAGAGAATTACCAAGAAAGAGAAGAATGATGATATCGAGCTCAGGACCCTGAGTATGCCAAGCCCATACTCACCAGATGTGAGCCCCTGGGGTCCAGAAAACAGGAAATTTACAGACAGTATAAACAGAGCAATATGGCCTTGGTTGCTGATGCACCTGAAACCCTGCAACAACAACAACAGCTTTTTTTTGTGTGTGCTCCCATAACTAATACTCAAGGCCTTTGATACTTTTCCAAGAGTCATATCAGTTATTGATGATGACGAACGTCTTGGGACAAGGTCATGTTCTGTGCTGGTTCTTCCGTCTTCAAACCTGCTAGTGCCATTTAAATACAGTAAATCTAGGCCCAGTAGATTTCCCATAGGCTTTCTGCAAAGGTTCTAATGTTCCATTAGTGCAAGCAGTACTGATGAAAACATTAGAAAGAAATTTCACGTTTGCGAACAAGCAACAAGCTTGTTCATTATATTTTTGTGGATATGTTATCGTTGTTCGTGTTTAATTCTGATTTTCACAAATTATTATCGACCTGCAGAGATAAAAAATATATATTTGCTTATATGTTTAAATGTATATAATTTCATTAATAACCAATCTACATTTTGTTTAGTAAAATTAGTCTCTGTGTCTGAATCTTTTTTTTTTTTTTTTTTGATTGTCCCTCAATTAATCCATAATTGGCGAAGGTCCATTGTTGTTGTATAATGGGCTTTTCACTTTTCACAGGTTTGGAGTGGTCAGGATTCAAATTCCGCCATCTGGAGAAATTCTTAACAGCTTCTTCCGTCGGGGATGTCTTTAGCGGATTTCGGTAGTTCCGTAAAATTGTATTTATGTGCCGATTTACATGTTGTATTGGCTGAAGGAAACCAAAATAATTCAGAAAAACCCTTCGCGAAATATCCCATGAGGGACACGCGTGTTGGAAAACCTTCTAAACGATTGTTCTCACCTGCTGAACCTAGCAAATGAATCAATTTGCTAAGATTAATAAATTTTCCATGAAGTCTCGGAAAATATCTTCCAGCTGAGATAAAAGCCTACCGTTACTGATATTTTCACAAACTCGTGAAATATTTGAACAACTCTTTTTCTGTCGATGACCGAGTTCGGAAAACTACAGATGAAACCATATTTAAAATAGTAGATTCTACAAAGGATCCATCAATGGCGAGTCATTTGGAAGCTGACAAAAAAGATTCGGGATCTTCGAGGGAGTTTACTAATGTTCGCATACAGAATTTATTTGCTAGGTTCAGCACATAAGGACAGTTTGCGCGGGTAGCATAGTGGTATCGTCATCGTCCTCCCCACACCGGGTGGAAAAAGGCCCGGGTTCGAATCCCGTCGATGACGCGAGGAACTTTAATGGGCTTTTTTCACTCCGTGGCTGAGTTAGTCGGTATCAGGTGTAGATAGCAAGGTTATTTCCCCAGAAACTGGGGGTTTTCGTCCAGCAAACAGACAAATCGACCATAAAACACACGCAATTAACAGACATTAGACACAGCACGGCAGATGAATTTAATTATTCGGGTGGTCTAAATATAATAGTTTGGTTTTTTTAGCACATAAGGGCAATCGTTTAGACTGTTTTCCAGCAGTTGTATCCTTCTTGGACATTCGTTGAATTTTATCTTTCTCGTTCAAATAAACTTGTTAAATAAGCCCCTTTATTCAAGTAGTATAGAGTGTTTTCATATGAATATTTTCCACTAGTATTATTTTTAGTATGCAGTACCCTTATGCAATGTACGTGTGCTTCCCTGGTCGGCATAGCTGTACGCCATTGATAAGGCTTTTATTTTATTATTCTTTCTTGCCATACCAGTTGGCATTTTAACAGCGTAAACTTCCCAAGAGATTGGGCACTTGCCATGTTTCTGAAATAGGTGTGCCCCTGGAAGAGTTCATGAACGGTCTATCCTTTTGTTAAAACAGGTGTGTCTGCGCTGGTTGAGTTTTCTAACAATAAGTTCAGCTGTTCTTTTCTTTATTTTGCATCTATCACAGCTATCTCCTCCTGTTCACAGATAGAGCAAACTCAAGTTTGCTCTAGACGGGAGAAGGAGAGGTCCACATTGAGAAGCTAGCTTAGTTTTATTTTAGCCTGATGGAATCTCAATGTGGATTCCGAAACGTAGCCTATAGTGACTTTACTGAATTGTATTAGATGTTGGCATTTGTAAATATTTTTGCTTATTTCGATCATTTAGTCACGATATCCTAATTACATAAACGTGATGTATGTTTCTTTAATTTAATTTGGAATTAGCGTTAACAGCCCAGGTTATCCTTTCGCAAAGTACATTATTGATAACTTTATTTTTGAATAGTACTAGAATCGTTTCTTGTAGTTTTCTATAAATATCTAAAGTAAGAGAATTAAATTTGCGCTCGTATTATCCACTCTTATGATAATACAAATAGTAAAGCAAATACAAATCTGGAATCAAATAATAAATGATATTTTTTCCAAAATTTATGAGTTGGAAAAAGTTCTTACCAAAGAAACTTCTGCGTGGATCTTATTAATTGGGAGTTTGGCAAGGCCAAGTACAATATAATGTAGAGTGTGAATTCATCACACCTTACTTTTTTTCGATTGTTAACCAAATATTGCAAACAAATAAACTGCATATAAATTTTTACAGACGGTTTCTAGTTTTGCATATGTTTCTGATTTTTGGGCCAAACATTATTGATGACGAAATCACTTTAGTTATCTAATAGTTCACGGTTTAAAAAAAAATACAGAACTATACAAAATGTACACAACATCTGTATTTAATTCACGAACAGATTTTCTTGCTTTATATTTTCAGTCGAGGTTACAGTTGCCCACCAAATTTCAATCCTGCAGACTTTTTTATACAGACCTTAGCCATAGTTCCAGGAAAAGAAAAAGAATGTCGGCAGCATGTTGAAGTAAGTATCCTCTAAAAATATTCTTCGGAGGAAAGGTGAATCAACTATGTGTTGGTTTTCATTATGGCAGTATTTTGAGCAACGTGATCGAATGTAATTTCTTTCCTTTCGTAGGAGATCTGTGATGAGTTCCATAAATCTGAATATTGCAGCGGATTTCTAAAAGGAAAATTTATGGTTGAAGATAGTCTTTCTATGGTAAGAACAGAACCAATAACAGCAAAGCTTAATTGTTTTAATGCTTGGTTTTAGAATTTAAAAATTCATTGACGAATTATATTAAAGCTTTGAGCAAATACTGTATTTTCATTAATTCTCGTGTGAAAAACAATATCATAATCATATTTTATTATAACGCCCTGTGAAACTAGACCTCAGAAAGAAATCAAAAATTTATTTTGTTTTTGACATTCTTGCTAGTCTTCGACTCATGCTAAATTTTGTACTTTTTATGACTCAACTTATTTATGGAAAATTCTGTGCGTTTACGGGATCTCTGGTATGTCTTTGAGCCACTGAGTTATTTTTGTTGTTATTCTGCTCTTAAACAGAATGGAAGACGGGAGAAGTTTATAAGTCCACTTTAAATTAATAGGGCTAGGTCAATAAAAAGAAAACATTTGCCTTATGGCATATGAATAATTTTTTTATTGTAGGCATTACGGATGAGTCTGTAAATAAAATCTCAAGTAATTTTATAGATAAATTAAATTGTTAATGAAGAATAATTTGCAGGATATCCGTATAAATCAGTAAATCTGATATTTTTTAAAGGTTCCAGCAGACTAGAGCCGAATTTTAAATTTTAATAACTTTAAATTTTTTACACTGTCTGTTGGCAAGAAAAGATGGCAAGAAAAGTTGTCTTTGACTAGTTCTCAGTGAAGTTAAAAATATGTCCAGTAGCTAAGATTGCATTACGCGAATATTCATTTTTTTAATTATATAAATATCGGTCAAAAGTTTCACGAAAGAGCAATTCTTATTTATAAATTCTAATTATGCTGAAAATCATTTGCGTCCTTCTTTTGATGGATCACTTTTTATATATTTTAGGTCAAAGAAATGCAGCAAGCTCGATCTGTGTGAGTATTATATCATTATTTAACGGTAAGTTATTGTTAAGTTCAGTTTTGCAAGTGGACATTTTCGTGAACAATCTCATTTAATATTTTTATTTCTGAGATTTGTGGCCGGTGTTTAGCATTAGCATTAGTAGTGGCAAAATTACGCAAGAAAGTAAGTTTATACAGCAGCCAAAAAAAAAAAAAAAAAAAAAACAGCCACACTTCCCATTTCACTTATTCATTCCATCCAATAGTTTGTCTAGTTCTTCCTTGAATTTATTTAAGCTATCAACTTCCATAACAACAGATGGAAGTTTGTTGCGGCAATCAACCACTCTCTGGCTAAGGGCAAACTTCCGCACATCTATTCTGCAACCGTCCTTCTTCATTTTGAATTCGTCCCCTCGTGTGTGTAGTCTGAGGAAGAGGAAGAATCTCATCATCATGGAGCTTGCGTAATCCATTCAAAGCTTTAAACATCTCAACCAGATCATCTCCCAGGTGCCTAGTCTCCGATGCTTCAATTTGAAGACTTAAGCCATTTTTTTGGTAAGAGAACCCCTTTGTTTCCCTCACCAACCTCGTTTCCCTTCTCTGTACTCGTTCCAGAGCCCTACATCCTCTCAAAAATGAGGCCTCCAGACCTGTATGCAGTACTGAAGATGTGGCCATTGCCTTATACAATGGGATAATTATCTTATCCCTGCTAACAAAATTCCTGTATATCATTGACAAAAGCCCATGAGTTGACCTGTCAGCTCGTCTGTATTGCTCAGAGAACTTCATGTTCGACTGCACAATTACCCCCAAGTCTTTTTCATTTTCAACTACGCCGAGTTTATACTTTGGTACGTTATTCTGGGGTTACTGCTACCCATATGCAGTACTTTGCATTTGTCAATGTTAAATTTCAGTTGCCACTTCTCAGCCCATCTGCCCAACCTTTCTTGATCCTGTTGCAGTAGGGTACTGTCCTTACTGTCATTAACAACCCCACCAACCTTTGTATCGTCTGAACACTTGGACATTAAGCCTGATATACCTTCATCAACATCATTGCTAAATACAGAAAACAACAATGGGCCCAACACGGAACCCTGAGGGACTCCACTAATAACATTAGTCCACGAAGAGCAGTGTCCATTGATTACCACTCTTTGTCTTCTCCCACTCAACCATCCCTTTATCCATTGCAGCAACTTAATGTCCTTAATGCCATACTGTTCCAACTTGTACAGTAGTCTTCCATGTGCAACAGTGTCAAAAGCGTACCTGAAATCCAAGTATATGATATCAAATACTGTTAATTATTTTTTACATCCAGTTCCTTTATGACCACATCGCAGTATCTAATCAAATTGCTCAGACACGATTTCCCTCTTAATAAAACCATGCTCTGTCTGAAGTGTAATTGCAGCTTTGTCTAGATGATCCTGCATTACTTCTTTTGCCAGTGACTACACTATTTTCCTTGGAACAGAAGTTAAACTAATAGGTCGTAATTACCCATGTCATCCTTTGATCCTCTTTTGTGAATTGGTTTATGAGAAAATAAACTCTGATATTAATGAAATTTAGGTAATTTATCTACAGTGTATGATAGTCACTCCTGTTGAAAATTGTATTGAAATGCTTATTAATTTTTCTCAATTTCTTTATAAATTTGTATGATTCGAACTTTAAATGATACTTGCAGTGGTTTCCTGTCAGTATCATTTCAGTCCTTCCCATCTCCGCATTTTCGGCACACTTTTGCATGCGACTGGATTACTGAAATAACGCCGATTCAAAAATTTATTTAATTATGTATCATTTAAAAATTTAAACCGTAAAAATTGCTATAGAAATAAAACAAAAATTACATTCATTTCAAAATTCATGCAATTTTTGCTTGCAATAGAGTGGTTTATCATATACACTCTATATATATATATTGTTTGGATAAATAATAAAATTGCTTTTACTAAGGAAATGCGAATGCAAAACGTTCAGAATTTTTTATTTAAATCATATATAAAATTGTTTTTATTAGTAAGATTAACTTGAACCTTTGGCAGGTATAAAGCCTCTTGGTGTACCCAGATGAGAACCTTATTGTGGAGATCGTTCCTAAGCATAAGAAGAGAACCCCTTTTGACAACTGTGCGACTCTCCCAGACTGTGGTGTGTATCTTTAATAAATTATTTGAGGTTGCTTAATTTAAACTTCGTGGCGAAAGATGATCAAAAATATTTGTACAATTGAATGATTATTCGAAATAAGTATACCATCATTCTAAGAAAGAGAGAGAGAGAGAGAGAGAGAGAGAGAGAGAGAGAGAGAGAGAGAGAATGACGAGTTGTTTTTCCTTTTATTTGGCTAAATTCCAGAAAGGCTGGATGTCTTGCCTGAGTATCAGGCAAAACATCCTGAGCTGATTCTATGTATTTATGATATGCTGTAAATATTAAAGCTTTTCGGAGAATACTGGACCTAGCTTTATGATGATGTAAGACTCCGGAAGCTAGTATTTTCTTCTGTAAAAAATCCTCTTATTTGACCTTATCAGTGATCTCTGAGTTATATCAAAATTAGTAACTACCTAACATCTTTCGTTTTTATATCATCATTGACAAACAAATTCTGTGTGCTGATGGAAGGAGGACGTTGCTAATAATTCCATTAGTTTACGTGTGGATATACTGGGTTTATATATACTTTGATGTCAGTCTACTGAAACTGAAAACTATCGATATCATAGTATCAAAAAAAAAAAAAAAACCCTTAGGAATGCAGTATTATTTTTTATTTCAAAATGAATATTAATTTCCTTTTATTCTTCGGTTGTTATATTAATATAGGATGTATGTATTTGTGTAGGGCGGCACCTGAAACATTATTTTATCTCCGCCTCGTTTCACTTTTAAGATACAGGATTCTGTAGAAATGACCAGAAATGAACTGGCTGTTTGGCTACCCGCAATCAGCAGGTTGGAAACACGCCACACCACCACGGGAAGGTAGACCAGGGGCTACCAGCCAGCGGCAGCAGAAGATAGGGACGCCAAGAGCCCAAACAAAGTTCGAGCCAAAGACTCTAGCCAAAATTTGTTAAAAAAAAAAAGTATCGTATACAACTATACAAAAATTAAATACTGTACACAAGATCAAGATTAACCTCAACGGATTGAGGTAAACAGATGATACTTTGAGGTTTCAAAGTAAACAGAGAAATCTCGTTAAATTTTAAAAATTAACATAAATATCAAAAATTAAAGGTTATATACAAGGATAATAATTATTATTAAGGATAATAATCACCAACAAAAAAAAATCTTAGACCAGTACCATTCAACCGACAAAACTTTACCCAAGCATTTTAGCCCAGAAGCAGGCACAAACCTTATAAAGAGCTTAGGTTAAATGTGACATCCAGTAAGTTCTGCAGTCATCAGTAGCAAAGTCACAGTCAGTTAACAGCCAGCTGAGCAATTTCAGGAGCACAGGAATTTTCATCGTTAAACTGAGTTGTAGTTGTAATTGTAGGACACTTGTAGAGTTGCAAAGAACACACACACACACACACACACACACACACACACACACACACACACACAGCACAGGTCCAAAATTGTGGAGCTTGTTGAGAAAATGGACGTCATTGCAGTGAAGGTGAAGAGTCTTGAGCTTAATTTGAAACATTCGCAGATGCGGTCATTGCAGAAAGAATTGCAAGCCTTTTATTGAAGGCTGCCTTAGCAAAATCCTGAAGGGCGCGGTAACTGACTGGTGGCATTTGATACAAAATTAGGTTCCAATCCTGATGAAAAGTTGGGAATTGCATTCTGCAGAATGCAATTCAGTGGGAATCTGACGTTTCAAGCGATAACATAAGCCTCTGAAAATTACTTAGAGATCGAGTGATAACGTACCAGCTAAAACCTGCAAAGCAGGTGTTGAAACTGTTCGACAAATCTTCAAAATACAAATTAACTTTGTACGCTGGATTGACATCAATTTTGATTGAAATTGTACAGTCCGCACCATATGGACTGTAAACAGAGTTATAGTAGAGAAACACAGAGTTATAGTAGTTTCTTAAAGATCTTCTAAGAAGATCCCACTCAGTTCTAGAAACTCTGACAAGAGCGCCGGTGAAATTTCTGATCTTAATTCGCAGATTGGATAAATGAGGGAGAAAATTTAACCTACTGTCAATAGTTATCCCCAAAAGTTTAATTTCCGTTACTAGAAGTATTTGTGTATTGTTTGTTCTAACTCTTGGTGGTCGACGAACGTCCAATTTAGAGCCAAGGATCATATTTTTGTTAACTTATTTTCAACTGTCCATTGTTGAAGATCAGATAAAACTTTCTCAGCAGATATTTCAATTGAAGATCTTGAATTGCCACTAACAAGGACTTCACGTTGTCAAAAGTTCGGGTAATCCAACCTTGCAAAACAAAGTTCCAGAAAAGTGGTCCCAAAATGGAGCCTTAAGGACACCCTCGAAAGACCTGATGCAAAAGTACTTAGATCTGACGGTGATAAATCTGTTAGAAAAATAGCTCTTAATTAGAAGATAAAGTTGCTGGGAACATTCGGCATGATGTAAACGTTCGAGGGCACTTTCCCACCAAAGGGAATCAAAAGCACCCTCGAAGTTAATAAAGATAGCAAGAATATACTTGAATCTGGAGTGTTCAACAGAAGAAATGAAGTCAACAAGGGCGTCCTCGCAGGACCTTCCAGGAGTGAATCCGTATTGATTAGGCGCAATTAGTCCCCGTTCCAGTAACAAGTTGTTTAATCGCATGGTAATTAAACGATCTAATAGTTTACCGAGGTTTCCAATAAGGCTACAGGCCGATAAGACCTCGGTTCCTAAGGGGCTTGTCTGGTTTCCTAATCGCTTGATAAGGGCAGTCTTCCACAGATCCAGGAAAGTTACAGCATCTAAACATTTATTGAAAAGTCGTAAAAGTATACTGGGTTTAACCTTGGCGAGACGCACAATAAAGGTACTCTCCAGCATGTCCATTCCTGGGCATTTCTTAACATTCACTTGCTTGACCGCTATGTCGAACTCGATGGCACTAAAAAGCTCAACTTAATTGAGGAAACACACAGAGTATTGGCAGAACGAATATTAGTGTGAAAATCAGAGCACACAATGTCCTGTAGAAAAAGATTATCTAGAATAATATTTACAGAATCCGTCCAGGTAGTGGTCTCCAAACCATTCTATGCGATCGATCCATACACTTCTTGTGTAAATAATTTATTTCTTACAATTTTATAAAGTAGCCCCCACGGGTCTGCATTACCAGAGTTGTGCACAAATTCTGTCCATGTTTCCTTCTTTCTGATAGCAATCGCCTTCACATACCGTTTCTTGAGACCAATGTAACAATTATAAAAGGTGCGAACATCAGCCTGAGACAAATGACGATTACGCTATGTGCGTCGAGAGTGGTGGACCTGTTTCCGAAGCGACGATAATTCTGACGACCACCAGAGCAAGTTCTGGAATTTACATGTTTTTTTCTTGATGATTTATCAGAATATTTTGAATCTGTGTCGCAGCTTCAGTCAGAGACATAGTGTCAAAATGAGAGTTAGTCAATTTGGAGACATCAGCATTTACAGAGTATTCAAATATTTCCTAATTGATATTATTAATTGAGAAGCGAACGAAATCGGGCACACAAATACGCGAAACTGAGGGACGAGAAGGTATGGAGACCGAGAAAGAAATTGCCCGATGATCACTAGTTGTCCAGTTAGGCTGTACAGTCCAATCGTTGATAGCTAGATTACAGAAGGAATTTGTAATTTATTAATATAGGATAAAAAAAAAAATCAAATTACTATATTAGAGTTACCCGTAAATGATTGCATTAACCCGTATTCGTGTCTGTAAATTGCGTGTGTTCTCTGGTCGATTTGCCTGTTTTGCTGGACGAAAAAACCTCAGTTTCTGAGGGAAAAAACCTTGCTATCTACGCCTGAGACCGACTAACTCAGCCACGGAGTGAAAAAAGCCCACTGAAGTTCCTCGCGTCATCGACGGGATTCGAACCCGGGCCTTTTCCAGCCGATGTGGGGAGGACGGTGACGATACCACTGTGCTACCCACGCAGACTTATTAATATAGGATACCCAAACGTAAATATACAATGTAGCTGAGAATTTTGTATTCCAAATAGGGAGGTGGGGAATCGTTTCTTTGCCTCCAAATATACCGTTGTGTAGAACAAATCGCACTTCTGATTTATATAACAAATGCCAACAATCAATGACATCACCCCAATGTCCCTGAAAGTACTGTTAACTAATTTATTTTGCGAACTGATTTTTTTTCTTGTCACTCTTTAACAAAGTATTTAATAATATTTTGCGATGTACTGCGAAGTATTTAATGCACTGAAGGATTATTTACCTATTTCGTTGTGCATAATAGATAAATTATTCTTCCTCTACCGTAAACATTAAATACTTTTTAATAATAACTTCTTTAACGTTAAATATATATACTGGCCAAAAAAGTACAAACCTCTGTATTAAGACAGTCACAGACAGAAGAAATGCAAATAAATGCGGGTATAAAGACTGCACAGGCTGTTTGACTGCAGTCATCTGAAGCCAGAATGAGGAAAGCACCTGACCTGTCATATTTTGAAAAGGTCTTATCTGCACGTTTAGCAGGGGTCACGATTCAAGAAACTAAAGACATAACTGGTTTCTCAAACGCATTCATCTCAAATTTTCGTATTTTTTAATGACTGGAAAGCAAGCGGTTCTTCCACATGTCAAAGGCGTAAATGTGGCAGAAAAACAGTACTTCAAGAGCGAAGCCGTCGTACACTAAGGAGGACTGTACGGAAAAATAGGACATTCACTATGCATCAAATTACAACTGAATTCAATCAAGCCCAGAACTGCGCTATTTCAACCCGTACCATGCGCAGGGAATTGAATAAATTGGGTATTGGTAGTCGCCTTCCTATTTGGAAGCCTCTTTTTCTGTTTTTCTCTTGCTTCAGATAAAAACTGAAAAGTACGCATGCAGTTAGTGCTGAGAACGTCCTGATTAGACATTGGAACAATGGAAAAAAGTCATGTGGTATACGAATCGCGATATATTTTGTTTTGCACTGATGGTAAGAGTGTAGCAAGAATGTGGCCAGAACCGCACGAAGTGATGGACATCGCTTGCTTCGTCAAGACAAACCAAGCATCTGGAGTTGGTACCATGGTATTGGGAATGTTTTGTTGGCATGAAATTGATTCGCTGATACTGGTCGAATGTCATTCAGGAAGTACCTGAATTTTGTCACACATCAGCTACACCCTGCAATGTTACACTTTTTATCCTGAAGGTGATAAATATAGATGCCACTTTATAGATGCCAATGCAACAGTGCATCGTGCCAGAATCGTTCAAGAATGGTTCGGAGAACATGACATGGATTCCCACCATCTTCCCTGGCCCCCACATTCACGAGATCTTAATCCTATTGAAAACGTGTGGACTTTGCTGGAGAGAGTTATTCCGCAACAAAGTTCTCTTCCTTCAACTTTGTCACCACTGCGCCATAATCCATGCTAGAAGAATGATTAAAATTTTACCAAACCCACTTAAACACCTTATACAATCCGCGCGGCGCAATTGCTGTTATACGAAAAAGGTCGTTTGATTAGATATTCAATAAAGGTTCGTATTTTTTTGGCTAGTGTGTGTTTGTGTGTACTTTGCAATGCATTTAAATGCTGTGGTTAACAGTTAAATTATCATAAATGTGATTGTCGGATTTTTATTTTGAAACAGATAGTGGCTTTCATATTGGCGGCTGTCTACTGGCAGCAAAATCTAACCCAGGAGGGCGTCATGAATCTGAATGGCTGTCTGTTTATTCTAATCAACAACATGTCTTTCCAGAATATGTTCGCTGTAATGAACGTAAGTACATTTGTCAACTTTCGATTGTTAATTAGGCACCACTCTGTTTTTGATTGTGTTAATAATGTTCTATAGAGATATTCCATTTCGTTAAAATATTCTTGCTGAAGTAATGCGTTAGACTTTCTTCCATTTAGTAACTAAACTAAAGAATAAAATATTGCGAAATACATTGAGTGATCACTGAATTATGACCACCTACCTAATACTTCGTAGGACCTCTTTTTTCCCTCAGTACAACAGCTATCCGACGTGGCATTCATTCAACAAGATGTCGGAGTCGTTCGGAAAGTATGGCCAACCAAGCTGTGTGTATGTAATGCGATCAGCAATGCAGGTATGGAGGTGATTGTTGTATCCACACGCCTGATATGTCCTTTCATAGTGTCCCACAAGTGCTCTATGGGATTGATATCGGCGGAGTTCGGAGGCCAATCGATATGTTGGAAGTCAGAACTGTGTTCCTCAGACCATTCCAGCACAACAAGTTCCCATTCGCTCGGCGCATTGTCATCTTGAAAGACACCATCGCCATTCGGGAAAAAGTGTAACGTAGCGGGGTGTACGTCAGTAAGCAGTTAACGATAGCGGAGACCACTGATATGTTGTTCCACATGTACCAAGGGTCCAAGATCCTGCCAGTGAAACATGCCCCATACCATATAACCGCTTCCACCGGCCTGCACTTTTGATACCATCTATGATGGATCAAGAGCCTCATGTTGTTAACACCAAATCCATATAGGATCATCCACGGTGTGGAGTAAATAACGTGGCTCATCCAACAAGCACACCTTCTTCCAATCTTCTAACTCTATTATTGCCGAACTAGTTCTCGTTGTGAGTGTTCATTGAAGGAAGTCATATTTTTATCGTCTACTCTTATAAAACAGTAGGTATATAACTGCTCTAACTCGACCGTGGCCAAATTAGTTGATCTTAGTATAAAGTTTTCTATTTTTTTTTTTAAACCGAGACCTGCCTGGTCAACGGTGGTAACCAAAGAGTCATTTCAGAACGCACAACTCGTTGGACCTTGTCACGGATGGGGTATCGCAGCCGAAGACCGATATGAGTTCCTCCTGTCAGCAAAATTCAAGAAAGGAACGTTACAGTGCGCTACGGAACATGGAAGATTGAAAAAATAAAAATATTGCCTGTTCTGAAGAATCACAGTTCCTGCTGTTTCACCTGACTGGTGAACCAGAAGATAATCAAAACAGTTTTAGTCCCTAGATCAATCTTGTAAGATGTTAACAATGCAGGCTGCTGTTAGCGGTGGAATGGTGTGTAGAGTATTTTCATTGTGCACATTGGGCTCTTTTATATCAGTGGAGCGACATTTGGGCGCCACAGGTTATCTGAAAATTGTTCCTAAAAGGCATATCTCTTCTGCGAAAGGGTACTTCCAACAGGGCAATGTACCTAACCACTTCACAAAGCGAGAATTGTGCAGAACTGGTTCCAGGAACATGAAAGAGAATTCAGCTTACACTTAGTGGACAGAAATCATGAGATACATACCTAGTAATGGGTAGCCCCACCTTTCACCCGGATAAGGGCGAGGCATGGAGTCCACTAGTTCACGAAAGCGTTCCACAGGTATATTTCTATCCATGTTTGCTGCACCGCTGCCCATAATTCCGTCGCATTCCTGGGTGGAGGATCCAAAGCTCGAACGGATCTTTCCCCAGCATCCCAAAGATACTCCACATGGTTCATATCTGGTGAGTAGAGAGGCCATTCCATGGTGTTAGAATCTGCAGAATGCTCTTCGAACCATGTTCTAGTCACCACGGCTCTGTGGGGAGGTGCACTGTCCTGCGGGAAGAGTCCATTGCTCTGTAGGTGCTCGATGACGATGAAGGGATGCAGATGGTCTGTAAGGACGGACACATAATTTAGAGATGCATCTAGATGTATCAGTGGTTCCAACGTGTGCCAATTGAACATTACCGACCGTCCACCTGCCTGAACAGTCCCTTGTTGACACGACGAATACATAACTTCGTGCGGTTTCCGCTAGATACGCACCCTCTCGTCCGCTCGAAATAAGTGGAAACGGGACTCATTAGACCAGAAGACCCGTCTCCAATCATTCACGCTCCAGTACCGATGTCCTTTCGCCCAATTGAAGCGTTGAGTCCTGTGTGGTGGTGTTAGCAATGGGACGCTGGTGGGTCGCTGACTCCCATAACCTTTTGTGGCTAATGATCTCCTGATGGTCTTGGTGGAGACGTTTCTGGCACCTCCGTCGTTGAAGTCGGCGGTGATTTGTGCCACTGTCGTTCCCCGATTGGCTGAAACGAGGGAGACAGACATAAACGGCCACGTTCATCCACCACCTTCCTATGCCCATAACTCTGTCCACGATGAGATGTTATTCTCGAAATGGCATAGTCCCTATACACTATTCATACTGTCGAACGGGGATGGTGCAATTTCTGTACCACCTTCGCGATAGAGTAACCGATGCGTCGGGCACCCACCATCATCCCTACTCTTTTAAAGTCGGTTAACTCACGATGTTTATCCATACTGACATCGAATTACCGTGTACATGAATGCAGTGTACCTATATACCGGGTGGTTATAAAATAAGTTTGCCTGTTCAGAAGACCCTAGTGTCAAAACAGTTAAAGTCAGCGCTTTATTTTTTTTTTTTATTTATTAACACACAACTGTATATACATTCTCAAGTTATCTTAATCAATTTACATACAATATTAATCAATTTATATACAATATTTATATACAGATTTATATACATGCTCTTATATATACTGTAGTCTTTCTGTACATTGATTGTGTGTGTCCTGATATGAAGGGTGGCTCCTAGACACAAGCCCATCTCCACCTTTTACTCCTGAGAAAGCTCAGAACGTCTGCAAGACAGGCCTGAAAAAAAGAGCATTATGTCAGGCCATTTCGCCACCAGGGATTAACTAACACCTGGATCCACCATTCTCTATGTGTGCTGTAATGCACAAATCCTGCACCTACCGGAAGTAGTGCTATACTGGTAGGTGCCAGCAATCCCGCCCCCAAGGCTGCCCAACTTGGAGGCCAGCGAAAAAAAAAATAAAAAATAAAAAAAAAAAATAAATAAAATAAAATAAAAAATAAAAATAAAAATTTTCCAACTAAGAACAATGTACACTTGTTGAAAAAAAAAGCAACATTATACGATTATTTACATGCAAATAGCAAATACATACACTTACATTAACTTAACACTTAGAAACATTAACATTAACATTATCTCCACTTTAGAGTCCATCCACAAATGCAAGCCTGAATTGGGTGTCCAGGAGCAGAAGATCATCTCGCTGTAGACAAGAAACATCCTATAAAGATGACATTACACGAAGTGTTCTGTCGTCAAATGTGCAGCACTTCCCTTAATTGGTATCCTGCAATAGATTTCTTAGCTCCTGTCTTCTTTTAAAAACTTTGGCCGAGAATTCCTGAAACAAAGCAAAGATGTCCCACCTCTGAACCAAGAGAGGTAAATTATTCTCCGTGAGGTTTGGCAACCTATTTAGTAATTCCTGCCTGTCTGAAGTATACAGTCCGCATTCAAGGATGACATGTCTCCAAGATTCCACCTCACCGCACGAACAGTAGGGGTCAGGTTCTAATCCTCTTTCAAATAGTTTGGCCCTTAAGCCATGTCCAGTGATTAAGTAACTCGTTGTCATGGTGGGAGCAAACCAAGACGACACCCTCCTGTCCATTGCAAAGCTTACGGCTGGAATGAAGCCTCTTGTAATGGTTCCATACTCACTCAAATCCCAACGTTGCTGCCAGCAATTCACAAGCTCGCCCCAAATTCTACGTTTTTCCTCCTTTATGTTGTTATTTGGATTAGAGGTGATATTCAATATTTCTAACGCCCTTCCCTTCTTTAAGTTATATACAATACCTCGGAAAATAATGTGTAAATCCAAGGGGATGGTACCTGCAATAACCTGTAAGGCATTTGTCGACACTGTCCTTGGAGCGCGTATAACTGTAAGCAACATTGTACGTTGCAGGGACAGAAGCTTGGCTTTAGTTGTAAACTTGGTAGCAGCCGCAAACCAAATACCAGCACCATAGTCTACAATGGGAAGAAATATCGTCTTGTAGTACAATACCAGAGTTTTTTTGGATAAACCCCATTCCTTGCGGGAAATTCTAACAACTGCAGCTACGAACTTTTTGATTTTTTCATTGATTTTAGTGACATGTACATGAAACCTGAGACGATCATCTAAAGTTAAACCCAGATATTTGGTGTTCTGTACATATGGAATTTGAGTACCATATAGGGTTACCTTTGGCGGCCTTCCATAATCGAAGTGGTGTTTAAACACCATGAAATTGGTCTTGGTGACAGAAATCTTTAGTTTATTCAAACCCGCCCATGCCACTAAATTATTCAAAACTGACTGAATTTTTTGTTCGAGAATTTGTCTTGATCCTCCCTGCACCGCCACCACCAAGTCATCTGCATATGCAACTTTGATGAACTCATCGCTATCCTTCGTGAGCCACTGGTCTAGCACTGCATTCCAAAAGAGAGGTCCCAAGACTGAACCTTGAGGGCATCCTCTTGAAACGGTAGTCGTGTATGATAAATGCTTTGCACATACTCTAATTTGTCGATCCTTAAAGTAAGATCTGAGGACTCTGAACAGGTAGTCATCACACTTTGCCAGTTGCAGTGACCTGAGAGCACTCTCCCACCAAAGGGAATCGAAAGCGCCCTCAAAGTCAATAAAAACAGCAAGAACATATTTGCTGTTTGCCTCCTGAATGTAAGTCAGCAGGGTTGAGATTGCGTCCTCAGTGGAACGTCCTTTTTTGAATCCAAACTGGCAATCAGAGGAGAGATTATGTTCTGTAAATAATTTAAAAATCCTTGGGGCAATCATCCTTTCAAATAATTTGCCAAGATTTGCCAATAAAGAGATTGGCCTGTATGCTCTGGGGTTTGTTTTTGGCTTTCCCGGTTTATGCAAGATTTTTAAGAGCGCAAGCTTCCATTCGAGAGGGAAAAGCCCTTCTAGCAGGCATTTATTAAATAAGTTTAATAAAATCTCAGGGAAGAATTCATAAAATTTTCCAATTACTTGATTCTCAATGAGGTCAATGCCAGGACATTTTTTATGGTTCAATTTAGCTACTGCAGCACTTAGCTCAAGCATATTAAAAATGGCAGTTTCGGTTGTCCCCTTATATTCACGATTAATGCGTCTAATTTCCGCTTGATCAGGGCTGTCCATAAACGGCAAATCTTCCGGAAATAGGCTACTCACTATCCCTTCGACTGTAGATTCCCAGTCCGAAGTTTCTTGATTCTCTCTAATTATCGTGTTGTAAATTTCACCACACAAAAGTTTATTTCTTGAAAGCTTATAGATTATACCCCAAGGGTCAGCATTTCCTGTTTCCTTCACCAGACGTTGCCAACAATTTTGCCTGCTATCAGCAATTGCTTTATGGTACCTCTTCCTCAAGTCTCTGTAATCATTTTTCAAAGCCTGAGTGTCTGCGTCCGATAGATGCCTATTCCTTTGGTATGCTTTTCGTGCTTGTTGAGTTTGTTGTCTCAATTCAGCTAGTGTCGAAGACCACCATGGGACAGAAGTTCTTCCTGTCTGTTTTCTTTTCGTCGAGTAGGCCATCGCTTGATATAAATGATATTGAACCAGAAAAACATATTCTTTTGCTATTAAGGTGTTAATGATTACTTTGTTATCTCCATTAAAAATTGTATTCAGATATTCACGAAACTTGGTCCAGTTCACCCTGTCCATCCGAAAACGCCTTAAATCCCTTATTGTTATATTCACTTGCCTATCCTCCAGTAAAATCGAGAAGGTGATTGCTCGATGGTCACTATTAATTAGATACGGATTGACGTCCCAATTTTGCACCCTATCCACCAGATTAATGGAGGTTAAAGTAGCATCTATATTAGATTCACCATTTGTCGTCGAGAATGTATATGGTTTATTTGGCAAGTTCTTTACACAGAGATTATGATCCAAGATCAGATCAACCAACTGCTCGCCTCGAGCATCAGAAAAGCCGCTGTTCCAAAGTGTAGACTTAGCGTTGAAATCTGCTGTAATTAGTAAGTTTTTAGCTGAAAATCTGCTACATACCCTGTCAAGTCTGTGTAAAGCTGGCTGAATATCCTCTGAAGGAGGAAAATACTGGGAAACCAGATAAAACGACTGGTCCCTGGAGGAAACCAGGATACAAACTGTGGTAGCAGAACATTCACTTGAGATAGTTGTTATTACTAGTTCACTGTTAAAGATAATTATGGCGGCCTTGGGTCGATCGTCACTTGAGGCAATAATCCTTGCCGAAATTGGATATCCTATAACTTTATACGCTGAACCCCCTACCTGAGAAGAGTAATACGGTTCTTGCAAGCATACAATATCAAACCCCAGATCATCAGCAGCTTTCCTAATCTCGTCCGCCGCTGCACGAGATCTTTGCCCATTAATCTGAAGAATTTTTATTTCGCCGTATTGCAGGTTAACACTTGTTGAATCAATTACCGTTGTATTATTCATGTCTGGTTCTTCGGTCTGTCAATTCAACAGCTTTAAGATACTCGGGGCATTTATTATCCCTGACCGAGTGATTACAATCCCTACCTCTACGTTTACAATTAACACACTGTGGTGGTTCCTCCTTGTGAATACAGTCAGAAAAAACATGGCCTCCACCCCCGCAGTGGCCACAAGATACAGCTTTATGGGAACAGAACTGCGCACTGTGACCATATCCTAGACATCTGAAGCATTTGCTTACAAGTGTAAACTTACGAAATCTATGTGACGTGAAACCTAGATAAATTTTGTCACTCTGAATCACGTGTCCCATAAGGCGTGGGCTGAAACCAATAACCCAATTGGTCACTCTGGTTCCGGTGCCAGAGTTAAATCTGAATGTAATCTCATTCTTAACTTCCTCCTGGCTAAAACCAAAGTCTTTTAAATTTTTATTAATTAAATCCTCCAATATATCCTCCTTAGAATATACCTTCGGGACACCGTAGATCAAAATTGTAGGATCGGACAATCTGGGTTTTTCTATTGATAATCCTGCTTTTTTTAATGCAGAAGCACTTGAGATCTTCTTGGCATCATCAGGATTTGTTGTCTCTAACAACACACCTTTATTTCTCAAAAGACGTACACCCTTGATTTTCATGTCCTTGTGATCTTTTTTAATCACTTCAGTAACTGCCTTCCTGATATCCTGGCTAGACGCCAGGGAAGATTCTGCTGAGGGCCTAAGTATTAGTATGTTTTCGGAATCAGAGATCCCACTTCCGGAATCCATCCTATCTTCACCAGCAATTGGTCTGCCCGAAAAAGCTGCCACCTCCACTGAAGACGTTAGCAGAGGAATCTCTGTTATTTCAGGAGTCTGTCTATTTCGCTTTGTCCCACCACGAACAACTTCCGTAAAAGTCTTATGAGGATGTAGATCACTTTGGATCTGTATCATCTTGTCCAAAAGACCTGCTCTGATTTCCAATTCAGATGCTTTGGTCTTAAGTCGTTCATTGTCAATTAAGATTGCGGTGGTAACTGCCTCTAGATCCGCCCATAGACTATGAATGCGGTTAGAGGCAGACTTAGTTATCTTGCTAGAATCCTTTGATAGAAACTCTCCCAGAGCTTTCCTGATTTTGGCAACCGTCGCATACACAATTGAAGCATTCAAAGACCCACCCAGGTCCAATCCCTCTGTTAGAGAAAGATCTTCAGAAGATTCTGTTGGAATCGAGTTACTATCAACAATGACCATCGGCGGCTCAGGAGCCAACGAAACAGAGGGACTCTCCACCACAATGTTTTTATCTCCTCGAGCTTGAGTAATTCTAGGAGTTTTGGGAGTTTTCTTCCCCCTGCATCCCTTTTTTTTCTTAGATGAATCCGTAGACTCTGATCCAGAAGAATTCTCAATGTCAATATCTTGTGTCAGTATCCTAACTTGGTCATGGTCCAAGTCAGTATCCATGTCAGATAAGTGTAGGCAAAAAACAAAAAAAAAAAAAAAAAAAAACCACACGACTATTGTCTATCCTCTTGTTCTAAACTCGTCTTCTCAATCCTAATAGGATACTCATCAGTACCCTAAAGACAGAGTTATATCAATATGTCTATGTTCAATATGTATTTCACTTATCCAGCTGGATGGAAAGTGGAAGGGAAGTTCTGAAATCTTCGAAAAGCAGTGTCTAGATCTCAGTCCCTAATAGCCTGAGGGCGCCAGTAAAATTCTTGAAATTAAGTATTTTTATAAGATCCTCACCTACCAATAACGGGGTCCCAAGGACCAATAGATGAGGAGAAATATCAACTTTAAGATTGAGAAATGATAGCCCAAACAAGCCCACAATGTTATCCAGCAGAAGGCTTAAGTAAACTAATGAACAAACGATATTAAGTCAAAATACTGCGATGGCGCTAGTAAATGTTTTCCGTCTCCATGACTAATTTCAAAAAATGGAATATTTCAAGTCGCCATTATCATCCATACAAAGTCTATGAGATAATGGTATCTCTATGGGAGATTTCAGTGATATATGTATAAGCACTATGCAATGCAATGTACGACTATGAAATCAATTACTCAGTTTGTAATATAATCTCATGCAAATAATTCCACAACCCCACGGTCCCAACAACCAAAAAATCACCTATGAACTCACCACAACTTTAACTTCTAGGAAAACATATTTACACATAAGGGGGTTGTCAATGAACGCATTAAATATCTCAAAAAGCAGGAGCACATTCAGAACACATGAGCCACACTGGACGATACAGCGCTGTGAAAATCAGTGGGTATGTCATTTAGGGTATGGGGAAGCGATTTGTAGAAGAAAAAAAATAAATAAAAAGTAGTTCGGATTTCCGCCACCAGGGGGGAACGGCGCTGCACATATGTAAAAGTTGTCATTTACGTCAAGACACGCTTCTTACGCAAATGACATCCTGTTAGATAAAAGCAGAAAGGCCAACTCCACTGTCAATAACCATTATGGCTGTTACAAAAAAAAAAGGAACGTCTCTTTTAGTAAATCTGTTCTACCAGAATAATTGTTACGCTAATGCAGCACTACGCGAATATCGGAAACTTAAAGGTTTGCGTAAAGGCCCTTTGACGTCAGTGGGGCTTAAAAAACTAATAAAGAAATTTGACGCACCGGGCGGGGAGTTAGGTGTAATTCCAGGCATTGAACGACCACGTATTGGAACGGACGTAGTGGATAAAATGGTGGTTGCAATGGTCAGAATGCGAAACACTACCAGTCAGTAGTGCCTGCCAGAGGTGTGTCAAGAGACTTGAACATTCCTTGGTCTACTGTACGTAAAGGGGTTTGAATAATTTTACGCTGGTTCCCGTATAAGTTTCATGTAGTGCAAGAACTAAAGTCTTCTGATCAGCAACAACGAATAGACTTTGCTCTTCGATTTCTGGCCCGCATGAAACTTGACGATACATGTGCTTGAATGATCTTGTAGTCGGATGAGGCATATTTTGCTCTTCATGGGGCTGTAAATGCACAAAACTGCCGAATGTGGGGAACTTCTCGTCCATCTGCTGTGCATGAAAGACCACTACAAAGTCCATACATTACAGTATGGTGTGGATTCACAGCAGAGTTTATAATCAGACCATTTTTCTTTGAAGAATGTATACCTCATGGCCCCGTAAGGCATGGTACTGCGCTCTTCTAAGAGATCACATTATTCCCACTCTGCAGGAAAGGCAATGCTTGGAGACAGCAATGTTCGTGTAAGATATCCTTCGCACATTGGTCGATAAGTGAAGGAAATGCTCCCTTCAGCATTCGGAAATGATCGCATTATTTCTAGAGACTTTCCGCGGTTCTGGCCAGCCCGATCAGGAGATCTCAATCCTTGTGATTTCGGGCTCTGGGAATACCTGAAAGACAGAGTTTACCGTGGTGGCATACGGATGCTTGTCGATTTGAAAGCAAGCATTAAACAGCGTGTAGCCAACGTCCCCAAGGAGATGCTACGCGAAACTGTGTCGCACGCAGTTCTCCATTTTCAGAATGTCATCTCAAGTGACGGAAAGCACATTGAACAATATCTGTAGATTTCTAAAGTTTTAATATTAAAATCTAATCCTAAGTTAGATATTCCATCTCATGTTTACAGTGCCAATTTCTCCTCTGGTGGCGGAAATCCTAAATGAGGCCTGACGTAGCCGAGTGGTCAGGAGCGGGAGTACATAGCACGCGTTCCTGGAGTAGACCGGGGTTCAAGCCCGTGACTACTAAATACAATAAATATTTGTATTGACGATTTATTGTAAACTCTACTGACTTGGTTGTCGTGCCGGAGTATAAACAGAAAATTTAAATGACAAATCCACCGATTTTCACAGCGCTAACTCTAACCGTTTTGACACTAGGGTCTCCTGAATAGGGAAACTTATTTTATAACCACCTGGTATATACCAGGTGGTTATAACGGACAGTGACAGTGTTGCGTTGCCCAGGAACCAGGTATCCCACGAATTCTGTCCTTTCAGTGTACAATGGTGGCAGCATCCTTGTGGCATGTTTTCCACACCTCGTTGAATCAAAACCAAGATGAATCCAGGCGCTGATCTGAGGGATCTATTTTCAATGAGGTAGATGTATCTAATCAAGTGGATCAATTAAGTATATAAATTACACTGTATGAATTAAATATATAAATTACACTGTATGAATTAAATATATAAATTACAGTTTATTTTCGTGTTGATATTAATTGTTTATGTTGATAATTGATATTGGTGCTGAGATGTTATTTATTGTTGGATTGCAGGCGTTTTGTTTAGAAATACCAATTTTTTTGAGAGAGCATTTTAACGGAATGTATCGGACGGACACATACTTCTTGTCTAAAACAATGGCGGAGGTGAGTAAAAAAATATTCTTTATAACCATTACGTTTTATAAGGATTGTTAGCATGTCCTAAATAACATTAAAATTATCCATCCATGATTACCTTTAGAAAGTTTCACCTTCATAATTCTCCTTTTATTCGTGATCATATGTTATTGAACATATTTTAATATGGAACTCAAAACTAAACTGATTTATTAATGATATTAAAAAAAATCAAGAAGCTTGATTAAAAGGCATCAGGTTTTTGGGTCTCATCATTTATAACGTTGGAATATCATTAAATTGGCTTTTCAATCTTGCGTACCAAAGCTTTATAGGAACTGTGGCATCATTGAGTATGCAGATTCAGCCTACATGACCTGAATGTAAGATCCGCAGTATAGATTCTGTAAGTTTAATAAACTGAAACTGAATGAATCTTATGGCAGTGTATCTTCTGTATAAGCCCATTAAAAATGCTTTTGTTTTCACTCCGGCACGACCACTAGGTCAGTGGAGTTTACAATAAATCAATTATTTGTAAAAGAATAAGAAAAAGTTTACCTCAATATGATACGTAGAATACTTCCGTGTGCTACTCTCCAGAAATGAAAACGAAAACAATTAAAAATTTGAAAATCTTACATTACAGTAAGAAATAATTAAAAATCAATCGAACACAATTAAAACCCAATTTAACGCAATTAAAAATTAAGTAAAAAATTAATTTAACGAAAAAATTGCAAAACGATTTTCCTTTCTGAAGCTGACAACGCTTTTCGACCGTATGTCGCGATCACAGGAAAGAAAATTACCGAATAGGGGTGAGCATGAAACTTAAATAGGGATTATTTGTCTTCGCGCATGCGCGTAAAAGACCACGAATCGGAGATTAGATATGGCCGGCAAACATTAACAGAATTGTCATGTAATTTAATTTCGACGGTTTCTGCAATTAATAGTCTCGTATAATTATGTTGGACACTAAGTATTTTGGCCTCGTTAAATAAAAAAGTATGTTTTTCATTAACGTCATGAAAGGCTAATTTCTGGCTAATAACAGGCTGCTGAACGAGAAAAACGAACTGAGGCCGCGTGTTGATTAACACGAAAATTCAGAGGAAACCGCGTAGAACCTTGGTAAGACGAGTCGCAATCACCGCAAAAAATGTTGAATACCAGGTCATTTATTTGTGTTTGCTAACGAGAGGAAAGGACTGAGTGATTGTTCAGTATAGTGTGTAATTTCTGTATTGGCCTGGCTACAATTTTAAATTTGGTATCTTTAAAGAATCTCTTAAGTTGTTTATACCACTGTTCACCCTATGGGACAAAAATAAAGTATTTTTTGATATTACTGTTGTTGGTTGTTGTAGTTTTTTGTATTCTAACCTTAGCTTGTACCCTAATTCTGTCTATTATAGCAAGTGGGTAACCCCTGTTTAAGAATCTGCTGGTTAATATTTGTATTTCTGGGCCCAAAGCAGATTCCGTCGTTGATTCCGCAGTAGCTACTACACTCGCGCTCCTGACCTCTCGGCTACGTCAGGCCTATATATCTGTGCTTTAAAAATAAGTAAAATATTGTTAACTGCCTATTACAGGATGTTTCATACGTTAAAAACAAAATTGAATTCAGTTCATCAGATATTACATCCTCAATTAACATTATTTTATCTAGAAATTTTTTCACATTTACAATCATTGTACTCGTATAATTGACTGTAAGCATTAGAATACATTAGTTGAAATCTGCGTTCAAAGTTTTTTTTTTATTTTCAATGCAGATTCCAATATAACTAAGTCTGGGAAAAAGCCTCAAGCTATGTACAGTTATCGTACGTGTTGAACATAGCCTCTTTCTGTACATAGCTATGAGCAAAGTAGATATGCTACTTAGTGCATCGATTTCATATTGTGGAAGTTCACGAGTTGCCTAAGTATAGCACTACTTTAAATAAAATGCACTGCTCCAATTGAGAAGTATACTGCTAGTTATTTAAAGTAAGTCACTACCCAGACTCTGGTTTCGATCCTATGAATAGTGACACATACACTTTAAACGAAGCAGTGCTTTTTATTTAGAGTAGTGCAATACAAAGGAAATTCATGGAGAAGTGCTTTCACAATATGAATCGATGCACTAAGAAGCAAACTCAGTTTGCTCAAAGATAACTACAGAAAGAGGCTACAAGGATTTTATGTAGATTTCAACTTAATACCATTCTCCCTATCCTGGAAAATGTATATAAGTCGAAATCTCACCTCTAATCGTTCAATCTACCACACCATGAGTTTCAGCTCACTAGGTTCACGAGCCCTTGGAAGCCCATTCCAAAGAAAATGAAATCTGGGACATGGCTATCGAACCAGATTTCCTTACATTCCATTTCTACTCCTTATGAGTAGAAACGGAATCCTACTGAAACGTCTGCCATGTAATATGCAATATCCGACTTAGACAGTCTGGAGCTCTGGTTCATATACATATTAAAAGCTAATAAACTTTTACTCTTTACAGTAATTGCGTTGGTCGGGGGCCATGACCTTGGGACCCTGAAGCAACTGTGCTTCTGCAGTGGTGCATGCTGTTTTGGCTTGATTAAGAAACTTCACAATATCTTCACTGGAAGTTTTTTTCTCCACGGAAATTCATCTAAGGACCTTCTGCTGTGAAGAGGATCTTTCTCTGTCTGTTTTTCGCGTACCACTTTACTAAGAGTTTTGATTGAATCTCTTGGTTTCAATAGTTTTTTTATGTAAATTACGACTGAGAAAGAAACAGATGAAGATTACTTGAAAAGTATTATGAAATAATTTCAAATTACTTTTATTCATTTCATATTTCATATTCATTTCATTTCAAATTAATACTTTAAACATTAAAGTATTAATTTGAAATCGTGATTTGTTAAAAATAAATTCTCTGTATGAGTTTCTGATATCCCATTCACTAAACGTAAACATAAATTAGCAAAAATCTAAACTATAAAAATATAATATAAAGAAAACTATAAGAAAGCTGGAAATATATTATACTTTCAACTTTTTCCCAGTACGAATTCATCAATGAACAGTTAATGCGTTATTTGTTAATTACTTTCAGTGTAAATGCAGCTATCAAATCATATCAGTGGAATTGGTGCTGCAGAAATATTTTTCATGGTGAAATGAAATGGCTGACTCTTCACTTCTTGAAAAATCTAAGGTTACATTAAACGGATAGCACATCGTAGTATTTCAGAGAGGGGGGAGGGGAGGAGGAGAAGGGCTGGAATTGAACTATTCCAACTGGAAAGGGAGGGATGACACCTAAGGCAATCAATTGCACTCATAATTATGAACGTGTGTGCGTATATTGTGGGCACTGTGGCCTCTTTAAAGGGCTCTTATCATGTGAAATAGGAGCGTAATACTTATAACTTGTATTCAAATAAAACATTTTCAAAGCATAAGGAGTAGTGTCCAGTCACCCTTAGTCAAGTACTCCGAAACATACAAAATGAGAAATTTCGTTTTCCATCTTTGACCAATGCGCAGCAGTTAGCAGATCAAATGCAGTATATTAACTAATTTATAGGTAACTATGCTGCTGTTTGAAATTATTCTCATGCTATTTAAGTATATTATAGTTATAAGAATAATAATGTATACAACCATCGTATATGAAGTCAAAGTGGTTTATATGAGCTGATGCATGTTGTTTACAGGTGCCGGTGTTCTTAGTAATTCCAATTATTTTCACCACCATAGTGTACTGGACAGTGGGTAAGTTGGAATATTTATGAGCACGCTAATAATTAAAATTATAGTCTAGCAAAATTCAAGAGAAGTACAAAATTTGCACCTAAAATTTACCCTAAAATTAAATTGCACCTAAAATTAAAAGATAAGCATGGAGAAAGAGTTATGTAATATCGTGATACAATTGAGAGAGAGAGTAGATTCTTCAATCTAAAGTAACTGGGATGCAGTAACTTTTAAGTTTTGTGTACACCTCATTTATTGTTTTTGAAAAAAATATTAATAATTTGATAATTATTAATATTTTTTCCCAAAGAATCAGGTACAATTATTTATTTACCATTTAAACTAAAAGTGTTCGGAATAACTTCTGTTCGCTTAAACACGTTTCAGCACGATGTAATAGTAAGTGGCAAACTGGCTTAGAGGTAGGAGTAATACACCTTGCGCAGCGAGTATTTTCAATTCTTCTTCGTACTCCAGTTATCAATTACTTCTGTTGCGTACACAATGTGGCCCTTCGAATGGCCCGCAGGTAAGTCTGAGGTTTAGATCTTGTGAGTAAGGTGGTTACAAAATAATTGTCATGCCCAATAAGTGATAATATGCGAAGTATTATTTAATTTATGGGTTTCAGGATTTGTACATGAAGAGTTAGACTGAACTAACGATTAACCAAGCACATTTACTATTTAGTCAATGCTATAGAAAATTTCAGTGGCCTATTTTCTACTTTTAGAAATTTAAACTTTTAAATAAACAACATTGACACAGCAATTTTCATCCATTTCTATTTGTTCATATGCCTCTAAAAAGAAAATTAAGTAGCTTTTCGTAGTCTTAATTATTTTTTTTACGAAAACCCCAAACAGAAAGGTATTAGAACCTGTAGTACTTAGTACCGTGCGTGGCCTGTAGGTTGAGAAGATGAAAGAAGATACTTGTTAACATTAGACTTGCAGAAATAAATCTCCCTTCACACGTAATTTTCAGGAAATACGTACAAAAGGAGATTGTTACAGAAAACAGAAGTCGAATGAATAAATGAGGAAGAAATAAAGTTGGAAATACATATGAAGGAAGGTTGTTCCAGAAAATGGAAGTTGAGGAGGAAAAGAATGAGGAAGAAGAAAAGTTCGTTCAGTGAGTTTGAAGTTGGACAGTAAAAGGATGCTGACTGGTTGCAGCACGTATTCGAACTGGTTTGGAAGAGAGAGAGGGTAAATGACAGAATCCAATTCAGAAGAACAGTGCTAATAGAAATAGAAAATGCATGCAGCCGAAACAGAACGTCTACGAGAAAGATATGTTTGTTTGTTTGAGAATTTTTTAGGCGCATGGACGTCTATGGCCATAGTGCGCCACGAGAAAGAGCGTGGAGAGACTTTGTAAGATATGGGTCGTGAATTAACCTAAACTGCCCTCTTTTGAATGAAGTCTAGAAGCCCGAGAAAGGTTATGGGTGCACCGCCCCAGATGTGGGAACAATATTCCATGATAGGATGGATTTGAGATTTGAGTGAGTAGCTGTTTAGAAAAGAAGTAACGCCAAGAGCGAAATAGAACCAGTTGCAGAGGAAGCAATATTTTTGTATATTTCATGTGCTTATGTAGCTTTAATTATATAGCCTTAAAGAAAATTAAATATGGCTGGGGCCTTCACAAACTCATACTCTTTATGTATTGTGAAAGAGGTTGCAAGGCGAAGACTGGAACTTCAGCGAGGTTGATTATGCGTAAATTTGTGTTTTTCATTCCAAAATATACAATGCTGTGCATATACGAGTATGTTAATCTTTATTGCAACTGGAACATATACAGAACAACAATAATACCCACTACAGCTTAAGAAGCTAGGGGTTTGATAGCAAAGGGTGATATGATGTATAGTAATTTGCGATATAGAAATACAGTATTTTGCACGGCTTTTTATGACCACGAGGAATCCGGAAAATTCCATGATCCGGCAAGTATAAAGTCCCAAGGTTGCCGAATTTGGGAAGTCCGACTGTATTAACACTTATTGCAATTTATAAGGTAAAGAAACTGAACCTGGAATTAAATATTTTTATTAACCCATATAATGGGGGCGGGTTTTTCTCGGTAACTACCCACAAAAGTTAATTTTACTGCATCTCAGTAAAGAAAGGTTATGGATCCAACTTGATCTCAACGTGCTTACTTGTTTTTGAAGAGGAATAGGCGGTTTTATTCCTGTCATGTACATCCTATATGTACGTGACAGGAATTATGTAGGGTGTGTACTTACGCAATATTATATTTGTTTGACGTAAAATGTCTTTGTAATAGCCGACTTAGAGGCGTAGCTTTCTAAAATTCTTTAAATATTCGTATCATTCGGTATACGGTATTAAATTATTGTTTACTGTTATATTAATTAAAGATGCCACCATATAAAACCAAATACTTATACTTAGAGATACTATGTAATCACTGAGGTAATATAGAGTTATTTCCTTATAGACAGTTATTTCCTTGTAGACATTTTTTGAACTTTTTCGGCACTTAACATACACTGAGTGATCACTGAATTATGACCACCCCTATGAAAACTGAATGCGATCCGTTGACCACGTGAGGTACGAGAGTTCGCAGTTTGTCGACCTACGTAGCATAGATAAAGTGTCAGTGGTTCAGTAGGTAGTAAAATTCCGAGTGATGGATAAAAGGAAGTATTTATCGGACTTTCATAAAGGACAGATTGTGGTTGATCGACGAGCTGGTGCCTCGATTTTCCAAACAGCTGAACTGGTGGAGTATTCGAGAGTCGCCGTAGTTAAAGTGTACCAGGACTAGCGTCAAAATGATCAAACAACGATACGACAGCAAAACTGCAAAGGTCAGCGAAAGGTTGATATTAGAGGTGAGCGCCGGGTCCGACGACTCTTACAGGCGAACAGGCGCAGCACTGTTGAAGAGTTGACTACCCAATACAACATGGGCCAACCCGGAACAATATCTGACATTACCATGCGTCGCACGCTCGCACGTATGGGCTATACCAGCAGGCGACCCCTACGACATCCTCTCCTAACCAAGGTTCATCGGCGTAAAAGACTTGTCTGGTGCAAAGAGCATGCACGTTAGACGTTAGAAGACTGGAAGAAGGTGTGCTGGTCGGAGGAGCCACGTTATTTACTCCACACCGCGGATGGTCGTGTACGGATTTGGCGTCAACAACATGAGGCTCTGCATCCATCATGCATGGTATCAAAAGTGCAAGCCGGTGGAGGCGGTTGCATGGTGTGGGGCATGTTTCACTGGCAAGAACTTGGACCCTTGGTGCATGTGGAACAACGTATCACTGGTCTCCGCTATCGTCAACTGCTTTCTGACTGTGTACGTCCCACTATATTACACTTTTTCCCGAATGGCGATGGTGTTTTCCAAGATGACAATGCGCCGAGCCATCGGGCACTTGTAGTGCTGGAATGGTTTGAGGAACACAGTTCTGACTTCCAACATATCGATTCTCCTCCGAACTCCGCCGATATCAATCCCATAGAACACTTGTGGGACACTATGAAAAGGCATATCAGGCGTGTGGATACACCAATCACCTCCATACCTGCATTGCTGACCGCATTACAGACAGCTTGGTTGGCCATACCTTCCGAACGCATCAATGCCACGGTCGGATAGCTGCTGTACTGAAGGCAAAAGGAGGACCTACAAAGTATTAGTAGGTGGTCATAATTCAGTGATCACTCAGTGTATATGCGTAATGTGATTCTTGAATTTACTATGAATGATTAGTCCGTCCGTCCACAAGTAATAACTCGGCTCGTAGTAGATGGATTTTCATGAAATTTTATATCTGCGTCTGTTTCAAAGATTTGTTACGCCATCCCAAATTTCATTAAAATAATAACAATAGAAATCCTGAAATTATTATTTATTTTCATACATAAGTCCAATACATAAGTCCAATGTCAACAAATATCTTCTTTCGTCTTCGCAACCTCCAACCCAAGCACGGTACTAAGTACTATAGGTTCTAATACCTCTCGTGTTTGGGGTTTACATAAAAAAAAAAAAAAAAAAACATATCTGTATACCGTTATATTGTAGCTGAAGCAATGGATATTACGTCGTTGCCATGCGCTTATTGGATGAATGAATGGGCAATGTGGCGGATGCGCAGAGTCAAATTGTTCTCGGTTCGTGCATAAAAGTCATTGTTTTTCGCTCGTTTTTTCTTATAAATCATGAATGAATACTGTCATGAATGAATACTGTTTAATAACACGCTAGAAATGTAAATCACTGTGTAAATTAAATAACTTTTTTTAAATTTTATTTGAATAATAGAACACTTTGGAATGGTTATGAAATTGATAGAACACTATAAGTCTAACTGTTATTTAGTTCATTCACTTTCTGTACTAAAAAATTGAAAAAAAAAAAAGAAAAAACTTTGTCTTCATGACTAGGAGCAAAATAATTGCAATTAATTACATCACAGGATTTTTTTTGGTATATACATATCGCGTATATTTCCCTTTTATTTTAAAATGTATCCAAATGTTTAAATGTACAGTAGGTAAGGTAAGTTGGTAGTTTTTGGTGAAACATTTTACTAAATACTTAGGTAATGCATTATATCACTGGATCTACTACAATCACTATATCATTGGCTCTACTAAAATCAGGGGCTCGAACACTGCTCTTCACAACAGTACATCAGAACAAGGAAAAACTAACCCTCATCAGTAGTGTTGATGGCGTACGTAGGGCTGATGGTGCCCGGGGCAAATAAAAAAATGTTTGGAATTTTTTCATTTTTTAACCATAAAAAGTTGTCCTCCAAATTTGGCGCCCAGAGCACGTGCGCCACCTGCCTCACCCTGGTTACTCCACTTCTCATCAGTAACTACCAGTGGTCGCTGAACGACGACAGTAACACCGAGCAATGTGCAATATTTGGATGATCTCATTTGATGGGATCGGCATACAACATACAGAGAATTTTCGCTACAGCGCGTAATTGCAAAGGAAGTGTGAATTTAATAACTGACCAAAAATCAAAATATTCGTTTGTTCACGGCAGTTGCATGAGATGTTCTGATGAACGAAATTGCTTCAAAGAAATTCCTTTCTGGATTGTTACGGATGATGAAACATGGATATACCACTTTGAGCCAGAAACAAAATGTCAATCACTGAAGTGATTCACCCAAACTCTCTACTCAACAAGGAATTAGAGATAGTTTCCTTGGAAAGAAGAGGACCGATGGTCCCTGCCTTCTGGAACTTAGGGCCACCTTTGTGGTAACGCAGTGGTTATAATCAGTCTTCCTACACCGCGTAAAAAAAAGCCTGGATTCGAACGACACTAATAACGCGAAGAAAATTTATGGGTTTTTCTTCATACGGTGGTTGAGTTTCTTGGGCGAGGCTATCAATGTTTATACCTTGCGTAAACTCGGTTTTTCACACAGCAAACAGGCAAACCGACCAAAGGACTCGCATAATTTAGAGATTGTGCAGAACAGGTGCATGAGCGTACTTGCTAAGGAAACTAAATTGAAAACTTAGTATCAGTAGTGATAATAGAAACAAAGAAGCAAGCTTATACGTCAGCAAAAAAAAAAAAAAAAAAAAACCCTATCCATCTCATCTATTAATTTGTCTTTCTTCCTTAAATATATTCCAATTGCCCGCTTCCACAATACCAGGTCATGTGAATAGGTTTCGGGCAGGGTTTGAATCATCCCCCTAAGAGAGTAATTGATTGTTAGCCATGCTGTAAAAAATATCTTGAAGCGATTGGACCCAAGCCGTGATGGGTTATTAAATAACAATCAGCAACCAGATAATTTTTGACTACAATAAAATTTCCTCACATCTAGTCTGCAGCCGTTCTCCCACATGCAACGAACTACTGTACATCCCTGAACGAATGACAGGAAGTTCAAGTGGGAGCAGTGACGGCTCGTGACTCTGATGTACGGGTGTGCTACTTCTTAAAGTTACATTAAATTCCCTTGGTTATAAGACATGTAGATATAGATGGTAATAATAAGAAGCAAGTTAAAAATACTACAAAACATTAACTGGACACTTACCATTAACAGACTTGGGTAATCTCGAAATTTTATTTAAAAATAAAATGCATTCTTCGGTTTCTATTTGTTGAAAATAGATTAATAACTCTTTCCTTCTCAAGTTTGGTTCACTATTCAAATTGGCACTGCTCGTTCCACAATTCCTTTTACTCATTTTATCACCTCTAAAAACTGCATATTGGCAACCTGCCAACTAGGCATTGACTCAACCACTGGGGCCAAAATGTGGAACTGTGTAGCGCACAGTTCCACCTACGATTAAATTTCAAAGTTGAAAACAATTTCGTGTTTTTATTCGTTTATTATTAAAATGATTATTGGAAATTGAAGATGAGTATACTATATGCGGGACCTGTTAATAAAAATATTCATTGCGTTGCATTGTTCTTCACAAAATTTCATATAACTCCATTAACTGTATACATTTAAATTATGTATTTAGATTTAAAAATCTGGGGGTGCTGCAGTTCCTCAGTGCCTACCAAAGAGCCGCTCCTGAGTAGGAGGGACAAACCCTCAAAAATGCCCATCTATTACACCATATTAAACTAAATATAATAAAAGTTTATACAAAAATTCATGGTGCTTTCATGCTATACTTGTACATTTACAGTATCACTTAACATTTTGAACTTGTAAAGAAATATTGTTCAGAGCGAAACAAATGAGGGATAAAAACCGTAAGCTTATAATAGATAGATATATACCACTTACTTTTCTTATTTTTATGACTAAAATGCTATCAAATAATACAGAATAAACTGGCATCAGTTTTCTTTAACGTTTCAAGGAATTTTTTGCAAATCTCAGCCCAATCAAAACACTGAGAAAAACCTTTTATTTTTTTACAGGACTTCGAGTGGATTTGGTGGCGTACGTTATGTGTGTTATCATCAGTATTCTTATAGCCAACGCAGCCTGTTCATTTGGTAAGAAAATTTTCTAACATCCTTTTTTTGTTTGCGTTTCTGTGTAGGTGAAAATCACATTTGCAAATTTCTCATTCGAATTCCAGTCCCGTCGATGACGGGCAGAATTTTAATTGGGCCTGCCTTTTCACAACGTGGCTGAGTTAGTCGGTCTCATGCGAGGGTAGCATGATTTTTTCTCCTAGAAACTCGTGTTTTTCGTCCAGCAGAAAATCGACCCCAGAACATGCAGTTTACAGACAATATGCACGGAGCAATATGGCCTTAGTCGCTAATGCTCCTAAAACCCTACAACAACAACAACATAGGTAGGCCTGTAATTATTATCATATAACAATACAGCTATTTCTCAATTTTCTCATAACCAAAACAAACAAGTTTGTGAGACATTATTGTCTATAATTGAGTATGTTCTGCGGCCTGTTTGCTGGATAAAGACTCTTGTTTCCGGAATTTAAAACCATGCTGCCTGAGCCTGAACTGATTACTCGGCAGCTACCGTGTAAAAAAAAAAAAAAAACATGTGCTTCATCTTCAGCCATTTAACTATTTTCAAAATCTGTTAACTTTTCAAAAATTTTAGTGCTTAAATTATTAGGTATGCACTGTTAAAAATATCGTTAAACAGACTAAAACTTTCTTGAAATAATTGAATTCATAATTTCAAAAATATGAGTTACGTTCGCAATTTTTGCTGGAATCCATAAAAACTGAATAGATCTAGAATAATGCCAGGTGGCACTTCTCCAAACAAATTTTCAATAATTGCTTGTGGCACTGGCGCATGAAATAAGGATTCTCCAATTCATTACCTGCAGAAGTCATCTAAGTCAGTGCCTTGATGCTGTTTTTACATTGGCCCTATCATAAAGGTCTATTCAATGGATTACATATGATGACATTAATGTTGGTTACTGCATTACTTTTGTAATTTCCATCAGGGACTCCAGAACTCCAATAATCTGACTCCATTATTAGTAGTGGAAATCAGTTAAATGTTCTCAAAAAATGATGAGGTAACTAATTGCTTAAAATCTGGTGAAAAATTTACAGTTATAAACCTAGATTTGTAATAATTAAAAGTCTTCTCGTAAATACCAGGCTTATAGGTTTTCATTGAAAACCTATACGGGTGTTCTCTCCTTCTCTAAGATGAGTTGCTTTAGTAGTAGTGGCAAATGATGAAGGAAGCAAGCTTATATAGCATCAGCAAAAAAACCAAAAAAACTACAAACTTCGTCCATCCATATCCTCCAAGAATTTGTCTAGTACTTTCTTCAATTTATTCACACTGTCCACTTCCACAACAACAGATGGAAGCCTGTTCCAACAATCAACCACCCACTGAAGGCAACTTCCGCACATCTATCGTGCAGTACCCTTCCTCAACTTGATTTATACACTCTCATGTATATAGTGGACATGTGTATATGTAAAGGGCGGCTCCTAGAACGTTTGTTCAACTCCGCTTTGTATCTCTGTGAAGAACAGTATCACTACAAATGGGCCAGATATGTGTGTGATGGAGGTTTGTGTGTGTATTATGTGAGTGTTCTGTTGTTCTATTCTGGCCTCTTGGCTACCCAAAAGCACCAGTCACCTGGACAGTTGATTTTGGGTACTCGTCCACACCACGGGAAGGTGGGCCAGTCCATGTAAAGCACGTACTGTCTCAAGAGAGAGACTCTGGCCCATCTGATGTTGCCAGAAGATAGGCCAGGATCCTCTGGGGGCTTATTCCAGAGGGAAAAAAAGGAAAAAACGACCACCCATGGCGCTGGATATGGAAAAGAAATGAATAAAAATGAAATAATAAATGAAGTAGAAGAAAATAAAACAAAACATGTATAATAAAAATAATACAAAAAAAGATAATAAATAAATAAATAAAATAAAAATAAGTAAAATGAAAAGAAAGAAGGTAGTGGTGCTGCTAAAAAAAACAAAAAAAAAAAAAAAAAACAATTTAATAAATAAACAAATAAAATAAAGAAAGAAAAGCAGTTAATTTTGCGAGAAAGAAAGAAAAGCAAAAGGCCGAGGAAAAATTTCACTTCTTGAGGATTTGAGTTTATATATTATTAAAAGAGATCTAACCAGCTATGAATCAGCAGGACCATTGTGCTGCATCCTGTTGAGATCTGTCGACACTGAACGCCTTGAGCGAAAGCCTGAAGAATCACATATGGCTCCGAGCTTTAAGCAGAGACGACTCTTGTCCTGGTTGAAAATGAGTAGGTGCATGAAGAGGAAGTCTGAGATCGTGATCCAGGGAGCAATGATACAATTTGTGATCCCAACACTCTGGTGATCCACACGAATAGAGGTCTGTTTGTAGTAAATTGGACCTAAAAAGACTCTGGTTCATCGATCCATGCCGTGTCAACAGGTAGGACGTGAATATGCCCATGCAGAACCACAATCGAACACGTTTATCAAGGAGAAATGAAACTTGTGCTTTAAATTTTCTCGTTGTTGCACCAATGGGAGCTGTATCCCATCGAGACTGCCAGATATTAATCAGCTCGTTCCACAGTCTCCTTCTTTCTCTTTTAGTATCATATAGAAGGTTGGTGGTTATTCCAAGGAATTCGGTCTCAATCTGGTTTTTCAGTCTGTATAAAAATCCTCTATAAGTAACTTGCAAGTCTAAAGTTAATGTTCTGGCTAGTACTTGCAGAGCTTGCGTCGAGACTGTCTTGCATGCCTTAACTATACATTGCAAGATGGTTCTCTGCAAGGACGCGAGTTTTTCTTTGAAGTGTTTGAGCCGTGCCCTGTGAAACCACACACCGGCAGCATACATAACCAGAGGGAGGAAAACTGCATTGTAATAGATCCTTAAAGTTTTTCTAGAGCGACCCCATTCAACACGGGGCACCCTAACAATTGCACCATACGTATTTTAGATGATAAGTTTGTCAGGGGAGGAATAAAATTGAGACTGGAATCAATTACCACTCCTAGAACCTTGTTCTCTTTAACTGTGGGGAGACGAATGTTGTTGATCTTGACCAACGGAGGACGAGAGATATCCAACTTTGATCCAAGAATCATCATCATCTTTGTTTTTGACAAGCTGATTTTAAGCTTATTGGTTACAGTCCAATTGTAAAGATCCCAGAGAACAAAATTTTCATGTATATAGTCTCAACAAGAGGAAGAATGGCGTTAACCTTCAGCTTACTCAGTCCATTTAAGGCCTTAAACACCTCAATTCAGTCTAATCACCCCAATCAAACCAGTCTTCAGATGATACAATTTGCAAAACTGAAGCCTTTCTAAGTAATAGCATCCTTTTGTTCCCTTCACCTATCTGGTTGCCCTTCTATGCATCTGTTCCAGCAGATCTACGTCCTTCCTAAAGTAAGGTCTGCACGCCTATATACAATATTCAAGATGCGGACTGACCACAGCCTTGTACAAAGATTTAATCACCTCCTTATCCCTGCTAGCAAAGTTTCCTTGTATCATTGACAAAATCCTATGAGTTGTTCTGGCAAGCATGTGTGCACTACTCAGAGAATTTTATATCTGGCTGCACAATTTCCCCTTGATCTTTTTCATTTCCCAGTATCCTGAGTGCAGTACTATACAACAGATAAGTTACTATGCGATTAATGCTACCCATATGCAGTACCTTCCATCTGTCAATGTTAAACTTCCATTGCCATTTCTCGGCCGATCGACCCAATTTTCCTTGATAGCTCACCTTGATTACTGTTGTTAACGGCCATGGCAACTATTGTATCATCTGCAAACTTAAATATTAAGCCTGATATACCTTCATCAATAGCATTATTAAATACAGAAAACAACAATAGACCCAGCACTGAACCCCGGAGGCTCCACTAATAACATCAGCCTACGAAGAGCAATGCCCATTGATAACCACTCTCTGGCTTCTTCAAATTAACCATCCCTTTCTCCTTAGCAGTAACTTATCCTTTAGGCCACGTTGCTCTACTTTATACAGCAGTATTTTATGTGCAACAGTATCAAAAATTTTCCTGAAATCCAATTTTATGATATCTAAATTATTTTTTGCATCCAGTTCCTTGGTCACTGCATCATAGTAATCTATCAGATTAATTAGAGAGTAAACGCCCCTTAACAAATCCATGCTGTGACTGCCCTATAATTACATTCCTGTCTAGATGGTCCTACATTACTTCTTTAACGAGTGACTCCATTATTTTCTCTGGAACAGACTTTATGCTAACAGATCTGTAATTACTCATGTCACCTTTTGATTCCCATTTATGATTTGGGGATACATTCGCATATCTACAGTCCATTGAGACCTACCCAGAATCAAAATGTGATCATATAATTATGGGGAAAGGTGTACTTACCTCCTTTGCTGTCCTTAATATGATTGGATAGATCCCATCCACTTCAGGTGCTTTTTTATGTTCGGCCTCAACAATTTTCTTCCGTTTTCCTTTCAGTTATCACAAAGAGTTTGAAAAAACTTCTGGCAACCCTTCCTCTAAAGAACCTCATGTGTGAATGTAGAAGCAAAATACCTGTTCAATTTGTCAGCAACTGAGCAGGAGCATCAACAGTTAACCCATCAAGTGGTCCCAAGTGATTCGATCCGATCTACTGTAAATATATGCACAGAAGTTTTTGTTGTTAATCTTTGCCAGAGACTTCTTGTAATCTGCCTTAGCTTGCCTAACCTACTTTGTGACTTGATTACAAACTAGTTTATACCTATTATTTCCTCTTGGGTAGCACAGGTGTCTTCCTCACACCGGGTGGAAAAGACCTGAGTTCGAATTCCGTAGGTGACAGGAAGAATTTTTATGGATCTTTTTCACAAAGTGGCTGAGTTGGTCTCAAGCAAGGGAAGCATGGCTTTTTTTCCGGCAAACTCGGTTTTTTTGTCCAACAAACAGAAAATCGACTTCAGAATCGCCCATGCTCCTAAAACCCAATATCAACAACTACAACGTATACCGATGAGCCAAAACATTATGACCAGCGAGTCGTTATGCAAATCGAAGAAACTGCAGGTGAACTACGGTGCGTGCGCGGGTCGGGACACGGTATAAAAAACACGTGATACTGAGCTCCGTTAATTAGTGTTATTCTTGTTCTTCAGATGGGAAAGGCAGCAGACTTAAGCGAGTTTGACAAAGGCCAAATTATAATGGCCAGATGACTGGGTCAGTGAGCATATCCGAAACAGCAAATGGCTGGTACGATGCTCACGGTCAGCCGTGGTTAGTACCTACCTAAAGTGATCCGCTGAGGGGAAACTCGAGAACCCCCGGCGAGGTGTTGGACGACCACAGCTCATCGATGCTCGAGGTGAACGAAGGCTATCCCAGAGGGTACGTGGCAACAGAAGGGCGACTATGGTGCAACTCTCCAGTAATTGGAATGCTTGTTATGGGAGTAATGTGCCACAGCACACAGTACATCGAACCCTGCTGAAAATGGGGCTGCATAGCCGCAGGCCGCTCAGAGTGTCCATGAACCACGGTTCACCAGCGACAGCGCCTACAATGGGCACGCGAACGTCGAAAATGGACCTTGAGTGATTGGAAGAAGGTTGTGTGGTCCCATGAATCACGTTTATTGCACCAAGCGGACGGCCGGGTACGTGTGCGTCGTTTACCTGGAGAAGTGATGGCGCCTGGATGCACCCTGGGACGAAAACAAGCCCGTGGTGGCGGTGTCATGCTTTGGGCGATGTTCTGCTGGGATACCCTGGGTCCAGTCATCCATGCACCGGGCACTTTGACGTCTACCACCTATCTAAGCCTCACCGTTAGGGGATTATGTCACCTCTATATATGCCCGTCTGGGAGAAGTTGTATTGCCCGTGACAAGAAATATGCAAAATATCCAACTACAAATGTGGAATGCCAAACTCATAGTAGGAATGGACGCCAACTGCAGATCCCCTGCTTGGCACAGTGAAAGATCTGACCGTAGGGGTGCAAGAAATGGTCGGCACCTGGAGGATTACATCTCCAACAGTAATCTAGCAGTTCTGAACAGACCTAATCAATCATTAATTTTCTCCAGCACACTATGGGAGGCAAATATAGATGTAACTCTCACCACTCGGTCGATTGTTGGGCATCTCTCCCCCTGGGTGGTACAAGAATACTGGACTACCTCGAACCACAGAGTCCTAACCTTTGACCTCCGCCGCTCCCTCATAGCACAGTATCCACCTAGATTTCTCTTGCCAAGATACGCGATCCAAAAAGCACACTGGAACTTATTCCAACAGACATAGATGGAAAAAGCCAGGAATTTCGACCCAAAATATCTCAATCCAGACCAACACCAACAAAAAGTAACGCAGCTTATTACTGAAGCAGCAAACATGGCCATCAGGAAGAAGAAGCCCGTTCCCAAAGCGGTCCACTGGTGGTCACCCGAACTTCAGGCAATAAGACAGCGAGTGAATAATGCCCGAAAAAGGTTCCTAAAGGCACGCAGATCTTGGCCCCAAGCAGAGGTTGACATACTCAGACAGCAATACCAGGAGGTCGGGAACCAATATACGGCTCAAATTAAAATAAGAAAGAGATGCTCCTGGGGAGACCTTGTATCCACAGTGGGAAATGCAGACCCCTGGGGAGTGGTATATTAAGTCACCACCAGTAAATTTTCCAGGGGAGAAGTCATTGCTGCCTCCTGAACACCTCAAGGGACATACACCAGATCCTGGCACTGTTCCATTAATAACATATTGGACCATATCTTCCTACCTTCAATAACTCTACACACACGCAGGAACAGAGAACTCTCTGCGAGAGGAATGATAAATACTTCACCCAAACAGTGGAGCCCCCTTTCTCGATAACGGAACTCAACATAGCTGCAGCCAAAATGCAAAACAGGAAAACTCCCGGCGAAGATCAAATAGAGCCGGAAATACTAAAAAAGGCAGTGGAAATTATACCGGATACCATATTAAACCTAGCAAATCAATACCTCACGGAGAGTTTCTTTCCAACTTCGTGGAAGACAGCCCGAGTCAGACTTATCCTGAAAACCCCCACTAAATTCCAGGACATGCCAGATTCATACAGGCCTATCGCTCTGCTCTCGATGCTGAGCAAGTTCGTTGAGCGACTACGAATTGAAAACCGATACCAGAATGTTCAATTGATGTCAAGAAACCAATTCGGTTTTAGGAGAGGATGCTCCACCATTGATACCCTCGAGAGGATCGTCGATGCAGTCAGAAACTGTAACAGGAAATATTTCCTCCTCATCTCAATTGACTTCGCTGGAGGCTTTGACTCCCTCTGGTGGCCCAGTGTTCTGGCCAGGTTCCAGTGGGCTCAAATCCCATCAAATTTATTTCGCTGCCTGAAATGTTACCCGGAAAACTGAAGAATCACTGTCAGCACTCCCTTTATCTCTGTGTCCAGATCGGTTTACAAGGGCTTCCCCAAGGGATCCATCCTGGGACCGCTCCTGTGGAAACTGGTGCTTGATGAGTTTTTAAATCTGGATATTCCAAATGTCATTACACAGACATATGCTGATGATCTGATTATGATGCTTCACGCAGACAGCAGGACTCAACTGGAAGCCATAGGCAATCATGCCACACACATGCTACAGGATTGGGCCAAGAGGAATCTTCTAACGATCTCAACCGAAAAAACAAACTCAATACTCCTCAGGGGTGATCTTGATCCTGGTAGATCTCCACTAATCAAAATTAATGGAGCGACCATCAAACTCAAACAGGAACTAAAATATTTAGGAATAATACTAGACCGAAACTTGAACTTCACATCTCAACTCTGTTACCTCAGAACCAAAACAATGAGGCTCTCTGCCCTCATAACCAAAATCACCAGGACGGGCTGGGGACTAAAGAAGAGGGCCCTCGCCCTTCTATACAAAGCTTTCTTCATCCCTATCCTTGCGTATGGTGCAGGGTCTGGTATCGGAAAGAAAACAGCAGTCAACAAGAAAAAGCTGGAGTCGATCCACCGATCCATACTATTGACAACAACTAAAGCCTACTGCACAGTGAGCACCCATGCGCTCCAGGTCCTGGCGGGCTTCCTTCCCCTGGACCTGGAGATTGTGCACTGTGGGCTGCTACACCAACATTCAAAAGGAAGAACCACAACTTATCTAGACTACACAACAGATCCACAGAAAAGAAAATCCTCAGAAAATAAGAGGTTAACTGAACGTCTGCAATCTATCTGGCAAAATAGATGAAATCTTACCACAAAAGGGCAAGTCACCAAAAAATGTATACCCGATGTCAGTAGGGTATATCCTATCTCTCCATCCTGGTTTTCCCCTGGTTGCACACCACCTTCCTTCTTACGGGACACGGCTCCTTCAGAGGGAAATTCCACGAGCTGGGAATCTCCGACAACCCGAGCTGTAACTGTGGTCAGGAGGAAACCTGGGAACACCTTATCCATGACTGTGACAACTATGATGTGTATAGCTCAGATGTCAGCTATACACACGCATCAACTCCTTGCTACCAAACCGAGATGAAATAATATTGCAATAAAAATATAATTACCGGGCTTTCACCGTCTTCGCCCGCGAACTCTTTGAAAGACAAAGATCCCTGCCACATCATCACTAATCTATGAAAACACAGACGTGACTACCTGAAATGACCGAAAAACTCTGAACTAGTCACCACCTGAAATAGATACAACACATGAACGTGACGAACTGGACCTGACTTCTGGACTTGGACCTCCACTGGACTAACGCAAAGATGAAGATTGCAACTTGGACTCGGACCTCCACTGGACTAACACAAAGGTGAAGATTGCATCTTATGATGCCATACAGCCATATGGCACCCCGGCTAGACACTCTGCCTAGCCTGCTTTTTACTCCTCTTTCCCTGGCAGGGGGGAGGGGACGACCTGCTGTCTTCTCTCCCTCCTGCCACCCCTCTTTCTCCTCTGGTGGGTCATGGTCATGCCCCACTATTTCAACAGGGGTCATCTTGCCTATCGACCCCTTACTTCCAATTTCCAACCCCCCAGTCTTCCACCTCCCCTCCCATCTCTTTGCTGTTACAAAGCGCCTGCCCCACACGTCCAAATTTAAAACACCAAAATTCATGCCTGACCTATTAGGAAATCTTATCATTTCCAGCGCTTATTCCTTATAGCCCCCCTAAGCAGCGTATAATATACCATCTCTACCCAAAAGAAAAAAAGAAGAATTTTTTTTTTTTTTTAGGTCCTAGTCACTGAAATCTCAGGAAAGTAGGTGGCAGGACCTGCCAGAGCAAACTTTAAGGGAACACCTGGCTGACCGCCACATGGCGGAGTACATAAACGTCAGTTCCCATCTGGGGCCTGGCGGCTAACAAGCCAGATGAACAAGGGGCACACAAAATAAATTTTCTGTTTATACTCCCGGACGACCAAACGGTCAGAGGAGTTCGCATGATAGATTGAATACAAGAAACACCACCGTATTCAGTAGTCTCGGGCTTGAATCCCGGTCACTCAAGGCACGTGTACTTAGGCATCCACGCGCCTGACCACTAGGCTACGGCGGCCTAATATTACACAACACATGACCCACACACTTTTAAATCTCTGGTCCCTGGTCCTATTCTGTCTATCCTTCTTCCACAATATATTTCCCGTATCCCTGCTATTTTCGCCTTTAGATTTCTCTTTACATCTAAAAATAAGTCAAGGCGTAATTTTATTACGTCTTTTACATTGCTCGAAATCAGAATGTTTCGAATTTTCGTCATTAATGTGTAAAAAGATTTTTTTTTTTAACCTAATCAACGGAATTTTGTTAATGTTGCGTTTTGGTTATTTTACAAATCAGTATTTCACGAGGTTGTTCGAAAGGTAGTATGTGATACTACCTCTGATATTCTGCTCAGAATTCCAGGGTTGCTCGAGTACCTGATCATCTTCGCAAATGACATCTGTGATTGATATAATGAAAGAAGGTTGGTTGACAGTGGTTCGATTCTACATGGCGGCTAAATATGATTCACCATAATATCCCTTAAGCTCTATTGGGGCCCTCTTTACTTTTAATATAAAATTTCCGATGAATAAGAAATGTCTTATTAATTACGCATAGTTATGCATGAGAAAGTCTACTCAAATCATTTAAATATTTAATAATATGTTTAACAATAAAAATAAATAAATAAATGACCTTTTTTCGTGTTACTTCTATATATTATGCGACGTGTTATTGGATATTGCTTATGCAGCCACTTGCGTTCATCTCTTTCTTTCTTTGTTTATTTTTTTATTAAACATATTCTTTTTACAGTTTTAAAATACATATACTGTATATAAATATTTATACCATACGCTCAAACTAAGGATTTTTGGATCAAAACTAAGGTTAATTTTTCCTGGAGCCAATCATAGTTTGTTCCTGACGGTGAGGATATTCAGAGAGAGACAGAGTACGGATTTGGATGTTGTAGGATTATACATCTGTCTGGCTGCTAACCTTTGTACAGGAAGTATCACAAAGCGTCTGAGAATAATCTGTAATTAAAGACAGATTACACTCCACACAGGTCGAAGTATTTATTATTTCACCAATATCCATTTCTTGATATACCTGCCCACTATGCTGCTAAAAGAATATTTAAGATCCATTTACAAAATAAAATTAGCCATTACTTATTTCTTTATGTGAAGAGGTGCGCAAATGCCCAGAAAAAATAGTTCTTTAATTTTTAAAATAAGGAGATAAACCTTAAAATAAATGACTGGCTATGACTAAAACATAATTTATCCAGGTTATCTACAGTAACATGTATATGGAACTTTGATATTTTCCAAGAGTTCGATTATAGTCTAACAAAATTAGACTATAATCGAACGACCGAATAACAAAGTATGTACACCCGATTAATTCTGAAATTATGAGTTAATACTTAAAATTTAAAATAATGAAATACAGCAAAATGATTTCTCTTTTTAGGTTACATGCTGTCGTGTGTAAGCAGCGATCCAAGCATGGCGATGTCTGTAGGACCTCCGTTGCTGATACCGCTCATGTTATTTGGAGGATTTTTCATGAATAGCGAGTAAGGTCCTTCTGGGTTATTCTGTCTCTTGTTAAAAGAAAAAAACTCAACGGTTCCTAAGCATAACAAAATGAACTCGATAAAGGTTGCGTTTCATTTAAGCACTAGCGTACCATACTCTCTGTTTTTAATTTTAAATCTCGCAAAGTCAATTTTTGTGAAATTCAGCCGATTCATATTCACGTGAATTTGAATTCATATTCAAACTTTCCTGTTGAATTTAAGTGTTCCCCGATTATAACTGGGATTTAAAACGACATTTCTTTTTAATCCTGCCTTCACATCAACGAGCGCATTTCTCTTTAAGAATTCATGCTGTTGCAGCCTGTTTCAGGACCAGTCCCATCAGATAATAGGTGGTCTGAAGTGGCAACACGTAGACAAAAACAGTTGTAAAGGAGTCCGAAATGAGCTACAATGCGATTATATGAAATCAGTTTTCAAAGTTGTAATAATAACTAAAGCTATCTGTTTTGCTAGAGTGCTGTCATTAGGGGCCACTTGCTATCTAATGAGGGACCGGTTAGTTCTGAAACAGACGATATCACCCCACCTTTTAAATAAAGTCAATTAAACTTTTGGCAAGGCCCATCTGTCTGAAAGCAGTGCAATAATCAGGACAACTCAATACAAAACAGGTTTGTTCTTCTGTTAGAATTAAGCCATTGTGTTATCAGTGTATTTTAAATCCTGCCGGCTGCAAAAAAAAGCAGATGAAAAGATAAAGTAGTCCTGCAAATATCTTATAATTTTTCTGAAGCTATACAGCTTTAACTATTTATAACTTTCAGTTTTTCTCTTTTAGTGCTATTTCATTTTCAGTAAATTTCGTAATTTAGCCCGAACTGCTCTTGTGGATTCCAGCTGTGTGGCTGGTCATGCAGCGTTTTCTTGAGCTGTTGATTTTGACATGACGTTAGGAAAACGGAGGGCAGAGAGAGAGAGAGAGAGAGAGAGAGAGAGAGAGAGAGAGTTTGAAAATACTCAGTGTGGGTAGTATAGCTGGCAAAATGTATGCTTCATTAAATCTATAGTTTATCTCGTCCATAAACAGCGACTTTGACGCTCATGAACAACAAATTTAATTCCGAAGTAGAGAAAATAGGGGGAAAGGTAAACAGGGGGCTCAGGAGTGGCTTCTCATTCTGCAATTAACGCTAGGGAAGAGAAGGTTGAGCTGTAATAGTTATAATGGCGGCACAAACGAAACTGCAATCTTTGTTATTACGTGTAAGGAACTGATCGAATTTCTTCACGGATATGTTATTAACACTAAAATATCATGTAGACTAATAGAGAGTGCCATGTCATAGTAAATTCCTCAAGAAGAATAGTTAATTTTTCCTTATTATTTATTTTGAAGTATTTTTCTTCTAATAGCATCTCTGTTTATATTCTAATAATATTTGCTCTCATTGTGTTTATTGAAATTTTCCTGTGTTGCCATTTTCTTTCTTCTTTTCTTAATTTGATGCTATTGTCCTTTGTTCACATTTAACAAACTGAACTCTCATTTACATTTTAACCAACGCTACTCTCCTTTAGTCAATATAAATACCAATATATAGATGTAAACGAGAACAGTTTTTATGTGCTTAATGCTCACTGAAGTGTGCTTCTCAGAATTGCTCATCCACTCGATAGACCTCTCTAAAATCATCCAAATTATTCCAGATTTTAAAGAGTTTATTATGCTTGTATTCGTGGTACGTCTCAAACTAAGTCAACCAGAAAATAAAATTGTGATTACTTGAAACAATTTTTGTCAATTACATTTTAATTTTTGAATTAAATTTAAGATTGCGCTGTGTTATATTTTTCTCATATTTCTATTCTTCGTGATTATAGAACTTGATTTTTCTGATTATTGTGGATTGCCAATAAAAATATACAGGGAAGCAAAGCCTGTTAAAGTCGAAGGAGGTTTCATCGTTAAAAATATTCCTGTTATTGCTTTCAACGTGTTACAAATATTTCAAATATGAAATAGCTTTTTAATTTTCTTCTCCTACAATCCATAACTTCACCCTCACCGCGAAACATTATATTTTTAAATTCAATTTTTTATATTTTTATTCAAAATTTCTACTTTTTTTAAATTTTTACGTCCAAACCCAATCCACCCATCCATCACTTCCACAACACCCGACATTCACTTCCTTATTTCCCCATTATTCTTTTTTTAGAATTGTATTGCCCTTGTGGGTAGTACAGTTGGTAGGATCGCCGTTCTCTCCACACCGGATGGAAAATACCTAAGTTCGAATACCGTTGATGGCAGGAGGAATTTTTAGGGGTCTTTTTTCACAATGTGGCTGAGTTAGTCGGAAACTTGGGTTTTTCGTCCAGCAAACAGAAAACCGACCACAGAACACACGTAATTTACAGATATTATACATGGCCTTAGTTAAATCCAACAACAACATTTCTATTTTTAACCTATCACCAGCCACGCTTGAAGCTTATTTTACCTCCCCTTATCCTGTCTCCACACATATAGTCAACCATTTGTTATTGCAATGGTTTAAAATATGCGGTACAAGGAAAATCATTATTCTTAATATCTGTCATGTTAAATGACAGATATTAATAATAATTCTATCCTTCTATCCGTTTAAATGACTCAGTATTTTTTTGTATATTGTTTGATCTATTGTTGTAGGAAATAGTGGGTATTTCTGTGTGTTGGGGCTGAACGTTGCAAAATACTGTAGAAGTCTCATTATTTTGTATGATGATGTGCAGAGTTACTCTTCATAAATATGCTTCAGTGGTGAGGTATGCCAATATTCATAGCGATTTTTTATTGTAGTAATAGTAGTGTTAGTGGCAAATGAAGCAACAAAGCAAGCTTATATAGCATCAGCCAAAAAAAAAAAAAACACACACACACACATACAAACGCATTTCACTCATTCTTACCCTCTAAGAATTTGTCCGGTTCCTCATTAAATTTATTTAAGCTATCAACTTCAACAACAACAGATGGAAGCCTGTTCCAACAATCAACCACTCACTGGCTGAAGCCAACTTCTGCACATCTATCCTGCAACCATCCTTCATCAATTTAAATTTATGCCCCGTCGTGTGTGTGTGGTCTCAGCAGGAGGAAGAATTCCGTTCACATTCAGCTTACTCAATCCATTAAAGGCCTTAAACACCTCAATCAGATCTCCACGCAAGTGGCTAATAGCCAGATGCTGCAATTTTCTGAACTGAAGCCTTTCTAGGTAAGAAAGCATCCTTTTGTTCCCTTCACTAATCTAGTTGCCCTTCTCTACACCCGCTCCAGCAGATCTACATCCTTCCATTCGACCTAACCATGGCTTTGTACAAAGGGATAATTATATCAACTCCTTATCCCTACTAGCAAAGTTTCTGTATATCATTAACAAGACCCCCATGAGCTGTGCTGGCAGCACATTTGCACTGCTAACAGAATTTCATATCTGATTTCACAATTACCCCCAGGTCGCTTTCATTTTCTACTACCCTGAGTGTAGTTCCATGCATTTTATAAGTTACTCTGAGATTACTACTACCCATATGCAGTATCTTGCATTTGTCAATGTTAAACTTCGACTGCCATTTCTCAGCCCATCGATCTAAGTTTTCTAAATATTGTTGCAGTAGCATACTGTCATTAACCATCTTGCCAAACTTTGTTTCATCTGCAAACTTTGACATTAAGCCTTTCATAAATGTCATTAATAAATATTGAAAGCAACAATAGACCCAGCACTGAACCCTTAGGGATTCCATTGATAACATTAGTCCACGAAGAGCAGTGCCTATTGATCTCCACTCTCTGTCTTCTTCCACTTAACCATTCCTTTACCCGCAGCAGTAACTTTCCCTTAATGCCACATTGCTCCTGTTCATACAGCAGTCATTTATGTGTAACAGTATCAAAAGCCTTCCTGAAATCTAAGTATATGATATCAAAATTATTTTTTTAATCTAGTTCCTTGGTCACTGCATCATAACCTATCAGATTGGTTAGAGAAGATCGCCTCTTAACATATACAGTATAATTGCATTTCTGTCCGGATGGTCCTGCAATACTTCTTTAACCAGTGACTCCATTATTTTCTGTAATATTATATGTGACACAGAACAAGTCAACAACTTTCTATACAGACATATCAATCAGTTTAATTTTGAACGATGCTGTAAAACAAATACAAAAAAAAAAAAAAAAAAAAAACTATGTACAAACATATTACTAAATGACTTTAAACAATCAAAAAATTTCAGCAGTGAGAGCTAAATCGTACAGAAATACAAACTGAGCAGTATTTATTATGCAGGGAAGTGTTTCTGGACTGAGGATCGCCCTTGAGTAGATCAAGGGGCCATTGCAGCTTTCCATACAATTTAAAATACTTGAATACGATCTCGAATAAATAAAATATTTATTTATTTATTGTCCGGAAATAAAAATGCTGTTGCAACAAGTGGAAATTTTATAGAATCAAGTACTCGACGAAAACTGTTTTATCTTAAAACACAGCTACCTTTTCCTGAAAATTAAATCAAAATTTATGTAAAATAGGATTTATTTACTCACTGATGTACTAATCATAATATTTCGAATCGTTTTTTAGCTCAGTTCCAATATATTTCACTTGGGTCAAATACTTATCTTGGTTCCAATATGCTTACGAAGCCTTGGAGATCAACCAGTGGAGCGCTATTGAGGAAATCGGTGAGTGCATTACTCGTCTTCATTGTAGATTTTTTTTTTTGGGGGGAAAGCACATGGACATGCTACTTCATATAGCCTTTTTTGTTGTGTATTAAGTATGTGAAGTTGTACGTTCACAGGCCAATATGTTTGTCGTGCGGGCTGAAAAACTTAAAAAAAAAAAAAAAAAAAAAAAAAATCGTAAAACTTAAATAACCCAAGGAAAGAATTGTACTTCCTTCTGAAATCAGCCAATTTCTACCTCGAAGATACCTTGAGGTGACTTCCGGGCTTCTTGAACCCAGAAATCTCCAAATGAGCAAAAAGTAGTCAAACTTACTCTAAGAGATAGCACTTCGCATCCTAAAAATTAGGGGATTAATACTGCATATTGACTGTTTGTGGATACCGGGTGGTTATAAAATAAGTTTCCTTATTCAGGAGACCCTATTGTCAAAACGGTTAAAGATAGCGCTGTAAAAATCTGCGTGCGACACATTTTCGCGTAGCATCTCATTGGGGATGTTGGCTACATGCCGTTTAATACTTGCTTTCAATTCGAGCCCGTGACCACCAAATACGGAGGATGCGGAAAATTCAGGGAATGACCACCGCATATCCCTAGAGTATTATGGCCTTAGTTGCTAATGCTCCTAAAAAACCAAAACAACAACAACTTGCTTTCAAATCTGTATGACGCCACGATAAACTCTGTCTTTCAGGTATCCCCATAGCCAGAAATCACAGGGATTGAGATCTGGTGGGATTGAGGGCTGGCCAGAATTGCGGAAAGTCTCTAGAAATGATACGATCATTTCCGAATGTTGAACGGAGCAGTTCCTTCACTTGTCGAACAAAGTGGAGAGAGGCACCATCTTGCATGAACACTACGATCTCCAAGCATTGCCTTTTTTGCAGAGCGGGAATAATGTGATCTCTTAGAAGAGCGCAGTATCGTGCACTAGTTACCGTACACCTTACGGGAGGACATGAAGTGTAGACTCTTCAAAGAAAAATGGTCCGATTATAAACTCTGCTGTGAATCCACACCATACTGTAACGTATAGCCTTAATAGACGAGAATATTCGGCAGTTTTGTGCATTTACAGCCCCATGAAGAGTGAAATGTGCCTCATCAGACCACAAGATCATTCGAGCCCATGTATCGTCAAGTTCCATACGAGCCAGAAATCGAAGAGCAAAGTCTATTCGTTGTTGCTGATCACAAGACTTTAGTTCTTGCACTACGTGAATCTTGTACGGGAACCAGCGTAAAATTATTCAAACCCCTTTACGTACAGTAGACCAAGGAATGTTCAAGTCTCTTGACACACCTCTGGCAGGCACTACTGACTGGTTGTGTTTCGCATTCTGACCATTGCAACCACCACTGCATCCACTACCTCCGTTCCGATACGTGGTCGCCCCCTGCCTGGAATTACACCTAACTCCCCGCCCGGTCACTTTAAATTTCTTTATTAGTTTTTGAAGCCCCACTGACGTCAAAGGTCCTTTACGCAAACCTTTAAGTTTCTGATATTGACGTAGTGCTGCATTAGCCCTACTGTTATTCTGGTAGAACAGATTTACTAAAAGAGACGTTCCTTTTTTGTAAGAGCTATAATGGTTATTAACAGTGGCGTCGGCCTTTCTGCTTTTATCTAACAGGATGTCAATGTCATTTGCGTAAGCAGCGTGTCTTGAAGAAAATGACAACTTTTACATATGTGCAGCGCCGTTTTCCCCCTGGTGGCGGAAATTTGAACTTTTTTTTTTTTCTTCTACAAATCACTTTCCTATACCCTACATGACATATCGATTTTGACAACGCTAACTCTGACCGCTTTGACACGGTCTCCTAAATAGGGACAATTATTTTATAACCACCCTGTGTATTCAATTCTACTTTTCTTTTCTATACTTTAGTGGAGTAGCATATTTATACATATTTATACAATATCCTGGTGTTGAAATATAACCTCCACCAAAAAAAAAAAAACAGAAAGAAAATTGAGAATTTTTTTTAATATTAAAGGTGTCTGTATGAAGGTCCTGGCGAGTAGCGCAGTGGTTATAATCACCAGCCTCCCACATCAGATGGGAAAGGTCTGAGGTTGCATGGTTTTTCTCTCGGAAACTGTTGTTTTTTTTTTTTTTTTTTTTTTTTTGTGGAGTTTTCGCCAGAAAACAGAATAAAATTACAGATGCAATATATTGATGCCTCATAGCTTTAGTTGCTTTGGCACTTACCTCACAGTAACACTCAGTAACCTAACCCTGCATAAAATCAATTATGTATTGGCTGATTTTAATATGAAGATTAAAAAACCGGTAGGCAGAGTAATTATATTGCCTTTATTATTTTTGTTTCTGTGTCAGTGTGATCTCCTGGATCATTCTTGTTGGATAACCACCATTTCTGGAACGGAAAGGAGAAGGCATATTCGTTGGCTGTCGGAGGCACTGTAATATCTATCCACTTGTGGATAGTTTCTTATCCAAAATCGCAATGATTTCGATGTGATGGATCCAATCTTCGTTCTCGCCGCACAAACAGGTGTCCCAAACTGTTTTTGGTGGGGCTTAATGGAGCCATGGCTGATCAGAAAGAATCTGGTTTCCAGGTTCGGTATAAACCAGGCCAGGGTGTGTTTGGTCAGGAAACTGACGTCGGGTATTTCTGGTGGCTTTGCCTTTGCTTCCGGAGGACTAGCAGGACTGCCATAAGTTAGTAATTTTGGACCACAAGCTCTTTTTGTTCATGGTATGGTTGTCTTCAACTTGAGTGGAGATTCCCAGGATGTTGTTTGATACACTGGTCTTAGCTCCATAGAGGAGGCCACAAAAGGCGATGTAAAGATCCGGTGGGTGATACTAGAGATTACCTGGAGAGCTGGAGTAGAGGTAGTTCTGCAAGCTCTGGTCAATCGAAGGAAGAATAATCTCTGGATTTGTTTGAGTTTATTTGCGAAAGTTATCCTTTCCACCCTGCATAACCGTACTGGGGCGCCACAAAAAGCTATTGGAAGAAATTCAGCTGAGTATATGAGGTTGAGGGCCCGACCTTTGGGCCCCCAGTCTGTTCAGATCACCTGTGCAAGCATGGCTGCCCTCATGGCAACCACACAGTTGGTAGAATCGCCGTCATCCCTACACCGGGTAGAAATCAGTGTTCCCTACACTGAGATCGAATCTCTTCGATGACGGGAGGAATTTTTATGGGTATTTTTCACAACGTGGCTGAGTTCGTCGGTCTCAGGCGAAAGTAGCGTGGTTTTTCTCCCGGAAATTCGGGTTTTTCATCCAGCAAACAGAAAATCAACCTCAGGACACACGCAACTTTCAGACAGTATACACGGAGAAAGGTGGCCTTAGTCGGCGATGCTCCTAAAAACCCAACAACAACCAACAGCAAGCGTAGCTATGTATTCCTTGACTTTGCCCTTGATACAGTCCAAGTGTGGCATAAAAGTCCGTTTGTAGTCGAATAGGATTTCTAGATATTCCACTGTGGTGCTGATTTTCAGGAATTTACCCTGAATGTGGATTACAGGAAGTATTCAGATGTCTCGAGTAACCTTAATTTGGAACATCTTGGTTTTGGTAAAGGAGATAGCTAGCTTGTGTGTTTTGGCCCAGTTTGAGAGTGCAGTCAGGACATGATTCGCCGCAACTCAAGTGCGGTCCGTTAGGATCCCACAAGAAGAATGATGAGATCATTCGCATAAGCAAACATTGTGGTTTACTGGAAGAAGTTGCAAAACCATTCGTTCAGCACCTTGTTCCATATAGCCGGACCCAGAATGGAAACTTGAGCGCCGTCTCTGGACGTTAGCTTGGTTAAACTGTTGAAGAGGGTTTTGATAGTAATTTTCCTTTCTGTAAAGTAGCTGGTGAGGCTATTGTAGATTTCTGGTGTGTAACCTGTTGTTATTTAGATTCTGAATCTTCTCTGTTCCTGCTGAGCTGTAGTAATGCATCTGTTGTGGAGTGCCCAGGCTTGAAGCCGTGCTAGCTAGGAGCAGAGAGTCCTTTATTCTGGTACCTTATCAAGAGTCTGGACAGAAGTAGCCACTCCTGAACCTTCCACAGGACCGGTAGAAGCGCAATGGGGCGTTAGGCTGCTGTTTGATTTGAAGGGGTGGGTCTTGAGAAATCAGCCAGAGATTCGCCTGCTTCCAGACGTCCGGGAAGCAGCCCTCATGAAAACATATCAGACCAGCACCCATGGTAGAAATTTATTCCCAGAAAAAATTTATACCATGGGTGCTGGTCTGATCTTAATGAAATGGATTGACTTTAAAGCTTAATCTTCAGTTGCAACCACACTATAATTTCAAGAGGCCATGTTGTTTTTTAAATGAATTTAATTCTCAAATACCGATTTTAGCAAGCTAATTGGACTAGTGCATCCATTGGTTAATCATTATAAGGATATATCTGATTATTTTGGATTTATTATTTGGATGAATTTTATTTCATTTTTCAACATATTTTTTAAAATTTCTCTTTAAACAGAGTGCCGGAATGGAACTGCGTGTATTCCTGATGGAGAGTCAGTGCTCAAAAATCTCAATTTTCGGGCGGTAAGTTTTTTTCTGATTTGCACCTCCTATTTCAAAGATATGGGAAGTGCGACTGGATTTTATTTTTTTGCTCGCATATGTTTGGTCTTAAAATACGAGGACTGTTCAATTTTAATTGAACAGTCCTCGTATAATAAGAGCAAACTGAGGATTGTAATATGAGGACTGTTCAATTAAAATTGAACAGTCCTCATATTACAGTTCATACAATTCTTCATACAATTTTAAGTCCTCATATTACAGAACTTCATTTTTTAAAAATTTAAATGAGTCACCGTTAGCATTAAGACATGCTTCCAATTGCTTCACCAATCTATTTATTCAAATTTATTTATCCATTTATTTTCAAAAAAAAAAAAAAAAAAAAATTAGAAACATTCTTAGACGCTATTTTGACTTCAGTGTCCGAATTGAAATGACAGCCTTTTAAAGCCAAACACCTGAAATCCACGTGGTGAAAAATCTGGATTATACGCGTATGTTTTGGGTATCTCCCACTGCGTCTCTGAAGTAAGACCTGAATCAGGTTGGCAACGTGTGGTAGCGCGTCATCATGAGGCAGGCTGATTCTTTCTGTTAGCTATTCTAGTCGCTTGCTTTTGATATTGAGGCATACCGTTCCAAGTTAAGGTTGGCATCAAGTTATTAAAACAATACCACAATTTCGAAAAAGATGGTCATCATAACTTCTTAAGGTCATATTCTGTCATAACTTCATATTCTGGAATCGATATCAGAATGTAGTAGGGAGTACTTGAAAGCTTTTGCGACTGTAAAATACTTTCACTATTTTCTTGATCATTCTACGGCAGCGTTTTGAGTAGCAACCTTCACCTTACATAGCTAGCCAACTGTTACGAATTTCTCGTGGTTTTATGGTTCAGAAGTTAAAAAGTGAATCATAATGTGCTAATCCGTTTTAGCCAAACCACCTATGTGAAATGCCATACAAAACATTATACACAAGCAACAAAAACAAAACAAAACAAACGAATCGAAGCATGGTCTTTTTATAATAATAAAATTCTTTAATAAATTAACTGGTATACATTTTTGATACGCTGCAAGATAACCAGAGGAATCTTACAAAACATTTCCTATACAAGTGACCAATCACAAAAATACAAAGTTCAGCTGCAAATTAACCATTAAAGACAAAATATCTGAACAGGGAATTAATCTTAATAAAAACAAGACTACAAATTAAGCATAATATAAAATGACATCGGCATACTAGGACCGGCACTTGCAAACCTGTCCTTTACATACAGTAAGATAGCCCAAGATGTCATCTCGATATGACCTGTCAATTGACCATAGGTCCAAGTCGATGTTGAGCGAGTTGAGAGTGTCCAAAGTCACATTTGGGTCTAAGTCACAAAGTCATCATAGTGTCAATAGACACTATGATGTGCCCAAAGTCACATCATAGTGTCTATTGAAACTCTGTAGCCTCTGGAGCCTTGAGCACAAAGAGGGGGTACTGCGAAGGTGTCTTCCTGGCAAACGCCAACCAACCGTGTTCCAGATGTTCATATGATCATTCTTAGATGAACACAGATGAAGGAATGCCTTTATTTTCCGCACGTGGGCTCTGTAGACTGCGGGCGTGTATGGCAGGTTGGAGCATAGTACAAATTTGGATGTCGTGTAGATCTGGTGAGACCACCCGTTGGCACACTTCAGCATCCAGAATTCTAGACCCCATAGTTTCTTGAGGCTGGTGGGAAGTGCGGTCGACCAAACTTCTACGGCATAGGAAATCACGCTACTGAAGTACGTTTCGAGATATTTCTTGATTATTTGTTTATTGTGAGCTCTGCATAAATCTATTTTCATTCCCCAGAAGGCTCGCAAGGCTTTGGAATGCTGGGCTTGGATTTGTTGTTTAAAAGTGAGATTCGCGTCTAGGATTATCCCTAGGAACTTGACACTGTCTGTGGGAGTCAAAACCTTTCCTGCTAATTCCGGAAGTAAGGTATCAGCGGATGTCATGCGACTTGGAGAAAAGATGAGATAGCTTGACTTCTTGGGGATTAGCTGAAAGACCAAAAAATTTGGCATATTTTATTTTATTTTATTTTATTTTATTTTATTAATAAAAAGATACACAACAGGTAACCATTAACAGTGTATCTGAGATCAGATCAATAAACATAATAACAATAATGTGAAATCCTACAGGACGATAAACATTGATACAAATTCAAACAATAAAGCATATGTACAAAAGAGGATTGTATTAAGTTAAGTTACCGGTAAAACAAGTAATAATTAATCCGTTAGAGAATAGAAAAATAATATAACAAATAATAAGCTACAATAATTAGATGTGAGCTAGTCACTTTGCAGTTTAAGTGAAGAGGCAAACTTGTGGATGGAGTTCATCAGTGATTGGGAGTTGTCAAAGAAGTCAATGCGAGAGTCATTTGCTGATTTGCTGATTCTGTTCAGTGGACTGAACTTCATTAAGTCCGTGTTGGCAGAGTCAAGGCGAAACGGTGTAAGGTTCCTGACTTGTCTACAGGGAGCATTGAAGTTTATTTTACTCAGGATATCAGATGCTTCATAAATTCCAGTGATTACTTTGGCTAGGAGGGCGATGTCAGCAGTAACTCTTCTAGTGCACAGAGGCCTTAGATGAAAGTAATCACACAGCGATTCATAATACACTGAGTGATAGAATAGAGGATTGCGGTACGTAAGGTAACGGATAAAGTTTTTTTGGACTGCTTCAATTTTGTTAGTTAAAGTCTTTGTGTGAGGATTCCAGATGGGTGAGCTGAATTCAAGGATTGGCAGTACAATAGTTTTATAAAGGATAACCGCATATCTGTAGTTTTTGAACTTGTATGTGTTCCGTTTGATGAATCCCAGTGTTTTGAATGCTTTGCTGGTGATTTTAAGGACATGGGCATCGAATTTAGCACTGCTGGAAAAGAGAATCCCTAAGTCGTTAACTTGGTCACACCTTTCGATGATCACAGAGTTAATACTATACTCCGTATTCATTAGTTGTGGAGATCTGCAAGATGAGAAAGTGATAACTTTGCACTTCGAGGGGTTAGCAGACAAGCCATTCAGAGATAGCCACAGAGAGAATTTATTGAGAGCACATTGAAGTTGTTGAGAATCGGTAGTCTCCTTCACTGCTGAGTAGATCTTAAGATCATCTGCATAGAGAGCAACTTGAACATTGGAGGTGTAGATGAAAGAAGGAAGATCATTTAGGAAAACAATGAAGAGAAGAGGACCTAAGGGAGAGCCTTGTGGTACTCCGCTTAGTGGTATAAAACAGTCTGAGTTCACTTGATCGATGATAACGCTCAAGGAACGATGCGTAATATAGCTGCGTAGCCATGAGAGCAAAGGGTCACGGATGCCATACAGCTTAAGTTTTTCCAGAAGTTGTTCGTGCGGGACTTTATCAAATGCCTTAGATATGTCTGTGTAGACTGCATCAACTTGTAGGTGGTTATCAAGAGCTTCAGAGGTGTATTGCCAGAAAGGAAGTAAATTTGTGACTACTGACTTGCCACTGCAGAAACCATGTTGATTCTGATCGATAAAAGGCTTGAAGAATTCGAAGAGATGTTTGTGCACTGCTGTGTCGAAGAGTTTAGCCAGGCTGTTTTGCAAGGTTATGGGTCTGTAATCGCATACGTCATTTTTATCACCTTTTTTGAAAATAGGAACTATATTGACCTGCTTAAAGTGATTAGGATACTTCCCCAGCCTGAGAGACAGGTTGAAGATCCGCAGTATGAGGGGTTTCAATGTAGTGACAGTCCTTTTCCAAAATAGGCCTGGAATGTCATCTGGGCCTCTAGTATAGTCATTTTTCATGCTTTTTAATGCCGAGTTTAAATCTTCATCAGTGATAAAGAGATTAATGAGGATATCATCTTTAACAGGTGTGAAGTCAGGAAATGAGGCAGGTCTCAATGTATCATTTGTTTGAATTCTAGAAAAGTGTTTGGCAAACTCTTGAGCAATACTGAATTCGTCAGATAAGAGAATTCCATCTGCGTTTCGGAGTTGTAACTTTCTACTGGTTATGTTCTTATGCTTCATGAAATTCCAGAATGGTTTGATATCTCTGTGAGTAAGCAGACTATCCTGAACTGACTCTGTATACATGTTGTAGGAGTTTAATATGAGAGTTTTCACTTCTTTGCGGAGTTGGCTGAATATTTCATAGTATTGACTGTCACCTGTTTGCTTATATTTGTTTCTGTAGAATTCTTTGGATTTAATTTTACGTATTAGTTCACTATTATACCAGTGCGGGTAGGTAGAGCGTGCGGTAAGATGGGATTGAGGAACAATGTCAGATATAACTGAATGGACACAGTTAATCAGGTTGTTGGTGAGCACATCGATGTCATCCATAGCGTCAGCGAGCTGCTTGTCTACGTTTCTTAGAGCTAGGTTGAGCAGAGGCCAGTCAGCCTTTCTGAAATTGAATCGAGGAGTACGGGAGCTGCATTTGAAGTTATGAGAAGTCACTGTGATGTCAAAAGTAATTGGTGAATGATCCGAGTGAAATATGGGGTTGTCGGTGTGAACATCTATATGAGTAGAGGAAAATATTAGGTCGAGGTAGGCATTTTCTCTGGTTGGAAAGTTGCAAATTTGTTCCAGACCATAGCTGTGAAGCATATTAAAGAGAGCCCTAGTCTGCAGTGATGGAGAAGAAGATTCTAAATTGGCCATTTGACAGTTAAAGTCACCCAAAACCATTGCTATGTCGGCAGATTGAATTAGTGGGAAGATTGATTCCAGCGAGCTTTCTAAGTACTGGAGGTCTATATTAGTTAAGGGAGGTGGAAAAAGCAATACTATTAAAACCTTTAACTTGCCAAGATGAAGAAGGCAGTATACTGATTCAATATTTGTGAAATTTGATGCAGTTTCACAGAGTATATGGTTAGAATGTATAATAGCTACTCCGCCTCCACGAGATCCTCTGTCCTTTCTATGGATTGTATATTGTCCATCTATAATCTCCTGATCATCAATATTTATGGAGAGCCAGGTTTCAGTGAGCAGGTAAATGTCGTAAATATGTGAGCCTTGGATTGCTCTGAAGTGGTTTAGGTTGCTAATTATACTCCTGCAATTCTGAAGGTAAACACTGAACAGTTGGGATCTGGGGATTCTATGACGAGAGGAGAACGTAGTATGTGTAGATAGCAGGGTATCTGATTGCTATGCCGGTGGAGAGGAGATTTTGGACTCCCTTGATGGTCTGTCCGTGAAGCGTTTTACTAGAGCCCCTGATAAAAGGGATCTTAGATTCAACACTTTTTCTGTTTGTGATGGAAGGCATGTTATTATAAAAGATGAGTAGGCGGGACATCGTGTCTTCAGAGAACGGACATCTACTCCGAAACCATATTCTTCTTTAATTAGGTTGATAAGATCTTCAGATTTAGTGGAGGGTCCAAGTCTAGAAAGAAAAATTCGGTCTTTTGTGGGAATAATTGTGATATTATACTTGTGTTTGAGTAACTGAGATTTTTCTGCAGTAGTTACATTCTGTGTTTGATGAGTTATGGCTGGAAGCTTGGAGAAAGTACCTTGAGATATAGATGCTTTAATATTTTCTGACGGTTTGTTCTGTTTTGATCTTTGGTGCGATATTTGAGACTGGCAATCAGAAACAGGTTTACTCACTGTGGCGGCAGATCTACAGACAGGTTTGCAGACCTCATTAGATGTGGCAGCAGTTATTTTTGCATATGTTGCCTTAACTGATGTTGAAGAGGATTCCGCTTGGTGACTCTGAGCTTGTGAAATAGAAGTACAGACAGAACTGTTCCGCAGAGGAGAGTAGGTGGGAGGAGTGGTTCTATTTACATCAGAAGAATCATCTAACAGAGTCTGTTTGGCAATAAATTGCTCAGTTGAATGACTTGAATCATGAATGTTAGCAGGCTTGGGCAAGTTAATATTTGCAGCAGTAGAACTATTGAGGCCGGTGGAAGGTGAAGGTCTGGTCTCAGTACTGAGGGCATCGTCAGTTAATGAAGAATTCGTATTCACTTTGAGCCCATTGGTGTCGAGAGTAGGTTCAGAATTCTTCCTAGCTTCCCTTAAGTGGCAAGACATAACTGATGCGAGATTTTTAATTTGGGCGTTAATGTCAGAAATTTCAGCCTGTTGATTAGCTAATATTGTTTTTATACCACAAATCTCCGTGTATAGCTCGCTGTTTCCTTCATTGAGTGTATTAGAATCCAGGAGAATTTCAGAGTTTGCAGTATGAGGTGCACTGATTAGATGAGTTTGAATGAGGATTTTCTGCATAGTGTTAAAGAGTAGTTCCTGGAATTCAGTTGATTGCAGAATACCAAAGGTTGGATTCAGAGTTTCCGTAGGGAAGGAGTTAGCGCTGAGATCTTCTGACAGCACAGATGTTTGAGTTGATGCATCTGAGATTTGATGCGACAACAAAGAAGGATTAGAGGCTTCATCCATGTACGATTCAGAGTCGGTATTTCTAGTTATTGGCATGATATTTGTCTCAAATGTACTAGAGTACGGCATTTCAACTTTGTTAGCCGAAGAGGAGGAAAGTGACTCAGGTTCCGTGCTGTTTGGCGTTGCAACAGTTATAGGGCTTTTCTGAGAATTTCTGAGTCGACATCTATCACAACAGAATGATTTCCGCCGACTTTTATTTAATTTTTTCAGGTCAGAATGTGTACAGTCATTGCATATTAATTGTTTGCACTCAATACATTGGACAATGGGGTCAGAGCTGGTCCCACAGATGGTGCAGACGTTAGAATTTTGACAGGAGGTAGTATTTGTCATATTGAATTCAGTTACTGTAGTTTTACTAGATAATTTAATATCACCACAGTTGTGGTTTAGCAAGCAATAGGCACTGTGACCAGCCGGTCGCCTTAGTTGCCCTGCAGTGAAATCCACAGGGAGCAGGGGACTAAGTAGGGAGCGAAGAACAGAGCGGCTAGGCAAAACTCTAATGCCTGGTCAAGGTCAAGTGTCTGTTGGACACATGTATAAGTTGAACTACAAGATAATGGCTGAAAGCGCTTGTATGGAGTAGCGGAATGAACATGCAGAAATTCATTTAATACTTATCTGTTGTCCGTTCAAATAATACAGTACTTGCACCTGGCAGTCCAAGGGCCTATCCTTATGTGGTGGCACTAATAGGAACTTAATACTTTAAATAAAAAACAGACAAAACAAGAAAAGTTTACGGAGCATATCATACAGACAGCCGGACACAATCATCCCCCTAGCGGAAACCTGGCAGAAATATTGGCAGAAAGTATTAAGGTAGTTGTTTAAAGTTTCTGAGAAGGTTTGTATTTCTTGTGGATCAACAACCTGGCGTTTGCATGGCAAGTAACACACAATATCATCAGCATACGACAAGAACGCTGGAACTTGATCCATAGGTGGAATGAATATTGCAGCGAATAGTAGAGCTGAGAAACTAGCGCGTCTATTTATCCACCTGCTGAGAACTGTGATCTGTAGAATGTCCTTAACTTGAACATCTTTCTTAATTTATAAGCACAAAATCTTTTTTATTTGTCATTAAAACAAAAATTTTCTTCTCCTATGAAATTTACTCGCAAACTATACGGAAATACCTTTCTTCCTGACTAGCTTGATGCTATTTATGCTTTCTCTATTATTGAACGAATCCAGAGATTAGACTTCGATTTGTGGTAATAGGCACTCTCGCGGCTGACAAAATGGTCGCTATCGCTGTCTTTCTGCTGTGTAGAAAGGCCTAGGTTCAAATTCCTTCTTGACGGAAAAAACTTTTTCGGGCTTTTTTTTTTTCTCAACGTGGCCAAATTAGTCGTTCCCGAATGAATATTGCATGTTTTATCTTCCGGAAACTCGGGTTATTTCCTCAGCATAGCCTCAATTATAGATGCAATACACTGATTCCGGCATCCAGTCCCAAACTACGGATATGCGACCTCTCCCACCACGGATGCACTGATCATTAGTCACCAGTTGATAGTTGCTTCGTTTCTCAGGCAAGGCATTTAACGTCCCTTTCTCACAACCGAGTCAGACTTTTTTTGCGGCAGCTTGGTTGATTAAGTTATTTATTTATATTCTTTGAATGATTTAGTGACGTCATATCCAATTCCATCGTCATTGGAGGTCTTTTCTCTGCTCTCTTGACTGCCCTGAAGATGTTAGTGTACTTATGCTAACGAAACGTTGTTTTATTAACCAGTATTTCTGTGTTACCTCAGTTTCACGTACTTCAATTTAGCTGAGTGTTTCAGGATTAATTATGAGCTTTTTTGAATTTATTAAATTTTTATAGATGTTTATATAAACATATTAGTCAATCTATTAGTCAATCACCGTACCCTCTTAAACAATTGGGGTGAATTATCAATATATGATCTAAAATATCTAGTTCATTAATAAAGTATATAAATTATTTAGCCATAATCTGGTAAGAAACTAAATAATTTCAAAATGTGTCATGGAATGCAACATTTTCTAAAATAACTTTTTAATAATTAAGAATTTCGTTAGCAGTCAGCTTCGTTGCATTTTTAATTTTAACGAAAGCTTCGTACTCTGCGTTCTATTTACGCGTTAAAAGCTTGACGTTCGAAGCTGAGGTATCGGACCACAACTTTAGAACTAGGTCACTGGATATAGTGTCCATAAATTATTAACTCCAATACAAATTATTGTATAACAGGAACTACAAGAGATATCCACAGAATTTTTTCAATGGAAAGGACGTGTACGTATGTATGTTTTCACATCACAGGGTGGCACCCGGACCTATATCCATTTCCACCAATATAATTGAAGGCATATTACTCATCTAAATAGGGTGGCCTGTTAATGTAAGTGTGTGTAGTATGTTATAGTGAACAGGCCACTCAGCCACCAGGTGATAGCCACAATTGAGCAAATATCACCCGATCCTTGCCCTGGAAATGGAAGGACAAATTTCAATGGAAACAACTCAAAAAGTTATTCCATATGGACACCGTTTGTAGCACGTATTTTTAGGGATATTCTAATGGTTCACAATTTCGCGCCAAGTGTTTTCTAGCATTTTAAGCGTCACGGAAGAAAGTGATTCGCTCGCGAAGTTCATCTAGATTTGCAAGGGGCGTACGATACCCAGATCCTTCACATAACCCAACAGAAAGAAGTGTAATGGGGTTTTAATCCGATTGAGTATATCCACACAAACGTTCTCCGATGTAGCGAATCTTCTGGTTTCAATGCTTTGAATGCTGTTATCAACCCTAGTGACATCTATACGATGATGTATAAAACTGTTTGATCGGCTCTTTCAAATGACATACACATTATTGATATATCAGCTCTAGTTTGCGCTTAATAATCGTTTGTAATGTGGCCAATAATATATGAATATCCTATATAAACCACGTACACTTGTTTCATAACTATGTGTAGAATTTCTCATTACAAGCTATTTGAATATGCACTTAGGTTTTTTTTTTTTTTTTTTTTATTTCCAGGAAAACTTCAACTTTGACATTGGGATGTTGGCTGTCTTGCTGGTAGGGTATCGTATTTCAGCATATCTCGTGTTCCTTTTGAAAGTCAGTATGAAAAAGTAAACTCTTCTTTTCCGAGTTGAATTCGAGTTGTGTGCGGATATTGTAAATATACTTAAAAAAAAAAACCTACAAATGCATGTACATATTCATCTAAAGAATAATGCTGTATGTAATAAATAAATGGCTGTTGCTTATGCTGAGATAAAATGAAATAAAGCTCCACTTGAGGAGAAAAATTGGTACGGGGTTGCTTAGTTAATGCAGCAAACAAAATACAGAGCCTCTCAAATTAAATTTTGCCCGTTCTGCTATATGTGGAGATTTTTTTTTTTTTTAATAAACGTATTTTTAATACATTTTCTTAAATTGGTATTGATTTTAATGGGATGCCGACTTATATTTGTATATTTTCTTTGTTCCAAGATTAAAAAATTGGAATTAAAATTAAAAGAGTGGAATCATATTAGCGGAGAATCTTATACTCCCCTCTGGAAATCACACTTTTTAATCACAGAAATGAAAGCATAACGAATCACACATTCTTCTAGTCTCTTTAATTGATAAGTTGACCACATATACAATTCCTATTTGCTGTCCCATATATCAGAAGTCCGACTAGAAACACGCAGAACAATTTTATTACTGACTTCGTTACATTCGTCTTTGATTTTCTGGGATGATAGTGAAAATAATGTTCGGACGATGTTTGTAAAGCAACTGGACACCCGACGCCATTTCTTAGAATGTAACTTCCCCCTCTTCCAAAGCCGATTTTATCATCTACAAGTAAACAAACAACTCTTCGTTCCTCTAAGAAAAATAGTTTTAATTTCTTTACATTGTCGGTTTATAATCATTAAAATCTTTTTATGGCTCTAGTCATCCAATTTTGGGCAGTTTTAGACATGGTGGACCGCGGACTGTCCCCAAGTTTATGGGATGGGGGACTACATCTCGTCTGAACCTAACAAAATCCCTCATCATCTAATCATCTACATTCCTGGTATTGAAGGATTTTTCTCAGAAATCGGCGAATTGTCCCTCTTGGCACATCGATCTTCTTTACAACCTTACACGACTATTTCTTGTTTCTTTCTCCAAAGCGGTATCGGATAGTAATGATACCTGTGGCCGTACAAACTCATTCGGGCAGCACAACCAAATAATCTTCAAATCTAGTGATCATTTCTATTTGCGTGTCATTGCACAGGCAAGCAGCATGCATCATGGTAACAGTTTTCTGGGATCCTGTGAGAGTTCGGCGTTTTGATTTCTTTTCTGCTGAAAATATTGAGAAGGTGACACGTAGTAAACTTTTTTGCTCCAAAAAATCAAGAAGTGCAACTCACGTAATGTCCCGGTAGATTATCTGCATGACACGAAACATTTCTGCAGGGGAAGAGATTATGCCTGTTTCCAAACCATACTTTGATGAAGAGACCAAACGACAAAGTGATGAAATTGTAGATAGCAATAAGTCACGATTTACTTCAAGGCGCCACCGAGACAAAAGTAAAACAACAAAGATAGTGAGGAGTTAAACAGTAGAAGTTGATAGATATTTCGGGTGTACATTGTATATTATTCAGAAGGAATCAGATAAGGAATTATCGGAAGGTGGAGCTCTCATTTTTAAAGGTTTCATAGACCGAGAAAAGGTTCTTTTCTTCTTTTTTTTCTCCACAGACTGATGGTAAGGCGTTTGTCAATTTTAATTTCTTTTTATTAATGTAATGAATGTACACTGACTCATGAGAACTTTCCTTTACGTCTACATCAGGACAAGTGTTCGAAATGGTCTCCTTGAACGGCAATGCAAGCCTCGGGGCGTCTTCTCGCAGATTCGTTCGGCAGCCACTCAACTAGAAGTTTTGCTGCAGAACCTTTGAATCATGAAAGAGAAAGAAGCACACGAAGTGTAATTAAGCTTGGCAGAGTGTAACATAACAGAATATAATTTAACTTGGTAGAATTAATTTAACATTTGGGGTTAACTTTTGTGTGATTAACCCTAAATATTGTGAAGAGCTTTAGTAGTCTTTAATATTAAATGTTTCATTGATAAGATAGGTAAAACATAATCTCCGGATGATAAATTAAGTTATTTACGAGATTATGCTAATATGACTATTTATGATTATTGATCATGATTGGTTCTTATTTCTTTCAAATAAATTTAGTTAGCATTCATTATTTAGACATCGCACAACTATAACTCCTGGATCTTTTCGCTAATCGGAGAAAGGAATGCATAATATCAGTTATCATATTATGCATAATATTAATCCTTAAAATTAATGGCATATACCATTAGTTTAAGGATTAATTTTATATCAAGATCTTAATCCCTAATTTTATACCGAGATACGCGAGGCGTACTTTAATCTTTAATTAAGGATGAATTTAATATTTATTAAATCTGTTGAGTCCCTGCAAATGTAGGACATGATTGCGTAGAATATAATATTCACAAGTATGAATGTATGACATTTAAATATAATTACATAGCACACTGTTGTATAACTGCAAAAGAATATTATTATAGCATCACATATATAACAATAATATTTTTTTCAATAAGTAAAACAAACTTTACACAGGCTAATTAGCTTTGCTTTTTACCAAACAGGGACGAACGAAAATTGAATTCTTTTGTTTCATCTGTTCATCTCTACACTTTTTACAGGTTGTAATTTTCATTAAATACACGTGAAGGAACGAATAAGATGTCATAAGAAACATATGTTGCTTCTTATGACGAAGTTATTCTCGTAAAATCTTGTCTTTTTTATATTTATGAAAAGTTCAGTTCTGATTTAGCTGAAATGTGTGAATCAATTCACGAATTTCACTAATTTTAATTACTCGCTCCACGCCTTTCTAACGACTTCTTACGTTTCTTACGCTTTCACACTGCAACTGACCACATCAATAACCAACCAGTCTTATATTAAAACGGGGAATTCCTTTTCCTGATTTTCACGCTGTTGTTATCATCTTAAAGCAACTGCACATCTCAGTTCCTTATTAAATAGCATGAACTTGCAGTTTTAGGCCAATCTTTGTTTTGATTTGTTCCGGTGATATTATGGAAGTGACAGATAATAGATTCGTAAACAGGACATCCGGATTCGTGCTTACGAAATCCTCCGATTGTTACAAAATAAGTGAAAAAACAAATATGGTCAGTACCATAAGGTCTAATGTTAGCCTTGAGCGTTGGAGTGACATTCCATTTTCAGTTTCGTAGTTACCTTCTTAAACATGGAAGTGGTTGTTATTTCTCGTAGTTATTATCATCTATGATTTATACCTGAGTATATAAATGAGACTTAAGCGATCGAGGGTTTATAAATAGTATTGGAAGTGTAAAAAGTGAACTTCGTGAGCGCATATGTACTTACCAAAGAACGAACCAAATTTCAATTTGCCAATTGGCTCGGTTCTTTTTTTACTCGTATTAATCTAAATAAGAGAAATCAGAATATTTGGATAAAACTGTGTCTGATAAAATGGATCAAGTAATAACTTTGTCACATTGACATTGTATAAAAAACATTATGGGAATCCTGTTATCTCTAAACTATACTAGACATGTTGGACAGACAACTTGTGTGATCGAGACCCGCTAATATTAGCGGATCTCGATCACACAAGTTGTCTGTTCAACATGTAATAACTTTGTTTGTGGTATTTTAAAAATTAATATGATGATATAATTATCTGTTTAGGGAATTTTCTGACAGCTGTTTTATTGATGGCCTCCTTGGCTTGATTGTCATGAACGTTCCTTAAACTGTTGTGGAGGTAGGCTAGGAAGCCCTAGCCTACCTCCACAACAGTTTGAGGAACGTTCAGGACAAATTTTCTGATGGTTTTCCACCTTTGAGTCGGATTATTATGGCAAACTGGCTACATCGATGAGAATGTCTTTCATTTATAGTTAATCTTAAGTTATAGGTGAAAACCTCATACCTTTTTAGTAGGACTGTTAATCTCTCAACACTCAATCGCGAATGATTATAATATGAACTTACCCCCCCCCCCGTGCATAGTCATAAATATGACTATACTAAAAAGGTATGAGGTTTTCACCTATAACTTAAGATTATTATAATAATAGGACGTATTGGGCTTCATAGCTCCTTTTGATTTGAATTAGTAATTTATAGTTAATGCATTTCTCTAAACAAAAGCACCTGGAAACAGTGTTGATTTTGAATGGACATCAATAACACTCTTTCTTATCAGCAACAGAATTCTGTCAAGAAAATCAAATTATACTATTTTACCACCAGGAAGCTTCTACTTTGGTGCACAATCCTCTTTCTCTGTTCTCAAGTCTCGATTTGGAATAGTGTTTGGCATAAAACTGCAATAGTAGGCAATTCTGTTAAGTTTTCAATCCACTGCGATCAGATAATGGAACTGTTATATCACTCCTGATGAAAAGTTTAATCTCTGAGGCCATTGAATCAAAAGCTATAAGGTCTAAATAACAACAACGATGATATGGCGATATCACAAGCTATGGGGGGTCTGACAACACTGATGACGTTGAGATGACAAACTTATGACCATCTGTGATATTTATAACCAATGTGTGTGCAGTTAAGTACTTGTAGTAAGTGAAAATACAAATAAGAGTAGAAAAAAATCATCCCGCATTGGCTTAAAAAATAGGTCTGATGAAATATCTGTGTACGGAAATTGTATCCCAACAAGGTTAACTTCTATAAAATAAAAAAAAATCAAGTCATTTGACATCCCGTCCTTCCCCCCAGAGAATATTAACTTGATAAGACGACGAACAAAACGGATAGAAAACTGCATAAAAATACGTTATTCGTTGAAACTTTCACTTTATCTATGTCTATGTCCCCCATTGAATGTCAAGATTCATAACTTTGATGTTCAGTTAGAAAGGGCACTGAATTCAATACCAATTTTATATTTTTTGCAATAAACAGTCAAAAAACTTTCAAAAATGAAAAATTGCAATAATTTGTTCATAAATAAAAATGAGTTTAATCTAAATTCAGTTTAAGTAACAGTGATGAGCCAGATAAAATTCTGATGATTTATTTATCCTAATCTGCGGGATAAATGGGTCATTTACCACATTCCCTATTTTTCTAAGTTTTTTTTTTTTTTTGCTTTCTTTTAACAGTTTCAGACCAGTATTTGCTTTTTCAAATAGCAAATAATTTCTAATTCTCAAATAAGCAAAAATAGGTTTAAATTGCACATTAGTGTGAAGTGATCTAAATATCTAGACTGTATCCTATAAGAGGTAAAAAATATATCTATCATAAAATATATAAAATAACTTAATTGGTGAGTCATAGTTCATATATAATGTATATTCATTGTAATGCATTGATATGAATGAACTAATTTTCTTTATAACTTTCATCTGTGAAATTCTTAATCTGTCTAAGTATTCGCTGCTAATTGTACTAATTCGTTTAAACGCGTTAACACTATTTAAAAAAAAAAATCTAAGGAGATACTCGTATCCTTCCGTTTTTAAAATTCTAAACATTTTTGTATATTTCTTTCATTTTTATTACTCAATTCTTTCGCCATGTGGCTGAATTTAAATAATAATTTTAATTAAACGTTTCTGAATGTACTTAAGGAAACTATTCAACATTAGAAACCTCGTGGTCCTTACCGTTTATCTACGACCGTTCATATATTTAAATATGCATTAAAAACTTAAGTGTTTGTTTTGGATCCCTTTATGACAGCAAAAATCTTAAAGGAAAACTAAAATTAAGAACAATAAAGGTGTTGTTTTATGTTATACGCGTATATATATTTCTTTTTCATCATTCAATTCAAAAGGCCATAACGACTATCAGGATATGGTGACCTAGATAAAGACGTCACTCGTTTCTTCATTTAGGTCATATCTGACTTGTAACTTAGCAGGTGAGCGTATGTGTATAATGACATATGCAATTTAGACTAACGTATAATTTTTCAAGGTAAGGAACATTAAGACACAGTCTCACAGTAACATATGATATTTAAGATATGATATCATTGTTATTAAAAAGGTGTTTCTCCATTAATTGTACATAAGTAGAAGTCAATATATTCTTAAGAACAGGATGGTTATAAAGTCCTTCTCCACTTTTAAAAATTAATAACTTGAAATCTATAGCTCGTAACGAAAAGCGACTTTTTGCATTGTAATCAGTATATGTGAGAGTTCTTTATAAACGATAAAAAATAGTTCGAAATCTGGCCACTGGAGGCGCGCAAAGTAGTAATTTAGAAAAATAACACCAGTATTTTCCTATGAGCAGTGAAAACCGGAACCGGGCAAAGCGTTCTCTGCCTTCAATATTTCCGGTGTTCACACTACCTCTGCCCATGATTTCGTCCTTCAAATCTGAAAGTTCAAGGGAAATCTTTGTAAACATGTCTGGAGTTAAAAGTAAGGCAATATCGCGGGTCAAGGATGCGAAAAATGTCGAAAACTCCCGTTACATACAATTTTCTAAAGAAGGAAAACAATGAAATTCGCTTTCTCCATGTTTTTCTTTCTTGAAAATGATATTACGTAAATTTTTGAAATCTTGCTATATCATCATCAAGTTATGTTTTTATTTGCATGGTGATCTGCCAAAATATTCTTTGTGATGGACCAGTATCAACCATTCCATATTTACAAAATACAAACTCTAAATACAAAATACAACTCTAAAATACCGAAAATACGAAAATTTACCAGTTATTATTGAATAAGGTTTACATTGAAATATATTGAGAGGCGCTAGCCACATGATAACGTGCTTTCAAATTCAATAATATCGTGCTTTCAATTATTCAATAATAACTGGTAAAATTTGGTATTTTAGATTTTGTAAATATGAAATTATTATGATTATTATTAGCTTTGCTTTATATAGAGGCTGATAGGGTCCTTTGTATTTTGTAGATATTCACTGCCAGTTTTGTTTTTGAATTTTAATTTGTCGTGATAGGTACCCTTTTATGCTATGTCTATTTATGCTATATACTATTGACTATGTCTATTTTAATGTCTATCTATATTCTCTGGAAAATGTAATGTTAAATCATTTCTGATGGCATTAATCTGTTCTAACTAGTAATAATTTTATCTGTTTAAAATAAATAAATAATTTTAAAATTTTTATTATCAGGGCAGTACGATCAAAAGGGAAGGGGTTAATTCAGCCTTCATGTTCTTTGTACATATGCATCATACTATTCATTGCTTGTCCTTTCTGTTTATATAATAAAAAAGATCGGGAATTGGTTTTTTTATTGTATAGCACTGGAGCAATAGAGGATGGTACAGTATGTTGGGACTGCTGCAGATTTTCGATCTGCAGACTTTTCCATACTAAAGGAGTCAGGAGACTACAGTCACAACACCTTCGTTTGGTGGCTGTAGCAAACTGCAAAAAACAAAAATAAATAATATATATACACACAAGTATATCACAGTATCGGTACGCACTTAGGTAATACAATGGACTCTCGATTATCCTGGATAGATGGAAAATAAATTTACCACGATAATCCAAAAATGAAAGAAAAAAAACGTAAATGTGACAGAAACAATTTATTTAAGTACATACTATATCGATATTCATATATGCTGTAGCGTGAGAGGACCTGATATAAAATTTATCATACGTTGTAAGTAACTTCAATGACCTAACAAGAAGGGCTGCAAGCTTGCAGCCTTCTTGTTAGGTCATTGAAGTTAGAGCCTGCATAAAGTAACTAATTTACGAGATTCAATCAATCAAAGAGACCAGTAAAGCTGATTAAAGATATGCCGTTTCACCAGGAAAATGCACCTGTTCCACATCAGCTATTGTCATGGCTGCACTTCGTTAGGCTGGCTATGAATTTTTCCCCACCCACGATACTCGTCTGTTGTAGCTCCAGCCTGTTTGCGCTACAACTCCGCCTATTCTCGAAACTGAAAACTAACTTATCTGGAAGGAAATTTAGGTCAGATAATGAGATGATAGTGATTGCACAATCTTTTTTTTTCAGGAGTTTCAAGAAAGCGACTACAAACTGAGATCATGAATCTGCAGCATTGCTGAAAAAAGTGCATTGAGTTTTAAGGAGACCACATCGAATGGTGTTAAGTCAACATCAGATAATAACTCCCTGTATAATAGGCTACAAATTTGTACATACTATTTTTGAAGAAGGAAAACAGTGAAGTTCGCTTTTTTTTCCTTCCTGCAAATGAAGGAAGAATTTAAAATTTTTTAAATCGTCATCTTGTCAGCGAGAGCTGCGTCTCCTTGTTCCATATAATCGAATAGAGACCCAGTTGACGCTTTAGCACTTTTTTGATGTCTTTGATGAACCGAATTTTTTTCAATAGAAAGGATTTTTTTCATTTCTTTGATGAACCGAACCATAATTTAACATAATGGACATAAAGTCCCTTGACAACACCCTTGAATTTCTCAGCAATGCATTCCCTCCTTTTTAAAAATCGAAGTGGAAATGCATGCCTGAGAAATTCAAAGATCATGTCTACAGGAACATTATAAATTGTAAACAAGCAACACCTGCAACGGATTCCACGTATTTCTTTTAGTTATCCAACTCAGAATGACTTGGTCTTCCGTGGGCCATAGAGATCACGAATAATCGAGAGTTTACTCTACATATAAATGTCACAAAAACTTAGCACGAAAAATACTCGTTTATATAAGAAAAATGTTCACTGGGGTCAGATCGAAAAGCGAAATTTTTACAACCCCCTCTCCTCCCGAAAATAAAAGTACTATTATTTAGATCTGTATACAGGCGTACGGATAGTCCTAGCTAGGCCCCAGAGGAGTTTGATTTCTCCTCCCCCCCCCCCACCGCGATATCTAATTCGACCACAATTGCCAACTGCTGAATATAATTTTACGGGTAGTATGGAAAATGTTTATTGGCATTTTTTACTTTTCTATGGACACATTTTACGTAATATCAAGATGGCTCAAAAGAATATAAATTTTAACGGAAAAATAACAAATAAAAATATCGTGACATGAAAGAAGCTTTAATACTTTGTTTTAAGAACGAGTTTTTACACTATCAAGTCAAGTGATGAAGAGAGAAGTTCAACCAAAAAATAAGTTGTTTTTTTGTATCTGTGAGTATTATGAGTGCAGTGGGTCATAGAGTATATATGTACTCGTATATAATATCTTTATCGCAATCAGCGAAACCAAATGCCTGATGCAATACCCACAACAGCAACAATGCTAACATAAAAAGGAACCAAAACAGGAAAAAACAAAGAAAAAGTTGTAAACACAGGAAATGAGAAAATAGTTTTTTCTCCCTCACAATGGCAACATACCGATCAAGGAAAAACAATGAAAGTCACTCAGCTGAAGACGAGAGCTGCTCCCTAATCATACGTCTTCTGTAGGATTTGTCCTCAATGAATTTCTTGTAGTCAACATCAATCTCCTGTACGTTTTCGAGCATCTCCATGGGCAGGAATCTATCTTCTTTTCTGAGCCTCCACGCCACAGACTGTAGAGAAGGAGAGCTCTTAAGGGTTCCGTAGGGATTCAGAAGTACAGTACTAGAAAAGGCCGACATTTTTCTGAGTATCTGTCGTGGTCTGGTTTTGCGCACTACTTAAAATATGCGTAGCAGAGCGCAGTAGTACACGCATTGTGCCTAGTTCGAGATCATGTGACCGCTAAATATGATTAATGACAATATTCTTGTCTATTAATTATGAACTCGTTTGATCTACATCTACATAGCTGCAGAAGTCAAGTTCAGAAGTAATAAGAAATAATGGATAGACTCATTCGTGTACATTGTGCGGCGCATACGATGGAATTACACACTCTAAAATTCCAGGAACTGACCACCGAGTCTTTTTTTTTTTGTTTCTTATTTTTATTCTTTAAAAGAAAGCACTAATCGTTTCAAAAATGAGTCAATATGAAAACACGTGCTCCTTGAACCTCTGGAAAATTTCTTAGCTTTCCAACTTTATGAATATGTTTAATTTTACTCCTTTCTTACGAACGGTTGGCATCCCCTGAGTGCGATCCTGACTTCATTTTGGCACGTTCGAGCTTTAGTTATAATTCTTTATTTTATTTATTGTTTTCAATAAGACGTCGAAATTCTTAAGGATAGTGAAGTTCAATTGCAAATAAACTTTTTGCAATTACCTCAGCTGATACCAACTAGACATGCGTATAGTCTTTTTTTTTTTTATTTATTTCAGATTATGTTCTCTTTTCTCTTGGGGTGCTTCACTATATAACTAAATTTAATTTCTGATTACTGGTTTTTTTTTTGTAAACCCTGTGGATAATTCGCTGTTATTTTTCACTATTATAGGTGTTGCATTCGTCATGATTGTAATTTATATTAATATTTAGGAACTTTTAAAACTGCGTAAAAAGAAACGTGTATAGACTATTAACAAAGCGTACAAGTATGCTGCCAGCATATTTAATGGTTTGCACATTAATTTCATTGCTACTCTTAAATTATTATTAGTTTGAATAGCTAGGATACAAAATCAATGTAAACGTTTGCTGTTGTTTCCTTCGTTAAAAAATAAATAACACTTTCGAAATGATGTTTGCTGGGGCCCGGTAGCCGTGTTAGCAAGATGCTAGGCTGTACTGAGTGGAGTGGTGGGTTCGAGTCCACCTCTCGATGACTTGGAATTATTCGCGCGGTATTCCCACTCAGTATCTTGAGTTAGTCGGTCTCAGGCCGTGGTCGTGAGGTTTTCTCCGGGTACTCCGGTTTCCCCCTCACAAACCCAAAACCGACCGAAGGACACCCGCTACACGCACCCATACACATTTTCTCTTCAAAATCCATCATACGGGGTTTTTTCCCCGTATGAGGGATATTGAAGATACGGGGGTAACATCGCGTGCCGCGCCCACCTGCTGCACTCTTTTCATGGGATGGCTAACGTGCCATTCGATGCTGACTTAAATTAGTGTTGTTGTCTATGAAGATATAAGCTTCTTTTCAGAACCGACAGATGGCGCAGAATAATTTGGTTGTGTCTGTTATTTTGCGTGCTGGGCTGCTGTTGAGAGAGGTCGATTTCCATTTTCTAGTAATTTGATTCTTATTTGAAGAGTGGAGAATTCGATATTTTGAAGATGTATTTTTTTTTAGTGGCAATGCTGATGAGTGATTTTTAAATGTTAACTTCATTAGGAAATTCCCACAAAATCTTGCCACTCTTAGGAAGTTTGAGCGTGAATGTCAAAGTTCTATTTAAATTAGAATAATGATTTTCAACGCGTTCTGTAGAGTTACTCGCGCGAATTGATAGCCTGAAGGACTTCAGTCTGAGTGTGTTCTACCAGAACATAACGAAGTTTGCAAAAAATAATGACTGGTCTACTTCAGCATAATACTGTTGAGCAGTGTATTCGTTTAGCTGCTACTTTAGTTATTCCGTAAGACTTTGTGAATCTCACCGCAGTTTTGCTTCTAGTTGTAAAGAAATGAGAAAGCCTTGCTGTTACAGTGTAGGACTGCTTGTTGAAATGTAAGTTTTATCATCGCTGTTTATGTTTAATGAATACGCAAGTTAATTTGTAGCAAATGCAAAATTATTGGTCGAATATCTCATCTCTTATTCTTTTCATTTAGACTTCATTCTTACTTGGTCTGTTGACAATTTCAGTGATATTCAGTTTTATTTTAATAAAATGATCGCGGTAAAATAAATCAGGCACTCTTATTTCAAAGTCTCACTCCACTAAAAGAGTATTTTCTTCATTAAAGCAGTTTAGCTCTATTAATTTCTTCTTTTTTCCTTATAGTACCTTCCCCCACCCTTCATATGCGTCGTTTTGGTATACGCAATAAACCAGTTTACCTCTTCGCTGCCATGTCTGAATAATGCGTACTGCCAAACTGGTCTAGACCTTGGAATAATCAATGAACGTGAATTTGATAACTTTGTTCCACTTTAAAAATCTCCTTCGCAAGCTACCTATGGCTTTTTATTCTGAATTCCTCACATTATTTTCGTTTGAGAAGCATGCTCCACTTTCATAATAATAACAACATGAAACTCTTCGTCATCTGCACCAGAAGCTTCTGACAGTTTTAATTTATTTGAATGTGTTAATCATTCATGTTCGCGATTTTTCCGCAGAATTTTATGTTGTCTTAGCTATATTAGCAAATGTTTTTCATTATGATTAACTCTCGATTTAAAGCTTGTCAATCGACTTTCCCTTAGCTTTATGGGGGCTGACGTGCTCTTTCAAACTTGGGGAGGTAGGATTTCTCAGTTGCACAACTTCAATAACTTCATTTAAACTCTAAAAAAGTAATGGCTGTCCTATAATTCTTTAATTCTTCTTCTTTTTTTCAAAATTCGTATAATTTTAGTTACAGGATGATATTTACAGCACGCAACTTGTAACAGGCATGACAAGATAAAAACTATATGAATGCAGTACTATAATCACAAATAATCGTGCATCAACCCCTCTATCCCCTCCGCAAGTAGTCAACCATGGTTGTATTTCATATCACATGATCAGGTTTCCTTTAATCAGATGAAAAGTTGCGTGGCAAGAAGCGAACCGAATTACGCAATGCCTTGTGGTAAATTGATGGAGACGGGATTTTAAATCAGAATTGCAAATATGACCCATGGAGTGAAGCACGTCTCGTTCGAATGAATGCAGTTGTTAACAATCTACAGCAAGGATGATAACTATTGCATGTGACAAATGGAGTTAAGGCGCCTGAAGGAAAAAAATATATTTTTCAGATAGGAATATTCATTTCATTTGGAAATATTTTCAAAAATAGAGAAATGAAATTTGTTCCCACGAAATATAAATAAATAAATTTTCTATTTATACTCCGGGACGACCAAACGATCAGAGGAGTTTACAAGATACACAGAATACAAGAAACAGCACCGTATTCAGCAGTCACATTTACTATCCCAAAACTATTTTTAATTTTTCCTTCAAGCGCTTCCAGAAAATTCGCTCCAAAATTACAATTAGCATTTTAATTTTGCAAGTATTCCAGTGCTGGACTGCAATTGATGTTGTTGGAAACGTATCTTTCTAACAGTCCTGACATGAGTTCGCTCCACCGATGTCGATTGGAATTTTGCCACTTAAGTTTTATATCCGATCCTCTATTTTGAAACGTAAGTGCACAGATAAAATGAACATGTGACACTGATTCAGAGTCTGGCTTCCAACTGACGCAATAAGCAAAGGTATCCAAAGTTCCAGGTATGCCCACTAAGGGGGACGTGTGTTTTTAAGAAGTTTTTCTTTTTTTTTAAATACGGACAAACCATCTATAATCCAAGTATAAAGGATATTTTATTTCAGTCCTTTGAGATTAAATGTATTTAAGTATACTAATTTTTATAAAAGTATGTGTACTCAAAGTTTAATTTTAGCTATTTATTTTCACTTGTTCTGGAAAGGGAACGCGATATTTATGAAATATTTCAAGGGCGGAAGGTATAGGAGTTTATGAACCTCTGTTCTAAAGGATTACACTTAGCATCAGTTATGAAATAGCCCGTGTATGACATGTTTCTATACATGAACAAATATTGGCTGCTCACCCCAAAGTGCGACAATCCTTATGTTAACCTGGTTTATGAGATTTATCATGTGTAATGTCTGCGTGTGTTTATGGACCGATTTGCATGTTGTGTGACTTGATAAAACTCAATAACTCCAGGAGAATTCTGAGATTGGTTAACAGGATTGAACCTGGATCTATTCAAAAGAGTAACGTATTGTAGTGTCATGGAGGAACATAGCGATGGCAGACAACAAATCATTTTGTAGTAAACGTTTTTGCAGTTAATCAAGAAAAAGTCATTTGACATTTATTTGGTTTACCGGAAATGTACTTACAGTCCTAGCCAACTTGTAAACTACTAGAGAGAGAGAGAGAGAGAGAGAGAGATACAGTTTTATGACATATGCATTGTCATTTGTATAAGTCAAAACAAAAATGCAATTTTGTAGTTAACGTTATCTGACACTAACCCTCGATGTGGAGAAGCCCTTTTGAACTTAATTACATAAAACAAACATTGTAATAAGTTCTGCTGCTGTTCTGCATTCTCATTGTTCTGACACCTTTCGTGCTGTTGCGCGAAAACAGAACTTATTAAAATCTCCCGAGGAAATATTCGCAAATAAATGAGCTTACACACTAACGAAGTTTTCTGCAGAAGGTTCTCTCCCACCTCCAGGGTATTTTGCATCTTCTAGGTCCAGCCTAACTCTGCTCCACACAACGTACTGCTTTCTGAGAACGAGGGGGGTAACAAAACAATCAAATAATAATCTATAGAAAATGCAAGCCCAACCTAATATGAAGGTGTTGACAAATATCTTTTTTTTCCCCCGTTTTCTCAAAGCATTGCACATAAAAACGTGTTAAGGTGGCACAGTAGATTTATTTATCTAGGAGAGATGTGGTTAGCGTGAGACTTCTGTACGGTGAAGAAAGGGGGGATTACATCACTAAAGATGTATTTGGCCGAATTCGGCGCGGTTTACTTTGTAAAATGGACGTGCGTTACTCAAGTTCTCTTTGTTTGCAATAAGACCAATTTTTATTGCAAACAAATGAACGAGTTATGTAAAGAATGGCCTTAGGGAGCATTGGGTTGCAGCGTTGCGAGTTCTCTCTTCGGTGCCTCCGTAGCCAGGTAGGCAGGAGCAGCAGTGCGCAGCACACGCTTCTTGATTAGACTGGGGTTCTAGCCCGTGACCACCAAATACGGAGGATGCGGAAAGATCAGGGAATGACCACCGCATATCCCCGGAGCAATATGGCCTTAGTTGCTAATGCTCCTAAAAACCAAATAACAACAACAGTTCTCTGTTCTGGAAGCTATGCACACACACTTGAGCAATCTGCCGAAACGTGATAGTGCGTTTGTTACACTACGAGGGTCAGAATTGAAGTACAGTATATAAACGCTGCGAGCATACGAATAAATGGAGTGCAGGTTTGAGATCTATCAGTTCGCAAGTAGAGATCAGAAGGTTGCTTAATTCCACTCCGTTTAATTTAACTGCAGCATAAAAAAAAATAAACTGTCGGGAACGTTTCTCTTCAAAAACGTAGCGTTCGATTCGAATTAGCAGTAACACCACGCGACTTTTGAATTCATGGTTCGATCCAAAACTCTAACAAAATTAAGTATTTAAAAGTACATTTGTTGTAACTACATGCACGGTATCCTACATCTTTTATCCTCTATATTTTGTGTGGTTCAGTTTGTCAGAGATGGATCATTAATTAATTTGACCCTTATTTTTGGGTAGGGTGTAGAAGGTTTTGAGGGACCATGCGAGATGTGGAAATGTTATTCCACTCTTGAACGTGATGAAATTCATTTTAGCCTACTCGTATTTTAGGTATCCTAAAATAATATTGGTACGCATCATTTACATTGGTTACCTAAAATAGGCAAAAATAAATTTTATATTATGCAACAGAAGATGTTTAAATATACGTTTATTTAAAAATAAATCTATTTTTAACACTTCACACCAAGACACTTTTTGAGCTGAGGACGAATCCAACATGTAATGGTGTGCAGTCGTATATTTTACACGAGAAGATGAGATGCTTTCTACTTAGTCATCAATGTCTCTGCTACCATGACTCTGTGTTCACCCTTGTTTGTTTAGTAATCTCAATAGTTTTATTTGTTATTTTATTTTAGCTTTTTTTAACATATCAGTAAAAATTATTCATTTGGATCTTTGTTATAGATGGCATACACATATTACTTTCATACACGTCAAGATAATTTGTCACATCTGTCATGGATAAGCCGCTTCACGAAATTTTATGTCAGGGTTATATTTTATTTTCCCAAACGGATTTTATTAAATATGAGAGAGAGAGAGAGAGAGGGAGAGGAGAGAAAATCTTTATTGCAACTGAATGAATATAATGTACATAGATTTAAGTGAAGTTGCTGGCCCGTCACGGCCAAAGGCTCACATCAGAATAGATAATTAGTTATGTGCACACTATAAAATTAAAAATGTCAACGTGTTATTACGCTTCCTCACATTACGCAGTATTAATTATATTTACAAGTTACATCATACAGATCTACACCATATTTACAATAAAAATATATAATATACATGAATGGCACTTTTCTGTCAAACGAATTTTGTCGTGGCACAGGAAAGCTTGGGAGATGGTGTGGAGGGTGCGCGAACTTGTTCTTATTCGATTCTAGGATTGGAGCGAGCTTCTAACACTTCTTTCCTGTAGGTTTTATTGCTTAAAACCTATGCAAGTCAGCATCGAGGTGCTGTGCTTCCATTAGCATTTGGTTTGGAAAGAAGCGGTCTGAGATATGAAGCCTCTGATTCCTCGAGCAGAGCATCGGGGTTGACCGAAGTTCTGGCTTGGATATTCGCCAGTAACACGATTCCCAAATGGACGGTGTTGAGATCTAACCCGTGAACATTTTAACTGTAGCTATCAGTCGTTGTATTTCAATGATATCATGCAGTCACTGCACGAAATATTCGTTCATAGATCACAGATGAGGAGAAACAGATCCCAAAAAGAATCGAAACCTGAGTCTGGGTAGTGGCATACACTTTAAATAAACCAGTAACACACTTTTGCATTAAAGAAGTGTGCTTTATTTAGAATAGCGCAATACCGAGGCAACTCGCGGTTGATGAGTGTCTCCACAATATGAGATCGATCCACTAATTAGCAAACTTAGTTACTTATAGAAGGTTGCCTTAGCCGAGTGGTCAATTGCAAGCGTGCATAAGTACGCGTGCCTTGAGTGACCGTTCAAACCCGTGACTGCCTAATAATAAAAAACAAGGTGCTGTTTCTTGTATTCTTTCTATCTTGTGAACTCCTATGACCGTTTTGGTCAACCCGGAGACAATACCCTTCATGTATAATTACCTTTAGCTGCTTACAAAATTATGAAACCACACGTTATTTATGCTTTTCGTAGTTTCAGGCTTTAACAGTACATTTTTACGGATTTAAAATCACATGCTTTTTGGTATCTCTGATGTTGTGGAAAAAAAAAATTTACAATTGGGTTGTTGTCTCTTATACTGTGGGTGCCTACGTACATAATGGTGCCGTTTCATGCTAACTTCTTTTGCTCGTACAAGGTGTTCACAAACCTCCTTTACAAAATTAAAGTTATTCTGTATATGATAAACGTCTAAGGTATGATGATACACACCTGAAACCATGAACAGGTGATAAATGATATCTTGAAGCTTATTTAGACGTGGGCACCTTTGGTAACTCTGAAGATCCATAATCTACCTATAATCCAATTTCTGTTATATTCATCCTGCAGTTGGGGTATAAAGAAATTCTGTAACATATCGAGATAACACGATGCTTATTAAGGTAGCTTATCAAAAGGAGAAGAGTTCGTATACTTTTGCGACAACCCATCGCTCAAAAGGCAGTTTATTTCTGGCCACCCCTCAGCAGGGATGTCGTGCAATCATGGTTCCGGTGGTTTCTTTTTAAACCGTGTTCGAAATTTATGCATAACAGCGGTGGCAGAATGCTCGTTGAATCAAAGTACGCATTGCGCCTTCCCGGGTTGAAATTCCTAATTATTACAGTTCTGCGATTATGCTGCTCTCTGCTGCAGCGTACAGATTTTTCAGTTGATGAATAAGAACTTGAAGAAATCCTCTATTATCTAGAAGTGATTTTAGTTTTGTAAAGGAGATTTGTGGACACTGTATAATTTAGCTACTTACAAAATTATGCAAAATACATGTTAGGAAAGACCTTGTTTTAAGTCAAATCTTACATATTCATGTTCTTTTCATTTTCAAATTGTAAATAAAAATTGGTGGATTGTGTGGTTCAGAGCCGTGAGCTAGAGGGGCTTGTATACATCTGTATATTGCAGCGAGTAATAAACGTATAAACACAACATCAGATTAACAAATACATACACATAAACCCATCTTCCAATTCTTACCTGCAAATACCTTACCTGCCAGGAGTGGAGCAAGAATAAACGTACCAAGCTCTGGGGCAATAAAGGAAGTCTGACTGTGCCAAGTGTATTTTAATTTAAATAAAAACTTTAATTGCTGTTGGATAACGTTCGAATAGTCCGTTTACGAGGGATACTCAATCGATCAAATCTCTCCCGAGTTCAGTACATGTTTTCCATTTTTGACGGAAAAAGTAAATACCTTAAAAATAAATAAATAGAAACCTTCGTTCTGGTGTCTGAAAAGCCATTTTCAGCTTCCTTGGGATACATCACTTGAATATCGATGCTCACGCAGGTGTTTTTTCAGATTTCTGAAGAGGAAATAATCACTAGGTGGTTTGATTCCTGGATTCCACTATCTCTCAAAGCTGGAATTGTGTAAAGGAGCATTTGTCACAGAGGTCAATTTTCCTCTTCTCTGTTCCTTTATTGGCCTCCCTTAAAAACTTTTGAGGACGGCATAGACATATCCAGTGATTGTTTTCTTATGTAGCATGTAGTCTATCAGGGTTCCTTCCATATCCGAAAAATTGTTGACCGTGGTCTTATCACCGTGTCTTGGATTTTTTGTGCGATTGACCGATGGTGTTGCGCACATAAAAACTAATAAATGTGTCGACATTCTTTTATTAGAGCCGTTTAGCGTAATACCTTTAGCCGAGTGGTCAAGCACGAAGCTACATAAATACTTACTGCTGAATGCGGCGATGTTCTTGTGAACTTCTGATCTTATTGTCGTCCCAAAGAATAAGCAGAATTTATTTATTCATACCAAAAGGCCTATTTTTGCTGTGTGGATGACTAGGGAGGTTGCCAATTCCAAGAGCAGTTGTTGGCAAAACTTAGTTAAAGAAATAGGGAACACGGAACTGTGGAGTTTAATTTACCGCATTACAAAAAATAAAATGATTGCAGGAGACGTGTATAATACTGTTATGGAGCAAGGACAGGAAACAAGTGACTGGATTTCTACAATAAGGTCTATTGTCTCCAACCTTTTCCCTTTGGACCCCCTGAATTTGATACACCAGAACAACACAAGACACAGTAATGAAATATATAGTGGCCCTATGGACATCGTCCCCTTTATCCTCTTGGGGGGGGAGGGCTGCTGTTAGTAAACAAAACAGTAAAAAATGTCCTGGGATTGACCTTATTGAGAATGGTGTTATTGTTAAATTTTTTGACCTGTTTCCACAAATTCTGTTAAATCTTATGAACAAATGTCTCCTTGAGGGTATTTTTCCAAGGCAATGAAAAGTGGCTTTGCTGAAAATTCTTCACAAGCCAGGGAAACCAACATCCGATCCTCGTGCTTACAGACCAATTTCATTGCTTGCGAATCTCGGAAAACTCTTTGAAAGACTTCTAGCCCCGAGACTCCATTAAGTGAGAAACAACTTTGTTCTAACCTACAATTTGGCTTCAAAAAAGGGAAATCTACAGAGGACGCCATATCTGCTCTAACTACTTATGCTCGGAATTCTACTTCAAAGTATGTTTGGGTTGTGTTTGTGGACTTTGAGGATGCTTTCGACTCCGTTTGGTGGGAGAGCGCCCTCGAGTCCTTAAGAGCTGCTAATTGTGATGATTATACCTACAAGGTCTTAAGATCTTATTTCAGTGATCGTATGGTAAAGGTAACTGCAAAACACCTGACATATACTTCCCCTGTATCCAGAGAATGCCCTCAAGAATCGGTGTTGGGGACTCTCCTCTGGAATGCAATTCTAGACAAATGGCTTTTGAGAGAACATCAAGGTGTGCTTAAAATTGCATATTTTTGCTGGCTCCCAGGTGTGGGCTACCTGGGAGCGGGATTGCTGGCACCCACTGGTATTGCACTACCTCCAGTGGGTGCGGGATTTAGTGCTTTTTGCACTTCACAAGTGATAATAGACCCAGGCCTGGATTCTAGTGCTAGGGTTGGAAACCAGGCAGCAGCTGCCCAGCTGTTGGCTGCTCCCTGGAGGAAAAGTGGCCTGACACTAACATCTCACACGCAAACATTTACACTTTTCCAGGCCCGCTATACAGAGTTTCTGTACCAAAACAGAGGACAAGGTGGAGATGGGCTTTTAACCTAGGAGCCACCCGGAAACATAAATACACACATACACATATACAGATGTTCCCACATGAGACTGTATATTTAAAATTATATATAAATCTTGTTTATAAATTAATGTATAAATCTTGAAAATGTACATAATTGTGTGCGTGTAAATGAATGTGTGGGTGACTGTTCGTCAACCTTAGTTGTATTTTCAGTTGCAAAGGAAAAGGCAGATATCACGCTGGTAAATTTCGACCATCGGCCCCTCATATAAAAATAAAGCATAACATTAAGAAATCTGAAGGCTTTACATCATGTATGCGAGCTGTTGTCAGAATTGCAAGGGCCATATAAATATTTTTCTTTATAAAGAAATAATGATTCTTAACTCTCCGAGACTTTATGTTCCATTTATAATACAATTGTTTAGCTATTTGAAAAACATTACGGATCATTCTGCTTGTGTGTATTAATGAGGCTCAATAACAGCCAACTGTGTCTGTGCCCAGCATAAACTGTCACGGGTTGATATGCATACCTTTTCCAGTTGTGAGGAAGTATACTAACTGATAGAAAAAGCGAAACTTCATACCTCTAACAGCAGCTGAAGTTGAATTAAAAAAGTGTGACGGGTTTGAATTTCAGCAACTTTATTTTTCCTATGCAGTTCACGCAGGATTGTATTCCCAAAACGACAGTGACTAATCATATAAGAAGAGGAATGAAGAGAGGACGTAGTCATGTTTCATTGTATGGCACAGTTCCAAATTCAAAATGCAAAGACACTTTGCTGTTATTTATTACTACATATCTGTATCTGAAGGCTGTGGTCATGCATAACGATTAGAATATGATATTCAATGCCTTCAAACCTACTGTTATCTTTGAGTGTTGTTACTTCACGCGGCTGAGGGTTGTCTTTACAATGCTGCCGATGTTTCAAGGTAAGACATCTCATTTCTAGAAGAGAAAAGAGACCTCGCCCTATAACCGAGTAAAAAGAAATGAAGTGTCTTCAAATTACTTAGAAATGAAGAAGTTTGAAATTATTTCAGGGCGTAGCTTGTTTAGAAGTTTCTAAGAGACAATGAAGATGAAAATTGCGTTTTAAGACAGCGCAGGTTTCTTTGCTAGCTCTTCTACAGCGATTTCCATGCGCATTATGGTCTGCGCAATCGGCATATCTAGGAAACGACAAGGCTAAGAATCTATACGAAAAGCAGGATTTGATTCGCAGTGGGGAGGGGGGTATGGTCTTAGGTGCTTAACGCGAAAGATCAAAGGATGATCTGATGCTCCATTATTAATAATTTTTTATCGAATCTGGCAAAACCCCTTTGCGTTTACGTAACCCGGTACAAATTTCTTTGGTCTTGCACTTCAAATAAACAGCACTGCTCCCGTAAGGAGAAGTATTTAAACTTAGTATGTTCTTACCTATCCACACAAATAAGACTTTCGCCGGACTTATTCATGTACCATACACGTTAATGTTAGGCATGTGGCCAGTCTCGGTTGTTGTGGCAAAATTGCACACAACAACCGAGGAAAGGTCAAATGAGCGATGGTGCAGAAACTACAATAAAAATTAGATGTACATTATACAGCGGATAATTTAATTATCTATCTACTTGTAGTTGACAGAATCTATAAAATTTTTTTCTCTAGTTTTCTAGAGAAAGTTTAGGTCTAGTTTTCTAGAGAATCTACTAGAGCTCTTGCGTGAAACAAGTTAAGGGGGAATGTTGGCAACATGCCTTTGATGCTTTCAGGCAACAGCTCTAGTAGGCTATGAGAGATCCCTGCGGGCGGCCAGAGTGGGCCCTTTTTTTGCCTTCTCGGCATTTATCCTTGAAGAGTCTGAATAAACTTCTGTAGGGAAGGGTGCGCCCGTTGAGCGGTTTTGGTTAGGAATGACAGGGTGGTGGCTCCCCGTGGTCTGGTTGTCTCCTTGGATACAGTTAGTGTTTTCTCTTGCCTGACTATCCTACCTGTAACTGCTCCACAGTGGACGCTTAACAGTCTGGACTGGGAACTAGCGTAATTCCTTGGAGCCCATGGACTGTCAGAAGTGCAGGAATAAATGCAGTGAATCATCCTTTAGATTGACCTAACAAAAAGTTCAGGTCAAATAATTAAAATTGTTGGGTTTTAGACGCATCAGCGACTTAGCCATATTGCGCCATTATGTTTTTCTTTGTGTTCACGTACTGATTTGTATGTTGTGTGTCCTGAAAAACACGGAATAACTCACTGAGGAGCCTTACTTCTTCTCCACTTTAAATCTGCCAACTACTGGCCCGACTGAAAAAGCCTTTAGAAAATTTTCCGTTCTTTTGGATTCGAACTCGGACTTCTCCAAAGTAGTGACGAGTGTCGAAACCATTAAAATGTCATGGAGGTTAATATAGCGCTTTCGCAATCATTTCTGCAATACGGCATGAACAGTTGTGAAATCGAGTAAAACTGAATTACTGTATTTGTGATGCAGTTTAATTTAATTTATTATTAGTATATCACAGCATGGAAATAACAGCCAAGTGGTTGGAAAACATAATAATAAAACCAGGCAATTTCTTTCGCAGGAATTGGCATTTATCCCAGATCAATTGAAAAAAAAAAAAGCCTTTTTCATGATACATTAATTGCAGTGATCATAATTATTTTTAGTGCTACGAACAGCTCTACATAATCTATGCTAAGTACACTGACGCTGCCTGAGTGCTTATTCTAAAACAGCCCAGGAGTGTTACTAAGGTCAGGATGCTTCAGTTCCTGCATTAATTACTTTTCTAAACTTGATAATTCTATAAAGCCTAGTTTTGATTATGTCTTGATAAGTCTAATTTTTTATTGATTTGTATTGGGCAAGGAGGAAATCTGTCCACCGTGACCTGAGGCGATGCGAATCACTCAACTTTGTTGTTTTGATGATATGGAAATATTTATAAACTTTATAAACATTTTATAAACTTTCCTTATTGCATGTTTGTTAATAAAGCTCTTATTTTCAGGGTAATTAGAGACGGAAGAATGCCTGTTGACGTCTTTACATTTCATTAGATGCAACGAATAGAAAATCAGCTGAGTAACAAGACAAAATATCAGTTTTTTTGTTGTTTTTTTTTAAATTTAATTCAAAAGTGAAAATTTTGGTAAATAAAGGGTGCTGGCCACTGCCATAAACTTTGAGAACTCAGTTCGGACTGAGAAAATGAATACACTGGTGTGTATCTGCCAGTATACTGTATTTCAATAATATGAGAATAAATCTCATATCACTGAAACATTTGCGGGATTATTGTTGTTGGCAAAATCACCAGAAAGGTAAAAATTCTTCCTCACTCTGTCCCTTTTCAAATTTCGTAGCAAATGTCTATTGATAAAAGATTTTTCTGACGTGACCACCCCAATTCCCCAGGACTCACAATAACGAAAGCACCGGCGTTCCGGTGTCATGTACTCTTTGACTGCTTTCTCTTCCATTATCTCGATAAGTGTTCCGCTTAGTAAAATTTACTATTTCGAGCACTCCCAGTTTTCTTCAGTGTGTTTGTTTCTCTTAATATTTTTAGTAAACGAACTTCAACGTTATGTATTTCACCTTAGACTGTGCGTGACCCGTAGCCGTAAACCAATTGCAAAAATACAAGGCGGTTGTGAAGGTTTACATGGACTTTTTTTTTTTTTTTTTGTCTTAAGAGGCCAGAGGACACCCCGTGCGGACAAAGCCCTAATTTGAATCCTGTTTGGACGGAAAGTTTTCATAGCGTGGTCGAGTTTATTCTGTCTCCAGTGAATGTTTCATGCTTCCCCTCCCCTTAACTCTTGTTTTTAAGCCAGGGCAACCAAATGTAGAATACAACCAACACCAACACCTCATGGCCTTAGTTCCTATGACACAAATATCAAACAAAGCAACCTGTAATGGGTCTCCCTTTGAAAACGGTTCTTTATGGCTTAATATATGAAAGCTGCAAACGGGCCACTTCCTCAGTGTATTTTATAATTTCTTTTATTCCCCCACACCCAAGAAATGGACCATACCTCAATACAGAAAGTCCAGTCGGGTTTACATAGTAAAAGTTTAAAAATTCTTTCAATTACACAAAGTCATCTTACAAAAACAAATGACAAACCACCACATTTCTCATTTGTCGAAAATAAGTAGTTTCTGTAAACTGTAGATCGCAGTCCAACTACTAGAAGTTATAAATATAAACAGATATATTCAAAAAGTACTTAAATTCTTTCAACCATAGTTAGAGAATCGGAAAGAGCATTAGACACTCAACATATGTTGTGTCTTAGTAGTCGGCACCTGTTAGCAATTCATATAGTAAGTCGATGAATTTGCAGTGCCTGCAAATTCATCGACGTTGTACAAAACACTAAAATTCGAGACTTACTTAGGCCTTGACTTAGTAAACCCGACGCAATCCCTGTTATGTCATCTTTTTATTCAATACCGGCGTCCCTGGGATGAACAAATTACGGCACACCACAAAGGAAGAGCTGAGTGATATAGAGGTTATAATGTTTCAGAATAATCGGGGTCGTCTGTAGTACCAAATCCAACTTTGAGAAATCATGTACGTAAAATTTTATACTTCGAATTACCAAAATTTAAAGATGAATCAAAAAAGGCTACATACTGAATGAAACTGAAATGTTACAGTTTCATTCAGTCTGTAGTATTGACTATTTATGATAACTGTTAAATCTTGGGCGTGCCTTCTGATGTGTAGAGGTTTCATATCGTATCTATTGTTTGGAATGCCATCTTGACACAATAACTATTTAATTATCCGTATCATTTCTAGTTTTTCAAGGTTAAAATTATTTTGTGAAGAAGCAAAGCGTTTAATGAATCTAATTTTTCTCGCATGCGTTATTTATTACACTATCAGAATGAATGATGAAAGAACAGTTGTTTGTAAAAGTAACGCCTAAATGATCCCTAAATGAAACTACTGAAAAGGAAATGTTCTGTTGAGACGTTCCATGATTGTCAATGAACTTATCAGGGGCAGGCATGAGTCACCTTGTCTTATTTCTCTGCGAGATGGAGCACCTGTAATCATTTCAGCTACTTTGGTGCTGTGGTAAGTGGCCCGCACTCTCCAGAGAGATCAGAGTGAGGCTGAAAAACGGACGTCGTAAAAAACAAGACTCTTATTTAATGAATACAAAATTCGTCTTTTATCTCATACAGAAAAAATTGTAAATGTTTCCTCGCTACCCTGCTCATTCACCTCATTAGCCAATATTCGAGACTCATGAAATGTCGGATAAAACTAATGCTATATAAACTTTTTTTTTAATAAATTTCTTAGGAGAAATATATTGTTTTCAGTGCGCATAATCTTTGTGTTATAATATTTCTAAAACGAGTAGAATTTTTTTTAGACTAAAAGTTTAAATGCAGTTGACAAGTTAATAACACTTAAGTGAGTTAGGTCTTGTGATTTCATTTCCTATCTGCCCAGTCAAAAAGGAATTTATCATTATAAATAAATGCTGTAGAACAATGTTACTGTCTTCTACAACATTAAATAAAAATGTCATTCGTTGGAGTGCCAGTACTGCTGATAACGTAATGTTTTTTTACAGAAATTATCACACTCTGTATTCTCATTCTCACTAGGGCGCCTCCGTAGCCAGGTGGGAAGGAGTAGCAGTGCGTAGCACACGCTTCTTGATTAGACCGGGGTTCGAGCCCGTCACCACCAAATACGGAGGATGCGGAAAGGTCAGGGAATGACCACCGCATATCCCGGAGCAATATGGCCTTAGTTGCTAATGCTCCTAAAAAACAAATAACAAACAAACAATAACAAACAAAACGTTCTCGCTAGAATATTCATGCGGCGCACGATGGTCCTTATTATCAGTGTGAATTGCAATTGTTGATGCCATCAAGGGTATCGAAGTGGATAGCATCTCTCTCTCCCACACACACACACACACAGTATAAATGAGCCAGATTCGATTCCCTTCTGGCTCATTATTTGTTGATGAGATTAAAAAAAAAAAAAAACTTCAGGTGGGGGGTTAATTTCTCCTTTCTTAATGGCTTTCGAATCTAGGCCTTTTCCTCATGGTGTGGAAGGACAGCGATCCTAACCAGTGTGCCAGCTGCGAGGGTGTCAGAGACGGAGCCTTTATGGGTGATTTTCACTCCTTGTCCGAATCAGTGGATCTCAGGTGAAGGGTGGGAATCGCATAGTTGCCCTCCTGATTTTTGTCCTAGCAACACACCAACCATAGAATGAACACAGTATGAGGACTATTCGCTGTTATTAACTTATTGCAATTTTGTTTTCAGGGGTTTGCACAATTCTAAGCGAAGGGGGATTACCTTTCTGTCTCTTCAGATCCATCCTTTCATGAACTTAATTACTAACTTCTTTAAATTGCAATTTTCTTATACAACTTGATTTATTAACTAAAGCAAATCATGCATTTATATAATAGAACAGAAGAGAACAGATTTAAGAGATTACCACCTACTTTTAATGAAAATATCTTAAGAGTTGATATCGAAAAAAAATTACAAATTTTCAAATTACTTGAATTTGAAAGCTAAAGATATCTTCTTTCCTCTGCATTTGTAATAGCACGTCATGAGATTTAGATAATCTCATAAATTCGCTATGGTCAGGTTCTTGCGGTCCTTACTGAGATCTGCGTTTGAGATCCGTCAAGGGGGTTTAGAATTTTTTTTCCGCGCTTATTCCACTCATGTTCTGAATAATTCGGTCTCAGACAAGGGACGCTGAAGTCCAACACAGTCGTCGTCATAAATAATGATGACGATTGTGTTATAGCTGAGCACTATTTACGATGACTATTAACGGTAGGGAGAACATCTTAATAAAAATGTCGGTTCGCAATCTCTGGTATTAGTGGTTTCACCAGTTTTCATTCGTTTGGAGAGGTTTGAACTGGAATCTCATCGGAGACCAGAGTAACTTCTACCCCTCCCCGCGAATGAGTTTTGGTTTTTCAGCTCACCCAACTTTCAAATCGGTCTGTAAACAAGCATTTGTAATTACGTAATTAAGCAAATATGTGCATAAAGCATAGGACTACGAATTAGAAATTCAATAATGAACGTTCAGTGTAGATACACTATATTTTGTTAGTAATGAACTCGAAAGTAGTTGAAATTGTGTATCTATACTGAACATTCATTAGTGAATTTCTGATTCGTAGTCTCCTATGCTGTATGCGCATATTTTCTTAACTATATACTTATGCACACCTTCTGGCATCTCTCATATCGTGGGATTAACTTAGCTGGATTGTCATGATTGTTACACAAACCCACCCACCGATGACAGATCAACAAGCCTTGAAACGAAGCCATCTAGGTGACGGTATCCGCCTAGAATAAGTAACAATAGTCTTCTCTATTAGTGAAGCGAATATAATGGCAACCTGTTGTGAAGGTAGTCACAATATGAGATACAATTAAATCGATGCCATTTCAAGTACTTTCGAGTTCACTACGAACAAAGTATTGTGTATCTATACTGAACATTCATTAGTACTGACATAATATATTGGTGTATTAAGGTCTATGATGCTAACGGCGTCAAACCAAAGAGGGGACCCATGATTGTAAAGTTAGCATATTTCTAACCAATAATAAAAGCTTCCGAATAATAATGTTTCGTTGTTTTTTTGTTGTGAATGTGAGAAAGCTGCATTATGAGAATGTCGAGGTTGACTTCGCTTTCAGGATATACCTGCGAGATGCGAAATAATCAAGTCAATTAAATAGGATGAGTTGAAGTTCCAGAGAAAGTTGCATAATGTGCCTCTTTCCGTTATCCATAAGCCGGATGATTTGGAAATGACGTAGCTGAGCGCAACTTTTTGCTATTTAAATTGTGAAGAATCCCTGCAGTTTCCTTTGAACTTCGTCGTGAGTCCTGCCAACATCTTAAACTTGTGTATCCAATGCCTAACGTGGAATCAATAGAAGGGGTTGCGTATAGGTGTGAGGAAGTAGCTGTCGTACCCGTGGAAGAGACGCAAAAAAATAACAGGCGTTCTATAGTCGCTCAAACCTCTAGGACTGTGGCCCAGACTACGCTATCGTGGCTCAATGTTAATGTTACTGCAACAATCCAAAATAAAAGCTGCTTCTCTTGCTGCCGATCAAAGAATGAGGTGACACAGAAACATATTTTGCGAAATGGTAAGTAATAAAAAATTTCTCCTTCATAGGTTCGAAAGATTTAAATCTGTCATGAAAATAGCTCTTTTGCAGCGCTTCTGATTTCCATTTGGACAATAGTCTCCTTTTTAATGAATACAAAATTCGCCTTTTATCTCATACAGAAAAAATAAGGACTGGTGAATCGGAACAGGTGTTGAGGTTCATTTCCCATTTAAGGTGTTTATCTTTTCTTTAGAACGAGTGCAGGCTGAAATTTGCTATTATGAACTTATTGCAGCGTTTGCTTCCGAGATGAAATCCTTTCGTTAATTCAATGCTAAAGTGTATTGATAATTTGTTTTCGGAACACGATATAATGGATTTTTGTTATAAACTTTCTCCTTAAAAAACCTTTACGAGGTGTGATCAATGGGATAATACATCCATCGATTCCTGTTGCTCACCGTTTATATTAAAAAAAGACTATGGAAATGTGAAGCATGTGCTAAAGAAGATCAAGAATGACCATTATAAATGAGATCTGAATATCTATTTTAAATGTGGATGGTTATATTAGAATAGCACAGCACCTTGCAAAAATAAGAAGGTAAGCTTTCAATGAAGATTAATTGCTATAATTAATAACCACTCATATACCACGTGATAATATAGTTTATTTATTATATAATATAGAATAATATAGTTTATTAAGCTTATAGCCCAAACCATTATGCATTTAAGGTGACGTTTCAGGCATCTTACCGATGCCCATCATCAGACCATGCTGTTAGGGGTAGAAAAATAAAGGGTTACAATTTAAATTATATTCCAATAATTATTAATTGTGAAGGATTTTAAGGATTTTTACGTCTAAAAGATTTTAGGTTAACTATATCTGTTTTGGTTTCACTAGAAAACAGAGATTAAAAATAAGTAAATACATACAGATAAACATACATAAAAATTAAATTCTTACCTGTTGTCAGACTCCTGCTTGCCGATGCTACCAGAACCTGATGTGCATATTCGCAAGAGGTACTGCCAACAGTTAATTTATTGGTGAGAGGTTAAATCTATATATATTTAATTAAATATATATAAATTTAATTATATATAGATCTATATATAATTAAATCTAAGAGGTGCTGCCAACAATTTATGGGTGAGGGATTAAATCTATATAGATTTAATCCCCCACCAATAAACTTGTTTTTTTCTTTTACTTTCTATTTTTTACTTATTTTGAATCTTTGTTTTCTGGTGTAACCAAAACGGATGTTTAGCCTTAAAATTAATAATTATTGGAATATAATTCAAATTGTAACCCTTTCTATTTTTCTACCCCTAACAGCATAGTCTTGATGGTGAGTATTCGTAAAGATGCCTTGAAACGTCACCTTAATAAAAGAAAAGGCTATAAAGTATGCATCTTTTCTGGGGCATAAAACATTCCAAGCCAGTTCTGGTTGGCTGGACAAATTTAAAAAGCGCCATAGCTTATTCGAAAAAGTTATTTCTGGTGAAATTGGGGTTGTAATTGAACAAGACTGTATTCATTGGAAAGAAACAGTTTTGAAAAAAATTATGGAGGACTAAGAGCTAAAAGATATTCAACGTTGATGAAACAGGTCTATTTTTTAAATGCTTGCCGAACAATGTACTGACTTTTAAAGGTGATAAATGTGTAGGTGGTAGAAATAGTAAGGAGAGAATTACAGGCTTAGTTGGTGCAAATATGGCTGGTAATGAAAAAAACTGAAGCTTTTGGTAATAGGCAAAAGTAAACAACCCCAATTTTTCAAAGGAGTAAAGTCCTTAGTGTTGGATTACTACAAAAAAGCTTGGATGACAAGTGAAATTTTTGAACATTTGGATTTTAAATGTCGATAGAAAGATGACGAAAGAAAACAGAAAAATCGCTTTCATTGTCGATAATTTCGAAACTTACAACTGTGAAGCTTGTTTTATTCCGTCCGTCCGAATACCTCGTCTAAACTGCAGATAATGGGCCAAGGCATTATCAAGAATTTGAAAATGCACTACCGACGGCACATACTAAGAATAGAAACCAATCAACCTGTAGATTCTGTTATAGATTTGAGGATGTGCATATCAGAGTTGGCAAAAGTGTGGAGCCGACCTGGCTAGCCGTGTGGGTAAAGTGCCTGCCTGGCACTTTATGAGTAAATACAAAAACTTTGCGAGGTGCATTATGGCCACAGAAGCCGGTGGTGCAACAACAAAAAAAAAAAAAAAAAAAAAGTGTGGAGTCAAGATGTGACGGAAACAATGATTCAGAATTGTTTCGCAAAAGCAGATTTTGCTAAAACGCCAATTAACAGTGATGAGAGGGGTGAACTGCTACAAGGCAGTTCACGCCTCTATTGAGCAATTTTGGGAAGAACTCCAAGCGAGAAGTTTGATCAGTAGAGAAATTGTACTTGAAGAATTTTTAGGAATGATATCGATGTCATAGTAGCTGAATATCCGAGTGACTCAACATTTTGGAGAGTATTCGAAGAACTAGTGACAATATCGACAATGAGATCGATGAAAATGAGGGCAATATTAAACCTTCCAAACATGAAATATTGACAGCATTTGAAAATTTGCGTCGAGGCTTTCAGTGTGAATAAAATGTGCCATAAAATATAGTGCCTAAACAAATGGAAACATTTTTATGAACGATGTACAGTAAAATTCTGTATTTAAATGCACAAGGTATAATTCCATATGGATATAAATTAACTGTATAATATCGATGTTAACCCATAAAATTAAACTACGTAAAGGCATCGGTTTAATAATATCTCATATTGTGGCTATCTTCACAACGAGATACCACGTATTACACTACTTCGAATAAGTAACACTTCTCTAGTAGCGAAGACTACTGTTACTTATTCTCAGTGGGCACCACTACACAGACGGCACCGTTTCAAAATTGGCCTATCATCGGTGGGTGGGTAGCAGAATCCAGAGCGTATGCACTGGGAAAATGTAAACTTTAGGGGGGGGGGGCACATGTAGCATATTTTTTATTATTATTTAATATTTGCAACATATGTATATGTTACAAACAAATCTGCATATTTATGCATATTTATTAACGTTATAATAAGAGAATATGAGAAAGCAAAATAGGAAACTAAAGGAAATATTTATTATTTAACATCTAAATACTAATAGTCAGCTCACAAAAACCACATTACTAACAATAATCACAGTTTAATAATATGAAAATCATCAATTAAAATTTGCAAAAACAAAAAATTATACAAATTTATAATCAAACATGCAAGTACTGTATTGTAATATTCTCTTATTCTTCTTTGCATTTTTCTTTGCGTGTGTATCAATCACTTATTTTATTCATTTTTCGGATAACTCATTCGGGTCCTTCTAAATTTTTCTTCATGCAATCTTTCAATATTACGGTACAGATCCATATCAGTGGCGACTCTGATGTATTGGGGGGGGGGGGGGTGCTGCTTCTTAAAAGTTACATTGAATTGCCTTGGTTATAAGACATGTAGACCATAGATGGTAATAATAATAATCATCATCAGCCATTTTGAATCCACTGCAGGATGAAAGCCTCTCCAGCAACTTTCCAGTTCCTTCTGTTTTGTGCAATGGCCATCCATTTACTACCCACAAACTCATGAATTTCATCTGTCCATCTCCGTTGTTGCCTTCCAGGTTTTCTCTTAGCTCCCTTTGGGTACCATTCTGTTATTTTCTTAGTCCAGTCATCATGTCTTCGAGCTATGTGTCCTGCCCAAGACCATTTTAGTTTTGATAAGAATGTCCTTTACTTGAGTTTGCTGCCTAATCCATGTGTTTCTCTTCTTATCTAACAGTCTGATTCCCAATATAATTCGTTCCATTCTTCGCTGTGTAGTTCTCAGCATCTCTTTCTTTCTTTTGGTGAGTGCCCAGGTTTCACTTCCATAAGTCATGTTGGGGAGTATACATTGGTTCATTATTTTAAGTTTCAGACAAATTGGGATATTGCTCCTCAGTATGTGACTATATTTCCTGAATGCTATCCATCCAAAATTTATTCTTCTCTTGACTTCCATCCATTTATTATTATTACAGCTAATGACTTGTCCCAGATAAGTGTATGACTCCACCTTTTCAATTACTGCTCCTTCAATCATTATATCCCTTTCTGTGGCATACTTGTTCATCATTACTTTTGTTTTAGCCATATTCCAAAATAGTCCAAAATCCTTACTAACTCTGCATAAGTGATTAAGATTTTCCTCTAATTCTTTGGGATTGTTCTTAAAGCGTCCTCAAGGGCAGCAGCAAACAACTTTGGAGATATTGTCTCCTAGTCGAACTCCTTTGTCAATTTTAAATTTATTACTGTCTTTGTCTAGTCTAATAAGAGAGGTAGCATTCTCATATATTTTCTTAAAAATCATAATATGTGGGATATCTGTGCCTTGTCTTTCCAGTGTCCGAAACACTACCTTATGCAGTATGGAGTCAAATGCCTTTTCATAATCCACAAATGCCAGGCAAAATGGTGTTTTATATTCATTTGCTTTCTCCATTAGCTGTGACATTACGTGAAGGTGATCCCATAGTTGAGAATCCTGTCCTAAAGCCAGCTTGCTCTTAAAAATACTAAAAAACATTAACTGGACACTTACCATTAACAGACTTGGGTAATCTCGAAATTTTATTTAAAAATAAAATCCATTTTTCGCTTTTTATTTGTTGAAAATAGATTAATAACTTTTTCATTCAATTTTAGTGCACTGTTCAAATCGGCACTGCTCGATCCGCAGTTCCTTTGACTCTTTTATCAGCTCTAAAATTGCGTGTTGGCAACCTGCCAATTAAGCATTAACTCATTGTTGCCATTTTAACCAAAGGAGGACCTATACCTCACTAAACCCTTGTTACATTCCAAACTTGACGGTGTCCAGACAGGTTTTCAAATTGTATTCCTCAGAACGCTACAGTTCTGTAAGAATTCCATTGTGTGTGTGTGAGAGAAGATTACCGTGCAGAATAAGTAGGTGGCTGGAAAGGAGAAGGTTAAGTCAATACTATTTGTAATATTGTGTTCGGGTCTGAAGGCAGTTTCCAATGACAAGGGAATCGTGTTGTAGGAACAGCAAGGGAACGTCCATATAAGGAGAAACTTCGAATGTATGAGTTACATAGCTTTGAATAAATGTTAAGAGGATCTGAGTGAGGATGTAAGCCTATTGGGTAAAACTATTGGACTGGCGGAGCTCAGAAATTTTACATTTGGTCAGAATGTTGCTGAATAAAGGGATAAACTGCCTCCCTCAGTGGTGGGTGCCGAGCTTTTGAATTTAAGAGTTGTGGGCATTTATCTTACGCTTCCCATCTTTTGGTGGTGGGAAGAATATGATAGGGGATATTAGATAAGAGAATATTAGTTTATAAGAAAGCGTCTTTCTCTGCCAAAAAAATAAGAAAAAATCTCAATCACTCGCACTTCATCGCCAAAAAGTAACTATCCAATTCCGCTTTGAAGGGTTGTATAGAAGTTTTTTCGAAATTCCATATTTTCTTACCTCTACTGTTTTCCTTCTCCTTTTTTCAATTTTGCTGAGATGATCCCACATCTGCCAACTTAGCCGGAGTTAGTCTTTGGCATTCATTCACTATCAAGGTGTCTGCAGAGAACTGAATAAATACATGCAAACAAGATTTACCTGAACGCTAATTCTTCTATACTGTACAAGGAGAGGGGAAATAATATCTAGTTTATGATATGAATTAAGTTAATTACTTATGTTTTTTTTCTCTTGTGCACTTAAAGCACGTTATAATACTTATTATATTTACAACTATTTTGTTTCAGTTAGTGGAGAAGTACAACCAGGTCAGCTACTGGCAATCATAGGAGGAAGTGGGGCCGGGAAAACCACACTCGTGAATGTGCTAACAGGAAGAAATCTGCGATCAGTGTCGGTATCAGGTTGTGTGTTGGTCAATGGTCAGAAGAGAAATCGGTCTTTCGTTCGACTTTTGGCGTACGTCCAACAGGCTGACCTGTTTGTAGGAACGCTAACAGTACGAGAACACTTAATATTTCAGGTGAGGCAAATATCTCAAGTTGCTGAGAATAGGATATTAATTTCTCGTAAAATGTTCAAATCTTCGAAACTCTTTTACGGCAAAATTTGTCCAATTACAAATTTTCATGGATTTTCTCTTATATTTTACGCCCAATAGGTTTTCAAGTTAATTCCACCAGTCCGCATATCTGCTTGTAAATGCCCATCCCCTCCACATACCCGCTACATAAATATCAAATATATTGCTATACAAATTTTAGGAAAAATACATATAGTAGAGTAAGATTGGCATAAATTAAAGAGTGAACGAGCCTGAATTAAAAACACGTGCTGCGAGATGGTAAGTAATACGTCCTCGATGATTAACGCTTGTTAGTGAGACTGTCGAGCGAAAAATTAACGCCAGCCAACGTAATAAATAATTATGAAACGCTATTAGGGCTATAAACGAGTCTTCCAAGATGGTTTTCTTTTGGCCATTCGTTTTTAGAGGTCCGACTTAAAATCCCATTTGAAAGTGGAAGAATGTATTTTCACGTCTTTAAAATCGAGCTGTAATTACATGATGTCAAGTAAGGGGAGTAGGTTTATTCTGGCATTTGAAAAAATTGAAAATTGGCTCTCACAGATATAACTCTGCACACATTATATATAATAAATAGTGTGGGTTAATTACTATTGGAATTGGTGCATTATGGCCTGAGTAGTCAATGTGGTAAAAATTCCGAAGAAACAGCCAAGTGAATACCAGGGTATACATTTCTGCCAACCAGGAAAACTACATATACAGGGACGAGAACACATTGGGTAAATGCTTTAGCCCTAAATGCATCTTAGGTCCACGATAATTAATATTAGCGTGCAAAATCACAGGTAAAAGCCTGTGACGTCTTGCATTATCCAAAATTAAAAAATATGAATAAATAAACAAAAGTGAGACTGTCGAGCGAAAAATTAACGCCAGCCAACGTAATAAATAATTATGAAACGCCATTAGGGCTATAAACGAGTCTTCCAAGATGGTTTTCCTTTGGCAATAAATAATAAAAAATAATAATAACAAAATTAAACAAAAAAAATTTAATTTCCTCACTTAAGTAACTACGCAGCTGACTTTAAATAATGCCGGATATTTTTCTTTCTCCCTGCAATAAATCTTTGTGTTGACAGCAGTGACAATTTGTGCGTTAGTCCTTTAATACCTCACACCCTCAATTCAATGGTGTGAGAACACAGAAGGCAATGGTGTCTGTTATTCTAGCAAACGGAGTTGTAAAATTTGGCTTTTATAATTCAATTTCATATGGCAAATGTTTCGGTATATGCTCTCTTCTATAATATACCTTCATGGAATCAGCAATTAAATTTTTGTAATGGTATTTTTTCCATCATGTGTAGTGTTTGTGTGATGACAGCTAGGTGCAATAATGCCTTCCACCTTTCTTAAGTGAAAATGCGTTCATTCGCGTTATTTTTAAAATTTCCAAATTTGTAGTATTTACAAACCTATACGAACGTGAAGTAGCAAACAAATGCATTTCACTACTTTTCAGATTTCTTTGATGTCGATGGATCGGATTACAACAATCACGTGGGATCACGACAGAAATATAGCAAAAGCGGTTTACATCAGTCTACCTTGAAAAGGCCCTAACTGTAACCACTACACATTGTGCAAATGCTATAGGAACCAACTAAATTTCTCCTTTCTCAGGAAATGTATTGCTTTTTGTAGTTGGACATAGTGTTCATTGTCAAGCGCCACTGGCAGTCCCCTCCCCAACTCCGCTTTTCTAGAGTTTATTCTCATAATCGTAATATTTTCCCCTCCCAACTTGTTTTTTTCAAGTGGCGTGTCTCTTTATCAGTTGATAAAGAGACACGCCAGTCTCGAAAGCTACTGCCTGTTAGTATATTTTACCTTAAACTGGGTTATAATTATACGTGTCTATATTTGTTCTCTCACATTTTATAAATTTGTATTTAAGTGCTCTAGCCCCAGATGCAGCTTTCTGATAACACAAAGATCACTTATGAGGAATTTTCGGTAACACTCTACATTTGAATCTTAAATCTAACTTGTATTGTCAGAGAATAAAAGGTGACGTCTGGGAGATCTAGGTTAAAGATGATCCACTAACTAAACACAGATGGTCATCAAGTACTGCAGAATGTCATACACATGCCATTTAATCGCAAGAACCTTACATTGCATTGCAGCATCCAGCCAACCAAAAAGTGGAGCTGCGAATCGCACTGCCTAAAGTGAAAAATCCAGTTCGAATGGGACCTCGAGGGTCACAATGGTGCTGCAGAACTGGGGCGTCTTCTACCGCCATGTTATAGCGAATACCTTAAGTTTCATACTATGCCAGGTTAAGGGAGAAGGTTTCGTTTTATCTGCACTCTCCTACCATCTTAATGGCTGGTATATTCTGATTACATTGTAAAACAAAGTTTTAAAAGTTTTCTTCTGATCTTCATTTCTGGCTGTTTCTTTATGATATTGGATATGCTCATTATGAATATGGCCGTTTCTTTTGATTACATTTCTGAGCACTTATGAAAATTGTTTTCAGAAAAATGTCTGTCTCTGTGTTTATTACAAGGGTTTAATTTAATTTAACAAAAGCAGTACATCCATTGACCAAAGAGAATACAAAGATAATTCCAGAACAACACATAATTTGAAAGATAACCCAAGAATTTATTCAAAAAATGTGCACTTTGAGCGTCTTTTCCTTTAGTAATCAGATACTAACTGTGGTTACCCGTCATAGCTGCATCCCACATTCTCTGATTTTTTCCATTAGATTAATGCCCTGGTGAAAATGTTTTCCATTTTTTTTTCACTCAAATTTGGTTTTTAAGAAGCTTGTGCGAGCAGAAACGTGTAGCTTAAGATATATTCTGCATTTCGGTGTTCGGTCCTGTTCAATCACAATTATGGCGTTTCTAACCCGCTTTGAAAGAAAGCAAACAATCTCAAGCGGGTTCAAAACATTGCATTATTGTGCAGGATTGCAATTAATTAGTCCTCATTTCTCATTATCACTGACTCAATAAAGCAATAAATGAATAATTTAGCTTAATATGTTATGTGAAAAGAGTTTCGTTTTAATTTTATAAAAAAATGAAGATATTATTAGGTTACTTATAGACATAATGAAGGTATGTTAATGTAACGTAACCTATCGTGTATTCTATATCATGAATTTTGTTCTTGTGGTTGTTATTCGGTTTAACGACACAAGAGCTACTAAGGCCAAATTGTGTCTGTTTGTAAGAGAGGTTAAATTATACGCTTCTGTACAAGCCAATTTGTTTTAGATATAATAAAAGTTCTTAAATATTTGCTTCATTTCCTAAGAAATGAGATAAATCAGGTGATATATTCAAGGCCTGGGCACATGAAAGTAGCTGAAAAGGTAGGAACCTATCGGGTAGGTGGAGATGGCTGTGAGATGTAGGCATAGAGTTGGAGTTGCTTTGAGGGAAGGCTGAGGGACCCTCCATGAGCACAGGTCCCAGAATGATGATGCCGAAATCTCGCCAACCATCATTTTGATAGTCATGGTAAGACGTTTCACCCTAATCAGCGTGGGGAGCCTGTGAATTTGAACCAAGCTGGCCATTTCAGTTGCCATTAACTGTGGAGGAAGTGTGTTTGTTTATGGCCCATTTTAAGAGCCAAAACTCAGCGGAAAAAAGTGGCCTGAAGAGTAATACTATGGTTTTTATATATTTTCTAGTAGTTGTGACTTTATTAATATAACGTAAATGCTGTTTGGCAATTCATCGAGTCGAGCTGCCGAGGTGAGGAGCTCTATGTATTAACTGAAGCAGAGCTTAGGATCAAACACAACCCCGAGATCAGTATGCTTATTGACGATGAGAATTTCACAGAATTGGTTGAATATAAGAAGGCGTTTTCTTTAAAGAGAATATCATAAATTCAGATTTTTCTGGGTTTATTTTTAATCCGACCTGGTTGAGGTAGTTTTCAATTTCCGTGAGTGTATTATAAATTGATCCTGTTATCACAAGAAGATTCATCATATGGAGAAATCGGTGTGAGGAGCTTTATATCATCTGCATAACATAAAGTGTCATACCTGGACTCAACAAGTGGAGAGATAAGTGCTGTAAACAAGAGCCCAGATAAGACACCACCCTGTGGCACGCCTGAAGAGATACTTCGCTCGTATATGTGCCCATGGAATGTAAGCTGGATTATTCTGTTTTGAAGGAGTGACGTGAGGAACTGTAGAATGTCTTCCTTGGTCTGAAAGTAGCTTCAGCATTGCAGGGACATTTATAGAGTCGAAAGCTGCTTCAAGGTCTACATAGATGATTACAAGCTCTACTTGGGATTCAAACGCAGAGAGGATAGAGCTGATGGTATGGTGGCTAAGAGGTTAGTCACAGTGGATCTCTGAGGGAGTAATGGATTTGAGGATACTGATGTGGAAGAAGTTTAGTTAGAACGGGGAGAAGTACCTTCTCAAGGAGCATTAGAGGACTTGAGGCATTGGAGATTGGTTGGTAACGAGTAAGAAGTGTAGGAGATTGAATTTTGAGAATAGGCTTCACAAGGTAGGTGTTCCACTGCTGGGGAAAGAAATGGCTTGACAAAACAGCATTAAAAATAGAAGGGGATCCAAAATATATGTGTAAGACGTTTGATAATGAATTGGGGAATTCCGTCCGCACCTGCCGTAGCAGAAGCTGATGTAGAATTAATGGCAGTAATAAGCTGTTCCCTGGAGATTGATACTGCAGACAGTGTCAGGTGGGATTCTAGTTGTTTGTGTATGAAGATCAGGACATTGTTCCATGTTCTGAGGCAAATCTAGATATGAAGTCAAGCCACTGGTCAGGTTTAAGATTTAGGGGGAAAATCAGAAGGCCGCTCAGAGTAGGGGCATTATCCTCTACGAAGGGTTCTATCCATGTAATGCTTAGTTGCTTGAGATTTCTGCTTATTAAATATTGCGCGGGCTCTGGAGTAGGCTATCCTTTCTTGGACACTTTGCGACTGCTTCCACAATTTGTGCAGATGCTGGTTTAACCTGAAGCTCATATTAAGATGGGAAGTCCACCATGCTCTGGACCGAGGCACGATGGAAATTCTCTTTGATTCTGCAAAGGTCGCAATAGTCTTAAGCCAACTAGTAAGCAAATTCACTGCAATTTCGAGATCACAATATTTTAGGACTGTCCATGGGATGACAGAGGCAGCCTCAACACATCTAGAAATACTCAGAAACCTGGGACTTACTATTACTATGGTATTAGTCGAATTTACAACATTGAAGTTTGGAACAGGTATGTGTAAAAGAACAACAATTGGCTTGTGGTCCGAATTGAAATAAGTCTCTGGCAGGTAATCAGGTGTGCAAGGAAAAGAAGCAAGGATGACATCTAATTGGTTATCTCTGGTCTGGAGATCGTTGATCATTTGTAACCCTGTAGAAGATAAGTTTGATAGGAGCATTTTCTGAAGGTTAGCTAACTGGGGAAGAAGATTAAAGTTCCACGGATAAAGTGCAAGGCTGAAAGATGAAACTGGTTGATGATCCGGTTAGATATTTTGTGGATGGCTTCATAAGAAGGTGCTGGGGGGGTATACAGTGGTGGGATTCAGCCGGTTCGCACCGGTTCGGTAGAACCGATACCTAATTTTTTGTTGAGTTCGGCGAACCGTTTGTTAAAATGGCACTTGTGATCAGGGTTCTCTCTAAGGTGGGCGCCTGGGCAGCCACCCAATGTGGAAATCACAAATTTACATTCCTTACTTTTTTTAACGTTCATCTACGCAACAGCGTATTCCAAGTGCCCGTAGTAATGTTCATTCCGTCCATAGGTGAAAAAAATTAGACGAAACTATGCTTGTAATATTTATTTATTCATTTCATAAAACTCATCATACCTTTGATGAAATACTACATTTTTATTCCCTCGCGTTTGTAACTTAAGTAAACAAACATATAACGTAGAGAGAAAAAGTGCCAAACAACCAGGGGGGGTGACACACTGTCATTTGTTTCAGCTTTGTGTTATGCCCTAAATTCACACGAGATATTATGAGTGCGTTGGTGTTCCCCGATCAATAAAAACAATAGGAAGCTATTACACAACAAACCAAGAGAAATATAGATTTAAAGGGTTATCTTATCGCCCATTTCGGAAGCCGTGGAAGAATGTTCTTCCATGTTGGAATCCTTATGCCAGTGTCCCCTTGGTAATTAAGAGGTTTTTATCCCGTGACAAACAGGTTTGTCGTACACATTATTCTATCATATTTAATCTGCATAGCCTATGCCATTTATTAATTCAGCTAGAAATTTTCGTTTAGTATCGATAAAATTAAGAAAATGTATGTTCTGACTGATGTTTATCAATGGTATAAGCACAGTGCTTTGTTTATAAAAGTTTATGATATGACCAAACATGGGCAGAACCAGTAAAAATATTCAAATATATAGGCACATATCCGCTCCTGCTCTATAATATATTAAAATAAAACATTTTTAAATTTTTTTGCAGTAGACCTTAAAAGGATGAAAAGGCAACAGAGTTTGACAGATTTTTTCAATAAGAAACCAAAATCAGAATTGGCCTTGGATGGTACAAAACAGTCACAAGCACAACCACTTCAACTTGAAGAAAGCAGCACGTCAATTATTGAAATAAAAAACAATAACAACTCCAAAATTGAAAATAATCTTCTTGACTGCTGGACAGTGCAACAATATAACAATTTTGAAGAAAAATATGACGGACTGGTAATTTTTAACAAAAAGTTAGGTTGCGAGTATTGTGCAAAATATGACTTTATAAAAGAGAAAAGTGTTCATGTGTCAAAAAAATGGAAAAGAATGGCATCAGGGAAAAATAAAGAGGTACACCAGGCTTCTCTAAGGAAAAAATATGAAAGAATATTTTTCATCAAAAGCTCATAACATTTGTAAAGCGAACTTAAAACAATGTGAGCAGGAGTCAATAACAAAAGTAATAGATACGATGAGTGAAAAATATTTAAGTGCTACTTGTAGAGTATTTAATACAGTTTGCAGGCTGGCAAAAAGATGTAAACCGTTTTCAGACATAGAAGATGAGATAGAAGTGCAAATTAAAAATGGATTAGATATGGGAATAGGAACACATTCTCGTAAAACTGCTGTGAAAGTAGTTGATTTCATTGCAAAGGAAATTAAAAAAGAAATATTTAATAAAATTATTGAAAATAATCTGAAAATATGTTTGATTATTGACGAAGCTTCAACGATATCCTGCAAACCAGTTATTATACTTTTCTTAAAAGTTGAGGATTCAGTTACATCACCAACAATTTTCGTAGAACTAGTTTAATTGGAAAAACAAGATGCAGAGACAATATGTTCTTCAGTTATGGAAAGTTTAAATGATGTTGGGCTTACTAAGAACTACCTAGAAAAAAATTTAATAGGATTTTGCTCCGATGGTGCCAGCGTTATGCTTGAGAGAAAATCTGGAGTGAGCACTAGGATTGCAAAAGAGTTTCCAAACATAATAATATGACACTGTTTAAATCATCGCCTCCATCTTGTTTTAGATGATTCGATAAAGGAAATAAAGCAAGTAAATCATTTTAAAATATTTATTGATAAGATATATACTATTTTTCATCAATCCAATAAGAACCAAATTGAACTTTCCAAAATATCCGAACAACTTGGAATTTAAATTATAAAGATTGGTAGAGTTTTGGGACCAAGATGGGCTGACTGTAGTTTAAGGTCAACCCTAGCTGTGGCGCGCTTATCCCGCGCTACATCACTATTTTTATTCAAATAAAAAAGTACTTAGGTATGGCTGCCCGTCTTGAAAATATATATTTTATAACTGATTTGGCATTGATGATTGATATTTTAAACGAAATTTCTCTTCTTTCAAATGCACTGCAAGCAAGAAACATAAGCATACTAAAGGCTGAAAAACACTCGTGATAAGATCTATTAAAGTATTTCAAATGCTCGGAAAGGAAAAGGGTCCATAAGAAAAAAAAATCTGATAAATTAATTACTTCAGAAACCTTCAAAAATATAAAATTTGTATAAAATCATCGATTTGTCGGGCTTCCTCGGGAAAGACTTTCAGAAAACATCGCAACGAATTTGAAAAAAAGACTAATGGATTGTGAACATTTAAAAGCAAGTTGTAGCCAATTTCAAGATAGGAATAAATTACAATTTCTCAATTTTTTGGAGCCAGATTACTGGAATATTGAAGAAGTACTAGTTCCATGGAAAGCAGCTGAAGAACAATTGCTCGTATTTCTTGACATTTTTAATTACCAAATTGATTTTAATGATTATCGATATTTCGTGGGAAACGTTTTAAAAAATTCCCAGAATTATGCAATTCCTGAAAGTGTTCAAAGAGCTAAAAATATTGTCAGAACAATTGCTGTAAGTTCAGCAGAAGCGGAAAGGAGTTTTTCAAAGATGAACATAATATGTTCAGAGAAGAGAAGTCGCCTAACTGTTTCTAATATATCAAACACAATGACTATTAGTCTAATCGGCCTACCTCTAAAGGAATGGGATCCTATTCCTACAGTGAAAATATGGTTAAGGATAAATCACTCAGCCGATGATGCTCGGATAAAAGCGAAATTGCAAGTGAGGACGCCAATCAAGAAGCAATAATAGTTTTATTGTTTTTTGTCAGGTATTATTTAATATTTTTTCATTAATATTTTAAAACTCTTTCTTATAACATAATCTAGTTTTGTGGACCTTTTTTTATTGTTCTTATTTAAGTATTAACTGCATGAAATAATAAACTACCTTTCGCTATATAGTTTTTTTATACCTAGAACGGTCATTAGGGCAGCGAACCGGTTGTTAAATTATTTGAATCCCACCGCTGGGGGTATATATATAACAACTACATCTATGAGGACCCTATGGTAGCTGACAGTAACAGCAAGAGCTTTGTATGCTGATGTTTGGCTAGAGACTTGATGAATAAATGAGGTCTGTGAGTTCTTAAAGAAAATTGCAACACCACTTCCTCTTTGCCCAACTCTAGAAGTGAAAGCAGATTTATATCCAGCTGGAACACAGATATAAAAAATTCTTGATCTCTATCAAGCCAGGTCTCGGTGACATAGAGGATATTGATATCATTGGCGAGGAGAATTTGGTCAACGGTATCCAGTTTGTTGCAAAGGCTTCTAACATTCTGGTACAAGACTCTGATTGCATAATTCCTGGGGATCTTTTTAAGTCACATACCTCTAGTGGTTTTATTGAAGGCAGGCTTTCGGTTATAGCAGAGTGGGATCTCTTTAATATATCCGAGAGAGATCGTTTAAAAATTAAATGATCAAAATGTAATGCATGCGAAAAGGATAGTCATCAAGAAATGTAGAGTACTTAACTTCTACTTGGACTGACCTTGCCCAGTCAGATATTAACATGCTCAAGGGAGTGCATCCAGTGGCAGAGAGAAAAGAAAATGGAAAAGTACAGAATTGAACAGTGCTATACATGAAGCAATGAAACAATTTTTAGTGTCCACTAAATTCCACTCCTATGCCTCATTTGTGCAAAAGCAATAACGCTCCATAACAGTGCAGACTTTCAGTTTCTCCAAGCATGTCAATATCTCACTGGGCAAGATCAGTCTTTTCTTTACTAAAAGAAAGTTCTACGCAACAGCATAAAACTCTTTCAAGTAAGTACACCACTGACAATACCGCCAGATAAAAACTCTGTACAGCAGCCAATCAAGAAAACAAGTTCTGAAGGAGAGAAGATAAAATACTGATACCACGGACATTGATGAAAAATCACACGAGGATGATCCACTTCTTGAAATACATGCAGAGAAAGACATGGGCATCAGCAAACTAATATTCCCAAAAAGGAAAAAAACAAGAATAGACAGGCGTAAACAAACAGCGTCCCTTAAGCAGACACGTTTGATAATCCTCAATAATGCATAAAATTGTTCAGTGGAATTGTCGCAGACTCCGAGCTAACTTGGACGATGTTTATGATTTAATTACTGAATATAAGCCTGCTGTTCTTTGTCTACAAGAAAGAAACCTGACCCCTCAAATATCTATAAGCATAAAACATCACATAATGCTTAGAAAAGATAAGAACAACTCTAATATTGCTCGTGGATGAATAGCATTGCTAGTCAATTCCAGACATTCTTTCAGACCTATCCCTCTGCAAACAATTTTAGAAGCAATTGCTGCCTGAATTATGGTCAGGATAGCAATAACAGTTGTTTCTTTATAACTTTTGCCCAATCATTCACACATTTTAGCTGATTTGGATAATTTAGTCATTCAACTGTCACCACCTTTTTGTATGTTGAGTGACTGGAATGGGTCGTCATACAATGTATCAAAAAAAAAAAAAAAAAAATGGCTATTAATTTGGCAGGAGAACAAAAGCATTAAACTGTACCTGATTAAAAATGATCACAAACAATGGCCATCAAGCCTAAGAGAGAATAGGAAGGAGTTGTACTTTCTGAATTGCAGTTTGGGCATGTCCACCTAACTCATGGTTACCTACTCACAAGATGATCCTCCACTATGCAGCAACTGTCAAACTCCAATTCACAGTAAAACACCTTATCATTCAATGCCAATTATACTCGAGAGAACAACAAATAGCTTTCTCTTCACATCTATTTACCTCTAATCAACTTACTTTACAGCAAATTCTCGGAGACCAACTAGATATAAATGATCTTTTTACTTTTCTGAAAACAATAAACAAATACCATCTGTATAGTATACCAAACCTGTACCAACAAATATTGTAATAGGTGCATTATGGCCTTAGCAGCCTTTGCACCAATAAATCAAATAAACAACAACAACAAGGGGCTCACATCTGGTGAGTATGGGCTTGGCACACCCAGGGTCCTGAGCTGGATATCATCATTCTTCTCTTTCTTGGTGATTTCCTTCTCTCTCTCTCTCTCTCTCTCTCTCTCTCTCTCTCTCTCTCTCTCTCTCTCTCTCTCTCTCTCTCTCTCTCTCTCTCTCTCTCTCAGCAGCATAAGCCTCAGGCTTCCTTGCACCATATGGCTAATAATAATAATAACACTCTTCATTCATTCATTCAACAAATACACTTAGTCAGAAATCTGACTTCTGCATTTTAACATTCCATTAGGGAAGTTTTGCTGAGACAAACAAATATAGCTGCTTCACTAAAATGACTAAATCATCCAATTTAAGAATGGATGGTTTTAGTTATGTAATGTGTAATATTCCAATTATATTAATTTTCATACAGCAGTAAATATTGATCACTGTGTGTCAATTTGAATTTCCATATCATAAATCCAACTGATTATTTTCAGGCACTTCTTCGAATGGATAAACACCTTACGTATCGTCAAAGGATGGACAGAGTAGAGGAAGTCATATTAGAGGTATTTGAATTTATTTCAATCGCAATTATTATAAGAATTATAATTTATTGGTACATATAAAAATTGCCTGATGACACTGATAAATATTAAACAAGACGTTTTCCTGCCCAAATTAAGAACTCATTTGTCATGTGTGGATTATCTTATTTTTATCAAATGATCCATTTTATTAGCATTCTATTCAGACCCTTTTCGATGAACTGATACATTAAATTACCAACAGAAACAATATCCAGTTCTAAAACATCCATCCAATGCCACAGCTTGCCAGAAATTGAGAAATTCTAGATGTTTTTAACTTTGCGAAATATAATCACTAGTAGGAAACTGTCTTGTTTTATAATTCAGTCAAGGTTATGAACTTTTCTGCAACTTTTTCAGTGGTTTTAATTTATACAACAAGGTAAGCATAGCGGGCGGAAATTTTCCGCACATCTTGGATTATAGGGTTTGGTAAATGCTTTACCTTTCATTAGGTGCTGTATATACTGTATATGCTCATATATACTATTATGTTTTAGTTGTATTAACTACCGTCAGTAAAGGTTAGTGCAAATGTATATTTCTTTTAGCTTGGTCTAAAGAAATGTGAAAATGCAAGGATTGGAATTCCTGGTCGTATCAAGGGGATATCTGGAGGAGAGATGAAGAGATTAGCCTTTGCTTCTGAAGTAAGAATTTCTTTAACTATATGCACTTTAATTGCTTTCATTGTATTTCTGGCAAAAAACAATGTTAAGCTTGCTTTATTATTTCTGCTATAATTCTTTGTTCAATAATTATGAAAACCTTTGATGTAAATATGCCTATTGGTTAAGTGTTTTAGTGATAAGCAAAACAGCCATTTAAGACATTCTCAGGAGTATTCAACAAAATAACCCCAAGAGTATATCTGGTGAGTATGGGCTTGGCACACCCAGGGCCCTGAGCTGGATATCATCATACTTCTCTTTTTTCGTGAATCACTTCTACTTCTGACTCTGGTGCCTCCGTAGCCAGGTGGGAAGGAGCAGCAATGTGTAGCACACTCTTCTTGATTAGACCAGGGTTCGAGCCCATGCCCACCAAATATGGAGGATGCGGAAATGTCAGGGAATGACCACCGCATATCCCCGGAGCAATATGGCCTTATTTGCTAATGCTCCTAAAAACCAAATAACAACAACTTCTGACTCTCTCTCTCAGGGTAATTCAGAAATTTTTTTTGGCTGGTGCAGCAAAAGCCTCGGGCTTCCTTGCACCATATGGCTAATAATAATAAATATTCAAAATCACTGCATTCTCAACGTACAGACTTCTTAAGTGAGGTGATATTTACACTAGGTAGTTGTAATGGGGAAAAGCAGTACATAAAACAAACAAGAACCAGAAAGCATTGTATGATCCAAAATTTCCAGTTGCTATGTCAATAAAAAGGTTCACAATTGCACACAAATACTCATAATGTAGGTACATTAACTGCATTGCTGTAGAAGATAATTCTTAATTGTGAGTATGGCCAGAGACAAACAAGCCAAAATCAAAAATGTCTAATGAGTATGGTCAATTACGCATCTCAGTAACATCATTTATGCAATATGGTGAGAGTGTGCCCACGTCGTCAGAATGCACCGAGTGAGATGTGATGTCTCAAGTTACTGTCTCCATTCATGTATACATTAGCATATTGTAAAAGAGACCTCCACACTGGTTCTAGTGGAAAGCTGTGCTATTACAGCCTGCACTTCTTGCTACTGGAAGCATATCCTGCAGATTTCAAAAGCATACACAATTCTTTCCAACCTGTGGCTTCTTATGCCATATCAGGCTTAATGTCAAAGTTTGCAGATAATACAAAGGTTGGCAGGATTGGTTAACGATAATAACGGTGTGCTACTGCAACAAGATTTAGAAAAATTAGGTCAATGGGCCGAGGCAAAATGGCAAAAAAAAAAAAAAAAAAAAAAATGGCAGTTGAAGTTTAACATTGACAAATGCAAGCTACTGAATATGGGTAGCAGTAATCTCAGAGTAATTTATCAACTATGTGGAACTACACTCAGGGTAGTGGAGAATAAAAAAGACCTGGGGTAACTCTGCAGTCAGACATGAAATTCTCTGAGCAGTGCAGACATGCTGCCAGGACAGCTCATGGGGTTTATCAGTAATATACAGAAACTTTGCTACCAGGAATAAGGAGGTGATTATCCCTTTGTACAGGACCATGGTTAGGCTGCATCTAGAGTACTGTATGCAGGTCTAGAGGCCTGCCTTTAGGGAAGGATGTAGATATGTTAGAACTGGTGCAGAGAGGGGCAACCAGATTGGTCAAGGGAACAAAAGGGTGTTCTTACCTAGAAAGGATTCCATTCTGCAAATTGCTGCTTCTTTGAGACTAGGCACCTGCAGGGTGATCTGATTGAGGTGTTTAAGGCTTTGAATGGATTGAGTAAGCTGAATGTGAATGGCATTTTTCCTCTTGCTGAGACTGCACACATGAGGGAGCATAACTTTAAGTTGGCAAAGGATGGTTGCAGGGTAGATGTGCAGAAATTTGCATTCAGCCAGTGAGTGGTTGATTGTTGGAATAGTCCACTTCCACTATTCAAACCATCCACTTTCATCTGTTGTTGTTTGAAGTGGATGGTTTTAATAAATTCAAGGAAGAACTAGACAAATTCTTGAAGAGTAAAGATGAGTGTGTGTGCTAGTTTGTTCTATGAATTGGAAATGCCATCTCAGTTAATATCCATATGTGTTAACTGAGTTGGATATCATCATTCTTCTCTTTCTTGGTTATTCTCTTCTACTTCTGACTCTTGTTTCTCTCTCTCTCTCTCTCTCTCTCTCTGAGGGAAATTCAGAATTTTTTTTTTTTTTTTTTTGGCTGGTGCAGCATAAGCCTCTGGGTTCCTTGCATTATATGGCTAATAATAATAACTGCCTTCTGCATGTATGTATTATCCTGAGGCATTCCATTTCATAAAATTTTCCATTTTGAGCCCTGAGTCAGCCCAATCAACCTATAACAAAGATTTTAATATAGTAGTAGTGATTTATTGAGCTGAAATGGAACAATGAACCAAGTGTTCTTTAAATAGGTGCTGACAAATCCATCCTTGATGATTTGTGATGAGCCCACTTCTGGGCTTGACTCTTCCATGGCCCAAAGCGTTGTTGCTGTTTTAAAAGATATGGCTGCTGCAGGAAGGACACTCATCTGCACCATTCATCAGCCCTCATCAGAGGTGTTTGCATTGTTTGATCATCTTCTCTTGATGGCAGAGGGTAGAACTGCTTATTTTGGAAAGTCTTCATCTGCTTTAGCTTTCTTTGCAAGGTAAGGAAATCTAATGATTATTTTAGAGCAATACTGTAATAATATCATATAATATTATTACAATATTAATACTGTATAATAATAATAGTCAATGGCAAATAGAAAAAAGAGACACTGAAAATTCAGCCAATAAAATCACATACTGTCTTAAAAGTGATTAATTGCTATGTATAATGCGGTCAGCAATGCAAGTATGGAGGTGATTGGTATATCCAGACGCTTGATATGCCTTTCCATGCTCTATGCGACTGATATCGGGGGAGTTCGGAGGCCAATCGATATGCAGCAAGTCAGAACTGCGTTCCTCAAACCATTCCTGCACAACAAGTGCCCAATAGCTCAGCGCATTATCATCTTGGAAGACACCATTGCCAATCGGGAAAAGGTGTAACATAGCAGGATGTACACGGTCAGCAAGCAGTTGATGATAGCGGAGACCAATGATATGTTGTTCCACATGCACTAGGGGTCCAAGTTCCTGCCAGTGAAACATGCCACACACCATACAACCACCTCCACCGGCCTGCACTTTTGATACCATGCATGATGGAACAAGAGCCTCATGTTGTTGACGCCAAATCTGTACACAATGATGGACGGTGTGGAGTAAATAATGCTACTTGTCTGACCAGCGCACCTTCTTCCAGTCTTCTGACGTCCAACTTGCACACGCTTTGCACCAGGCGAGTCTTATGCTGATGAACCTTGGTTAGGAGAGGATGTCGTAAGGGTCGTCTGCTTGTATAGCTAATACGTGTGAGTGTGCAACACATGGTCATGGGTGCCTCTGTAGCCAGGTGGGCAGGAGCGGTGCGTAGCACACACTTCTTCATTAAACCAGGGTTCGAGCCCGTGACCACCAAATATGGAGGATACAGAAAGGTCAGGGAATGACCACTGCATATCCTCGGAGTAATGTGGCCTTAGTTGCTAATGCTCCTAAACAACAACAGCATTAAGAATTTGCAGATAAAGGAACCACTAGATGGCACTTTTGGAAGGATGTAGAGTTGCTGGAATGTTCACAGAAGGGTAGCATGACTGGTGAGGGGAACAAAGGGGGTGCTCTTATGAAGAAAGGCTTAAGTTCTGCAAATTGCAGAACTTAAGCCTTTCTTCGTAAGTGTGGACATCGTGTGGAAATTTTCCTTTAGCCAGCGGGTGGTTGATTGCTGAAAGTTAATTGTTGGATGTTAACAGCTTGAATAAATTCAAGGAAGTAGTGGACAAACTTTTGGAGCGAATAGATGAGTGAAATGGGAAGTTTTTTTTTTTTTTTTTTTTGTTTGGTTGATGCTATATAAGCTTGCTTTCATCATATGCTTCTACTAACATTAATAAAAACCAAAATAATCTTACAAAAACCTTAAAAGTCATGAACGCATGCTTCAAAGTCAATTTTTTATGGTCTGAAACAAGCACAAATTCAATAGCACAGAGCCTAACATGGGGATGTTCCAACAAAATAAAATACAGGGATCTCCCAATATTGTTTTTGCATAATGACTAGCGAGTCAGCACTGGGTATTCAGAAAAAAGAATGTAAAATGTTGAAAAATTATATCTAACATAATAGCAGAGTTTTCCCCACAGAAAAAGTTCAAAAATACCGTATTATGTGAGCTTTGCTGCAGTTCCCTGTGTTAGAGCAAAACCATGTTATGTGAACATTGCTGTAATTTATCAATCGTGTTAGAGTGAAACAGTTTTGTAGTAGTACCGTGTTATACAGAAGTTGCTTGTATTATATACTAAACTATTATGTTGTTAAGTAACACTGCTGCCTTTCTAATTTTTTAGCTGAGAACAAAAAATATATATATACTACCTATGCAAATAGAACTTTCAAACTTTTTAACTACAATTAAAATGCTGCAACTCAATTCACTTCAATACAAGTTACTAATTACAAGGTATATTAAAGTAAATATATGGACTGTATTAGAGTAACTAAGAGTAAGAACAGGTGATGAGTACTTGCATGCACACCACTCCTAAGAGCATAATAGATAATTTGATGAATTTGAAGTACTGATCAAGATATCAAATTGAGAAAAGACAGTTTTAGAATAGATGTGTGGAAATTTGCATTTGGCCAGCAGGTGGTTGATTGCTAGACCAAGCTTCCATCTGTCATTATGCAGTTGACAGCTTAAGTAAATTCAAGGCAGAACTAAAACTTCTGAAGTGAAATGGGTGGGCGAAATTAGGAAGGCTTTTTTTTTTTTTTTTGTGGCTGATGCTGTATAAGCTTACCTAATGCTAATCAATGGACAGTGTTCTTCTTGGACTAATGGTATTAGTGGAGTTCCTAGGGTATGTTGCACTCGGGTGCCAACTGAAATTTTCTGCCCCCCCATAAAATTTTTTTTCATATGTGTATGTAAGTTTCATGTTTTCAGGTGTCCCTTGAACGTTGCAGCCCGGGTGCAGTGCATCCCTTGCACCCTCGGGATGGCCCGCCCCTGCTCAGGGTTCCGTGTTGGGTCCGTTGTTGTTTCCTATATTTATTATTGATATTGATATCAGGCTTAATGCAAATGATACGAACTTGGTTAATGATAGGAATCATGGTATGCTATGCTACTGCAACAGGATATGGAAAAGTTAGGCAGATGGGCTGAGAAATGGCAATTGAAATTTAATGTTGACAATGTACTGTGTATGGGTACCAGTAACCCCAGAGTAATGTACCAACTGTGTGGTACTACACTCAAGATAATGGATGTTGAAAAAGACTTGGGGTAATTGTGCAGTCAGATATGAAGTTCTCTCAGCAATTCAGACAGGCTGCCAGAAAAAAGGGAGTTTTGTCAATGATATATAGGAATTTTGCTAACAGGGATGAGGTGGTGATTATCCCATTGTATAAGGCAATGGTCAGGCCACATCTTGAGTACTGTATACTAGTTTAGAGACCTCATTTTAGGAAGGATGTAGAGCTGGAATTAGTATAGAGAAGGGCAATGAGATTGGTGAGGTGAACAATGGGGTGCTCTTACCAAGACTGGCTTTAGTTCTGCAAATTGTAGCATCTGGAGTTTAGGCACCTGCAAGGTGATCTGATTGAGGTGTTTAAGGCTTTGAATGGATTAAGCAAGCTGATTGCTGATGGAATTCTTCCTCTTGCTCAGACTTCATATTAGGGGGCACAAATTCAAATTGAGAAAGGAGAGTTGCAGAATTTTGCCTTTAATCAACAAGTGGTTGATTGCTGCAACAAACTTCCATATGTTGTGGAAATTGATAGGATAGCTTAAATAAATTCAAAGAAGAACCAGACAAAAACTATTGGAGAGAATGAATAGGTGAAATGGGAAGTGTCATTTTTTTGCTTATGCTGTTATAAGCTTGCTTTCTTGCATCATTTGCCACTACTAATGCTATTTGTGCCAAAATCACTGATGAAAAGGCTCTATGAATGTTAAGTTGTAATTAACTAAATCCAAAAATTTGCTTTCATGGGGATGAAAGCAATCCTGAGAGTAATTTTTGGATTGCTGAACACACTACCATGAAAGAAAGCTTGCTTGTTACTAATACTACTAATTTGTCACTACTAATACTAATTGCCCTTTTTTTATCTTTATAATTAAATTATGAAATAAAATAATAATTATAAATGATTAAAATGATTATTATGAAACATGTGGAATTTACAGAAATTTTATTAGATAACAGCAAAAGTTGTGATTTCTTAAAAATGAATTATTAGTTCAGTTATTCTGGTGCTATTAACTTCATTTGACTTTCATGGTGAACCAGTAAGTATAGTCAGGATCACTTTTGCCAGAAATAGTTCTCTATGAACAAGATTCTAATTCAAAGACTAGCAAGCTCTTGACTATATTGGTAGTTTTGAATTTTATATATCTTAAAGGCAATGCTCTTTTTTTTTCAGCCAGGGATTTAATTGTCCTCCAAACTTCAATCCAGCAGATTTCTATATTCAGACACTTGCTATAATTCCTGGACAAGAAATGGAATGTCGAGAAGAAGTAGAAGTAAGTCACTTTTTATTAAATTTCTTGGTTAACATTTTTGTAGTTAGGTGATGATTGTATAAATGTTAATGAAAAAATGAAAAATTTAAATATGATGTGGGCATGTTCTTTTTCATCTTTTCTAATAGCATTTAATATATAGACATTCACAGGAAATATTCCCTTAAACAGCTTGTTACTTGTGAAGCATGTTACTTGTTACATTTTGTAGTTAAGTTTACTTTTCAAATTATTTGATGATGGTGATGATGCAATGAAAAATGTTAGTGTTTTTTATTAAATTAAATTTTTTAAATTAAATAGTACACTTGGTGCTAATTAAGTACACCAAGTGTACTTAACTAGCACACTTGTAGCAGAGTGCAGTATTCTGTACTTTGCTACAAGTGCTAGCACCTCTCTCTCTTAAGAAATTAAACAGCCTTCTAAAAAGGCAAAAGTACATACTCTTTATTATTTTGTACACCAGTACCTTATGGTACCTGAGAAGATTGAGATGAAATCCTTTATTCCTTCTAGTATTTTATATATCTGTATTCAATGATTTATCTTCTGGATTTTACTTCACATTAGTAAACTCAACCTGCTCTGCAGCCAAATTAACCATGGCTGCTATTAGCATATTTCCAAATAGCTGTGTATATTGGTTAGGGAGAGGGGATGGAAGAACTTGAGAGAGGAACTATAATTTCAACAAATAAAACGTTTTGCATCAAAACCTTTAATTGACAGGTGAATCAAGTCACATTGGCTGGTGAGCAGATATTGGGAAAAGGTTCACCAACAGATATCTCTAGAGTGAAAAAACACAACCTATTGGAAAACCTGACTTGCTATCTGCTTCCTAGTAATAACCCAGCCTATCAGAAAACCCAATCTCTTTCTTAGTAAATTAGAATAAATTTGACAATTTTCTTACCTTATGCAAAAACTGACAAATCAGGTGTTTGGAGATTCGGAAGATAAAAAATGAGATAAAATAATCTGTTTTATCAATGAATAAAATACTTTAACATTGCATTGGTTTCCCATTTCATGTGTATCACAGATTAAAAATTTTAGATATAGCTTATCTTAGAATAATGTCCATGTAAAGCTGTAACACTAGGGGACGCAAGGATTTTATATACACAGAAAGAGAAATACAGAAACTCAAAAGCACATGCTGCAAAGGAGACAGTGTTGTCTTGGGAAGTTCTTTGTGCTTTCATAAGGAATTCCAAATATTTCTTTTTTTATTTCACCAGAGTGTAGAATATGAATAGATAAGTAATGTAATTGGAAATGATTTCTGACACTAGTAAGTTTTGAAAATCAGAACATAAATTTCAGCTATCACTTTCTTATATCACAAACCACTTCTGCTCAAAATTTGTGTTGGTTAAGCATAGATTTTGAAAACCTTACTTTGAAAACCATGTTATAATAGAGTTGTGAAAAAAAAAACGTAACAATCACTAACTGCTCATCTTGGAGACAATTTCAATGTAAGAATTTTTTATTGCTGCATGCAACATACTAACACACTAACACAGACTGCAGAAACATAATTATCACAGAGACATACACATGTTTAGCCATCATATCAAAGAGAACATGGGTTTATACCCATGTTTTATTTAATCCACATCTGTATTGCAGATGGGAAATTACGGATTAAGCAAATGCATAGAGATCTCAATTTGACTGCTGGCTATTGCATGCTCTCTTGAATTATTTATTTATAATTAATATGGTTAGGAATACAAATGTATTTATTATAATAAATAAATACATATTAATAATTTAAAACTTGCCTTTTTATTAATAGAAAATCTGTGATGCATTCTGTAAATCTGAGTTTAACACAAGGTTTGTTGGAGTCAAGGATGTGATAGATGACAGTGTGGCTGTGGTAAGTAATCTCATTTTCTAATTTAATACCATGTCAGATTTGAAAACTGTCTTTGAGTGGGTTTTAATAACTCTAATGAAAAGTAGAAGTGATGGCAAAATAGTGCATTCATACATGATTTTTCATATATATATAAACACTTCCAAGATGTTTTTAGGTCAGTGTAACTCACTGAGTGCATCAGCAAACAGTGATATGTTGGTGTTTTTGATAGCCATAAGTTACACATGTAATGGTAAACTATATGTGATAATCATTGTTCTACTTCTTTTTATGTTATTCTTTGTTTTATGGCACATCCAGTATATGTTCATAGGTTGGTTTTTGTAACTTGAAGGAACAGCCCTACTTCATCCACCTGAAAGTGGTTTACCGTGGTTTCAATTGGAGAGGCCCTAAGAATTTCTCTCCAGCCTCCAATGGAATTAAAATCTAGACCTCTCCAAATGAGTGACATATACCAAAGCCACTATACTGTCATGGAAGACTTCTTTGTGGAGAACACAGCTGTTGAAAAACTTCATTTTCCCAAATAAAAGAAATTAATATTATAAATTTTTTGCAAAGTGTGGACATTTTGTCTACATGGTGCATAATGCTCAAAAGGTTCAGTTTCTTGATCAGTGGGTAGGGAGGATATTAAATCTTTTTTATGGTCACCTTGTAATCCTAATTTGATTCCAGTGGAATTTTTCTTTAGAGGCCATGTAATGGCATTGTTTATGGAAAAAATCACTGGACCTGTAGTGCAGAATCACAGCTTTAAATGTTAATTGGGGGTCCAGCCAAATTGTAATACCATCTTACAATTTGTGAGAGATAGCTGCCCATTTGGAATTATGCTTTTTTCCCCCACTATAAAAAAGTGTTTTGTAATTAAAGACAACTTCATTTTGCAAATAAGTTGTCTTTGCCCCACTGGAGAATTACATGGACATCAGCATTTAAGGAATTAGTAGCAAATTTTCAAGAAGTTGAAGCTGATTGAGCAGGACAAGGTTTCTCAAAATGAAAATGGAGTGCAATGTGCTATCATCGGCAAAACTATGGATAGGATTTTCAGTCAATGGAAGAAGGTCATTAATATACAAGAGGAAAAGAGTGGGGGGGAAAGAACTGAAACTTGGGGGACACCAGCATTAGTAGAGAAGTTAGAAGACAGAGCCATCTACCATCACTCAGTGAACGATCAGAGAAAAAACTGGATAAAAACTTACAAAAAACAGTTGGAAAACCATAAGATGCAAGCTTGTTTAGAAGACCTTTATGCCAAACACGATCGAAAGCCTTTGAGATGTCAACAGCAACTGCTTGTGTTTCACCACAATTTTCCATTGAATTTGTCCATAAATGGTTAACATAAGCCAGAATACAACTGGTGATCGTTGATCAGATAGAAGGTTTCTAGATAGTTTAAGAATTGATGTTTAATTGATTTCTCCATTACTTTAGAAAGAGTAGAAGTAATTCTACTCTTTCTAAAGTAATGGAGATCTACAGGGATGGGATACACTTAAATAGAAAGGGTGCAAGAATATTTGCTGATGCTATCGAGGCAGTGTTAGGTGGGTCAGAAAACTGCTAGCTTGGGGGGATACAAAGGCCAATAGATTGACAGTAGCCACTGGCAGAGGTGAAAGAGATTCTTGCACTGCTTCTATTAGAATGAGCAGAAGCCTGAAAAACAAGATGCATGGTATTTCAGAGACTGCTGGGAGCCATTGCGGTACAAGTAAACACATGGGTTGTGTTAGGGTAGCTAAGAATAGAAACAGGTGCAGGTATACTTGTGTGTACACCAATGCTAGGAGTTTAGTAAATAAATTTGAATTTGAGGTATTGCTCAAAACATCAAAGGCAGATATTGTTGGGATATCAGAGACGTGGCATCACACAGATATAAGGGATGCAGAACTGCAATTTGGGGAGTACAACATCTACAGAAAGGATAGACAGGATAGGAAGGGGGGAGGAGTTATGCTATTAGTTAAGAAACACATAAAAACCAACGAAGTGAAGCCAGTCGACATCGCTGGACAGTGCAGTGTTGAGTCAGTTTGGTGTGACATAAGCATTGGGAGATCAAAATTGAGAGTAGGAGTGTGCTATAGGCCTAATGACTCTGATGAGTATAATAAGGAACTGTACAGGGAAATAGTGGGCCAGTAAATCAGAGAGTCTTATAATGGGAGATTTTAATTTCCCAGATATTGACTGGAATTTGGGGGCTGGTTACTCACACACTAGCAGGGCTTTTGTGGATTTATTGGATGATTGTTTTCTACATCAGCATGTTCGGGAGGCAACTAGAGGGAGTAATACTCTTGATTTGATTATCAGCAGTGATTCTTCATGCATTAAGAATCTGCAGATAAATGAACCACTAGGTGGCAGTGATCACAGTGTGCTGAAGTGGGATTTACTCAAAGAGGTAACTACCATTAGGGGTAAAGGGAAGGGTTATTGCTTCCGTAAAGGCGACTACGATGAACTGAGACAGTATTTAAATTCTATACAGTGGGACCAACTGATGATGTTACCAACAGCAAATTCAAAATGGGAAGCATTCAAAGAACTTATCTTGGAAGCTACTAGGCTTTACATACCAACTAAGAAATATTGTTCAAGGTTTAGGCCAAAATGGATGTCAGATGAACTAATGAGGCATATGGCAGAGAAGAAAAATGCATGGGATACTTACAAATTAACACATGACACAGAAGCCTATGATAGATACAACTTGATCTGTAACCAAGTTACAAAGGAGGTTAGGCAGGCGAAGGCAGATTACAAGAAATCTTTGGCAAGGGATGCAAAGAAAAACAACAAAGAGTTCTTTACTTATGTAAACTCTAGAAGGAAGGGGATGAATCAGATTGGTCCACTTGATATTGATGGGTCAACTGTTGATGATCCTGCTCAGGTAGATAACAAACTAAATGAATATTTTGCATCGACATTCACACATGAGGAGTTATTCAGCAAGGGGAATGCCAGAGGTGTATTCAACTCTAGCAGTAAGCTACAGAATCTTGAAATAACTGGGAGTAAAGTGGAGGAGAAACTGTTGAAGATAAACACAAGAAAGGCACCCGGGGTGGATGGGATCTATCCAGTTATATTAAAGGAGGCAGCAAAGGAAGTAAGCAAACCCTTAGCCATAATTATGAGAGCTTTCTTGGACTCAGGGGAGGTACCCATAGACTGGAAATGTGCAAATGTGACCCCAATTCACAAAGGAGGATCAAAGGCTGACACAAGTAATTATAGACCTGGAAGCTTAACTTCTGTTCCAGGAAAATTAATGGAGGCACTGGTTAAAGAAGCACTGCAGGATCATTTATACAAGACTTCAGTTATAGCTCAGACACAGCATGGTTTTGTTAAGGGGAAGTCTTGCCTGACCAACTTGATTGGATACTATGATGCAGTCACAAAAGAACTGGATGCAGGGAATAACTTTGATATTATATACTTGGATCTTAGAAAGGCTTTTGATACTGTTGCACATGGAAGACTGCTACACAAATTGGAGCAGTGTGACATTGGAGGCAAATTGCTGCTATGGATAAAGTGGTGGTTGAGGGGGAGAAGACAGAGAGTGGTAATCAATGGACACTGCTCATCGTGGACTAATGTTATTAGTGGAGTCCCTCAGGGCTCAGTGTTGGGTCCATTATTGTTTTCTGTATTTATAAATGATATTGATGATGGTATATCAAGCTTAATGTCCAAGTTTGCAGATGATACAAAGGTTGGCAGGGTTGTCAAGGACACTACTGACACTATGCTGCTGCAACAGGATCTGGAAAGGTTGGGCAGATGGGCTGAGAGGTGGCAAATGAAGTTTAACATTGACAAATTTAAAGTACTACACATGGGAAACAGCAACCCCAGAGCAACGTATCAACTCTGTGGTACTACACTACAGTGGTAGAGAATGAAAGGGACTTGGGGGTGGTTGTGCAGGCAGATATGAAGTTCTCTGAGCAGTGCAGATGGGCTGCAAGAGTAGCTCATGGAGTATTGTCAATGATATACAGGAATTTTTCCAGCAGGGATAAGGAGGTGATTATTCCATTGTATAAGGCAATGGTCAGGCCACACCTAGAGTACTGTATACAGGTCTGGAGGCCTCGTTTCAAGAAGGATGTAGAGCTGCTGGAACGAGTACAGAGAAGGGCAACAAGATTAGTGAATGGAACAAAGGGGTGCTCTTACGAAGAAAGGCTTAAGTTTTGCAAATTACGGTGTCTGGAGACTAGGCACCAGCGAGGTGATCTGATAGAGGTGTATAAAGCCTTGAATGGTTTAAGCATGCTCAATGCTGATGGGATTCTTCATCTAGCTCAGAAAAATCACCTGAGAGGGCATAAATTCAAATTGAGGAAAGACAAATGTAGGATAGACGTGCGGAAATTTGCCTTTAGCCAGCGGGAGGTTGGTTGGTGGAACAGACTCCCATCCCTTGTGGTGGAGGTTGATAGCCTAAATAAGTTTAAGGCTCAGCTGGACAGGTATTTTGAACGAACAAAGGGGTGAAGTGGAAGTGGGTTTTTTTTTTTTTTTTTGGCTGATGCTGCATAAGCTTGCTTTCTTGCATCAAATGCCTCTACTAATGCTAATTGCAATGGGACAGTAATTGGATGGGAGAGATTTGTCATCCTTTTTAGGAACTGGCTGGATATTAGCAAATTTCCAAGCAGAAAGAAAAACACCTTTGGAATAAGAAAGTGAAAAAAGGCGGCAAAGAATAGGAGTAAGTTCAGGAGCACAGGTTTTGAGAACAAGTGAAGAAATACCATTGGGAACTGGAGCTTTCTTAGCATCAAGATTCATCAAAATCCTTCTGACATCCTTTTGATGGAAGACCACAGGAGGCATTGAACGGAGCGTGTTGGGAATAATGTGAGGTGTTTTACCAAGATCATTAATGCACGAGTTGAAAGAAAAATGGCATGCTAGCAGATCAGTTTATCCTTGGTTGAAGTGACAACAGAATCATCTGGTTTGGACAGAGGTGGGAGCAAAGATGGGCAAAAGTTGTGGCCAATAGCTTTGGCAAGAGACCAGAGTGCTCGGCTACCATTAGGGCAAGAAGCAAGTTTTCTACGCTTAGCCTGTTCAAACTTAATCTAGTTTGATTACTAACTGCTTTACAATTATTGCGAGCTTTGGTGTAGGCAGAAAATGAAACTGAAGAATTAGAAACAAGCCAATTACGATATGCAACAGTCTTCTTTTGAACAGCCTTAGCACATTTATTGGAAAACCAAGGTTCAGATAAAAGAAGAGATTTTAAAGTGGAGTGTGGGATAAAGGATTCCATTCCTGCAAGAATAATTTCACTGACACAATCTGAGCAAACGTTGACATCAGAACATTTGAAACAGTAATCCGACCAAGGAAAAGAAGAAAAGAAGTCTCGCAGGTCATCCCGTTTTGCATTCTTGTAATGCCAAACAACACGAGGTTGGGAATAGCCATGAGATAAAGGTTCCATTGGAGAAGAGACAATCACCAAGTTGTGATCTGAAGTGCCTAAATGACCTCTCGCTTTGACTGTGTACTTAGAAGTGTTGTTAGTGAGAAAAAGATCAAGCATATTGGCTGTATGATTAGGATTCTTACCTACAAGAATACCGGATTATTGTCCGGTATTATTGTAGGTAAATGAACAATCTGTACTAGGTCATTAGTAATTGCAAAAGCCTCAGCATCTCGACCTGCTGGGTCGGTGTGACTAGAAAACGGAAGCCAGCTGGAGTTGTGAACATTAAAATCACCAAGGAAAATTATCTCACTGTTAGGAAAGTTTGACTGGAGAAAGTCAAGTTGCAAAGAGAGGAAGTCAAAGAGCTCGAAGTGATTAGTGGAGTTAGGAGAACGGTAGAGACAACAGATGAATTTAACAGTGTGAGGTAGAAAGATTTTAAGCCAGAGAAGATCAAAGAGAGGAGATTCCAAACTGCCAAGTCTCTGACAGGGGATATCAGAACGGACATATGCACAAGTACCACCTTTGAGGCGAAAAGAATCATACAGTGAATAATTTGGGCATCTGAGATGAGCAGTAAGTTGGAATCGACCAATAACTGAGATTCTGTCAGAAAAAGTACATGGGGTTTGGCAGACTGCAAGGTGGAAATGGATATCGTTGAGATTAGAATTGAGACTCCGTATATTTGTGAAAAGGAATTAGGAAGCGCTTGGGAGGTTTAGATCTCTTTGCAGATAAGCTTGCTCTATTAGTTTGACAATTCATGGTGTATTCAATAGTAAGAAAAAGTGGGTGGGACATGCTGTATGAAGTAATGAAATTTCTTGATATGGCATACACATGGTAAGAATATACCCAGATCCTTGACGTGGCCTCGACAATGCTCCCCCGTATACACACTACTCTTACTCCCACCAGTCACTATCGGGCAGAATAGAGGTAGCAAGGTTAAACACTAGCTGATCTGGAAGCCTTCTAGAGAGTTACCAATAGGTTCGGTCCAATGTACTAACTAGCAGCCGGCCTGAGAACACCGTTTTAGAGCTGTACCCTCGAAATGTAAGGAATATTGGATCTCACCATGATGTTCATCATAAACTCAAAAGTTATCGATCTTACTGCATGATGGAAGAGATGGGGAAGGGTTGACCGGAACTTAGCTCTGGAGACTAAACATGGGTCCACCACCTCAAGCCTCCAATAAGCAAAGTGGTGGTATTGCACCGGTTGATGAGAGTCATCTACTACCTAGTACTGCCTGGTAACATAGAGGGGTGGCATTCCTCCATGTGGTTTGGGCACCGCACCTCAACTCCTGCATACATTGGTTCACACTTGGATGGTCACCCACCATGTACTTGTGCATGGAGGTTATACCAAGGATTAATAACAGTCCCACCATTGTGAAGGTGCAAGCAGAGGATTTGGCTGTCACAGACTATCCGGACTTCGCCGAAATTGGATCCACTTGACTTGACTTGAGTGTTACCCGAATATCAGTTCCATCAACGTTTTAGACTCACAGGTAGCAAGTACAGCTTGTCTGGCATGTCTGTGACAACCTCAAGGACAAAATGTGCTACCCACAAACTCATGAATTTCATCTATCCATATCTGCCATTGTCTTCCAGGTTTTCTTTCTTCTAGCTCCCCTTGGGTACCATTTTGTTATTTTCTTAGTTCATCTGTCATTATATCTTCGGGCTATGTGCCTTGCCCAAGACCCTTTTAGTTCTTTTGTTTTGATAACAATGTACCTTTATCTGATTAATAACTGCTTTACAATTATCATGAGCTTTGGTGGAGGTAGAAAATGAAACTGAAGAATTGGAAACAAGCCAATTACGATATGCAACATTCTTCTCCTGAACGACCAGATATGGAGGATGCAGAAAGGTCAGAGAATGACCATTGCATATCCCCGGAGCAATATGGCTTTAGTTTCTAATGCTCCTAAAAACCAAAACAACAACAAAATCTCCTGAATGGCATTGGCACATTTATTGGAAAACCAAGGGTTAGATAAAAGACAAGATTTTAAAGTGGAGTGTGGGATAAAGGATTCCATTCCTACAAGAATAATTTCACTGACACAATCTGAGCAAACGTTGATATCAGAAGTTTTGAAACAGTAGTCCAACCAAGGAAAAGAAGAAAAGAAATCTGGCAGGTCATCCCATTTTGTATTCTTGTAATGTCAAACAACAAGAGGTTGGGAATAGCCATGAGATAAAGGCTCCATTGGGGATGAGACAATCACCAAGTTGTGATCTGAGGTGCCTAAAGGACCACTCACTTCGACCGCTTACTTAGAAGAGTTGTTTGTGAGAAAAAGATCAAATGTGTTGGCTGTATGGTTAGGATTGTCCAGTATTCTTGTAGGTAAATGAACAATTTGTGTAAGGTCATTAGTAATTGCAAAAGCCTCAGCATCTCAGCCAGCTGGGTCAGTGTGACTAGAAAACGGAAGCCAGCTGGGGTTGTGAACATTAAAATCACCAAGGAAAATTACCTCGCTGTTAGGAAACTTGGACTGGAGAGAGGAAGTCAAAGAGCTCCAAGTGATTAGTGGAGTTGGGAGGACAGTAGAGACAACAGATGAATTTGACAGTGTGAGGTAGAGAGATTTTAAGCCAGAGAAGATCGAAAAGAGGAGACTCCTAATTACGAAGTCTGACAGGGAATATCGGAATGAATGGACATATGCACTAGTACCACCTTTGAGATGAAAGGAATCGTACAGGGAATAATTTGAGAAAATGAGATGAGCAGTAGTTGAATCAACCGATAACTGAGATTCTGTCAGAAAAAGTACACGGAGTGTGGCAGGTTGCAAGTGGAAATGGACATCGTTGAGATTAGAATTGGGACCACGTATATTTGTGAAATGAACTAGGAAGTGTTTGTGGAGGTTTAGATCTTTTTGCAGATAAGCTTACTCTATTAGTTTGACAATTCATGGTGTATTCCATAGTAAAAAAAAGTGGGAGGACATACTGTATGAAGTAATGAAATTTTTGATATGGCATACATATATGGTAAGAATATACCCAGATCTTTGACGTAACGTGGTCTCGAAAATACCCCCCCCCCCCCGCATACACACTACTCGGACTCCCTCCAGTCACTATCTGGCAGAGTAGAGGTAGCAAGATTATACACTAGCTGATCCGAAAGCCTCATAGAGAGTTAACAATAGGTTCAGTCCGGTGTACTAACTAGCAGCCGGCCTGCAAACGCCGTTTTAGAGCTGTACCCTCGAAATGTAAGGAAGATTAGGTCTCGCCAGGATTTTCATTATAATCTCAAAAGTCATCCGTCTTACTGCATGATGGAAGAGATGGGGAAGGGTTGACTGGAACTTAGCTCTGGAGACTAAACATGGGTCCACCACTTCAAGCCTCCAATAAGGAAAGTAGTGGTATTGCACCAGTTGATGAGGGTCATCTACTACTTAGTACAGCCTGGAAACACAGAGGGGTGGCATTCCTCCATATGGTGTTGGTGCCACACCTCGACCCCTGCTTACATTGGTTCACACCTGGGTGGCAACCCACCATAGGTTTACCTATAGGTTTTTTTGGGCTTTATCAGGATTTCTTTTTATCTATAGGTTTCTTGGGCTTTATCACTTTCAGAAAGTTGTAGTATTCCTCATCGACATCTTGGTCCTGAACAGTCTGCAGAAGCTCAAACTTGTTCTTAAGTTCCAGTACATACTGCTTTTTCTCCTCTTCTGTTATCTCAAAAACCTTCATTATTTACTCGAGTCAGTTTTTTCCTTTCTTTTCTTACATCTATATCAATTGTGCATCTTTTCCATTCTGTGATCACTTCCAACCTTGTTCAGGACGATAACATCATTCACGATATATCTTCTGTTATTGAGGATGAAGTTGATTTCATTAGTTGTTAATCCATTTGGGCTCTTCCATGTCCACTTTCTGTTCACTCTTTGCTTGAAACAATTGTTCATTACTGACATTCTTCGAGATTCTGAAAATTCCACTAGCCTTTCACCTCTTTTCATTTCTTTCACCAATTCCAAAATTTCCTACAGTTCCCCTTTCTGCATTGTTTTGTCTTTTTCCAATGTATTGAAGTTTCCCATAATGGTAGTGTAGTAGGTTTTCTGCTCATCTGGAAGACTATTTCGGTGTACATTTCTTCAACCTCTTCAGCACATTGGTGCATAAATCATTATAACCTTTAGCTTGTACCTCTTAGAAATCCTGAGTAGTAGTAGTCTTGACACCCTTGGCGATGTATTTCTGAATTCTAAAATGCTGTTTTTAATATGTTTATGGACCAGAAAGCCAACTCCACCTTCACTCTTTTCACTGTTTCTTTTGGCGTACAACATATTTCCACTTGGTAAACTTGTGATGTGATTCATTTCTTCTTCTTGTTTTAGCCAAACTAATGATATTCCAATTCACATTTTCTAATTCCTTTTCCAGCTCTAATATCCTATCTTCACCAATGAGCGATCTTATGTTGTAACAGGACAAGTTCAGTTTCTGTGCATGGCAGCTAGTTGTACCCAGAGATTCTTAGTAACCTCTGTTTCTACTCCGACTCTCTCGCTGCCGTAAGACTGGGTGTGAAAGCTGCTGGGGACTGAGTGCCATTTGTTTTGTCATGCTGTCATGTGCTGGAGGGTTTGGTCTTTTCTTCTTCACACTGACAAGGCATCTTGAAGAGAACCACTCTACATGCTTCTTGCCACTTAAGAGACGTAACAGGTCTTGCCATCGAGAATGTATGTATCAGTGGATTTTAGGGAAGCAGGTAGAGTGGTAAATCTTCTGAAATAGAAAGATATTGGATCCATCAGTGTTTTAGACTGAGTCTGATAACACACAGAATGACTGCTCCCCTCTAAGCCCTAAGATCACTTTTTATTAACCTGTTATATCAGTTTCTATCAGTAGCATATGAACAGGCACAATACAAACATGGTAGTAATTAAATCTTAACTTACCATAATATATGTGGTTTTACTGATATGTTATTCCAACATGAGCAGACTGTCAAGGTGAGTGTGACACAGCAAACCATCAGTGTTGATGGTTATAGTTTATTGTTAAAGTAGTCATATTATGTTACTACAATAACCTACAGCATCAGCCAAAAAAAAGAAAACATCCCATTTCACTCATTCGGTTACTCCAAATGTTTGTCTAGTTCAGCCTTAAGTTTATTTAACCTATAAGCTTCCACAACAACAGATGGAAGTCTGTTCCAGCAATCAACCACCCACTGGCTAAAGGTAAACTTCTGCACATCTATTCTACAACTATCTTTCCTCAATTTGAATTTGTGCCCCCTCAGGTTCTTAATCTGAGCAAGCGGAAGTATCCTGTCAGCACTGAGCCTGCTCAAACCATTCAAGGCCTTAAACACCTCAATCAGATCACATCGCAGGCAGAGGTGTACTGTTAAAAAAAAATAGTACTGCAGCGCTCGTCGATTAACTACAAATAGTTACCTATGCTTTTTTCATTTGCAAAAATAAATAAGTCAAATATTAGAATATTTGTTCGGTATTTATTTATAACTATTAAATAAAAATTTCAAAAGTAAAAAACAAAGACAAAATTTATTTTAAAAAATCAGAAAAGAAAAGAATGGAAACAAAAACTTCAAAATAATATAAAAAATACTGTTCAGAAGAATCATAGAAATTCCCATACAGGATTGATTACATATTCTTGTGTGATTGCCCTTGTTCTTTGTTAGTCAACAGCAGAATGATGAGACTACAACCAAGTTCAGACATAAAAATTTGGATTCCATAATTCTAATGGTGGACCGTGTAGTTTAATAAACAACAAACATTTAGGAAAAAATACCGGAACATTGTTCCGGTGTGTTCTGGCCCAAATACACCGCTGCTCGCAGGTGCCTAGTCTCCAGATGCTGCAACTTGCAGAGCTTAAGCCTTTCTTCATAAGCGCACCCCTTTGTTCCTCTCACTAATCTTGTTGCCTTTCTCTGTACTCGTTCCAGCTCTACATCTTACCTAAAATGAAGCCTCCAGACCTGTATATAGGTACTCAAGGTGTGGCCTGACCATATAGTTGAGTGGGAGACAGCATAGACAGCTGATAGTTGAGTGGGAGACAGCAGAGAGTGGGAGACACCACTCTCTGCTGTCTCCCACTCAACTATCCCATTATCCATTTCAGCAACTTGCCCTTAATGCCATACCACTACAATTTGTATTGCAGTCTTCCATAGGCAACAGTATGAAAAGCTTTTCTAAAATCCAAGTATGTGATATCAAAATTATTTTTTGCATCCAGTTCCTTTGTGACCACATTGTAGTATCCAATCAAATTGGTCAGAAAAGACTTCCCCTTTACAAATCCATGCTGTGTCTACAGATTTGTCTAGGTGAGCCTGTATCACTTCTTTAACCAGAGACACTATTATTTTCAGGTCTATAATTATTTGTGTCACCCTTTGCATCCCCTTTGTGAATTGGGGATACATTTGTACATCTCCAGTCCATAGGGACCTCTCCTGACCTAAGAATTCTGTCATAATTATGGCTAAGGGTTTGATTATTTCCCTTGCTACCTCCTTCAGTATAACTAGATAGATTCCATCTGCCCCAGGTACATTTTTTATGTTTAACTTCAACGATTTCTCCTCGACTTTGCTCTTAGTTATTACAAAATCACTTAACTCCCTGTTAGAGTTTGATAAACATCTGCCCCTGTGCTCCTTGAATAATTCCTCATGTGTGAATGTAGATGCAAAATACTCATTCAGTTTATCAGCTACTTGAGCAGGACAGTAGTTAAGCCATCTGTGTTAAATGGACCAATCTGATTCATCCCCTTCCTTCTAGAGTTTACATAAAGAACTCTTTGCATCCTTTCCCAAAGATCTTGTAATCTTCCTTTGCCTGCCTAACCGCCTTTGTGACTGGATTACAGACTAGCTGATATCTGCCACAGACTTCTGTGTCACCTGATAATTTATATGCAACCCATATAATTTGTCTTCTTTGTCACAAGCCTCATTAATTCATCTGACATCCATTTAGGCCTGAATCTTGAACAGTATTTCTCAGTTCATATGAAAAGCCTAGTAGCCTTCAAGATTAAGTTCTCCCAAAGGCTTCCCATTTAAAATTCACCATTGGTAATGTCATCAGTTGTTCCCACTGTATAGAATTTAAAAACTGACTGAGACCACTCTAGTCACCTTTGTGAAAACAAAAACCCTTCCCTCTACCCTTGATGATAGTTACATCTTTAAGTAAATCCCACATCAGTGCACTGTAATCATTGTCACCTAGTGGTTCCTTTATCTGCAAATTCTTAATGCATGAATAATCACTGCTGATAATCAGATCAAGAGTTACTCCCTCTGGTTGTCCCTTGAATATGTTGCTGTAGAAAACAATCCTTCAATAAATCCACAAAAGGCTTGCTAGCATGCAAGTGACCAACCCACAAGTTCCAGTCAATATCTGGAAGGTTATAATCCCCATTACAAGATATTTTGATTATTTCTCTGTATAATTGTTCATTGTATTTATCAGAGTCATTAGGCCTATAACAAATTCCTACCCTTATTTTTGTTTCCCAGTGCTTATATCACACCCCACTGACTCAATATTGCACTGTCTGTCTATGTAAACTGGATGCACATCCTTAGATTTTGTGTTTCTTAACTAACAGCATAACTCCTCTCCTCTCCTCTCCTCTCCTTTCCTTTCCTGTCCTGTTCTATCCTTTCTGTATACACTGTGCTCCCCAAATTTCGATTCTGCACTGTGTGTGTGTGTGTGTGTGTGTGTGTGTGTGTGTGTGTGTGTGTGTGTGTGTGTGTGTGTGTGTGTGTGTGTGTGTGTGTGTGACACCATGTCTCTAATATCCCAACAATATCTGCCTTTGATGTCTTAACTACCATTTCAAGCTCATCAAATTTATTTACTATACTCCTAGCATTGGTTTACATTCAAGTATACATGCACTTGTTCTCATTCTTACTTACAGCCCATTTATTTTAAACACAGCCTATTTATTTACTTGTTCCATGACTGACTCCCAGCAGCTCTTGAAATCCCCCATCAACTTGCTCTCTATGCTGCAAAAAAAAACTTAAATTTGCTATAATGTATAGATTACTGAAGTTTTATAATTTTATTTGCATACAAAACGTGAATTGGATATCTAGAAGGCATTCATGATTGTCTAGGTAGTGTTGCATCTGAATTTTAAAGAATTTTTAAAGAATTAATAATGAAATTATGTGATATCTGTTATCTCTTTAATTTCATCATTTGTTTGTATTTCAGGTGGCAGATATGGAAAATGCTCTATCTGCGTAAGTATTTATATGTTACTAATTTCGTACAATTGTATTAAATATTGTAATTTTCAAAGGATAATGATTAAACTCTAACATGAGATTTTTTTCAAATACATCTTCTCCTAAAAGCAGTGTGCACATTCAACTAATTCAAAATGCTCACCAAAAGTTTTAAGATTGCTTAAAAGTTCTACCCATGAGTTATTCTGGATTTATCAACCTGGAAAAGCAGCTTTTGAGAGCGCAATACATTCTAAAGGCATAATGTACTTATACTGATATGTGTGAAAAGCTTAGATGCTGCTATAATAATAATTCAGATTTAATTTTCTGCCTTTGTGTAGTGTGCATTTTTTATTAATATTATTATTATTCATGTCTGCTCAAAAGTTAGCCAAAAATTTTTTAGAATGTATGAGACCCCTTTCTTATTTTATGTTGCCTTAGGAAGGATTTCTGTTCGTTATTCTCTGTTTTGAATTTTATCAGTTGTGTATATTTAGGCATGCATTTTTTTTTCATTTTATTGAGAAATTATATAATTATTTTGAGTAATTTTGTTTTAAGTTGTTACACAATTATTATTATTAGCTTTATGGTGCAAGAAAGCCTGAGGCTTATGCTGCACCAACCAAAAAAATAAAATTTCTGAATTACCCTGAGAGAGAGAGAGAGAGAGAGAGAGAGAATGAGAATGAGAACAAGGGCCAGAAGTAGAAGGGGAATAACCAAGAAGGAGAAGAATGATGATCTCCAGCTCAGGACCCTGGATATTATCATTCTTTTAACACAATAGGAACTTGATTTCATTGTCTTTGTTGGTATTTTTTATTAATGTAATGAAACCAAAGTTCCTTCTTCGGTAATATACAGTATTTTTTGCAGCTTAAAGCAGTCTCTTTTAGAAAATTGGTGCATACTATTAATATTATTATAGACCTAAATAGCTAGAGAGGCATTTAGAGTTTTTCTGAATTATTTATTACTGATTGCATTTATTACAGGTATAAAGCCTCCTGGTGTATGCAACTAAGAACATTATTGTGGAGAGCATGTTTAAGCACATCAAGAGAACCAATGTTGACCACTATACGTGTGGCTCAAACAGCAGTGAGTGTTTTTAGAGCAATTGCACATTTTTTTGGAAGAAGGGAAAGGGGGGGGATCACCTTCCAAAATCAAATATCGTGTGTCTATTGTGGTAAATTTTTTGTATGATTTGTAGATTATTTTTTAGAACAATGATTAGCAATTTGTTGTTTTGAATTTGCTGTTAAACATTTTTAGGTGTTAAAATAGAAGTGTGAGCATCTCTTCACTACAAATTATTTTTGGTTGTATATGTTTTTTTTAAAAGCTAGTCACCAGGTATGGATTTACAATATCATGGTTTTATTATTTATATTTATATGGCCCAAAATGAGCCTTATCACATCTAACTTGAAATAACTAGTTTATTAAGAAAACAATACAATACAACTATATTAAAAGTATTTATAAATTTTTCTTTGAATAATAGGACTTGCCTGTAGGTCAAGTGACTTGACCTATAGGGTTGAATCATAATTAACTACATACTTTTATTTAAAGAAAAAAGGATGAAAACTGATTTATTGTTGGTTCAACAATAAACTAAACACAAGGTGAAAATTGCAATTAAAAGTTATTTTCCCAACATTTTTCAGATTAATGTCCTTGTGCCCCAATACATACAAGATGTGATAAGGAGGAGGGGGGGGGAAAACTTAGGATACTGAATAATGTTTGAGAAAATAATATTAGCAGTGGCAAATGATGCAATGCAAGGAAGAAAACTTATACAGCATCTGTCAGAAAAACAAGCTAGTTTATATATGTGATGCATTACATTTCAGGCGTGCTTTATTTGTTTTCATAAATTAAATTATTTTTGTTACATTTTCTGTGATTAATAGCAGTGAAAGGCAAATATAGTTGTTTCCTTATCAATTAATTACTAAGACTATAACTTCATAAAAAATTTAATAAAACTTTAAAATTATTATTCTCCTCCCATATACTTTTTTTTAACTCTCTCTCTCTATATATATATATATATATATATATATATATATATATCTTGCATTCACCAGTCTTATATAACAATACAAGCAAAAATATACATAGACTGTCTAATTGCTGGATTTCTATTGATTCCCATTTCCCACAGCATTTTAATTAAATTTGAATGAATGAACAAATATTTTTAAAAGGTCCAAATATTAAATTGTTTGAAAAATCCATCTACTGGGAGTCAAATTGTTACATGTGTACAGACTGATAGATGTGGTGAAGACAATATGTGCGTATATATAAATATATATATAAAATATGCAAAAGCTCATAATAATTTATCTAATCCTTCCATAAATTTATTTATGCTATCCACTTCCCACAGCATCAAATGAAAATTTGTTTAAAAGCTCAGCCATTCTCTGGTTGATAGCAAATTTTCACACATGTAACCTGCAACCATCTTTTCACACATGTAACCTGCAACCATCTTTTTCAATTTAAGTTTCTTTACATCCAAAAAAATCACAAAACTTTCTACCGATGACCAACAAACTGAATTGACATAAATTTATTAAATTATTTATTTTATTGTATTAAAATTACCAATTATTAAATTGGTAATTTTAAATTTATGTGAATTCAGTTTGTCGGTTGTCGCTAGAAAGTTTTGTGATATGCAACCTGAAGCTCAAGGTCTGTTTTCCAAAATCCAAAAAAAGAGTTAGGATGCAATCAGCAATAAGTTTATTCAATTTATATAAAGCTTTAAACACTGTGATCAGGTCTCTTCATACTGCTTAGTTTCCAGATACTACAGTTTACAGAACTGAGTCTTTCTTTCTTTCTTCATATGATTAATATTTTGTCCCCCTGATTAATCTGATTGCTATTCTCTGCACCTGTTCCAACAGATCTACATCTGCCTAAAATGAGGTTTTTCTGACATGTGTGAAGTAGTCAAGATGATGCCTTACAACGGGGTAAACATTTCCTTGTCCCTACTGACTAAACTCCTATATAACATTCACAGAACCCCCAGCAGTCTGTCTACACTGCTCAGATAACTTCATGTCAGATTCTATAATTACCCCTGGTCTTTTTTGTTCTACACCACCTTGAGTATGGTACCACCCAATTGGTACTTTATTATGGGATTACTGCTAGCTATGTGCAGTACTTTGCATTTGTCAATGTTAAACCTCAATTGCCATTTCACAGCCCATCTACCTAATTTCTCTAGGTCTTCCTGCAGTAATACATTCTGCTTACCTGTCATTAGTCACCCTGTCAGCATCGGTATTATCAGGAAACCTAGACATTAAATGTAATATGCCTTCATCAATATATTAACAGAAGGTTAATACGAAGGCTGCGCAATAAAGGGGCACCTCCGTAGCCAGGTGGGAAGGAGCAGTAGTGCGTAGCACATGCTTCTTGATTAGACCGGGGTTCGACCCCATCACCACCAAATATGGCGGATGTGGAAAGGTCAGAGAATGACCACCGCATATTCCTGGAGCAATATGGCCTTAGTTGCTAATGCTCCTAAAAACCAAATAACAAACAAACAAATAACAAGTTCAATAAAGAATGGTCATAATTTTTCATGAACAACCATACTGCTTGCTATTTCTAGCTGAGCATCTCAAATTTTGTTTCTATCTCAAGAAACCATCATCTGAATCATATTGAAATATTAAAAGAAGTTTATGGTGAATGTATGCTTCCACATAGAACAGCTCACTATAGTTTAGTGTTTAAAGATGGATGTGATTCAATCGCAAAATCGGCAATCCTGGAACTCCAACAACTGCTGTCACCACAGAAACCACAAAGACTACTTTTGTAATTGTAAGAGAAGATTGTCGTATAACAGTAAAGCAACTGGCAGAGATGTTGAGAATGTCAGTAAGAAGCATGCACAGTATTCTCCATGACCATTTGAATATGATATGTTTTTGCATGCTGGACTCGAAGAATACTCGCACCTGAGCAACAGCAAGTTCACATGGAGGTTTGTCAGGTACTACGATGGATGGTTACTGAAGATGGTGAGGTTCTGCAGAAGGTAGTAACAGCAGATGAGACATGGCTTCATTTTGACCCAGAGAGCAAGCAACAAAGCTCTGTTTGGAAATCTATGGAAGTCATCACCAACACTGAAAAAAACCCCAGTTGTGGCTTCTGCAGGAAAGGTTATGGTAATCTCTTTTTTTGACATTCAAGGAATAGTTCACCTGCATGTTGTGGCAAGTCATATGACTGTTACAAGGACCTTAATACATACTTTTACTGCACATTTTGCAGGATTACGTTCATTGCAAACTACTACAACTGCACACAGGTGGGTGGATGCTGCATCACGACAATGTGACACCTCACATTGCTCATGCTGTCAATATGGCCTTAGTTGCTAATGCTCCTAAAAACCAAATAACAACATAACAACAGCTCATGCTGTCATTAACTACTTAGCCAGCATTAATGTTAGATGTGATTGCACCCTGTGATTTTTTTTTTGATTTTTTTTTATTTCTAAAGTTAAAAAAGAGCTGTGAGGAAAATGTTTTTCCACCATGTTTTTGATGAAGAATGGCAGAACTGTTAAAATGCATTTCATCAAATGGAGACTACTTTGGAAAAGACCATCAAATTGACCTAGAGAGTAATTCCTTTCTGCATTGTTTGACCACTGTCCATTCTGAATCTCTGTACAGCATTCTATTTTCCATTTTACAGGCCTTTAAAGTGATAACTTTCATTTTTCACTTCTGAATATGGATCCACTCTTCCTAAAGAGAATTATGAATATAGTGTGAAACAGTTTATTAAAATATTTAAGAAATGCAGATTATTATATCAGAGAAATCATGAAATTTTTAAGCATAAATTTTAGTGCTTGATAAAATTACATTGTGTTAAGAGAATGGCAGAAACGTTGAAGTAAGTGCATTTCATCAAATGGAGAACTACTTTGGAAAAGACCATCAAAATATGAATGATTAATAAAATTATACATTGTGAAAAAAAAATTGATTATTCTTTATTGAAAAGCTCTTATATATAAGGTAATAGAGCTTGATCAACAAAACACAATCTCTCAATGCAAGTTTCATGTGAATTTTTGTGTCCTCATTGCTCATTCATGAACATGTCATGAGTATAATTTGCTTGATTTTTCTATACAATGCCGTTTCCCCCTTGGTAGCACTTCATAGAACTGTTTTCGTGTCATTCATTTCTGCATTGTGTGACTACTGTCCATTCTGAATCTCTGTACAGCATTCTGTTTTCCATTTTACAGGCCTTTAAAGTGATAACTTTCATTTTCCCCTTTTGAATATGTATCTACTATTCCTAAAAAAAAAAAAAAATTATGAATATAGTGTGAAACAAGGTACAGTATATCAAAATATTTAAGAAATGCAGATTACTATATTAAATCATGAAATTTGTAAGCATAAATTTTAGTGCTTGATAAAATTACATTGTGTTAACTGGTTTTCATGCAATCTTTAATTTGTTTCTAGGCAGTTGCATTACTCATATCTGCTATTTACTGGGGGCAAGAATTAAATCATGAATCAGTCATGAATTTAAATGGAGTTCTTTTTCTTTCCTTAACAAACATGACCTTTCAGAATATGTTTCCTGTAATAACTGTGAGTATCCTCAACATATAAACATATACTTTGTTTCATTTTACTTACAATATCAAGATTTTTATTCCATGTATAAGAGTACACATAAGGGCATTTAATTTATTTAGGATGCTGTCCACTCACTTTCAGTATAATTGGGCTTTATTATGAAAAGTTTTTTCTAATTGTGAATCAAAAATATTTACATGTGACTTTGCATGAGAAGTTTCCAGTGGTGTTATTAATTGTTTTTTTTTTTTTTTTTTGGCTGGTGGACACTATTTTTATATTTTTAAGAAGTTGGAAGGTGCCAGGAAAAAAAAAAAAAAAAAAACCTATATAAAATATTAAAAATAAGAATTTACACACACACACACACACACAAATTCTTTAGTGTTAAAGTATCCTTATTTAGAGCTGCCCATCCCACTGTCCAGTGGGACGGGCAGCTCTAAATCGAAGAAAAATTTATTGGTGTACATATAGTCCACAACATAGGAAAGAAAATGGTGTGGGGGGAGATTAAGTTCACTTATCCTCCACTAAGGGTAAAAATGGCACTGTTGAGATGTTGAAGATTGGAGGAAAGGTGTTGCTGATGGACTATCATTAAAAAATGATTGTTAGGAATGATTGCAATTGCAAGTTGATAAGATCAAGCAGATGGGATAGCCATGATGTTGCCAGGACTGACCAATCATTTTATCATTAGAGAAATGCCTTCAAAACAGGTCTTTCATGAACTGAGAAATGAAACATATTTTTGTGTTTGTGCATGATATACAGGGTATATGCGAATTATCTTTACTTTAAAAAATAACTTTATTGAAAGACTTAGAATTCCCATTCAGGCAACATCCAACAGAGAAATTCAAATTTTTTTTTTCTCACAGTCACAAACACTCAATGTGGGCACTGTTAGTCAGGTGCAAAATATCCAGATTATATTCCAATTCCTGCCATGTACGCTGCAGCATGTTTGTGTCAACATTTTCAATTTCAACTATGATTCTTTTCTTCAATTTGTTACTGTCAGCCACCAGAGTTTTATACACATGGTCTTTAACATGCCCTCATAAAAAGAAATCATAGGGCATGATATCTGGTGATCTAGGAGGCCAAGGTATGGGACCACCACACCAAATCCATCAGTTCTGGAATTTCTCATTGAGGGACTTGTGCACAATCAAGCACCAGCATGGTGCTTGATTGTGCACAAGGTTGCACAATCAAGGTTGTACCAGGTTGCAGTTCTTCTAGCTGTGGATAGACAAAGTTTTCCAGTGTGTCTAAGTAGTTGTTAGAGTTGATTGTTGATTCGACAAATAAAAAAGGTCCAATCACATGATCATGAAACAGACCACACATTAACTTTGGGGCTGTCTCTAATGTACTCTGTCATGATGTGTGGGTTTTCTGATCCCCAGATTCATACATTTTGTTTAACTGTTCCCAAAATGTGGAATGTGGCTTCATCTGTGAACATGATTTTTTACAGAAAAACATTATCTGTGTCAACTCGATCAAGCACAGTGATTGAAAATTGCTTTATGGGCAACCCTATCATCTTATGTAATCCCTTGCCTTGCAGCAGTTGCAATTTGTAAGGGTGCAGCTTCAAACGTTTTTGTAAGACCTGATGTACAGTTGAATGAGGCAACTGCAACTGAGGAGCTGCAGCTCATGTTCACTTGTGTGGACTGCAAAGAAAGACCTCTCATATGCACTCAACATTTTCAACTGATGCATGAGACCACCCTTCACCTTTCTTGTGCTCAACACTCCAATGTCTTTAAAATTTTTGTACTAAGCACGCGTCAATGGTCTTGATGGTGGGTGTTCTATTATAATGTCTTCTAAAATTTCGTTGGACCTGTATGTCATATTTCATTTTGATAAACCACTCCATGCACTGTGCTTTCTCCTGCAGATTCATGGTGACTGACTGACTTGAGCCAATCAGCTGTTTTACTGGTGCTGAATGTGACACATGTGCTTCTATCTACTGGTACTCAGTGAAACGGCAAAAGTTTTTCTATAAAATGAGACCAATATATTGTTCTGCGACTCCCAATTAAAATTTTATTTACAATCAAAGTTGTAAAACTTTGAGTGTAAATAATTGATGAGATAATTAATAATATGAGATAATTCTCATACACCCTAATAGTATTCGTGTAGGATATATGAAATATTTTGCATAAACACTAAGAATTTCAGGTACTCATTAGTGGAGCACATGGGCCTGTAACCTCTTGCAGCAGGCTCATGTGCTGGATTTAGGCTGGCAGTCCTCAAAGAAGATTGGTCCAATGGCAAAGGAAGTGGTGAAGAAATACTAAATGGTTACTTTTGGGAAGTGTAAAAACACTATAAAACTATATGTACCTGTGCATCAGGTTTTTTTTATGCCCAAATTAACAGTTATAGGTCTACTTACTCAAAGTGAAGAGAGACCTTGTCCCTCCCCAACTGTTCCAATTTCACTTTCATGTATGCTATGAATTGAGGATAAATGTCTTGTACTCTGTATTATCAACTTTTAAGTTCTTGTAGTATGTGAATTTTTTTTATGGATAATACTGAAGCACCTCCAGTAACACCATCCATGCTGTGAAAACAGGCAACCAGTACATTATTATTTCTGACATGGATTGGGATATGTAAACTTTTTTTTTTTTTTTTTTTTTTTTTTTTTTTAAATTCTGTTACCTGTGTGGATTATACATATGCCAAATTTCACTTTGTTCTGACCATTAGACAGACCCCCTCTAGCTAGCCTTGCTATTCTCAAAGAAGAGTGATCCAATGGCAGAGGAAGTGGTAAAGAACACCAAATGGTTACTTTTGGGAAGTGTAGCAGAACTGTGTGTACCACATAGGGGATTTTTTCTGATGAAAGTGGACCTTGTCCACTCCAGTTATTCCATTGCCATTGGTTATCCACTTTCATGTATGCTATGAATTGAGGATAAATGTCTTTTGTACTCTGCATCATTCACTTGAAGCAACTTCAGTAACACCTATGCTGTGAAAGCAAGAAACTAGTAAATTACCATTTCTGCCATGGTGTAGAGGGTATGTGAACTATTTTATTTTAGTTTTTTTTTACATTCTGTTACTCGTGTTGTCAATTATCCATACACCAAATTTCACTACAGTCTGACCATTACAGCTTACTCCAGAAAGCTGTGAATAGGGATACTTTAATTATATAGATGCTGTATATAGCCACTTATTTTTATGTGTTATATATAAATTGCTTATATGTTTTTTATATATGTATATATTGCTTCAATGCTTGCTACAGTATTTTCTGTTTAAGATAATACTGCAAAACATATATGTTTTCTAAGCAAATCTGCTTTCTAAGCAAAGATGTAATGTGGAAAACTTCATTTGATTCTTATATATTAAAAATGCTTCCTATATACTTTAACTGAAATTCATTATTCTTCTACAAATTTTTAGGAAAAATATGTATAGGAGCTTGTTTTATTACTATCAATAATACAACATTATTTCAACAGTGCAAGCAAGAGAAAGGGGAAAAATTAAATGCTTTTAAGACACTTAAACACTTTCTTTTGAACCCATGTAATTATCTCAGATATTTGACACTGAATGTTGTTTTCAACGAGATTATCAAAATTAGGTGTATAATTAAGGTTGTTCATACTGATTGTTCATAATCAGTTATGAACAATCAGTTCTTGCTTTTAATAAACTTCACTACAGAAAAGAGAGATTCATACCAAGTAGGTAGATCCAAAATAGCAATTTATTTTCAGAACAGCATTTTTAAGCAAATTATAGTTTTTTTAACTTGTGGGTTAGCCATTCACTCAGTAATAGAATACTTTTGGATTTTTCTATACTAACATGGTAAAGAGGCAACAAGACAAAGCAATACTTTCATCTGATTACATTGGTTGTTATCAATTTCCTCCATGAAATAATTTCCACAGATTCTCATAGAAAATATGTTGAAAAACTGAGATGTGTGTTTAAAAAGTTCTTGTCACCCTCAGTTTTCAAATATCATAGGCTAATGTATGACCAAAAACCAAGAACTGTAATTAGTTTAATCATCTTTTCCATCTATTTTATCTATTTATTTTTTTTAGAGCATTCGGAAGCTTTCTACAACATTTGAGAATGTTCTAGAATGTTGTTACGTGTGGAAGAGAGATTGAGATGTTTCTTCAAGGTTCTATAACTTTTGATGGCGTTCTCTAGAAACATTGAGTCTTCTAGAAACTTCTCTACCAGTATATATATATGAATGGATTCTGCAGCAAGCAAGCATTTTCGCATTTCAAAAAGTATGTGTTTCAGAGAGTGTGTTGGGTAAACAAGTGTTTTAGTGAATTAGTGTTTGCAAACAAGTGTTGTGTGCATTAGTGTAAATCGTGAACTATGCTTAAAATAAAAATTTACAATTTCTTGGTGGGTGGGCTGGGTTATCAGCTGTACATGAAATGTGTCACATTTTTGCTGAAATAAGCCTGATAGACTTTTCTACATTTTCAGAGAAGTGGTATTCAAATTGCAGCAGAAGCCAATGTCACAACTTGTGAGAAAAACTTATGAACCCTATTTTCGATGTAAGGTCAGAGATCAAGATAAAGAATGTGCTTAACAGATTTTCTATAGTTCATGTTCAAGGCTCTATGATTAGAGGTAATCATAAATTGATGGCAGCAAGAGGATCAGAGTGGAAGCAGAAGGTGCTAAGAATCTCTGGGTACAACCAGGCTGCCATGCACGGAAACTGAACTTGGCCTGTTACAATGTAAGATCACTCATCAGTGAAGACAGGATATTAGAGCTGGAAAAGGAATTAGAAAATGTGAATTGGAATATCATCGGTTTGGCTGAAACAAGAAGAAGAAATGAATCACTTATAAGTTTATCAAGTGGAAATCTGCTGTACACCAATGGAAACAGTGAAAGCAGTGAAGGTGGAGTTGTTTCTGGTCCATAAAGATTTAAAAAACAACATTTTGGAATTCAAAAGTACATGACCAAGGGTGTCAAGACTAATATCAAGATTCCTAAGAAGTACAAGCTAAAGGTTATAATGATTTATGCACCAACATCGAGCCATGATGATGAAGAGGGTGAAGAAATGTACACCGAAATTGAGTCTTCTAGATGAGCAGAAAACCCACTACACTATTATTATGGCGGACTTCAATGCTAAGGTTGGAAAAAGACAAAACAGCGCAGAAAGGGGAACTATAGGAAATTTTGGAATTGGTGAAAGAAATGAAAGAGGCGAAAGACTTGTGGAATTTGCAAAATCTCAAGGATTGTCAGTAATGAACACTTTTTTCAAGAAAAGGGTGAACAGAAAGTGGACATGGAAGAGTCCAAATGGATTAACAACTAATGAAATTGACTTCATCCTCACTAACAGAAGATATATTTTGAATGATGTTAATGTCCTGAATAAGGTAAACGTTGGAAACGATCACAGAATGGTAAGATGTATACTTGATATAGATGTAGGAAAGGAAAGGAAAAAACTGACTCGAGTAAATAATGCAAAGGTCTTTGAGATAACAGAAGAGAAGAAAAAGCAGTATGTGCTGGAACTTAAGAACAAGTTTGAACTTCTAAACAGACTGCTCAGGACCAAGATATCGACGAGGAATATTATAACTTTCTGAAAGTGATAAAGCCCAAAAAACCTATAGGGAAAAAGATATCAAAAGAAGAAAAAATTAGTCAAGAAACACTTGTTATGATGAACTGAAGGCAAAAAATGAAGAGCAAGATAAACACTGACAAGGGAAAAATTGAGTATACTGAGTTATGCAAAGACATTAGGAAGAGACTCAGAGAGGACATAAGAAGATTTAACACAAGAAAAGTAGAACAAGGATTAAGGGGAAACAAAGGATTTAAATCAGCAGCCATGAGCAGTAATACAGAAAGACAAATGATACTGAAACTGAAGAATAGCGATGGTGTACTTATAAACAGCAGAGAAGGCATAATTCAAATAGCAGAAGACTACTATAGAGAATTATACAAGGAGCGAGGGAATGATGCCAGCAGTGGGAAAGATGGATTGCAAATTAGCAACATATACGACATTCCTGATATTCTTCCTGATGAGGTAGAACATGCATTGAAGAAAATGAAGAATCAGAAAGCCCCGTGGGAATATGACGTTACTGTAGAGTTGCTAAAATTGGGAGGAAGAGGCATAACACAAAAACTGTCAAGGCTCTTCACAAAGTGCATTAGAAGAGGTGTGACGCCTAAGCAGTGGAATAATGCAATCATGGTTTTGCTGCATAAGAAAGGAGATAAATCAGAAATTGGAAATTATAGACCAGTTAGCTTGTTATCCCACATCTACAAGTTGTTCACAAGGATCATTACTAACAGATTAGAAAGAATACTTGATGAGAATCATCTGAAAGAGCAAGCTGGCTTTAGGACAGGATTCTCAACTATGGATCACCTTCACGTAATATCACAGCTAATGGAGAAAGCAAATGAATATAAAACACCATTATGCCTGGTATTTGTGGATTATGAAAAGGCATTTGACTCCATACAGCATAAGGCAATGTTTTGGGCACTGGAAAGACAAGGCATAGATATCCCACATATTATGATTTTGAAGAAAATATATGAGAATGCTACCTCCCTTATTAGACTAGACAAAGACAGTAATAAATTTAAAATTGAGAAAGGAGTTCGACAAGGAGACACAATATCTCCGAAGCTGTTTACTGCTGCGCTTGAGGAAGCTTTCAGAAGATTAGACTGGTCGCAGAAAGGAGTCAATGTAAACGGAGAGTACCTAAACCATTTACGATTTGCAGATGACATTGTGGTCATAAGCCACGATCCCAAAGAATTAGAGGAAAATCTTAATCTGTTACGCACAGTTAGTAAGGATTTTGGACTAAAGATGAATATGGCTAAAACAAAAGTAATGATGAACAAGTATGCCCCAGAAAGGGAAATAATTATTGAAGGAGCAGTAATTGAAAAGGTGGAGTCATATACTTATCTGGGACAAGTTATTAGCTGTAATAATGATAAATGGCTGGAAGTCAAGAGAAGAATAAATTTTGGATGGATAGCATTCAGGAAATATAGTCACATACTGAAGAGCAATATCCCAGTTTGTCTGAAATGCAAAATAATGAACCAATGTATACTCCCCACCATGACTTATGGAAGTGAAACTTGGGCACTCACCAAAAGAATGGAAGAGAAGCTGAGAACTACACAGCGAAGAATGGAATGAATTATATTGGGAATCAGACTGTTAGATAAGAAGAGAAACACATCGAATAGGCAGCAAACTCAAGTAAAGGACATTTCTTATCAAAACTAAAGAACTAAAATGGTCTTGGGCAGGACACATAGCTCGAAGACATGATGACAGATGGACTAAGAAAATAACAGAATGGTACCCAAGAGGAGCTAGAAGAAAACCTGGAAGATAAAGGCGGAGATGGATAGATGAAATTCATGAGTTTGTGGGTAGTAAATGGATGGCCAGTGCTCAAAACAGAAGGAACTGGAAAGTTGCTGGGGAGGCCTTCATCCTGCAGTGGATTGAAAATGGCTGATGATGATGATGATGATGATGATGATGATAAATTGATGCCTTTTGCTGTTCCGGTGATATGGCAGTAATCTCGAGACCACATAAATGATTGTTACTTTTGCATGACCAATATTTCTGGTTTTTCTGGGAAATCCAAGCATAAAGTAGAGTATCCCAACATACCTTCTGATCTAAGGTCGGTTCCTCACAATGATACATTGAAAGTGCCAAAGCCACCAGAAACTTATGGACTTGACTCTGATTCAGGATCAGAAAAGGAGTCTTCAGAAGATGCAGAACCCAGAAAAATCCAGATTGTTCAACTCTTGATATTGTAAAGCTGCACCTAATCACTCGGGCAGAATTAACTGATTTGGACCTCTCCAAAACCAAGGCTCAGTTACCGGGATCAAGGCTTCACCAGTAAAATCTTCTTAAAAAGGGTGTCAAGGTGTCTTTTTATAGGAAGAGGAAATCTGACTTAATGACCTATTACTCCATGAATGGTTCTTTGGTTTATTGCAATAATGTCCAGGAATTAATGAAAGAGTTACATCTGTAGCAAGTCCTTGAGCAGTGGAGGCTTTTCATTGATTCATCCAAGGTCACTTTGAAAGCAGTTGTACTCCATAATGGAAATAAGTATCCATCTATACCATTGGCCCATGCAGTTCACATGAAGGAAACATACAAGAACCTACAGGTTCTTTTGCAAAAAATATGTTATCAAGAATACAAATGGAATATCTGTGTTGACCTAAAAGTGTTTCTGGTTTTTCTGAGAAATTTTGCTGACCGAGTCGCAAGGGGGATACACTAAATACTGCTACTTTTTATGTGAGTGGGACAGCTGAGCAAAGACTTGCCACTACAGGGTAAAAAAAATGGCCAGACTGTTCAGAAACTACATCAGGCCAGAAAAATGTAGCACATCCTCCTTTGGTGGATAAGTCAAAAATCTATTTACCTTCATTGCACATCAACTTAGGTTTGATATAAAAAAAATTGTGAAAATGATGGACAAAAAATAAGGATTTTCCTCTTTGAGGTAAAAGTTTTTGTGGGTCCTCAAATCAAAATGCTGTTCCAAGATTGAGGAATTCACTAAAAGCTGGAACTTTTTGGGCAATGAGAAATCACAAAATTACGGTGAAATTGTGGATGAGCTAATTTTAGCATACAGAGAGTCGGAATATGTGTCATTACAGCTTCATTTCCATTACCATTTAGACTTTTTTTCCTGAAAACTTGGAAGTGATCTCCGATGAACATGGTGAAAGGTTTCATCGAGATATTTCTCAAATTCAAAAAGATACCAAGGAAAATGGAGTCCAAATATATTAGCAGACTACTGTTGGAATCTCATACAGGAGACACAGCGGATGATCACAAAAGGTAAAAAATGACAAAATATGTGTTTTGTTATCAGATAAACATTTTTGTAAATATAATAAGGTTAATAGTCCCATTGTTCAATATTTAGTACTGTACGTAACATTTTTTTTTAAATATATGAAATATTTTTTACTAAAAACTTAGTTTTTGACTCCCTTTTCCCTTAAAATTGGTGGATGTTACAGCAATATGGTTACCATATTTGAATTCCGCAACATCAAATCTACAAGAATCACCCTAAATCAGGAATTATGTGAAGATTCCTGATGCAGGAATCTTCACATAATTCACATAAATAAAAAATAATTTATTTTTTCAAAGGTGATTATAATGGGCTCAGACATTTTTTAAACTTCTCAGTGGGATTGATGTTTGTCCCATTCAAAAAAAAAATATTAAAGTGGATGTCAGATGAACAGATGAGCTTAATGGTACAGAAGAAAAATATATGGGACTCCAGGAATCCTAGAGTAAGTACAAACTGCTTGTATTCAAGTTACCCAAGAAGTTAGTAAGCTAAGACTGATTATGAGAAGTCTTTGATGAAAAGTGCAAACAAAAGTAGAAAGGAATTCTTTGTATATAGAAAAAAAGAGGTGAATCACATTAGTCCACTAGATATTGTTGATGTAATGAATATTTTGGATCTACATTCACTCATAAAAATGTTTTTAGAGATTGAGTTGGAAGACTTCTATCTATTACTGATTGGATGTTAAAATTAGGTAGATGGGCACAGAAATGGCGATTAAAGTTTAACATTGACAAATGTAAGATACTGCATATGGGCAACAGTAATAATCCCAGATTAATATACCTGTGTGGTATTACACTCAGGATAGTTGAAAATAAAGTACACCTGGGAATAATTGTGCAGAAAGGCTGCCAGAACAGCTTGTGGAGTTTTGTCAATAATATAAGGGAATTTTGCGAGCAGGGATAAAGAGATGATTATCCCATTGTATAAGGCAATGGTTAGACCATATGTTGAGTACCTACATACAGGGCTGGAAGCCTCATTTTAGTAAGGATGTGGATCTGCTGGAATAAGTACAGAGAAGAGCAATGAGATTGGTAAGAGGAACAAAGAGTGTGATGTTCTCCAAATTGCAGCTTCTAGAGACCTGCAAGGTGATCGATTGAGGTGTTTACAGCTTTAAATGAATTTAGCAAGCTAGTGCTGATGGAATCCTTCCTCTTCTTCTACATACATGAGGGAACATAAATTCAAATTGAGAAAGGATGGTTGCAGAATAGATGTGAGGAGGTTTGCTTTCAACCAGCAGGTAGTTGATTGTTAGAACAAGCTTCCAGCTTTGTTGTGGAACTGGATAGTTTGAATAAATTCAAGAAAGAACTAAAATTATTGGAGGGGATTGACAGGTGTTGTGGGATATTTATTTTTTTTTTTAGCTGATGCTGTATAAGCTTGGTTTCTTACATAATTTGTCTCTAGTAATAATACTAATACCGAATTTTCTTATGATACTGAAAGAAATATTGAAGAGAAATTGCAGCTAAAAGTGCTATTCCGTTAGCCACACAGGCTAATAGAAGAAGAAAAGCTGCAAGAGGATTCTTGCGCTGCTTCTGTTGGGACATATAGCAGCTGAAAGCAAGGTGTTGGGGATTACAAGGTCTGCTGGGGTTCATTATGTCACAAGCAAATACATGGATTGTGTTATGGTTATTAAAAGCAGAAAGAAGTGTTTATATACTTGCTTGTATGCTAAGACTAGAAGTACAGTAAACATATTTTATGAATTTGAAATACTGGTTAAGTCAAGAAATGCAGACATAGTAGGGATATCAGAAATGAGGTGCCACCCAGATGTGATCAATGCGGAGTTTGAAGATGGTGAGTACAGAGGGAACAGGATGGGAGAGGAGTAATGCTCTAGGTTAAGAAGCATATAGAATCTAAGGCAGTGCACCAAAATGATGCAGGTGACCATTGAGAATATTGAGTAAATTTGGCATGATGTAAGCTGTCTGACATGAAATTGCCTGAGCAGTGTACACATTCTGCTGGAACAGCTCATGAGAATTCTGTTAATGTATATGATAACTTTGCCAGCAGTGATAAGGAGAAATTATCCCATTGTATAAGCAATGGTTAGGCCACATCTTGAGTACTGCATACAGGCCTGCAAGCCTCATTTTAAGAAAGATGAAGAGAAGAGCAACCAGATTAAAGCACACAGAGGGATACTCTTCCCACAAATAACTTTGGTTCTGCAAACTGCAGCACTTGCAAGAAAATCTGATCAAAGTGTTTAAGGCTTTAAATGGATTGACTAAATTTAATGATGAGGGTATTCTAATTCCCAGTGCACAAGGAAACGTAGCCATAATTTGAAAAAGGATGGCTGCAGGATAAATGTGCAAAATTTCTTTCAACCAGAGAGTATCTGCTATTGTGAAGTGGGTATCTTGAATAAATTTAAGGAAGAATTAGGCATGTTATTAGAGGGAATGGACAGATGAGTTAGGTAGTGTTTTTTGATGAACCATCACATGTTCTGTGGAAAAGATCATGAGGAGGAGGCCCACAGGCCACAGAGATGTCAATTAATGGGTCAACAATCCATAAGAAGCTGCATAGCTTTGGGTTCAGCGTAAGGCAGATGTGCATATGCCTAATCACCAACTCAATTCCAAGTGATGTTTGGCATGTTGTTCCCAACATTCATGGGCTCAAACATAGAGAAAGTGATGAACCTTGTTACTAAATGTTTCATTCTGATGAGTATGTCTCAACCATGAAGTTTGGTGATGGTATCAGGCTATTTCAGCTGGTTGTAATGCTTGAAACTATGAAGTTCATCACCTCTGTGGACATTTTGGACAATTATACATTATCTATACTGTGGCAGTATTGCAGAAATGAGCCTTTTTTGGTATTGGTCAATCCAGCTTGTCAATGTTATTGTCCACAATGATGTTGAAAAGTTGGATTAGCTGGCCTGGGTTCTGTAACTGAACCCTAAACATCTGTGAGACAAATTGGACATTGGATAAGACTGTAGCCAAGCAGACTTCTTGCAAACCAGTTCTGGAAGCTGCTTTGCAGGAGGAATGGTAGTGAGTTTCAGCCAACACCAAATGAAAGCTGGTAGAAAGTATGCTCAGGAAGGTTAAGGTTATCATACAAGCCTTTGGCTTGTATGATAATTGTATGGTGTAATTTTAAATTAAAAGCCCTTTTCACAACCAGTTGCATGTGTCCACTTTTGATCATATAGTGTAGGTGAACGTAGAAAAAAATAAAAATTTTCTTTTTATATTCCACCACTTCCCCAAGGGCAGAGTAATCAATTGCATAACTGCTTTATTACAGTTGCTATACCAGCACAACAGTTAACAAAATGCTATATTTAACCCCAGGGGCTCACATCTGGTGAGTATGGGCTTGGCACATTTAGGGTCCTGAGCTGGATATCATCATTCTTCTCTTTCTTGGTGATTCCCTTCTACTTCTGACTCTCTCTCTCTCTCTCTCTCTCTCTCTCTCTCTCTCTCTCTCTCTCTCTCTCTCTCTCTCTCTCTCTCAGAGTAATTCAGAAATTTTTTTTTGGCTGGTGCAGCATAAGCTTCAGGCTTCCTTGCACCATATGGCTAATAATAATAATATACAGCATCTGGGAGCCATTGCGGTACAAGTAAACACATGGGTTGTGTTAGGGTAGCTAAGAATAGAAACAGGTGCAGGTATACTTGCGTGTACACCAATGCTAGGAGTTTAGTAAATAAATTTGATGAATTTGAGGTATTGCTCAAAACATCGAAGGCAGATATTGTTGGGATATCAGAGACGTGGTGTCACACAGATATAAGGGATGCGGAACTGCAATTTGGGGAGTACAACGTCTACAGAAAGGATAGACAGGATAGGAAGGGGGGAGGTGTTATGCTATTAGTTAAGAAACACATAAAAACCAAGGAAGTGAAGCCAGTCAACATCGCTGGACAGTGCAGTGTGGAGTCAGTTTGGTGTGACATAAACATTGGAAGATCAAAATTGAGAGTAGGAGTGTGCTATAGGCCTAATGGCTCTGATGAGTATAATAAGGAACTATACAGGGAAATAGAGTGGGCCAGTAAATCAGAGTGTCTTATAATGGGAGATTTTAATTTCCCAGATATTGACTGGAATTTGGGGGCTGGATACTCACACACTAGCAGGGCTTTTGTGGATTTATTGGATGATTGTTTTCTACATCAGCATGTTTGGAAGGCAACTAGAGGGAGTAATACTCTTGATTTGATTATCAGCAGTGATTCTTCATGCATTAAGAATCTGCAGATAAATGAACCACTAGGTGGCAGTGATCACAGTGTGGTGAAGTGGGATTTACTCAAAGAGGTAACTACCATTAGGGGTAAAGGGAAGGGTTATTGCTTCCGTAAAGGCGACTACGATGGACTGAGACAGTATTTAAATTCTATACAGTGGGACCAACTGATGATGTTACCAACAGCAAATTCAAAATGGGAAGCATTCAAAGAAATTATCTTGGAAGCTACTAGGCTTTACATACCAACTAAGAAATATTGTTCAAGGTTTAGGCCAAAATGGATGTCAGATGAACTAATGAGGCATATGGCAGAGAAGAAAAATGCATGGGATACATACAAATTAACACATGACACAGAAGCCTATGATAGATACAAGTTGATATGCAACCAAGTTACAAAGGAGGTTAGGCAGGCGAAGGCAGATTACGAGAAATCCTTGGCAAGGGATGCAAAGAAAAACAGCAAAGAGTTCTTTACTTATGTAAACTCTAGAAGGAAAGGGATGAATCAGATTGGTCCACTTGATATTGATGGGTCAACTGTTGATGATCCTGCTCAGGTAGCTAACAAACTAAATGAATATTTTGCATCAACATTCACACATGAGGAGTTATTCAGCGAGGGGAATGCCAGAGGTGTATTCAACTCTAGCAGTAAGCTACAGAATCTTGAAATAACTGGGAGTAAAGTGGAGGAGAAACTGTTGAAGATAAGCACAAGAAAGGCACCCGGGGTGGATGGGATCTATCCAGTTATATTAAAGGAGGCAGCAAAGGAAGTAAGCAAACCCTTAGCCATAATTATGAGAGCTTCCTTGGACTCAGGGGAGGTACCCATAGACTGGAAATGTGCAAATGTGACCCCAATTCACAAAGGAGGATCAAACGCTGACACAAGTAATTATAGACCTGTGAGCTTAACTTCTGTTCCAGGAAAATTAATGGAGGCACTGGTTAAAGAAGCACTGCAGGATCATTTAGACAAGACTTCAGTTATAGCTCAGACACAGCATGGTTTTGTTAAGGGGAAGTCTTGCCTGACCAACTTGATTGGATACTATGATGCAGTCACAAAAGAACTGGATGCAGGGAATAACTTTGATATTATATACTTGGATCTTAGAAAGGCTTTTGATACTGTTGCACATGGAAGACTGCTACACAAATTGGAGCAGTGTGACATTGGAGGCAAATTGCTGCTATGGATAAAGGGATGGTTTTTTTTTTTTTTTTTTTTTTTTTTTTGATTTGGTAGTTGTTGGCGCATCGGCTTCTGTGGCCATATTGCACCTCCCAAGGTTTTTGCAGTACTTTGATCCAAGCCCGAGGCGGGAATCGAACCCGCGACCTTTGGGTTGCCGGGCAGGTACTTTACCCACTCGGCTAGCCCGGTCGGCTAAGGGATGGTTGAGGGGGAGAAGACAGAGAGTGGTAATCAATGGACACTGCTCATCGTGGACTGATGTTATTAGTGGAGTCCCTCAGGGCTCAGTGTTGGGTCCATTATTGTTTTCTGTATTTATAAATGATATTGATGATGGTATATCAAGCTTAATGTCCAAGTTTGCAGACGATACAAAGGTTGGCAGGGTTGTCAAGGACACTACTGACACTATGCTGCTGCAACAGGATCTGGAAAGGTTGAGCAGATGGGCTGAGAGGTGGCAAATGAAGTTTAACATTGACAAATGTAAAGTACTACACATGGGAAACAGCAACCCCAGAGCAACGTATCAACTCTGTGGTACAACACTGACAGTGGTAGAGAATGAAAGGGACTTGGGGGTGGTTGTGCAGGCAGATATGAAGTTCTCTGAGCAGTGCAGACGGGCTGCAAGAGTAGCTCATGGAATATTGTCAATGATATACAGGAATTTTTCCAGCAGGGATAAGGAGGTGATTATTCCATTGTATAAGGCGATGGTCAGGCCACACCTAGAGTACTGTATACAGGTCTGGAGGCCTCATTTCAAGAAGGATGTAGAGCTGCTGGAACGAGTACAGAGAAGGGCAACAAGATTAGTGAATGGAACAAAGGGGTGCTCTTACGAAGAAAGGCTTAAGTTTTGCAAATTACAGTGTCTGGAGACTAGGCACCAGCGAGGTGATCTGATAGAGGTGTATAAAGCCTTGAATGGTTTAAGCATGCTCAATGCTGATGGGATTCTTCCTCTAGCTCAGAATAATCACCTGAGAGGGCATAAATTCAAATTGAGGAAAGACAGATGTAGGATAGACGTGCGGAAATTTGCCTTTAGCCAGCGGGTGGTTGGTTGGTGGAACAGTCTTCCATCCCTTGTGGTGGAGGTTGATAGCCTAAATAAGTTTAAGGCTCAGCTGGACAGGTATTTTGAACGAACAGAGGGGTGAAGTGGAAGTGGTTTTTTTTTTTTTTTTTTGGCTGATGCTGCATAAGCTTGCTTTCTTGCATCAAATGCCTCTACTAATGCTAATGGCTTGATTTTACAAAATATTTAATCCAGAAAATATAAAACCAATGGCAAATTCCAAGAATACAGAATTAAAGGAATCTACTGGTTTTTATAGTGTATCTTTTAGGTTAAGAAAATTGGTCCTTTCTTTTTTACTTGCACTGTAAATGGTGAGTTATTTGCAGATGATAAGAGAAGTGGATGCAAGTATCTCAGATCTAAATCCACTAGACACTTTTCTAGGGCTCATCAGGTTGTAGGATTTCACTATGAAAGCCGATAATACTGCTCATGTACAGAATTACATTGCATTAATGCAATATACTGAGAATACAAAATGATTTTGCTGTGTGCAAATATGTATTAATATAGGTACACATTTAAGCTACCTTGTGTTGTAAATAAAGTACAGTAAGCACTGGTTATAGTGATAATTTGCAAATTGAATTTTGATTCTAATAAACAGGAATTCTAATAAGCAAAAATCATCAAATATTATTCACAGGCTATAAAAATAAAGATATAAAGCACAAATTTACACTTTATTACCAATTAAATAATGCATAAAAATCAAAGAATATTATCCATAGGTTAGCAAAATAAAAATAAATTTATACTTATGTACATAACTTAATTTATATACATATTAATTAAACATAACACTTTGTAATATGTATATAATTTTAAATAGTCACTTATTTTAGATTGCTTTAAATTATCACTACAAAGTGTATTTATAGAGCTTGTTAAATATTTTATAACAGTCTACAGTAGCGTAGCTACCATGTAGGCAGGCAAGGCAATTGCATCTTTGGCTGTCTCCTCTTTTTGCAATTTTCGTTAATTAAGTAGGGGCCTGAAATGTTCTTTGCCTCCATACCCGAAAAAGGGTAGCTATGCTACTGACAGTCTATATTTACGATCACTTGCACCAGCTTCTTCCAACGCTCTCCTCAGGACATCTATAGCTTTACGAGTTTGCCAGTTTTTTAACTGGAATTCATTCGGTTTAATCTTCATTTTCCTCCTCCTTGGTGAAATTATCAGCAACAGGCTTGGCAATTTCTTCTTCTGTTAAAGCTGTAGTAACTATCCGTTTATAACAGATTGTACAAACAAACAGGCCCAATAAACTGAAAACTGCAAGTTATTTTTAGTTTTATGGTTGTGACCTTCAGAAATGCGCTTTAGAAAAATATCACAGAGGCATTCAAAATTGATCCTTATAACTGAAGATGTGATTCTAAGAAACGATGAAAGTGTAGTGCATTTTATTGATTTGAATTGGTTCTTTGAAATTTGATTCTCTAAAGTGGCTGATTCTAATAACCAGTGATCACTATAATTGGCTCTTACTGTATTTTGTCATTGGTTCCCAACCTCTCAGACATCCCATATAATATATCTCATGAAACCTTTATTGTAAATTATAACTTAGCTCTCTTCTGTTTCAGACATTTTCTTCAGAGCTACCTGTTTTTCTAAGAGAACACTTTAATGGTATGTACCGAGCAGACACATACTTCTTATCAAAATCAATAGCAGAGGTGAGGATACTTTAAAATTGCTAATTACCAATATAGATATTTTAAAATTGCTAATTACCTAGTCCTGTTTTAACTGAAAAAAAAAATTTGTAAAATTCCTAAGCAGTGAATACAAAAATAATGTAGGTTCAGTTCAAAAAGGTGAGTTGGCATGTATAGATATAGACACCAGAGAAGTGCTTGATTTGGGAGACAAGCCTGATATGGTTTACACTGACTTTTCAAAGGCCTTTAACGTGATTGTCTACTAGTCCCCATTAATAATAATTGTCCAGTTATGGCATGAGAGACTCTTCCTTTCCATCTTTAGTACCTACATAATTTTTAATTATGGGTTTTAAAAGAGATAATACTGTATTTCCTATTCTTTTGCACTAAATACTGGGTTTCTTTCTGAAACCTCTGTTAAGTAGTCACTATAATAATAATCTCTCATAAAGGCTACCTAGCCGAGTGGGTCAAGTACCTGCCCGGCAACCCAAAGGTCGCGGGTTCGATTCCCGCCTCGGGCTTGGATCAAAGTACTGCAAAAACCTTGGGAGGTGCAATATGGCCACAGAAGCCGATGCGCCAACAACTACCAAATCAAAAAAAAAAAAAAAATCATAAAGGCTACCAGTCTGTCTCTAATCAGTTTACCTACTTTGTGTAAGCTTTTTAAATAACTTTAAAGTAATAAAATATGAGAAAGAATAATCTTATTAGCTGTAAAATATAATAAATGTTAATATTTATTGTAAAATTTATTATATTTCTGCTATAACTGCAAGTTAGAATTGTGAATATTTATGTTGTAATACTACCTGTTCCTTTTTTCTCCACTCATAAGTTTAACAATTCTAAACATAATGCCAAGAATGTCAATCTTTTCTTAATATCAACTATCTACTGAAAATGGACTTTAACATCATTATTGAAGATATTGTTACCAACGATCACATACAGTTGATAACCATATCACACCATTCCCACTTCTTCAGGAAAATGTATTTATTGTTTCTTGTGCATAAACTTTCAATGGTGAACAGTTAATTCTAATTCCATATACAACTACTAGCCTGTTTGTCTTCTTGGATATCTGTCATTCATTTGAAAAGTCTAAATTTGATTCTCATCAATTATTGGAGTAATTTCTAATATCCTCTTCAGTCAGGCTGTAGTTAGGTGATCTGAGGTTGAGGTTTTTCCCCATGAATTATTCCAGGTTTTTCAACCCACACTACATGCAAATTGTGTAAACAGGCAGAAGGTTATGATTAACAGTTATTCTTCAGATTGGGCTAATGTAAGAAGTAGGGTTCCCAAGGATCAATACTGGGACTGCAGTTTTTGATTTTCTTAAATGATATTGATGAAGGAATAGAAGGTGTGATGTCAAAATTTGTAGAAGATATCAAGACTGGGAGATTAGTTAATGATCAGAACCAAGCATAGCTTCTTAAGAAAAATTTGACAGACTCCAGAGATGGACAGAAAAGTGGAAGCTATTTTTTAAGCAGCAAAATTCAGGGTCTTATACTTTGAGAATAGCAAACCTAAAATAACTTACACAATGGGTGAGGCTGAACTAAAAACAGTAGAGAAAAAAAGAGATTTGGGAGTTATGTATGATACAGTTGAATATGAAGTTCTCTAAGCAGCACAGATGGAGAGCCCATGGTGTCCTATGGATGATTTATCAAGCATTTGCTTGTTGGAATAGGGAGATATAATACCACTGTATAAGTTAATTGCAAGACCACAATATTGTGTCCAGGTAGGGGAAACTGCACCTAAAAAAAAAAAAAAAAAAAAAAGGCAATAAGCACATGGGTTTGGCAGCATGGTGCAAGTGCACCATCTTTGGATTTAAAAGTAATACACAATTTTTAATATTTTCATTAATTTATTGAAACATTTAAAACAATACAAATTCTACAAAAAAAACCTAAAATATTAATTCAAATAATTTATCAAAACAAGAACAAAATTAATATAACTTAAGTAAATAATTAAAATCTGGTGAACAAAAAATTTATTCCCACATGCACCACCATGCAAAATATCTTGCCGGTGCCCAGGGCAGCATATAAAAAAAGGCTCAGTGCCTTTTTTATATATATATTCATGAATTCCTAATAAATGCTGTTTATTAGGAATACATGAATAGCAGAGCACTTTCTTAAAGCAACATTCACAGAGGTACTTCATCCATAATGTCCAGAGAGTCTACAACTATTACATGCTGTATTTGTGTTAGAGAGCCAAAAGACTCTCAACAAAACATAACTGATGCTAATCTGGGCATCCAGATTAATATCATTGGGATGCAATGACCACAGTCTAGGTTCCAGGCTAACATCATAGGAATCCGGCATATAAAAAATAGACCTGTGGAAATTTGGAAAGGGGCCAAGCTTCAACACACCACTTTGGCCCCTGCTTCAACAAGACAGGTGGTCCAGGATGGCCCAGCCAGGATTAATACTCTCTACATCTCACATTTGGGAGGAAGGCATACCACCGGGTTCAATTCTTTAGTTCAGTAGTATTTGCAATTCAGGTTAGTGACATAACACAGGATTCCCAAAAACCATTAAAGCTTACATGTATGTGGATGACCGTACCATTTCCTGTCAGTCTAAAAGTATAAACATCAATGAATGGCAGCACCAACTAGCCATAACAAAATAGACTCCTGCACCTCACAGAACAGTTATCAATTATCAGTAAAGAAATGCACTGCCACTCACTTCTGCAAGTTATGGGCTCTCTATCCTGATCCTGAACTAGAAATAAACAAAACTCTGATCCCACTTGTTAATTCTGTTAGATTTCTTAGACTGACATTAGACAACAAGCTGTTTCCAAACTCACATATACTAATTTAAGAACTACTTGTCTAAAGCATTTGAATATACTTTGATCAGTCTTGTCCATGTCATGGGGAGCTGATCAGTATACCTTACTACACCTCTACAAGACTCTAATCCATTTGTGCTTAGATTACAGTTCTGCAGTATACAACTCTGCCAGGATAAGCACCTAAGAACAGCTAAACATCGTTCAGCACAGTGCTCTGAGGACAGTCCTGGGAGCTTTCAAGGCTTTTCCAGTCTTGAGGAAGTACAAAAATGAAAGGTAACTTCCTTAGTGAAGACATCAAAAGAAAAACCCTGTTCACTAAAGTTTTTATAAAAAAAATAAAGTATTTCTTCCTTGGAAGCATTTCGAGCTACATCATAAATGGGTATGGGTATTAAGATGGGGTCTCCATCTTAATACCCATATCAGTCAGAGAAGTTAACAAAGTTATCTTACATATATATCTTCTGAGGTGGCTGTCTCTACAGCAACAGTTTTGTTCTCTATATTTTTTATCGATTTTATTTTAGTCTTTTTAACAAGTATAGGTCACTGTTGAAAAAAAAAAAAAAAAAGCCGTGAATTAGGGTTGAATTTGAAATTGTCTGCAATTCTGCCCAGACACAATAGAGGGGAGTATATGATGAGAGCCTTGTCGATCAATTCGGCCCTGAAAAGATTGTGCAAGGCTCAAGGGGTAGAATTTTTTTCAGGCTGGTCTGTACATGTTAACAGGAGAGACTGCTTCTACAGGGATGGGATACACTTAAATAGAAAGGGTGCAAGAATATTTGCTGATGCTATCGAGGCAGTGTTAGGTGGGTCAGAAAACTGATAGCTTGGGGGAATACAAGGACTAATAGATTAACAGTAGCCACTGGCAGAGGTGAAAGTGATTCTTGCACTGCTTCTATTGGAATGAGCAGCAGCCTGGAAAACAAGATGCATGGTATTTCAGAGAGTGCTGGGAATCATTGCAGTACAATTAAACACATGGGTTGTGTCAGGGTAGCTAAGAATAGGAACAGGTGCATGTATGCTTGCATGTACACCAATGCTAGGAGTTTGGTAAATAAATTTTATGAATTTGAGGTATTGCTCAAAACATCAAAGGCAAATAATGTTGGGATATCAGAGACGTGGTGTCACACAGATATAAGGAATGCAGAACTGGAATTTGGGGAGTACAATGTGTACAAAAAGGGTAGGAAGGGAGGAGGGGTTATGCTATTTGTTAAGAAACACATAAAATCCAAGGAAGTGAAGCTAGTCAACATTGCTGGACACTGCAGTGTCCAGTCAGTTTGGGGAGTACAATGTGTACAGAAAGGATAGACAGGATATGAAGGGTGGAGGGGTTATGCTATTAGTTAAGAAACACATAAAATCCAAGGAAGTGAAGCTAGTCGACATCGCTGGACAGTGCAGTGTCGAGTCAGTTTGGTGTGACATAAGCATTGGGAGATCAAAATTGAGAGTAGGAGTGTGCTATAGGCCTAATGACTCTGATGAGTATAATAAGAAACTGTACAGGGAAATAGTGGGCCAGTAAATCAGAGAGTCCTATAATGGGGGATTTTAATTTCCCAGATATTGACTGGAATTTGTGAGTTGGTCACTCACACACTAGCAAGGCTTTTGTGAATTTATTGGATGATTGTTTTCTACATCAGCATGTTCGGGAGGCAACTAGAGGGAGTAATACTCTTGGTCTGATTATCAGTAGTGATTCTTCATGCATTAAGAATCTGCAGATAAAGGAACCACTAGGTGGCAGTGATCACAGTGTGCTGAAGTGGGATTTACTCAAACAGGTAACTACCATCAGGGGTAAGGGGAAGGGTTTTTGCTTACATAAAGGCGACTGCAATGGTCTGAGACAGTATTTAAATTCTATACAGTGGGACCAACTGATGATGTTACCAACAGCAAATTCAAAATGGGAAGCATTCAAAGAATTTATCTTGGAAGCTACCAGGCTTCACATACCAACTAAGAAATATTGTTTAAGGTTTAGGCTGAAATGGATGTCAGATGAACTAATGAGACATATGGAAGAGAAGAAAAATGCATGGGATACATATAAATTAATGGGTGACATGGAAGCCTAAGATAGATATAAGCTGGTCTGTAACCAAGTCACAAGGAGATTAGGCAAGCAAAGGCAGATTATGAGAAATCCTTGGCAAAGGATGCAAAGAAAAACAGAAAAGAGTTCTTTACCTATGTAAACTCTAGAAGGAAAGAAATGAATCAGATTGGTCCACTGGATATTGATTGTTCAACTGTTGATGATCCTGCTCAGGTGGCTAACAAACTAAACAAGTATTTTGCATCAACATTCACACATGAGGAGTTATTCAGCGAGGGGAATGCCAGAGGTGTATTCAACTCTGGCAGTGAGCTAGATGATTTTGTGATAACTGAGAGAAAATTGGAGGAGAAATTGTTGAGGATAAACATAAAAAAGACACCCGGGGCGAATGGGATCTATCCAGTTATATTAAAGGAGGCAGCAAAGTAAGCAAGCAAACCCTTAGCCATAATTATATGAGCTTCTCTGGACTCAAGGGAGGTACCCATAGAGTGGAGATGTGCAAATATGACTCCAATTCACAAAGGAGGATCAAAGACTGACACAAGTAATTATAGACCTGTGAGTTTAACTTCTGTTCCAGGAAAATTAATGGAGGCACTGGTTAAAGAAGCACTGCAGGATCATCTAGACAAGACTTCAGTTATAGCTCAGACACAACTTGATTTTGTTAAGGGAAAGTCTTGCCTGACCAATTTGATTGGATACTATGATGCAATCACAAAAGAACTGGATGCAGGGAATAACTTTGATATTATATATTTGCATCTTAGAAAGGCTTTTGATACTGTTGCATATGGAAGACTGCTGCACAAATTGGAGCAGTGTGGCATTGGAGGCAAATTGCTGCTATGGATAAAGGGATGGTTGAGGGGGAAGAGACAGAGGGTGGTAATCAATGGACACTGCTCATCATAAATGTTATTAGTCTAGTCCCTCAGGATTCAGTATTGGGTCCATTATTGTTTTCTGTATTTATAAATGATATTGATAATGGTATATCAAGCTTAATGTCCAAGTTTGCAGACGATACAAAAGTTGGCAGGGTTGTTAAGGACACTACTGACGCTATGCTGCTGCAACAGGATCTGGAAAGGTTGAACAGATGGGCTGAGAGGTGGCAAATGAAGTTTAACATTGACAAATGTAAAGTACTGCATGTGGGAAACAGCAACCCCAGAGCAATGTATCAACTCTGTGGTACTACACTGACAGTGGTAAAGAATGAAAAGGACCTGGGGGTAATTGTGCAGGCAGATATGAAGTTCTCTGAGCAGTGCAGACGGGCTGCAAGAGTAGCTCATGGTGTCTTGTCAATGATATACAGGAATTTTTCTAGCAGGGATAAGGAGGTGATTATTCCCTTGTATAAGGCAATGGTCAGGCCACACCTTGAGTCCTGTATACAGGTTTGGAGGCCTCATTTCAAGAAGGATGTAGAGCTGCTGGAACGAGTACAGAGAAAGGCAACAAGATTAGTGAATGGAACAAAGGGTTGCTCTTACGAAGAAAGGCTGAAGTTTTGCAAATTACAGTGTCTGGAGACTAGTCACCGGCGAGGTGATCTGATAGAGGTGTATAAAGCCTTGGATGGTTTGAGCATACTCAATGCCGATGGGATTCTTCCTCTTGAATAATCTCCTGAGAGGGCATAAATTAAGATTGAGGAAAGACAGATGTAGGATAGATGTGTGGAAATTTGCCTTTAGCCAGCGGGTAGTTGGTTGGTGGAACAGACTTCCATCCCTTGTTGTGGAAGTTGATAGCCTAAATAAATTTAAGGCTCAGTTGGACAGGTATTTCGAACAAATGGAGGGGTGAAATGGAAGTTTTTTTTTTTAGCTGATGCTGCATAAGCTTGCTTTCTTGCATCATATGCCTCTGCTAATGCTTTTTTTTTTTTTTTTTTAAAGACTGTCGGAAGGTCTTAGCTACTTCATCAAAAATATCTTTACTGGTGGAACAAGTACTAGAATCTGTAGCCATGCATAAGATTATGTAGGGTTTAGGCTTAGATTTTGATTTTAGTTGAATCTGTAGAAATAGCAATATCCAGGTTTTGTGTTGGTAATGATTGGACAGTTTGGTACTTGTATACGGGCAGCACAGCATTGTTCTTTGAATTCTCTAAAGCATTTGCATAAGATGTGCTATGTGAAGCTGAAGATGAAAGAATATTAATGTTTTTTTCATTGTCCATAACTAGACTGTTAAGAATAAATTCTAAGTCACCAGGTTTTTCATAAATAAAATTAGTAGTTTCTTCAGTAAACAAAAAGTGTTGCTTTCATTAGTAAAAAATTCAACAATTTCTTTATGTATTTTATGAGCCTGAGCTCTAGCATCAGTCGGAGCATCAGCTATTGAAACAATAGTATTTGTTTGATGACAGTCTTGATTTTGAAAATTATCATTAGGAGATGAATATATTCTGACAAGACTTACCATACAGGATGCATTTTATTTTGCATCTGATTGACTTCATGTTATGTCCTGTGTAGGTCCCAAAGGAGGAAAATCCTCATTTGAAATGCTAGTACCAGTGACAACAGTTTTGTTAAACTGACAAACTGAATAGGTATTTTGCATCTACATTCACACATGAGGAATTCTTTTTGAAGTGGATGCCAGAATCAAAGCAAAGAAGGTTAGCAAACCCTTAGCCATAATTATGAGAGAATCTTTGGATTAAGGGCAGGTCCCTGTGGGCTGAATAGGTGCAAATGTATCTCAAAATCCACAGGGGGGGGTCAAAGGGTGACATGAGAAATTACAGATGTGTTAGCTTAACTCCTTTTTCCAGAGAAAATAATGGAGTCACTGGTTAAAGAAGTGATGCAGGATCAGCTAGATAGGGGTGCAGTTATACTTCAGTCACAGTGTGGGTTTGTTGAGGGGAGATCTTGCTGACTAATTTGATTGGATACTATGACAAAGGAACTGGAGGCAAAAAATAATTTTGAGATCATACTTGAATTTCAGGAAAACTTGAGATACTGTTGCACATAAAAGCCTGCTGTACAAACTGGAGCAGTGTGACATTAAGGGCAAGTTACGACTATGGATAGGGATGGTACATTTGAGGGAGATACATTTGCTCATCTCCAGTCCATGATAAGAATCCCTGAATCCAAGGACACTCATAATTATGGTTAAAGGTTTGCTTAAGTGTAGACTAATTTATGTCTGTTGTAGGCTTCTGCATTATGTGATAATTTATGTATATCCCATGCATTTTATTTATGTGCCCCAAGTCTCATCAGTTCATCTGACATCCATTTAGATCTAAGTCTTGAACAGTATTTCTTCAATATAAAAAGCTTAATACAGTGGCAGACAAAAAAAAACTGCATCACCTTAAAAAAGTAACATTTGTAGTGAGACGTGTCAGATAATGCTTCTATTGCATTAGACAGTAATTGCAAGGTATTGCTTCAGCCATTTCTATAAATATGGTGTTGGAAGGGATACATGCTCATTAGTTCAGCTGACATGAAGAAAAAAAAGTGTAGCTGTTGCTCTATCCCAGGAAGGATTTTCTACTGGTGATGTGAAGAGAAGACCTGGATCAGGTCATAAGAGAGTGACTACGCCTTCCCAAGATCGATATTTGAAATGACTATACTTTCATAATTGCCATGCTGGTGCTCCTGATCTAAAACTGTATTTTGAGATGGCCTCTGGTGTTGAAACAAGTGCACAAACTATCCAAAGACGGCTTTCAGAATGTGGTTTGTGTGCCTATCGGCCCAGGAAGAAGCCTTTTTTGACCCAACAAATGAGGAAGAAGTGACTTGCTTGGGTTAAAATGCATGTTTCATTTTAACGAAGCAACGGGACACTGTCATCTTTTCTGATGAATGAAATTCAACCTCCATGGCTTGGATGAGAAGTGATATGTCAGAAGATTAAAATTGGAGGCATACCATCCTGACTGCATAACACAGAATGTAAAGTTCCCTGCAAGTTAGATGGGATGGGGATGCATAACAAGCAAAGGGTTAGGGTGAATTAAGTTTATTAATGGAACGGTGAATGCAGAATGTTATTCACCTATCTTGGGGGAGTGCCTGAAACTCGTTATTAGGGATCACCACACAGACATCCAAAGCTGCATTTTTCAACAGGACTCAGCACCCTGCCACACAGCAAAATTGGTAAGTTTATGCTATTTAGATTTAATGATGAGTTTGTCTTCTTGTCTCACGAGGCTTAAAACGTACTTGCACCAATGTTTTTCTCATTTTTCTCCCTTAAGGTGCAGTCATACCTCAGAAATGCTGGCATTACAGTGTTGGACTGGCCTGACAGCAGTGCAGATTTGAACCCTATTGAAAATTGCCAGTACATAATTTCATCTAAAATTGCTCAGAAGAAGCCAACATGTAAGATTCAGCTGCAGGAGAGCATTGTAAGGGTGTGGTACCATGAAATTGGGTAACTGTATATCCAGAAGTTGATTGAATCTATGACAGATCGTTGCAAGGCTATAATTGCAGCTCGAGGAGGAACAAAAAATATTGAGGCCTTATTTTGCTGATTGACAGTATATAATACTATTATGTTAACTTGTTATTTCAGTTTTTACATGTAAATGCAATAAAATGTATGTTTGGTTGTCATGATTGCCATTTGCATGATTTCTCATATTTCTATTAATTATGCATTTTATCCTTTGGGAAGATATTTATGGCAATTAGGTATATCACGTGGATTCTTTTTATTGGATTTCATTCAAAAAGAAATATATTCCATCTAACAAATGCATTTCGAACATTTCTGCAACCCACTATTCAGTGCAAAACACATTATTTGCAAAATTCACAAGTGATACAGTTTTTTCTTGTCTGCCACTGTAGCTGTTACGATTACTTCTCTGAATGATTCTCATTTAGAATTCACTGTTGGTAACATCATCAGTTGGTCCCACTGCATAGGATTTAAAAACTGTCCATGAGACTATTGTAGTCACCTTTTCAAAGAGTAAAGGCCTTTGCTGTTACCTCTCCTCTTTGCAATGATTACATCTTGAAATTTGCAGTGATGTGAATAATAATGCCCTGAAACACAATGTGAGTTGTAGACTTGAAGGTAGTAAATGGTACCCTGTAAATCAAGTCATTTCGTGTTTTGTTTTTTCTTTAATGAATTTTATTTGCTGAACTTACGTTGATTGTTTCATGCATTTGCAGTGTAATTATATATTTGCATAATTTTTACTGAGCCCAGAAACAACATCAAGAAACATGAAAATAATTTTTCTTAAAAAATCCTAATTCACCGTATGATTTATGGCATGAAATTCTGAATTAACTTATATATATAATTGGTCATTCCCAAAAATAAGGAAATAATATTGTTTGTTTTTATTACCCTCTTTTTTGTATATATATTGAATTCCTCTACCATTCACTTCAGTTGCATAGAAAATATTAAACAAGTGGGTTATGTAGGTTAAACTGAATAAAAAAAAATTAATTTGGGAAGTGCAATGAATTGTTTAGCCATCAAAATACTTTATACTTCTATTAACCATTGTATGATTTGGCTTCTTGATGAGGTAGGATATGCATTTTTTTTTTATGTTAATCTTATTTCATACAGGAATTACTATCATAATTAACTTAACCTTTATTACAGGAACATATTTTTTCTTTATTAATAAAAAATTAAAACTGTCAAATTCTATCCTTTTTAGATGCCTGTTTTTATAATAGTTCCAGTTATCTTCATGAGTATCATATATTGGTCGGTGGGTAAGTTTAGAGTTTTCTGAAAATTAAGAATTGATATTTGTGAGCTAGAGCTTCCAAATATTTCAAACTGCATCCTGCAGACTGAATTTTAATTTAATTTCTCTTATTTAAAGCCATGCTTGCACTTACTTCCAAATTATAAAAAAATAACATTTCTTCCTCTAGCAGGTTCAAACCATTTCCTGCCTTCGGCAATAGGGTAGCAACGAAATTGGTGAGGGGAACAAAGGGGTGCTCTTACCAAGAAAGGCATAAGTGCTGCAAGGTAATCTGACTGAAGTGTATAAGGCTTTGAATGGTTTGAGCAAGCTCAGTGCTGATGGGATTTTTCCCCTTGCTCGGATTACGCACGTGAGGGGGGGTATAAATTCAAATTGAGTAAAGACAGTTGCAGAATAGATGTGTAGAAATTTGCCTTTAGCCAGCAAATGGTTGATGCCGGAACAAACTTCCATCTGTTGTTGTGGAAATTGATAGGTTAAACAGATTCAAAGAAAAACTGGACAAACTTTTGGAGTGAACGGAAAGGTGAAATGGGAAGGTTTTTTTTTTTTTTGGCTGATGCTGTATAAGCTTGCTTTCTTGCATCATATGCCACTACTAATGCTAATTTTAGATACATCAGGTGGGATACTCTTCTCAACAAATCCAGCCTAAAGTTAGACTGGAATCTTTAGTCTGGATTGAATGCCGCTTTGTGTGTTTAGTAATGAGTTTCAAAGCTGAAATTTAAATTAATTATTTTTTTATGGAAACTGATAAAAAATATCAGCGGGTTTACTCAATTTCCTGGATTGTATATATTTTAAATGATTTGAAAGAATTGTGTTACTAATTTTCAGCAATAATAATCAAGTAGTAAAGAAATTTGAAATAAAGATTCAGCTTAATTTTGAGTTTTCAGTTTTGCATTACAGATGGTGCAGTGCAGTTGGATTCTATATGTTCAGTTTTTGTACTTTTACTGGGCCCCCTTTTCCAGGATCCAAATTTATTTTAATTTGGTGAAAAACTTGTTCTCCAAGTTTCGTTACAGGATGACAAAATTGGTTCCCCAAATATTATTTGATTTAAACACTAATTCTTCCAAAAATTAGTTGGTATCTTGCTTCTCCACTTTGCATTCTATAGTTGGTAGCCAGCAGATTTTCAACTGCAGTGAGTAAATGTTATGGTCTTATGAATTTACGATAAAGTCTGTTGGTTTTATTTCAGAATTCATAGAGCTTCTGCTAGAAGTAAATTAAAAATGGCTGTAGAGCATGTAATTAGCAAGTTAATGTATGCAGTGTGTTAGATTTTTATTTCTTAAATTAAGTGAATTTTTTCTTTTTTTTGTAGTTAGTAGAAGGAAAAATTTAATTATTTATTGATTTACTGAAAATATATATAATAATTATCTTCGCTTAACTGCACATCTCTCTCTCAGAATGTACTATTCAATCCACATTTCGTAATATTGAATAAACTGAACAATCATAGGATACTGTCAATGTAATGCAATTTTACTTATTTCCTCCTGGATTTAAATAAAAATTGAAATGTAAAACATATTTAACATTTTGGCTGTGATTTATGTATTTAGTGAACTGGTAACAGAAAGCAATGACTTTCATTTGCACACTGAGAACATTTCATTTATATACATCTGTCATATTATTCAATCAGCATGTGGCAACAAACATAATATTTGGTGCTTCAGCCACAATATATAGTATTTGAATAGTCTATGTCAGTGGCGTGCAAACTTATTTTGCTCACAACCCCATAATGTAAACGCCAAGGTAGGATGACCAGATTTTTAGAGAAGCAAAATGGCATTTTATAAATTGTAGTAGAAAATTTTATTCGAGTACTGAGAAATGAATAAAAAAATTGTTTCCATTTTAATTTACATAATAAAATAATTGTTTTATATTTTTAAATACAGCTTTTTCTAGCAACACTTCTTTTGGCTTTTTTAACATCTGTCTGATACACTGCTTTTATCACCTCTCACATCAAATTTTAAAGCAAATGTCTTTATTGATTCTTTTTGTTTTTAAATATCTGACAGTTTGTTGGCCAATACCAATTCTTCAGCATTTTTTTTTTTCCAGTAACACCATTTTCAAGTTGTTCTATCACTTTGAGCTTGTTAATGATAGTTAAAGTAATGCATTTTCTTTTTATTACACTTTTCAATTCTTTAGAACCCAAAATTATATAAATGTTAACTTATGTACATATATATGTATAAAGAAGTATGCAAATGAAGCAATATAAGCAATATCGCTTAGGTCTCTACATCTACAGTATTGAAAAAGTAATTTTAACAACAGGTATTTTAGCTTTTATGTACACAATAATTTTATTTAAAAATTGCCACAACCCCTTTAATTTATCCTGCGACCCCTCTGGGGGTCGCACCCCATAGTTTGCACACTGACCTACGTGAAACTTATAAATGAAATTTTCAATGGCTTGCCAAATATAAAATTTCATGAAAATCTATCCACTGGGAGTTCAGTTATTATATGTGGACAAAGAGACGGATGGATGTGTAAAGACAATAGCTGCTTTCCTTGTATTTGCAAAAGTAATATTGCAAAAGTAGAGGAATACATCCTCCAATTTAGAAAGCAAAGATTTATTTTTAAAGAAAATGAATGTAGGGGTGGTAACTGTTCTATCCCTTTGTGGCCATATCAAAGTGTTCAAGTTGCTGATTGATGTCAGTCAAAAGCATTTCCCTTCCCTGTCTTTTTTTTTTTTTTTAATAATTAAGTTTACATAGTTCTTAGAATTTGATACTTGTAATCACTTATTAGTAGCCTACAATGGAGAAATGCATGTGCAGCTTCTAACAAAAAAAAAAGAGGTTAATGTTTACAAGTGGGTACCTGTGGCGTGATTCCACATTTGAAAAGCGTTATGCCTAACTGATCACGTGACATGTATGTCGAGATAACTGCCTAGAATGAACCTTGTGTAATTGCCAGGAAGTTTGTGTTAATTAGAGTATACGGAAACACAGGGTACCCTTTTTTAAACATTTTGAAGATGAGAATGAATACAGTCTTGCTGCTGGTTTGAAATCGGGAAAATAGTTTGAAGGGAAACTCGTTTCCCGATTTAAAATTGGCACCAAGATGGCATTCACTCTCTTTGCATTCATTCGCATATTCAAAATGTTTAGAAAAGGGTAACCAGTGTTTTCATATACTGTAACGCAAATTTGCTGGCTTTAGTCGGTGAAAAGAAGGCATTCACTCTACCACTGGGAGTTCAGTTATTATATGTGGACAAAGAGACGGATGGATGTGTTGCAAAAGCATTTTGCAACACATCCACTATTTCTTGTGAAAAAACCAAAGTAATTAGGCAAGGTGCAGTCTAGTCAGTTCTCTCTGTCACTCGACATACATGTCTAGTTAGTAGCAGCGACGCTGATCAAACATGGCATCATGCCTCACCTTCGGAAAAATCCACGGCAGGGGGGGGGGGATAACCATTTGAAGGCATTAACAGAAATAAATTAATTTTTATAATATATACTTTATACAGTCACCAAAGGAGATAACACCTTCTTTGGTTGTTTTATTGTAGCTGATATACCAGTGTTAATAGCAATGGACCATATATTTCTTGTGAAAACATATATGGCTGGGTTTTGATCTCGAGCATATATTTCTTTATATTGCACGGCAATATCAAAACATGCAAACCTTGTTGAATAGTCAAAAAAAAAAATGCCCTGTATTTAGGAACAAAAAAAATGAAAGCCATCCCCCTTGGGCTGTTAGTAAAAATTTAGCTTATCCAAAACACCACTTTCACTGCCAATATGGCACAAGTTGCTGACTGGCAAGCACCTTGACTAAGCTGCCCTTTTCTTCTTACTTTTAAAGTTTTAAAGCAAAATGAAACAGCCATTTAATTTATGCTTGCAGAGTGGTAACACAAAAAATTAATTACTCAATAACATAGCAAAAATTTCGTCTTAATTTTTCTGTTTCATCAACAAAAATGTGAAATTCAAAAAACTGCAAAACCTTTATCACACACTTGGTTGATACAGATCACATATCTATATCAAATTTAGCAACCATTTCTTATTGCTGAACAGATTTCAGTACAACCTCCTGTATCATTTCTTATTATTGAGTTTAAGACATTTAGATAGGCCTCATTTTCTGATCCGAAAAAAAATTATCCAATAAAAAAAAACAGTTGCTGGACTTTCAGCCAGGCCCTATACTGTAAAAATTATCCATCAAAAATATTTGAACATGTGTGTGTGCGCACACACATCTTCTCAGTGGGTTCCTCTATTTTCCAAGTTGATCCAGCTTACACTTTACATGTGATAACCCAATTAAGAAAGAAAAATTGGGAGATGGGAATTTTTGACTGCCATTGCATTCCAATGTAACTGTGTCAGATATTACAAAAAGTGCACTAAATGAATTCTTAATTAAGTGTTCACAGAAATAAATTTCAAGTGGTTTTGCTTTTATCTCACTATTTTTGTTTTTCTTAATATCTTACAGGACTTCAGAGAGATCCATTTCTGTTTTTGATGTGTGTTCTTGTTGCTGTTCTTGTGGCAAATACTGCATGCTCCTTTGGTATGGCTGTTTATCTGTTCATTGTTTTTATCACTATAGTATATCTCTTTGATTTTTACCCATATTTCTGTGAATGACATATACCTGAATGTTATGAAATTACATGTGGCTATTTGAATTTTCTCATTAACCAACATTACCTACTGCTGTGATTGAGTAATAGGAATATAAAATAAAGTACCCCAGGAAGTTAAAACCTCTTATGCTACATTGGAGTGTGAAGGCATGATATAGGGTTTTAGGATCTGTGTAACCATAGCTGTGAGGTTATGTAAGTATCCAGAGTTCAAGCCTATGTGACTACTAATATAATGCTGATGATGTATTTCTGCTGTCTTTTGTGGTCATCCTAATGTATAAACAGGATGACCACATTTATTATTTATTTATTTTTTTTTTGTTTCTGGAATCATCACATCCAAGAGTATCTTCAATAAGTCTTTAAATGGATTGCAGAGACAACGGAATCAGAATTGGACCAAAAATGTTCCCAAAGACCAACAAGATATATCCAAAAAATTTGGTATTTATTGGACTTTTCATTCTCATGCTATGTCCGAATGATTGTGATCAATGTATAGTTAATCTGACCTATCTATAATTTTTCAATGCACAATTTGAAAAGATTTTGGAAGTGAAGTTATATTATGGGTAAAATTGGAAAAATACTCTTCAGCAATTGATTTGCTTTCATTATACATTCATCTGTCCATCAAATCATAGTTGTTATTTTTTTTATGTAATGTTATTAGCTGGTATTCATTGTTTTTCAATAAAATGAAGTTTGTTTTTATTTATGCACTGAGGTCTTCAGAAAATAAAATTAAACTGAATTTTATCTGCCATTAGAGCTCATTCTCTTCCTAAGTGTTGTGGACAGATTTTTACATTGAGTTCTGATGGCACCCTGAATGGAAAATTTGTGAAGCCCTCAATACATTTATTATCATACATATTACTGAAACAAGTTAAACATGACTTGTTACCTGTGATTCCTCATTCATTAAAAAAAACCAAGATAAAGAAACTGCTAAGTAATAGTGATCATAATATATTGATATGAGTCTACTTAAAGATTTTGCTTTTGTAAATGTGATTACAATGGTTGTAGACAATATTTAAATTACTTTCAATGGGACCAATTGGTGATGTTACCAACAATAACAAATTCTAAATGGAAGCATTCAGGGAAGTAACTATAGAAGCTACTAACCTTTTTTATACCAACTAACAGATGCTGTTCAAGATTTAGAACATTTTGGTCTAAATCTTAACAATATCTGTTAGTTGTCAGATGAACAGATGAGACTAGTGGTAGAGAAAAAAATGCATGGATTGATTATAAATTAACAAGGAACACAGAAACCTACAGTAAGTACAAACTAGTCTGCAATTAAATCGCTAAGGGGAGTAGGAAAGTTTTTTGGCTAGAAATGCAAAAAATTGTTTGCTTACATTAACAGTGAAAGGAATGGGGTGAACCACACTGACTCATTAGATATGAATAGCATAACTGTTGATGATCCAATTCAGGTTGCTGACAAGCTAAATAAATATTTTATATTTATAAATTATATATATCATTATAAATAAATAACAGAGGTAGTTCAGCCTTAAAGAGACTATGCAAGATAGTGTAGAATTTTTCTCACTATGGTTTGTGCTCGTTAACAGGCATGGAATACAGTTAAATAGACAGAGTGAAAGAATATTTAGAACATGAGCTGTGTTAGGGTAACTAAGAGTAAAAACAGTTGCATGCACACTGATGTTAGGAGCAAAGTAATTGAATTTGAATGTGGGGAGTACAATGTGTTCAGAAAATATGGTGTGTGTGGGGGGGGGGTTATTAAGAAGCGCGTAACATCAAAGGTAATGCATCCACTTCAGATGGGTAGCCAGTGTAATGTTCAGTCAGTTTGGGATAAGCACTGGGTAAACAAAAATGAGAGTAGGAGTAATATATAGGCCTGATGACTGTGATGTGGGAGTGGGCCAGTAAACCAGATTCTTATAATGAGGAATTTTAACATTTGTGTGTTGGTCACAAACACAGTAGTAAGGCTTTTGTGGATTTATTGGGTGACTGTTTTGTACACCAGCACATTAGAGAGGGTGCAATACAGTCAGTTCTGCTATTACTTGCATTTTAGTGAAGAGAATTTGCTCCAACACTACTGATATATTAGGGAACAATACGAATATAATGCGATTTTCACATTGGCTTATGTGCGATTTTGTCTGCGAGTAACACCAGGTGAACGCAAAACCAAGCTGAATTAACAGACCTGTGCAGCAATACATACAAGTTTACAATTGTAGAGTTTTTACAGCTGTAGAGTTGATATTGTTAATTGAGAGAAATTTTATGGAGATTATAGCATGTATTAACAGATTAAATGCGACACTCACAACTCACATATATATTTTAACTGAGTCAGGTGTGGATCTTGAGGAGTTGTACTAAAATAATAGTAATTGCTACTGATGGTAACACTAAGGTACTGGGGAAATAAAGCATCAAGGGCTGCTTTATGCTCTTGCTGGGTAGTAATGATTTAAGATTTTAAGCTGAGGAAAATGATCTGGAGACTCACAGCATTGCTTGTGCTCGACAATTCCCTGAACAGCCTACGATATTTTTTTTTCCTGTAAAAGTAGTATTCATTGCATCAAACACAACTTCACTGATTCAATCAATGGATCAGAATGTCATTCGAAATTTCTCTACTGCCTGTCTCCTCAACCAGTGTCTTAACGATAAGTAGTCAATCAGGGATTGGTGGTGGCCCTTCAACATTTATGCAATAGCTGTATGTGTATGTGTATAACTTGTTGGCTCGCCGTGTGGTTTACAAGTAAATTTTGAATTTATGGTGTTAACAGCATTTAATTTCTATTTGGTAGTTAAAAGGAATAACACTTTACTGTATTGGGTGTTTTTTTTTTTTTTTTTAGGAGCATTAGCAACTAAGGCCATATTGCTCCGGAGATATGCGGTGATCATTCCTGACCTTTCAGCATCCTCAGTATTTGGAGGTTAAGGGCTCGAACCCCAGTCTAATCATGAAGCGTGTGCTATGCACTGCTGCACCTGGCTACAGAGGCACCATGAAATGAAAAAATAAATTATTAGAATCTATAGTACTGTGCATGAGTTGAAGTTTGAGAAACATTTATTTTTGTTATTCTGAATTTAGCCCCTTTTTTTTTGTGTGTGGAGGGGGTGGTTAACAAATATTGTAGACTACAATTTGTGTTTATTTCATACATGGCTGAAATGTTTAAAATTCTTTGAAAGACAACTGTTAGGGCTATACTAGATGAGCACTTGAACCATGGCAATGCCTTCCAACACCCAGTTTTACAGGAAGCAAAGGGTAAAGGCATTCAAACTAGATGGGTGCTTTGGATGACATTAGCTGGCGAATGCCTGCCAATGCTGGTGGAAGTGCAAACGCCTTGGCATTTGTATAGCTCGAGGAGACATTCTCCCCGTGCATGGGGGTGGTTGGCCTTAATTCGTTTATTATACTTTGGGGAAGACTATGTTTGACACAGAGGAGTTTATTTGTGAGATGGAAAGGAGGCTTCCTTTGTACAACATGTTATTAAAAGACTACTCCAACAAAGAAATAAAGACAAATTGAAATTAAAAGAAATGTTTCGGAACTGGGATGAATTATGTAATGGTGATAAAAATCAGAAAGCTTAGTTCTGAACCTTATATTTATTGTAAATATTACATCTATTTTAGTACTGTTTCATTAGTTAAAAAAATACAAGTTTGTTTACTTGCAGAGACAATTTATTGGCAGATTCCTCTGGTTATCTGTGTATGGAATCATGAATGTATATAATTTAGGTTAATAAAGAACCTTATTATTATTAAATAAGATCAAAACAGTAATCAGGAAAACTGCCAAAGAATATTCAGCACAACTAATGTTGGCATTAACAAAAAATAATCGCATGTGATCTCTGTCTTCTTTCAAAATTCACTTTGAACCTTCTGTTTCAAACGTAACTTTGGTCTCTTTCTTTTTTGAAAAGTATTGTGAAAGGCTGAAAGCACACAGTAACCCACAAAGTACAGAGTTGTTGCCAGCATGATACACAGAAAAACTAGGAATTTCTTGATATAAAAAACATGACTGAAAGAATTGCAATGGATCGTTTTTGTAAAACAAAAAGATCTTTCTTCATTTCTTTAATGTGTATTGCATCTACTAATGCAAAATAAAGGAAATTCATCTATTGCAAGCCACACCGGAAATGGAAAAGTTGTGTAAAACTGATAACACTGCACTTTTTTTCATAAAAAAAAGTTTCCTTTTAGGGAACAATATTGGTACAGCACATTTCCTGGATGTATATTCGATCTTCTGATGCAGCAGTTCCCAAACTACTGAGACTTATGAACCCCTTCAAAAAAGAAAACCCAGTATGAACAATGGGTTTTCTGAAAAGGAAATGAAGTTTAATGTGTGAAACAACTCAACTTTATTCTTATACAAATACATAACTTTATCATCAATTTTAAATATGGATACAATTATTTTATACACTAATCGTATATAATAATTGTATCATTGTGATTCTGTCAGTATATTTTTTTAAGAAAATAAACATATTACATGGATCCTAGTTTGGGAAATGCTGTTCTTATGAAATTTCAAGAAAATATTTCTATTGAGAGCTGCGTTACAAACTTCGAAAGCTGGTGTATTTGCATGAACATTTGTAAAATCAAACAGTAGTAATCCTTCATTGCATGGAAAGTAATCCATTACAGTGTGGGTAGTGGAGAATATTTTCTGTTCTCACAGAATGAAAGCACTGGTCAATATTCAATCTGGAAATAATGCCAAGTGGTGGGAAGATAGTAACATTGGTGTTTTTTTTTTCTGAGAAGTCCCGTGCAGTAAAATCAAATAAGTAGTTACCCTTTATGTTACCGAAAGTAATTTTGTAAGACATCGTCTTACAAATACCATAATCTTTAAGAATAGTGGATAGAAATAAAAATAATTTTACATACAAAGAAAACAACATTTCAATTAGTGGAAGTTGGCCTGTCGGGTACAGCACATAAAGCATAGATGTAAACATCTATGCTTTATGGTTATGATTGGTTATTATGATGTGGTTACAAAGGAACTGGATGCAAAAAATAATTTTGATATCATATACTTGGATTTCAGCAAAGCTTTTGACACTGTTGTGCATGGAAGACTACTGTACAAATTGGAGCAGAATGGTATTAAGAGTAAGTTGCTACAATGGATAAAAGGATGGTTGAGTGGGAGAAGACAGAGGGTGGTAATCAATGGGCGCTGCTCTTCATGGACTAAGTTATTAGTGGAGTCCCACAGGGTTCGGTGTTGGGTCCACTGTTGTTTTGTATATTTATCAATGATATTGATGAAGATATATCAGTCTTAGTATCGAAGTTTGCAGATGATACGAAGGTTAGCAGTGTGTTACTGCAACAGGATCTAGAAAATTTGGGCAGATGGGCTGAGAAGTGGCAACTGAAGTTTAACATTGGAAAATACTGCATATGAGTAGAAGTAACCCCAGAGAAACATACCAACTGTGTGGTACTACACTTAAGGAGGTAGAAAAGGAAAAGACCTGGGAGTAATTGTGCAGTCAGATATGAAGTTTTCTGAGCAATGCAGACAGGCTGCCATACAGGTCATGGGGTATTGTCAATGATATACAGAAATTTTGTTAGCAGGGAAAAAGGAGGTGATTGTCCCTCTGTATAAGGCAAGGGTCAGGCCACACCTTGAGTACTGCGTGCAGGTCTGGAGGCCTCATTTTAGGAATGATGTAGATTTGCTTGAGCGTGTACAGAGAAGGGCAGCAAGATTGGTGAGGGGAATGAAGGGATCCTCTTACTAGGAGAGGCTTAAGTACTGCAAATTGCAGCAGCTGGAGACTAGACACCTGCGAGGTGTATAAGGCCTTGAATGGGTTGAGCACGCTGAATTCTGATGAGATTCTTCCACTTGTTCAGATTATGAACCTAAGGGGGCATAAATTGAAATCGAGGAAGGACAGATGTAGAATAGATGTGCAGAAATTTGCCTTTAGCCAGCAGGTGGTTAATTGCTAGAACAAACTTCCATCTGTCGTTGTGGAAGTTGATAGGTTAAATAAATTTAATGAAGAACTGGACAAATATCTTGAGGGGATTGTTTTGTAATTTTTTTTTTTTTTGCTGATGCTGTATAAGCTCATATGCTTGCTTTCTTGCATCACATGCCACTACTACTACATCAGTATTGATTTCTGCATGACGGTATAAAATTTTGTGTTTTTTTTTTGCTAATTAATCTTAGAAGTTCATAAAAACTTCTCGGGAGGCTTTCTAACATAATATAAAACTGTCCTGTTTTTAACCTATTTGAATTTTCTGGATGAAGCAATCATTGTCGTTCTCTTTCTACTCGCAATCAACACTATACAAAAATGCACAATGCACCATCTTGAAACTAGGAATAGAAAAAGTGAATCGTTGGTGACATCCAATGAAATGTTAGAAGAACCCTGTCTAGTTTGAAACGATCTGACATTAGAAGCGCTACATGTAGTTTGTTTTGGAGGTGTTCATGATGCCAGTTGATGCTCGCGCTTTAAGTGCCCGTCTAGTGTTGCCCTTTGCCTGCAAGACCTGGAATTGTTGTTCTTAAAACGAGGCTGTAATTAGCTGATCTGAGGTAAGAAGGGTTGAGCTTACAGACATGGTAAAAAGAAAATTATTATTAATAGCCATATGGTGCAAGGAAGCCTGAGGCTTATGCAGCACCAGGAAAAAAAAAATTCCCAAGTTACCCTGAGAGAGAGAGAGTCAAAAGTAGATCACCAAGAAAGAGAAGAATGATGATATCTGGCTCAGGACCCTGGGTGTGCCAAGCCCATACTCACCAGATGTGAGTCCCAGGGTTAAATATAACTGGCATAGTACGACCAAAGTAGTCAATGTTCCAAAACAACCATCCCTATGAGACAACTTTTATCCTCGAAGTCCATAATAGTTGGCTAACAATGATTTAATGAATTATGATTGTTTTTTGACTTTAATTATTTAGTCTATTTTTATATCTAATGCTGCATTAGGGTTAAAGGTATTATTTGAATCTGTTTTAGTAGGAAGTGGAGTACATTCATGAAATAATATTTGGCCAGGAGTTTGAGAAAATGTATTAATTTTAAGTCTGATTTCACTGAAACTATGTCAGCATAATTGTGCTTCTGAACTTTATGTATTCATATTAATGTGCATGCTGCAAGTCTAGAGCTTGCAGAGAAAAAAAAATATATATATTTTTAATTTTATTTTATAGGTTATATATTGTCCTGTGCAACTGGCAATCCAGCCATTGCACTGGCTTTGACAAGTCCATTTTTAGTTCCTTTCATGCTGTTTGGTGGATTACTTCTAAATAATGGGTATGTTTTTGCATTCTTTTCTTTATTAGCATTAGTCCTAATTTTTGGGGTAAGGCCTTTTCCGATAAACAGAAAACAAATTTAGGTTTATCAAGATACTTTAGTCCAGTTTTGACAAACCCTAAAAAATAAAATAAAATATTAAAAAGCGATTTACAGTGGATTTTAAAAACAATCTTCTATATATTAATAGAGAGAGAAACTTACTAAAATCTTAGCAGTAGACTACTCTGAAAAGTGGTAGTTCATTAGCTTTATGCGTGTACTCAAATGGGCATTATGTTGGACAAGCTATCTAAGTGCACTTCCTCTTGTAGTCATATACATGTGCTTTATATAGATTTAGTAGGGTGAACCACAAGGTGTTTGAGAATTGCCACTGGCAGAGGTGAAAGTGATTCTTGCACTGCTTCTATTGGGAGCAGAAGCCTAAAAAACAAGATGCAGGATATTTCAGAGACTGCTGGGAGTCATTGCGGTACAAGTAAACACATGGGTTGTGTTAGGGTAGCTAAGAATAGAAACAGGTGCATGTATACTTGCATGTACACCAATGCTAGGAGTTTGGTAAATAAATTTGATGAATTTGAGATATTGCTCAAAGCATCAAAGGCGGATATTGTTGGGATATCAGAGACGTGGTGTCACACAGATATAAGGAATGCAGAACTGGAATTTGGGGAGTACAACGTCTACAGAAAGGATAGGAAGGTAGGAGGGGTTATGCTATTAGTTAAGAAACACAAAATCCAAGGAAGTGAAGCCAGTTGACATTGCTGGACAGTGCAGTGTGACATAAGCATTGGGAGATCAAAATTGAGAGTAGAAGTGTGCTATAGGCCTAATGACTCTGAGTATAATAAGAAACTGCACAGGGAAATAGAGTGGGCCAGTAAATCAGAGAGTCTTATAATGGGGGATTTTAATTTCCCAGATATTGACTGGAATTTTGGGCCTGGTCACTCACACACTAGCAAGGCTTTTGTGGATTTATTGGATGATTGTTTTCTACATCAGTATGTTCGGGAGGCAACTAGAGGGAGTAATACTCTTGATCTGATTATCAGTAGTGATTCTTCATGCATGAAGAATCTGCAGACAAAGGAACCGCTAGGTGGCAGTGATCACAGTGTGCTGAAGGGGGGATTTACTCAAAGAGAAGGGTTATTGCTTTCATAAAGGCGACTATGATGGACTAAGACAGTATTTAAATTCTATACAGTGGGACCAACTGATGATGTTACCAACAGAAAATTCAAAATGGGAAGCTTCAAAGAACTTATCTTGGAAGCTTAGTACTAGGCTTTACATACCAACTAAGAAATATTGTTCAAGGTTTAGGCCTAAATGAATGACAGAGAAGAAAAATGCATGGGATACATACAAATTAACACGTGACACAGAAGCCTATGATAGATAGAAGTTGATCTGTAACCAAGTTACAAAGGAGATTAGGCAGGTGAAGGCAGATTACGAGAAATCTTTGGCAGCAAAGAGTTCTTTACTTATGTAAACTCTAGAAGAAAGGGGATGAATCAGATTGGCCCACTTGATATCGACGGGTCAACTGTTGATGATCCTGCTCAGGTAGCTAACAAACTAAATGAATATTTTGCATCGACATTCACACATGAGGAGTTATTCAGGAAGAGGAATGCCAGAGGTGAAGTAAACTCTGGCTGTAAGCTAGAGAATCTTGTAATAACTGAGAGTAAAGTGGAGGAGAAATTGTTGAAGATAAACACAAGAAAGGCACCTGGGGTGAATGGTATCTATCCAGTTATATTAAAGGAGGCAGCAAAGGAAGTAAGCAAACCCTTAGCCATAATTATCAGAGCTTCCTTGGACTCAGGGGAGGTACCCACAGACTGGAGATGTGCAAATGTGACCCCAATTCACAAAGGAGGATCAAAGGCTGACACAAGTAATTATAGACCTGTGAGTTTAACTTCTGTTCCAGTAAAATTAATGGAGGCACTGGTTAAAGAAGCACTGCAGGATCATCTAGACAAGACTTCAGTTATAGCTCGGACACAGCATGGTTTTGTTAAGGGGAAGTCTTGCCTGACCAATTTGATTGGATAATATGATGCAGTCAAAAAGAACTGGATGCAGGGAATAACTTGGATCTTAGAAAGGCTTTTGATACTGCTGCACAAATTGGAGCAATGTGGCATTGGAGGCAAATTGCTGCTATGGATAAAGGGGTGGTTGTGGGGGAGAAGACAGAGAGTTGTAATCAATGGATACTGCTCATTGTGGACTAATGTTATTAGTGGAGTCCCTCAGGGTTCAGTGTTGGGTCCATTATTGTTTTCTATATTTATGATGATATATCAAGCTTAATGTCAAAGTTTGCAGACGATACGAAGGTTGGCAGGGACACTGCTGCAACAGGATCTGGAAAGGTTGAGCAGATGGACTGAGAGGTGGCGAATGAAGTTTGACAAATGTAAAGTACTACATATGGGAAACAGCAACCCCAGAGCAACGTATCAACTCTGTGGTGGTACTACACTGACAGTGGTAGAGAATGAAAGGGACCTGGGGGTTGTGGTGCAGGCAGATATGAAGTTCTCTGAGCAGTGCAGACGGGCTGCAAGAGTAGCTCATGGTGTATTGTCAATGATATATACGACTTTTTCTAGCAAGGATAAGGAGGTGATTATTCCCTTGTATAAGGCAATGGTCAGGCCACACCTAGAGTACTGTATACAGGTCTGGAGGCCTCATTTCAAGAAGGATGTAGAGCTGCTGGAACGAGTACAGAGAAGGGCAACAAGATTAGTGAATGGAACAAAGGGGTGCTCTTACGAAGAAAGGCTTAAGTTTTGCAAATTACAGTTTTTGGAGACTAGGCACCAGCGAGGTGATCTGATAGAGGTGTATAAAGCCTTGAATGGTTTGAGCATGCTCAATGCTGATGGGATTCTTCCTCTTGCTCAGAATAATCACCTGAGAGGGCATAAATTCAAATTTAGGAAAGACAGATGTAGGATAGAAGTGTGGAAATTTGCCTTTAGCCAGTGGGTGGTTGATTGGTGGAACAGATTTCCATCCCCTTGTCGTGGAAGTTGATAGCCTAAATAAGTTTAAGGCTCAACTGGACGGGTATTTCGAACGAACAGAGGGGTGAAGTGGAAGTTTTTTTTTTTTTTTTTTTTGGCTGATGCTGCATAAGCTTGCTTTCTTGCATCAAATGCCTCTGCTAATGCTATATTTAGACACAATGATAAATAAGGAATTTTTATTCTTTATTGAACTGGTACCCTGGTTAATTCAGAATCTGGATTTCTTTTTTTAAAGAAGAGTATACAAAGTGCAGTGATATTTCTATATCCAATTTATATATATATATTGTGTATCATGGATAGTCAGTGTCATGAAATGTTTTAGCAAACAATTCACTTCCAGTTAATAAAGGTCTCCATCACACTAACATAGTGTGATGGAAACCACCTATTGGTGTCAAAACATGTGAAGAAGTTTGCCTTCAACTTTCAGGGAAGAACTGGACAGGTGATACAGTAGTTTTTTTTTTTTAGCTGCTGTACACATCACTTTGGACTAGTATTGAGTGAGATGGAATCTATGCATCAAGCAAAAGCTTAACCTAGGCTATTTGAAATCAACTAGGTGTTATTAGCCTCCAAATATGAAGCATGTGAAGAAAAAATGTTGATATGATAGCAAATTTTATAAGAGGATAATTTTGCATTGGGAAGCAAGCCTGGTAGGATACACTGAAGTTTTTACCCAGATATAGCATGGCAGTGAAGCCTAGGAGAATTGCTAACTTTGATAAATTTTGTATAAACTTTCGCAGATTCAAATGTAGGCTTGTATGCAGTGGTGAGCTGTGAATGTTTTAACAATGGGCTCGCAGTTTTTCAGACTTTCTACCGAGTAAATTTGATGGGTCACGGAAGTGATGTCATCTGTGGCTTCCACCAGAGGTGCTTCCCACACTTGTGCTACTAGTAGTGTGATTAGAGCGTGTGATGCATTTTTCATGACCGGTACTCTTAGTCTGTCCACTCTTTGTCTCATATAAGTTCATTAAGAAGGGAGTCACCAGGACACTGTAATGTTGAGTCAGTTTGGTGTGACATAATCAGTGGTAAAGCATTTAACTTTAAGTGGGTTTTTTCAATACTTCTACTAATATCTGTGGTGCTGTACTTGAGTTTGAATCCTGCCAATGATGCGAGGAATTTCTATGGGTCTTTTTTACAACGTGGTTGAGTTGGTTAGGCTCAGACAAGGGGAGCATGGTTTTTTCCTCCTGGGAAACACGGGTTTTTGGTCCAGCAAACAGAAAATCGACCTTAGAACCCACAATTTACAGACAGTGTACATGGAGGAATATGACCTTAGATGCTAATGCTCCTAAAACCCTACTACAACAACATCACCCCCTGTTTCGGTATTACAAATGAGATCCTTAAAGAACTACTGAGTTTCAAAGTCAGTAGATAATTCAGAGATTATCCAATGTCCAGCAACATTTGGATTTTCATCTTGATTTAGGGGGTGGACAGATATTACCCCCTTAAATGTGTAAAACGTTTCTAGGTCTATCCAAAAAAAAAAAAAAAAATAACCTGGTCGTCATGCCTCGCCTTACGATGGTAACTGGATACGGCAGTATTTACAGTTCTAGAATTTTTGAATAGTATGACATCATAATCATGCTTCCTGAAGTTACTATTGCAGTAAGTATGATTGCAACAATTCAAATATTTGTCAATAATTTCTATTTTCATTACATTCCATTGTTAGGTGTCGCTTCAACTACACAATCAGTGCTATTTTAGAGAGATATTTAGATACGTTGCACTCACAAGTATACATATCTTACCATAAATTCATTTTGTATCTTGTTTTCTAGAAATTATGAAAATCTGTGAATGATCAATAAAAAAGCGCTTTTATTTCGTAATCGATATATACAAATCAAAATACCTAAAAGAAATGCAAAGGACGTTTCGCATAAACCATCTAGCATATGCACAACTTTTTATTCATTTTTTTTTTCATGATAAAATTTTAATATTGCGAATAAAAAATAACATGAAATATTTCCCATATCACAAAAAATTTATTCTAAAAATTGCCAATTTACTTCTTTATTTGTTGTCGATCTTCTGCTTTGCTCAATAGCTGAGCGATGATTACAGAAGAATGATTTGACATAACGATCTGGATCAAATTGAAGCAATGGTTTTCCATTTAGATGTATGGTATACAATATTATTCATTATGCCTGAAAGATCACTCAGCTAATCGCAATGGTTTCAAAGATATTTCTGGCTTTAATTGAAAATGGAATTTCACTCGATTTTAAAGATAAAATCATTAATTTTTATTTAATATTTTATCAGAAAACAAATTTCTTATTTGGTTTTCACCATCTTGCCACCGAGACAAAAGTTCTTTCAATGGTATCGTTTTTTTAATTTAAAATCACTCTGTTGCATTAATAACTTGTCACGAGGTAATTTTTTTACTTTCGATTCGGTAAAGCTGCAGGATGTCGATCATTAGTGCTAATTTAAGAAATTCCAGATGTAAAAATCCGGAATATTTAACTTCTGATTCAAAATGTTTGCACAAAGTGGGATAATCCCTCCAACCCGTAATTGCCAGCTACAAGCTGCTCATCGTGGCCCGAACACACGACCGATCTTTGCAGTTTCCACGTCAAGTTCTTTAGCAATCATCCTTAATTAGTGCTAGTTTATTGGAGATTTTTTTTTTTTTTAATTATTGTCTGTATGCCATTATATTTTAGGACATTTTCTGCACAGTGAAAAGCTCGACAAAGTTTCATCTTAGCATCTTAGTTGCTTCACGCGCTTCCCCCCCCCACACATTGCTACGCTCACTAGTTGTTTGAATACTGGGAAAAATGTCGGAATCACACGAATATTCAGCTACTGTGACCAAGTAAACATAGACAGGAGAAATTTACTGGAAGGCGTGGATCACTCACTTCTCTGAAAAACATATGACTTCTGGTCAGAGTAAAGGGGGAACACAGATAATAGCCTCTGGTCAACACAGGTTGACCAGAGGCTATTATCTGTGTTGGGAATCTTCTTAATCCTCTGAGTGGCTGTGGAAAGCAGATTGATGAGCGCGACTTTTCGGTATGCGACTGCATAGGTTTTATAAAAGGACACCACTACCATTGTGAAATTGTAATCCCCTTCACCCTTAATTCGCGCTTTCTAAAAGTCAGAGGTGAGAACAATGCATATAAAGTTGTCTGTCTTAATCCGTTCGTTACATGACTATTTTAAAATGTAATTATCAAGGGGAATCAAAAAAAATTCGCTGTAAAGGAGTTAGGTAACCAGAGGTCCCACTGTAATTAAATAAAAAATGAAGCAATTTTAAAATACATAACTGACCGATTGCACCATTAAAATGCTGGGAATTGTGCCCCACCGTAGTTTCGGCTCTGGATACTCAATAATTGCATTCAGGATTTCATTTGTAAAATAAATGATAGTCTCAACAATGGGCTCTCGCAAGCCCACTGCTTGTATGCCTCTTCAATGTTAAGAAATGCATTTCCGTAAGGATTAAAATAGATCCTTGTCCAAATTTGCATTTCGCTTGAGTCAGCGGGAGTTTTTTGTTATTTTTTTAAATTAGCTTATAAAGGTTAAGCATATTGCTTTAGTATTATAAATTTGGCCTCTTGAAATGTACTACGCATTTGATGTTTACATATCAGCCAGGGAGGGAATGTCTTTGTATATATCAGGAGTTGTAGAACCTTAGCATAACCCAAGGGGCTCACATCTGGTATGGGCTTGGCACACCCAGGGTCCTCAGCTGGATATTGTCATTCTTTTCTTTCTTGGTGATTCCTTTCTACTTAGCATTAGTAGAGGCATACGATGCAAGAAAGCAAGCTTATGCAGCATCAGCCAAAAAAAAAACCCTCCATTCATTCCACAAACTACCTGCTGGCTATAGGAAAATTTTGACCCATCTACTCTACAACTGTCTTTCCTCAAGTTTTTAATCTGAGGAAGAATCCCATTCAAGGCCTTATATACCTCCAGGTGCTGCATTTTACAGAACTTAAGCCTTTGTTGCTCTTCTTTGTACTCGTTCTAGCAACTCTACATCCTTCCTAAAATGTGGCCTGACCATTGCCTTTCATAACAGGATAATCACCTCCATGACCTGCTCTGGCAGCCGTCTGGACAATTACCCCTGAGTGTAGTACGACACAGTTGGTATTTTTCTCTTGGGTTATTGCTACCCATTAGCAGCAATTTGCATTTGTCAATGTTAAACTTCAGTTGACACTTATCAGCCCAATTGGAGTAGCTTACTGTCGCCTGCAAACTTGGACATTAAACCTGATATAAAAAACAACAATGGGCCCAACACCGAACCCTGGGGAACTCCACGAAGAGCCACGTGGAGTTCCCCAGGTGATTGCCACTCTCTGTCGTCTCCAATTTGTACATCAGAATTTTCATGTGCAACAGTATCTAAATTATTTTTGGCATTCAGTTCCTTTTGTGACTACATCATAGTATCCAATCAAATTGGTCAGACAAACCCATGCCCTCATAACTATTACTCATCTTCTCTAGATGACTGATCATGCAATGCTTCTTTAACCAGTGATTCCATTATTTTCCCCAGAACAACTAAGAGGTCTATAGTTACTTGTCACCTTTTGAACCCCATTTGCACATCTCCAGTCTGTGGGTACCTCCCATAATTATACCTAAAGGTTTTTTTTATTATTATTAGCTATATGGTGCAAGGAAACCGGAGTCTTATGCTTCACCAGGCAAAAAAAAAATAAATTCCTAAAAGAGAATGATGATATCCAGCTCAGGACCCTGGGTGTGCCAAGCCCATACTCACCAGATGTTTGCTTGCTTCCTTTATAACTGGATAGATCCCGTCCACTCCAAGTGCCTTTTTTTTTGCTTAGCTTGATTAACACTCCTGTGTGAATGTAGATGCAAAATACTCATTCAGTTTATCAGCTACCTGAGCATGGTCCAATCTGATTCATCTCTTTGCATCCTTTGGTTATAGGCTTGTGTCACCTGATACTTTATTTGCATCCCATGTGTTTTTCTTCTCTGCCACAAGCCTCATTAACTCATCTTGCATCCATTTAGGCAGTAGCCTCCAAAATTAAGTCCCTGAAGGTTTCCCGTTTAGAATTCATGGTAACATCATCAGTTTATTCCACTGTACAGAATTTAAAAACTGTCCGTGACCCCTGTAGTCATGCATTAAGAATTTGCTGATAATCAGATCAAGAGTATTACTCCCTCTGGTTGTTGTAGAAAACAGCCATTCACAAAAGTCCTGCTAGTGTGCAAGTGACCAACCCACAAGATCCAGTTAAAATCCCCCCATTATAAGACATTATGATTTACTGGCCCACTATTTCTCTGCACAATTGCTGATTATACTCATTAGGCCTATACACACCTTATTTTTCCTTTCCCAGTGCTTATGTCACACCAAGCAGATTCAACATCAATTGGATGCACTTAGATTTTGTGTTACTTAACTAACAGCACTGATGATGAAGCCCAATAGCTTCGAAACGATCATCTGGGTGGTGGTATCCTCTGAAAATAAATAACAGTAGTCTTTTTCCACTAGAGAAGCGTCGTTATTTGAAGTAGTGCAATACCTCTATCTCGTTGTGAAGGCAACCACAATATGAGATATAATTAAAACGGTGGGTTAACTAACTCTTTGTGTACACATTGTACTACCCAAATTCTGCATGGATGGGATACACTTAAATAGAAGGGGTGCAAGAATATTTGCTAATATATTAACGCAGTGTAAGGTGGGTCGGATTTGTCTTGACTAGCATTTCAAGCTTAAATTTATTAACTCTACTCTTAGTCACCCTAACAGAGCCCACGTATTTACTTGTTCTGGGTAACTCGGGAAATTTTTTTTTTTTTTTTTGGCTGGTGCAGCCATATGCTGCACCAGCCAAAAGTTGATATCATTGGCAATAACGACATTGAGTAGATCTCAGGACTTGCTTAACAGGGTAATGTTGAAAAAGTTCTGACGTGCTATTCTGCCAGACAGAATATGAGGAAATATATGATTAGAGACTGCTTCTACAGGTATGGGATAAACAGATAAATAAAGAAGTGCAGGGGGAAGTGATTCTTGCACTGTGGGTCATCATGCAGCAAGAAAACTATTATATAGCATCAGCCAAAAAAACCCTCCCATCCATTAACTCCAAATGTTTGTCTAGTTCTGCTTTGAACTTATATTTAAGTTGTTGACCTCCACTACAACAGATGGAAGTTTGTTCCAACTATTAATCACCCACTGGCAAAGTTCAACACTTCTTTCCTCAATTTGAATTTATGTACCCTCAGGTGCATAATCAGAGGAGGAATTTCATCAGTATTCAGCTTTATACCTCAAGGCAGGTGCAGTGTCTCCAGACACTGCCCCTTATAGGCAAAAATTCAATGTTGAGAATGCTCACAGAATAGATGTGATATTTAACTTCAGCCAACAGTTGATTGCTTGCAACTAGCCATCCATTGCTGTGGCAGTTGTATTTTTTCACACTAACTATTGGATGAGTGAATTTTTTTTTTGCCTGATGCCACTATTAACACTAAAGTATTCTTTAATCTAATTAGATTAGTTATTTGACAATGTATATCTTCAGCATTTCATTGGCAACTACAAATTTTTTTTGTTCACCCACACTAGAATATATGAGAAGTTTCTTGGCAACTCCCTTTAAAAGTGTTTTTACATTTGTGTCAACTGGAGTTTTTGACCAACTCCATTTGACAAATTTTAATGCTATGATCTTCAATACCTGTCAGAATAACATTTTTGTTTGCAAATATTTAATTGATGACCATTTCAAATCTAAAAATATCCAGCCTCAATCATCTGTGTAAATGTTAGTATATTTAAAAACAAGTCTATATATACACAGGGTTCATGTAAAGGGCTGTGGGCAAGGTCCACTGATCATGTCTGTAAAGTGTTGCCTTTGGAAACAAGGTGGTACATTGTCACAGTCCAGTGATTGAACAGATGTGGCCATAAATCCACACCACAGTCACTTTTGGATAACTCAAGGGTTTTCTGTTGTGTAGATGTGGGCTTCATCACTCCAAATGATATCCACTGGCAATTGCACCAAAAACTGTGAAACAAAATTGTGCATCTTGTAAGGATAGTACCCTGACACAGAGAATACAGTATTCTGCCTTAAGGCATGAGATTCAGCTGGCACACTTGTGCAGTCACATCTTCAACACAAGAGGAGGCCACTCATTTTCAACCTCTACCTGGTTGAACAGCAAGATGCCCTGTTGCTTCAAATTTTGCAGACAGCACAAATGGTCATAGATTACGTCAGAATTCTGACGGCCACAGCTGCTGTTCTCCTAGTATAGCCTCATTAATGGCACCTTTTCCTGCAGCATTGCTCTAGTGTTATTACTTACTATTTTGCTCTCTCCTTTCCCCCCCCCAATAACAGTGAGTTCTAAGGCTCAGTAAGAGCCTTCTACATAGGGAGCCTGTGTATACAGGCTTGTTCTGCTAGATTGGGATGAGGCCTCCCAAAACAGCTCTTTTTGAAACTTTGTATTCAAATATCTAAGTTGCTCACAGTTCCATTACCTACTTTCTGAAGTCTTGATATATTGAGGATTATTAAACATTAATTCTCATCATTTTAGTTCTGTTCCAGTGTACTTCATCTGGATGAAATACTTATCATGGTTCCAGTACGGATTTGAAGCACTAGCAATCAATCAATGGACTAATGTGAAATATATTGGTAAGCATGAGATTTCCAGTGCTGAGACATACCTGGCTTTAATTTAATTACCATTATCTACTTTTTTTTCTTCTGATACTCAGTGGCAGATTTCAGCACAGGAGCCTCTTGAGGGGGGGGGAGGGTGTTGTCTAAAAAAATTTTTCATTATTACCATTACTGAATAAAAATTTAATATGAGAAGTTAGTATTATATGATCTAAGTGAATCTGAAGTAGAATATGTATGAAAGAACTGCGCAACACCAAATCTATAGCACGTCTGTGTAGAATTCATACTGTAGGGGTACCGAAAATATTAGGGGGGAGGGCCTCAAGTGCTAAATCTGCCACTGCTGATACTGTAACCACAATGACTAAGAAAATTTGATTTAAAAAGGTACTTGACAAAGAGTCTGTGTGTATAATAATAGGAGTGAGGAAGATAAGGCCACTTGCTTTACGGCTGTGAAAGTCTGCTGTAATAGCAGTTTATTTTACAAATACAAATTAAGTTGGCCACCCCTTGCCAACTTAATTTGTAATGAAATCTACAATCTAAAAAATGTTTTTATAAAAACATTTTATGCAAAGTTAAGTCTTCATCTCATCTGCCAAGCTTTCAAAATCAGGGATATATTGTGATAAGGCCAACAGTAAAGAATCTTCTGTATGCAACTCCATAAGAGCATAGTGATTCATCTGTTTGTTTCAGATATGTGGAACCAAAATGTTCACTGCATTTTTTTTAAATTTGGGTACTTTTCTCTGCAAACATATTTCCACTCTGGCTTTAAAGATATCATTTTCTCCATGTGAAAAATTGCAGCAATTTGTTTAACATTAAATGGATAAGAAATATTGAACAAGGTCCACCAACTGTTTCAAAAACAGGATATTTTTGCAAATGGTAGAATTTTTTTTCTTTGATATTTATAGGCAGAAATACTACTAATCATGTCACCCACATTTTTATTTTTTTTCCCTTGTAATTCAGATCACACAACCACTCTGTATCTTGTAGATCTTGATAATAATCTCCCCTTTGAAATCTCTGTAGAAACTTACTCAGCCACCTCAGATCTGGTTCTCTTTAGTTTAATTTTGAAAGTAATGTCCATAACTCTTTTGGTGTATGATACAGCAGTAACTCAAAAAATCTGGGAATTCATCCTTTTGGCACACAAATCTGTTATGAACTTGAATAGTGGCAACTCATTTTCAATAGAATGAGTTCAAGACCTCTAGTTCTTTCTTTTAACGAAACAATACAGAGCAGGATCACTGAAAACTAGCAACCGAGCTGTATCACTGGCATCTGTAGATTTATCCAGTTGTAAAGAAAAGGGCACACAATTGTTTGCTCATTTTAACTATGCGTCACATCACATTAATTTGAGATAATTGCACAACACTTAATTTCTGAAAATGTGCATTTTTCTTACAAGATGACATTACAGTTAGTGCTGTGGAAAATCCAATTGGTATTTATCATAGAGTGCCTTTTTTGGGTATAGCCACAGAAGCATTGCAAATCAAACAGCAACATTTTTCTTTCACCATTACAAAAAAAGTATTCTAGTTCCCACTCTTTTTCATGGTATTAAAACACTTAAGTTGTCTGAACAGCTAATGTAGGATAATTGATGAGGAAACTGTTTCCAAAATAACCAGACAAACACACCTTGTTTATTGCTGTTTGGTTATATCCTTATAAGAAATCAGTTTATGTCACAACCATAAAAGAATTTGCACTTTCCAGTTTATGGGGCTTCTCTGTTAGTGCAAATGCAATAAGACAGACAGCTGGAATGTGTTATTTTACATTATGGTAAAACTTGTTTATCATACAAAATTTTCAGAATCTGCTCTTCATTAAAATAATGTACCAAAACCCACTGCACAAATTGAGGAATGACTATATTTAAAATTCATTGTGATCGACTCATTGGCCACATTTCACTGTATATGCTTATATCTAATTTTTTTTCAACTACCAAGTTTAACATCATGCATGAAATTGTGCTCAGCTTGGCTACTTTCAGTGTAAACAATCATCTATCTTTATTCCTTTCAGATTGCCAAAATATGACAGCATGCAATCCAGATGGACAGTCTGTACTCAAAAGTTACAACTTTATTGAGGTAATCATTTTTATTCATGTGTTGCTATCTTTACAATCCTTCCCTAATGAAGGATTGTGATGAATCCCAAACTCAATCAGTACTTAAAAAAAACTATACAAATTGATTGGCCTAAAGACAATATTTTCCCACTTTTTTTTTTTAGTTACAGGAGCTTTGAACTGTTTGCTAATATTTTATTTTTTTCAGCCTCACAGATTTCATTACCTCTATGCAAAAGCCCATTGAAATGTTCCACTGTCTTTGATTACTCTATACCAGTATATTAATTACAAAATTTATTATTTTTTTAAATGTAACAATAAATTATTTCAAAGGTAGCAACACAATATTATGAATTTAATGTGCACCCTACAGGTCTCTTCAACTGAGGCTGTAATTAAGATGTTTACATAGTACTAGCAAGTATTCAAACAAAAACCTGCTTAGATGTATATAGCATAAAACTAATGAAGCAATCCTTCCCTTCCAGGGAAATTTCAACTTCGATTTGACAATGCTGGCAGTCTTGCTTGTAGGATTTCGGATCATGGCATACCTCATACTGCTTTTGAAAATTAGGAGGAAGAGATAGCATCCTTGCTGAAAGGAATGCCTGTAAATAATTCACAATAAAAAAAAATGTTCTTGAATTTGATTTCCACTTTATAAAAATAACAACTTTCAAATTACATATTCAAGCAATGTCATTAACTTCCCTTCCTAAGTGAAATAACAATACTGGTCAGTACAAAGTATGGTCTAGTTAAACATTTTCAAATGAAACTAGGAGCCAATTTGGAAACACACCCACTTGTGCTGCATGCTATACACAATCTTGAACCAATGGTTATTTTTCAGAGAAACCTATCTTCAGACATCCTAAAATTTAAAAAAAAAAAAAATTTATTAAATAATTTTTTTTTTTTTTTTTGACTAAATTGGCACATTAATTTATATTCCTAGTTACTTAACTAAGAGATGTATAGTACGGGAAAGTAAATTTAACAGAAATCATACCATAGGGGGCCCAAATTCTCAGCTGCTGAGTACAGGTGAATGCTGAAAAAAAATTCACAAGTTCCATAGCAGAGTGGTCAGGAGAGGGACTGCTAAATACAGTTAACCCACACTCATACATAAACATATCCTCCCTGGAGAAATTTTGCAGGGCTCATGGGGTAGAATTTTTATCAGATATTTTCTTGTGCTTCTACAGGGATGGGATACACTTAAATAGAAGGGATGCAAAAATATTTGCTATCAGGGCAGTGTTAGAGTAAGAACAGATACATGTACACCAATGCTAAGAGTATAGTAAATAAATTTGAAGTGCTCATTAACACCTCCAAGGTGCACTGTTGTGCTATCAGAGGCATAGTTCCACTCAGATATAAGGGATGCAATGTTGAGTCAGTTTGGTGTGACAACCACTGGAAAAGCAAAAATGAGGGTAGGAGTTTGTTATGACTGATTTACTAGCACACTACTGTAGATTTTAGTGTTTTGCACCAACCTTACGTAAAAATAAAAACACAAAGGAAACTGGACTTTTAATAACTGTGTTTATAATAAATTATAATAACCTGTATTTACAATAAATTTAACTTTACGATAAACTATACATATAAAATATTATAATCTGCTACATTAAAATATACTTAAAATATACTAAGTTAAAAGCGATAAAAAAAAAACCATAGCTTTCAAAGGCTCCAGCCTTCTTCACCGCTGAAGAAGAAGGCTGGAGCCTTTGAAAGCTATGGTTTTTTTTTTTATCGCTTTTAACTTAGTATATTTTAATGTAGCAGATTATAATATTTTATATGTATAGTTTATCGTAAAGTTAAATTTATTGTAAACACAGTTATTAAAAGTCCAGTTTCCTTTGTGTTTTTATTTTTACGTAAGGTTGGTGCAAAACACTAAAATCTACAGTATGAATATACCCAACCTCAGAGGCCTGTTTGAAGAAAGTACTAGCACACTAGTTCACTGTCTTATAATGGAGGATTTTAACTTTTGAGATAGACTGTGGGTTGGTCACTAGCAAGGCATGTGGATTTATTAGATGATTATTTTCTTCAGCAGCATGTTAGAGAAGCAAGAGGGAGTAACACTCTTGATCTGATTATCAGTAGTGATTATTCACACATTAAGAATTTACAGCTAGATAAAGGCAGAAATCATAGTGTAGTGATGTGGCATTTACTTAAAGATGTAACTGCCATCAGGGGTAAACAGAATTTTTTTTTCTTCCTTTTGTTAAGGCCTACAGTGAGACTGATATTACAAACAGCAAATTAAGTGGGAAGTAATTTTGGAAGCTACTGGGCTTTTTGTTCCACTAAGAAATACTGCTTGAGATTCAGGCCCAAATAGATGTCAGATGAACCAACAAGACTTGTAGCTGAGAAGAAAAATGAATGGATGCACAAATTGTCAGGCAATACAAATCCTAAGGAAGATACAAGCTAGTCTGTATTCAAGTCACACAGCAGTAGACAGGTTATGAAAAATTGTTGGCAATGGATGCAAAGACTTCTTTACTTATGAATCTGATTGGTCCACTTGATATCAACAATTTCACTGTAGACAAGTATTTTACATTCACACAAGGAGAAATTGTTGGAAGTTAAACATAACAAAGGTGGATGGGATCTGTCCAGTTATATTAAAGGAGGCAGCAAGGGAAGTAAGCAAACCCTTAGCCATAATTATGAGAGCATCCTTTGACTCTGGAGATATGCAAATATATCTCCAATTACAGACTTGTTAGGACTTCTGTTCCAGGGAAAATAATGGTAAAAGAAGCCAGGGGGTCTTGTCTGACCAATTTGATTGGGTACTGATGTTGTCACAAAGGAGCTGAATGCAAAAAATTTTGATATCATAGGGTTTTAATGATAGGATCTGGAAAAGTTGGGTAGCAACTATGTGGTGTTATACTGGGGGTAATTGTGCAGTCAGATACAAAGTTTTCTCTTGCTCAGATTACAAACCTATGGTGGCATATATGGGCAGCTGATTGCAAGAACAAACTTCCATCTGTTTTGGAAGTTGACAGCTTAAAAAAATTTCTTCAAGGCAGAATTAGACAAACATTTGGAATGAATGGATTTTTTTTTGTTTTTAGCTGATGCTGTATTAGTTTACTTTCTTGCATCATGTGCAAAATTCTACTATTGCCAATATAGTTTTGGCATTCCATGAGGGAATATTAAGCCTTATAATCAGGTACAGCAGATTAGATTAGCCAGGACACCTCAAGACTTAATTAAAAAAATAAATAAGCAACAAGCAGCATTATAAGTTGCCACTGGCAGAAATAGTGTACCTATTATCTTGCAATTGCCGTTCAGAAAAAAAAAGAGACCAATTGTTGTGTTTCGTTTAGAAATCACGAAAATGATAAGTAAATGCGTTTTCAGTAAAACAAAGAACATTGCATCTGTTAAATCTCTAAGGATGTATCAAAATGGCCAAACATTAACAAGTATTGTGGAGAATTCAGATTTTAACAATGTTATTAGTCATTCCAGAGTTACATAAAACTCAAAAGTAAGAAGTACTGGGACTTTTGGATTATCCACAATTTGACTTTTTTTTTTACCATCTAGAGCAGGGGTGGGCAACTTTTTTCGTCAGCAGGCTGGAATAGATTGAACAATTTAATAAAAAAAAAAAAATGTTATATTACTTGAATTACCAATGTATTTTTTAAAAAAATACATTGACGTCCAATTATCATTGAAAATGTGGCATCAAGTTTTCTTTTAATTGGCTCATTTTATGGGCTATATATTAAATTAAAAATTGTAATAATTAGAAAAGGCATAAAATATCTCGCACCAATATTATTTTTCAATAAGAAGTCAAACCCAAAGGAACTTTGTTCGATTGATGCTACAATAATAATTAGGAAATAACTCTTTGACGCTGCGTAGAATCACTTGGTTACTGTTGTACTGGCCGCGATTCCCGAATTAAGCCAAACGTTGACGGCGAGTGTAGTCAGGTATGGATTTTCTATATTTATGCATTTACTGAGGGGCCGGATTCAACATCATCGCAGGCCGGCTGTTGCCCACCCCTGATCTAGAGTCTACTGTACGTGCAAAAAGTAGTGTGGTCAGTGGAATTTATTAAACATCTGAAAGCAACTTTTTTTTTTTTTTTTAAGGTAGTGAACCCCACATGCCACTTGGAATTTTCCAAAGTACAGTATAGGTCACACTTAACCAAAGAAAGAAACAAGACATTTCAAAGATGCTTTAATAAAAAGGTATTAAAATCCTTCATAACAAAAATTATAAACCTGTCAATCAGTGAGGCTTTAGATGTTTTACATCAGGCTTATAATTTGTAACCTTTGCATGTAGCTCTAGTTTCATCTGTAAAACTAGACTTAAAAAGTTCAGCACTGAGAACTCAAGAATATGTTGATGAGAAAATTGCTGTTGCCAGATTTTTTAAACACAAGTTTCAGGAACGGAATTTCAAAATTTAATACCTTTTCTTTGCTATTTCCCTTTCTAATTCACAGCTGTGAGATAGATAAACTGAGCTCTGAAAATCATCAAGGTGCAGTTTTTTCCAATTCCCTGAACTTCAATAGTTGGCTCAATTTTTTTGGGACACAGAATTCAATATGCCACCCCCCCCCATGCACTAGGTCATTTTGAAACATTTTCCTGATAAAAGGGAAGGAAAATAAACAGCCCTTGGCCTAACATTCTATTTAATTTCAGGACAGATTTTATTATAAAAAAAATCATATGCACACCCAAGCAAATTTCAGTTCCAAACCTTAGTGTCAATTAAGCAATGTTTCACTGTAACTTGTGACAAAAATAGGATTTAACATGGAGTACAATGTAAATTCAGCAGCCATACCAATTACAAATGTCTCAATATTTAGTACAGGTACAGAAAATCAGATTTTCTTTTCCAGTTCTACCTAATGGGGTGTGGCACCATACAGGTTTAAAGTAATTACTGCCATTAAGATTTTGATCAGCAAAAAGTTATGAATAGATTTCCTGTCCAGATACTCTAAAATTTGAACTACAAATATAAAGTTATTGTATAAGTGGATACTTTCTTCCCTAGGAGGGAAGAAAAAACAATTAGTGGCAAGGAACCACATTTTAGCCTTCAGAATTAATCTGTATTGGGTCCTGCTGTCAAAACCTTAATTTCCTCCACATTGATATAGGCTTCCTTACACAAAGCTGGGACCAGCCTTTTTTGATAAAATGAAGTTTCGTTTCAACACTCTCAATCTTTGGGTCCAACCCCTTTGAAAGCCAGGTAACATGCAATAAATTTTTAAAAATCCTAATGAAAACTCAACAAATCATGTTAACATGCCCCCCACTTCTTTCCATCTGTGCAATTTCACCAATAACAATGTCTGAATGAGCTGACATTATGCTACACTCATATAGCAAATGGATAATTTTATTTTCACATCTGGTAGTAAAGTCTTATCTGTACTACAGAGATAACAATGATACAATAAGCCCCCATGTTTTTTTTTTAACTTCTCAGATTTTCTTGAAATGATCAACATTACTCCATAACCTAGTTTTGCACAAAAATGTTATTTTAAGAAAAGGATAGTGGATGTTCAGGAAAACCCTGTTTAACAGTGTACTAATAAATGTCTTCATAATAACATAACACTAATGGTGCCAGATATTCTAAAGTCGATTAGTAAAAAAAAAATAAACACTTGTTCCAGGATTTGAGGCTGAGGTATAAAAACACACCACAGTACTATGAACCTGGCACCTTTATTGGGCTGCAATCCATTAACAGTGTACCACTAACAGTAAACTGTTTTAAGAAAGCCCACAAGTATTCTAATTAAGGGGGGGGGGGGAAACACTAACCTGTTCAGATGTACATATATAAATTTAAGGCCTTCACATTTAAAGTTTCCCCCAGAAAAAAAAAAATTTTTTTTCTTCTTTTTCTGGGGGAACTACATAAATATTTAGGTAAAATTCCAGGGCTCACTAATAAAGGGTTAAATTGTTAACTAATGATACTTGGCCATTCCAAATGTTTGTACAAGCAACAGAAGTTTCACATTGGTCACCTTTGATCATGCACAATCTTTTTTTTATTGCTGGCTCCTTTCTGTGAAATTTCTGACCTGGATTACAACACTGATTGGCAGAAATTTGATGTTAACTCAAAAAGCAGCTGCTGTTCACAAAGGATTTTCTGTTGATTGCCTATTCCATATATGGATAATTTTAACCTTTTTCTGAGCCCTGAATTGAGTTTCTTCCCGAATACATGTTTCCTTCCTTCCCCCCCCCCAAAATAATTTCACTCTAATCAGAATTTAAAAATTAGCTTCATGACTAAGTCAACTAGCCTGTTGTGGCAAACTAGAACCCTGGATTAACAACAAAAAGTCCTGCCACTCCATTCTCAATTATGAAGAAAAATTAGACTATCAATCAACCTTAAATAATGTTGACTGGCTACATAATAAAAAAATTACTAAATGTGCAAAATCAGTTTATTTTGTCCTCAAAGAAATCAGAGAGAGAGTTCAAATAATTTCATCATGTGCACATTTTAAATTAATTATATACAGAATTTAAGAATACTAATACCTACCTCAATGCAATTTCCCTGAACTGTAGACATCTGAAACAAAATTTAAAGTAGTTACAACTCAAAATAAAAATGTAACATACTCAAGTATTTATTTATCAGCATATCAGGAAGAGAGAGTTCTAATTTATTCATTAGTACTCATTTTTGTTAATGATCATCATGTGCTGAAATCTATTAATTTACATGGTATTTTACTAGTAACTAGCTGTTATCAAAGCACTTTTTTTTTTTTAATCTGGAGCCACTACTCAATAAAGGTCAATCATCCAAATAATGCCCATCATTAGGGTAATAATCAGAAAACTAGAATTTTGAATCTAGCCATACACTTCCTGCTAAATGCAGCAACCTAAGTTTCCTAAAGCTTTTAAACTTACCAGAATGTTATAACAAATGGGCCAATTATAATCTGCCTACATTCTATAAAGAATTTCATTGGGGGAGGGATTAGTATCAATAACTGCAGGTCTTGAAGTTTCTCTTCTTATAAGATGCTTGCAGAACTATCTTGTTCTACTACCTGTTTTTGTAGCCAAAAGATCCTCGTATAGCACAATAGTTGTGTTCCTATGTGCAATATAAATAACAGGCTCTTTGTGAAAAATGAGTGGTCAGCTAATGCTTTTATCATAAGCAAACTTGTTCTTTGATTTTCTATCCAAACAAATGACAGCCATTCCATCTGTGTTGATCTAATTGATTTCATTACACTTTCACTTGCTATGAAAATTATCTTATCTTCTCTGCATTCTCAACCTGTAGCACATGCAATATCACTTTTTTTTTTCCTATGGACTGGAGGCCAATGTAATTTTGGCCATAAACACTATTATAAGGCTGCTACAAATTGACCCAGTTCACCTCTGTCTATCCATATTGCTTTTCTTTTCTCTCTGAATCTGTAGTCTTCACCTTATAAAGCAAAATTACAAAATCAGGAGGCACATGTAGCAACTGAATAAACAACACCGTAAAGGCTATTAACACCTCACATTTCTGGAGGTCACTACCATGATTCATTTAATTTCTGCTAGTGGAATCTGTTATAAAAACTATCTAATTGCATTTGCGATAATACCTATAACTAGAATTGTCAGTTTTTACGTTATTATAGTGAAACGAGTTTTCCCTTCACTGATATAAAATAGTCTGCTCTTTATTCAATTGGGGGTGATTAAACACTGGACTGCCCTTTCTTGTAAACACAAATCATGCACAATTGGATTTGGTTAGTGTTATATATGTCATCTTTCCCCTCTATAAATAGTGTAGTGTAAACACTTGTTATACAAGGACTATACTTTTAAACAGATGGCTGCCAGTGAGGATAGGTGCACAATTTAGATTTTGCTGCATTCTACTATATCCCAAAAACATTCAATAGGATTGAGGTCACAAAATGTTGCAGATGATCCTAGAACCATTCCTGTTCGATGCTATCTGGATACACATCACCTAGGGCAAACAGACTGTAGTGTTAAAGCAATTAGACAACCACCTCCTTTATCAAAAGTGAAACCATTCATCCTGTCAAATTACAGACTCCCATCTCTTGGTGGTAAGTTCTGAACAAATCCACCCTCAGGCCTATGTGAGCAATCAAGGATGACAGTAACTTGTGTCATTACAGCAAAGTTCCACTGTTGATAAATTTTTTAATCACTTTTAACACTACATTTGTCATATACAGTTGTGCGAGTCTAACTTTCCTGAGACCTATTTCAAGAATGTAGGTTAATGGTGATGAACAGACAGAAAAATCTGATACCATAGCCAGTCTGTTTACGGCTAGTCAAATATGAACCATCCATTGGCATAATGGAACCTCAGACTAGGTGACTCCTGTAGGCAATGTTGATGACAGTCTGTCATGAACATTGGCACACAAAAACAGATTGCAGAATCCATAGGCCTACCCATAAGAGCATCTAATGGTTGGTATCCTCAAAAACATTTGTGTATCCCATTATCTGAGAGTGCTCTCTCAGATAATGGGATACACAAATGACACAAGCATGAGCAGTGTTCATGCCATCTTAGCAACTGCAAGAATCTGAGGCTCGAGTGGATCACTACTGGTTGACTTGTGTTGTCAACCAGTAGTGATCTCACAGGTACTAGCTTTGTACTGTTTTCACTGTTGTTTCCAAAAGCAGTGTTCACTTATGTTCCACTGACTACTTAATACAATGTTGGCACTACACATTAAATTAGCATGAACTAATAGTATAAAAACATGCCTTTATTCTGGAATAAAGCATATTGTATTTCTTCACCTATCATTATAGTAGTTACATGTTTGTGTTACAAAAGAACTTAAATGACAAATTTTCTAAAAGAAAACACTAATCTTGAATGGGGGGGGGGAATATGATTGAACCAAGAATAGGTTTACAATGGCCTTTCAGTAAAAATTCACAAGCCACAAACTCTGGATAAGAGGGGACAAAACAATCCTCTGCATCATATGAAATATCAAAACAAAGGATGAGCATTTACTTGCTAAAATTTGTTGATCTGCCTGTCATCACTATAGTAACAGTGGAGAAATGTCAACTAGGTTAAAGTTCACCCAAAATTAACTAGTTCCAAGCTTTTAATTAACACCAATTAGTGTATGTATATATAATATTAGTGTGAAAACTACAGTATCACATACCCCACCCAAAGGTATACATGATACTGAAGTCAGGGTGGTGGTGCCCAATGAGAATAAGTAACAAGTCTTCTCTCTTAATGAAGCATTACTTATTCCAGACAGTGCAATACATGGTAACCTGTGAAGGATGAGCACAATGAGATACAGTTGAAATGATGCCTTTCACACTACAATTAAAGAGATGAATATGGTGTTTTTACACTGATATTATATAGATTATAACTCTTTAGAAATATTATACCTAACTGCATTTAGTCTTACTTAAACCAATTATTATGAATGCATTACCAAAAATAAACAGCATTTTGAACTGACTGATGTATTACTTCTAGATACCAATTGTTTTGCTTTGCAATGCCTTGAAAACATGAAGATGTAACCCAGAGGAATAGGTCAATTTTAAAGCACATGTCTTGTTCTTGTTTTGTTTAATTTTCTTTCCAGGAAGATATATCCACACATTATCAATGGTTCTATGCCAATTAAAATAAGAATTTGTGATTCTCCTCTAATTCAAACTTGCATTGAATTAAGATCAGTTATGTAACAATTCCATTCATCACATACACCTTAAATATCAACTTGCCAATGATGTTATGAAACTATCCAATTTTAAAATTGCACAGAATAGGTAGTTATGTTTATTTAACATTCAAATAGAATTAAAAATTAGCTTTACACCCCACCCCCATTTAACTTATTTTCACACAAGCATTACAATTAAGACTTAACACTAGTTAATTTTTTTTCTCCAGTTTTGTTAGTCTTTCAAAGCCACTGCTTTAAGAGAAAACAAAGGATTTTTTTTGCCTTAGAATGTGCCAAGCGTGTATTTTGATCTATGATAAGTTAAAAAAAAAAATTTCCCATTTCACCTATCTACTTCCACACAAAACTAGGTTAGCTTTCTTTATTTGAAGAATGCACAATCACTTTTCAACATGGAAGTCCCCTTATGCAAGCAAAAGGCTGTGTAAGTCATGGAAAGTGATAAAAAGGGTCAACGAGGAGGATAGGATAACTCCTCGCATGCACTTGAAAACAGAGCATCTAAACCATAGATCTCTTCATTGGTATAATATTTACTCTCCTTATGTAAAAATGGGTCATCTTTAATTATGATAATTTTCTCTTTGAGAATGATTTGGAAACTAACATATTTCCAAGTTAAAACTTGGAGACAAACTTACTTAAAACAGTTTACCCTTAGAAATTCCAGATCATACACTCAGTAACTGAGAAAAACTATTTTAATCTGATATCTAAGGGAAGCCTCAAATTCTGTACAACTTTATTAACATTCTATTTGCTAAAAGAATCCTCTAATCCCAGAACTGGCAACAATGATTCTAATTTTAATGGAAAAGTATGACAGATTCCACTAACATAATAGTTGAGTACAATGTCAGTCCCATTTGGAAAGACTTTTTGCTTTAGAATGTTAATGTAACAAAATGATATATTTTGATCATTGTAATAGAGTTACTTAGTAAAGGATACATTCCAGATGGGAATTTACCTCAAAGAACCCTATTTTATTAATAATAGGTGTAGAAAAGAATTTAACCTTGCATGTGGCTGTATCACATTTGTTTCTAGTAACTAATATACCAGCTGATACATCAGATATACATGTATTTTTTTTTTTCATAGAAACTCAAAGAGATTCCCACAAGATATCATCATTATATTCAACTGCTGATCAATGTTAATTGTTTATTTTAGATTTACACAAGTCCTGATATGACGATTATTTGATTAGTATCGGGAGTTGCAGAGCTGGATGGCCACTTTAGGTATTATTAAATAATGAGTTTGACAGAAGGCCAGTTAAAGGTTTCAATCTATTAATATAGAATATTATGCAGACAAGGTGGATGTGATCTGATGTGCCTAAAGGACACATTCAAAGTGATTGTACTTAGAAGGGTTGTTTGTGAGAAAAAGATCACCTCTGAAATTGTCTGAGGACTACAGAATTTTAAACAATTTCACAAATCTATTTTCTAGAAAGTTGCAAATAAAAAGTACTATTCAGAAAAATATATATTTTTATCTTCTACAAAATTAGATTTTAAATTGCTAGCAAGGACTTTAAGGGTAGATTGACTTCTCTAGTAAAATTAATTAACTTACCTTGTAAGGCCCCCTGTTATAAAACCCTCGATCAGATCCACTATGATAGTTAATTACCGAAATTAATTTGCAGCCACACTATGCCTGAATGAATACATGTGTCGGCAAATAATTGGCCATCCCACAAATTTGTTCATGTTTAAGTTGATATGAAATGCTTTACATTTACCTCCAGCTTAAATATCTTTAAGCTAGTGGTAAATGTATTCAACAGTAAACACGAGAAGACATGCAGTACTTATTAAGCACAAGCTTAACAGGTCAGCTACAAACACATTTGCCACAGCCTTTTAAATTTGTTATTTACACTTATTTTAGCTTCAAATGCACATGGTTTTTGAAATAATTAAAAATGCTGTATAAAAATTATTTGCAGGGCTGTAGGTTGGACACCACTGCCATAGAGAATAATGTTAGGGATTGGAGGAAGCTGTCTACATAGCTTAGGCAAGACTAATAATATATGGCCACACCTGTAAGATGAAGTAAATAAATGTCACTGAAGATTGGCAGAATTGAAACTGTTTCTTGAGAAAAATTCCACAGCAACTCCCCACAGAATTAAATGATAAAATAATTTTCATTTCAGAAATTTATAATCACATAGAAAGATCGGCTGATGTGCATCTGAAACAAGGAGGAAATCAGTGCTAGTGAGGAATAGTCGTGCATGTTCATAAGAAAGGTTCATGGACAAATAAGGTTTGAAATTATGGCTGAAAACAAGTGTAGTGTTCCAGACCAGGGCACTGATTCCTGGAACTCTAACCATCATTATGCAACCCTTTATGCCCACCCAAACAAATCTTTTAAAAATACTATTAAAAAATCTGTGCAACAATTGAAGGGAATAAGCATTCAGGCTCCAACACTAGAAAAAGTTTATGAATGGGTTTGTTCAGGCATGGAGAAAGACCAGAAACTGTGGTATATTTCCTTTAAGAAAAGTGGAAAACTCCAGTGCACTTGATGGAAGAGGTCAATTTGTTTTGGGATAACAATGAAGTCATTGATTACCTGTATGATGAACAAATTTTTAATGCCTTTTATTTTATAATAAAAGTAGTACTTTGTCTTAAAGAATCTATTCTTACATCATACTACCCAAATGCCACATACACTGGTGTTCAAAGAAAGTGCATCATCCATTAAAATTGTAATTGTCATCCAAATAACATAAGTATACGGCAATATTCCTTACAGATTGCATCAGTTAAGACTGACAATACTGCATTAGCAGTCACTGTTGACTGTCAGGATGGAGAGTTAAGTGCTATCGTTGCTTTAAATGAGGAAGGATGTTCTGCTGATAGGAAAAAAGGAACCAGATGTAAACAAAACCCATTTTTGAAGCACTTATGCCATAAAACATAAGAAAAGAGAATCGGAAGATACAAGAGTGGTAGCAAGTGCAGCAGCAGAAAAAGGCCCAATTAATTTGGTGTAAGTAGCATGTCAAATGGACCCCCTCCCCAAGCAGTGGAAGTCAGTTATTTTCTCAGATGAGAAGAAATTCAACCTACATGGCTCTTGATGGGAGACAAACTATTTGCTATAGATGTGAAGAATACCATCCAGACCCAGACTATGGCATCTACAATGAAATTCCCCACCAGCCAAATGATATAATGATGCATTTGGCTGGTGGAGTAGGTCACCTGCAGTTTATAAAAGGTTCCATAAATGCCAATGGATACCTGGCTATATTAGAAGGCAAGTAACTGCATCTTTCAGGATGACTCTGCTCCTTGTCAACAGGCAAAAGTAGGCACTTCTGCCGTTATTTTAGCTTCATATAAAGGCATCAGAATTAAAACATTTCATCACGACTCACTCTATTAAATATGTAGCCATAAAATGACAATTTGAATACAATATAATTTAACATTTTATAAAAAATAATAAAAACTGTAACAAACTTGAATTGCTGAATGTGGGCATTCTGATGATTTGAAAGGTTCACCTTTAGGAGCAGGATTCAAATATTAAGACTTTGCACATCTATTTTCTAATGATATTCTCACCTAGAACTAGCCTGTTTTGTTGTAGAACATCTAATTTAAAACTAGTATTATATTTTAAATGAAAGTCTGCAGGTGTTGGGAAAATAACTTTAACAAAAACAAGTATTTCTAAAGTAATGTTTCTGTAACACTAAACTTACTTTCATAAGTGTCTTTCCATTTCAACATTCTAAACCAAACCTATAATGGAAAAAAATAAAATAAAATAAGCAAAATTAGACATGGAATTTTTTAAAATTTTTAATGTTGAAAAAGTCTCAACGTTCCTTCAGACTGATACGGGCATTATTATTTTCATATAGCAATCAATTGGCAGAATACTTATCATCACAAGGAACACTAAGCTATAAAAAGTTGTAAATAAAAGCAATTACCTTTTAAGAATGGTAAATTGTAAAGATTTTTTTCAATCTCTTGTCACATCAGATTGAAATTCCTCATCAAGATAACATGGATCACCTCCCATGGTACTCAACTGGTCTTATGCATATGCTTGGGTAGGATAAATTTTCAGGGCTGTTGATATACAAAATTAAAATATGAATTTAGCACATGTGTAAGTTAATATAATTTGAAAGCATAAATTGCAAAATGAACTTTAAAACAGTAAGCAGTTTGTTTTCAAAGAAAATTTTTCCCAATACTGATATATAGAATTCATGATATGGGAAAATTGCTTTAATCTTTAGCAAAAAATTACTGGCAAACAGCTTAGAACAGAGGTCCCCAAACTTCTGCACATTTCACACCTGCTCAAGAAGTGTAAATAAACAGGTTTGACAATTTAGGCATTAATAGACATGAATTATCAAAGGATTAAAAAAATGGTGCTTCATACAAAAATAACACACCCACAATTTGGGAGCCTCTGGCTTAGTGGAATGTCTAAACAAATGAGTTGGAGAATGTTCGTTGCTATGATGCTAAAATGGTTTGTTGCTATGATGCTAAAATGGAACCCAAATGGTTTGCTTCTACCAAAAAATTAGATCCCAATTATTCATACTTTGTCAAAAATTCAGTATTTTTTTGGTCATACACTGATAAATAAATTACTATAGCATACTGATAAATAAATTACTATAGCATACATTTAAGTTTTCTTTAAGGATTTAAAAGGAAATTCAAAGACAGAGGGTGGTAATCAATGGGTGCTGCTCTTTGGACTAATGTTATATTAGTGGAGTCCCACAGGGTTCAGTCCACCATTTTGTATATTTATCAATAATATTGATGAAGGTTTTAAAGATGAGGCTGTGTTGAAGCTTGCAGATGATACAAGGGTTGGTAATGGCAGATGGGCCGAGAAGTGGCAACTAAGTTTAACACTGACAAATGCAAAGTACTACTGCATATGGGTAGAAGTAACCCCAGAGAAACATACCAATTGTGTGGTAGAAAATGAAATTGTGCAGTCAGACATCAAGTTCTGAGCTGGCAGGGCAGGTCATGGCATTTTATCAATGATATGCAGGGAAAAGGAGGTGATTGTCCCTCTGTACACAGCAGAGGGACAATCACCTCCAGAACTGTATGCAGTACTCAAAGGTGTGGTCAGGCCACACCTTTGAGTACTGCATACAGTTCTGGAGGCCGCATTTTAGGAAGGATGTAGATTTGCTTGAGCATGTACAGAGAAAGGCAACAAGATTGGTGAGGGGAATGAAGGAATCCTCTTACCAAGAGAAGCTTAAGTTCTACAAATTGCAGTGGCTGGAGACTAGGCACCTGCGAGGTGATCTGAGGTGTACAAAGCCTTGAATGAGCATGCTGAATTCTGATGGGATTCTTCCACTTGTTCAGATTACAAACCTAAGTAAGGGGGTATAAATTCAAATTGAAGAAAGACAGATGTGCAGAAATTTCCCTTTAGCCAGCAGGTGGTTAAATTGCTGGAACAAAAATTCCATCTGTCATTATGGAAATTGATAGGTTAAATAAATTTAAGGAGGAACTGGACGAACATTTAGAGGGGATTGTTTTGTAATTTTTTGGATGCTGCATAAGCTCATGCCACTACTACTACCACCTTTGGTTATGAAAGGGATAATATGTTGATACTACAAATATGATGAAATTGCCATGATATTACTTGAAAACAGGAGTGGGGTGTCTTATGACTAAATGTACTCCTTTCTTTGCTTCTTGATAAGTAATTGTATTTGGGATTTTATAATCAACAGTTTTTTTTTGTTTTTTTTTACTGTTTATGAATGGGGTTTGTATCCTTCCTTGACAAATCTTAACTTTATGCAATTAGTTCTGTATCCACTGTGCCCCAGTATCATGGAGTCTCATTTTTCAGTCAGAAGACTTAAAATATGGCTATTCTCAGACTTTTACAATGTTTTTTTAAATATTCTGAGAATAGCTATATTTTTGAATCTTGACACAAAATATCAAGTATTTCTCCATGGGTGGTGAAAACAGGAAGAGATGAATCAAATTCCAAAGTGTTTGCAGAACCACCAAACTTAAGAAACAAAATACTCTTTTCTTCCAAGTCATTCATAGGTAGTTTAATGTTCCAAGCAATCAGTTTCCAATTAACAAGTTCAGCCATAGTACTTATTTCAAAGCTGAGAAAAGCCAATCAATCATTTAAGGAACAATCATATTCTAGTAACATTTAGTATAGCATTAATTTTCATATTTAACACTTTGCAGCCCAACGTTGCATTAGATGTACTTATCTGTTTTACCCATTATAGACTGTTTTCCTGCTCTTCTGATGTAATTATTGAACTGTCTGAGCTTTTGTCAAATTGTTTATACTTCATATAAACAATTTGACAAACTGAATGTTGACATTCAACTGTTAATAGTTGTTCACTGTACTTGCTATCCTGCCAGAAACAATGTTTAGGCATCTCATAAAAGGCCTGTCTGAAGAAGCAATCAACTTTCCAATTCAGAGAGTCATTTACTTTTGTCCGATAGTGACCATGAAGTCATTTTAAATCCCAACAAGATATCTTTGTAGCACTAGTGAAGAAATTGATGACAACCTGTCAATTAATGCCAGTGGAGAAAACTTGGAGACCAAGCAAGGTAAAATTGTAGGTGGTAGATTACGTCCACCAGTGAAATACCACCACTTTGCTTATTGGAGGCTTGAAGTGGTGAAACCCATGTTTAGTCTCTAGAGCAAAGTTTCCGGCATCCCCCTCCCCCATACTTCTCCTTCAACCCATGCACGGTACTAAGTACTATAGGTTTTGATACCTTTCATGTTTGGGGTTTTCATAAAAAAAAAAAAAAAAAAAAAAAAAATTTTCATTTCAAACACTTCCCCCTTTACCATTTGAAAGAGTAAAGGCTTTGATTTCTTATTTTAGTAATTCAAGTATTCTGAAAACTGAACAAAAAAAAAAAAATTTCAGCTGTGTTTTTTTTTTACCAATTCTTTGTTTGAAGAAATTTTAAATGAAACATCACTATGCCAATGAAACTCTTTCAAATAGCCTACTTCCTGACTGTCCTATATGATCCATTTGAGTTTCAACAAACCGAAGAAAATGCTTTTTTGGTGAGATTACAAATGGGACCAAATGAAACAACTAGAAATTAAAACAGTGGTATTGTGAGACATGCTCCAGAAAACCAGGATTGCATCTTTGTGAATGTTTCAAGAAATAACTACATTAAAATCATAAATATCTAAAACATTTGTTTTATCAATCAGTTTTATTTAATAAAATATGTAAACTAGAAAATGAATAATTTTTGAAGAGCCCAGTCTGTATTCATTTTTTTTTCTTAGCTGGACCACAGGGTAAATACCCACTGCGTGTGTTGCAATTTTGCATGGTTTTAGTAAATTCAGTTCTGCCTATTGCAAAAAAAAAAAGTATTAAATATAATTTACAACTTGCTTATTCAGAAAAACCTAAACTTTATAGCCCTTCTATCTACCCTTCCCAGCATATTTATTTAAATTTAGAATTTGTGATTCAGATGGATTTCACTTTACCAATATAACTCATTGTATATGTAAAGTGGCAGGCAAGCTCTGAATAACAAGTATTCATAAAAGTGATTCAGTACAAGCTATCTGCATGCAATGCTAAGGGATGATTTTATCTTAATATCAGGATGTCTTTATTGAGGCAGTGCTTAGCACCTTGCTAAGGATAAAACTTATTGTAGCATCAACTTATTTTGTGGTAATTTTTTTCAGTATTGAACATCAACACCTCATTAGTCCAATTACAATGATCACAAACTGGTTACAAGATCAGGTGGCAGACTTAGCTCTTATTTTACAAGGTGTAAAAATATGAGCAACTATGATAACTACTCCCAAAATAGCCAAACCTGTTTTTCATTACATTTGGCAATAATAAAAAAAAAAAAGCAAACATGCCAATGCTAGTCAGAAATCTTCAACTATGCATTTTCACAAAATGTAAAGCAATGTACAAATTACAATTATTTTAAAGCAAAATAAGGGATTTTTATTCAAAAAAAAAGACAATAAATACACATGGCATATCAAGCAAGTGCTTAACAGAAAAAGCATTCTGCAATTCTGAGATTTTGGAATCTTGTTAACAGAGACTGTAGAAACAGTGATAAAATACACTTAAATGGGAAATTAATATTTACTGAGGCAGTGTTAGGTGGGTCAAAACTGCTAGGGGTCACTAACAGTAACCCCTGGCAGTAGAGGGCACTACTGTTACACCTACTGTTAACAGTAGGTGTAACATAGTAACAGTAGCCATAGAAGTGAAAGTGATTCTTGTGCTGCTATTAGATGTAGCAGCCTGGAAAGCAAAGTTTCAGGGATTTCAAGACTTGCTGGGGTCTGCATGGAATAAGCAAATGGCTATGTTAAGTTTTTAACAATAAAACCAACTGCATGTACACTAAGAGCATAGTAAATAAATTTGAAGTACTCATTAAAATCAATTTGATCTGTGCAAGGTGCAGAGAGGACATACAGGAGAGGGGAAAGACTGACAAAAATGAGGGTAGGACTGTTATAGGTCTAATGAACAACTGTTCAGGCAGTGGATCAGTAAATAAGAAAGTCTTATAACAGGTGCCTAACTTTCCAGTTAGTGAGTTGACCTTGTCGGTTGATCACTCGTATAGCAGCAACATTTGTGGATTGCCTGGTTGTTTCCTATACCAGTGTATTAGAGAGGCAAAACAAGAGAAAACAATACTCTGGGTCTGATTATAAGCAGTGACCCTTCATGTATTAAGAATATGCAGATAAGAGAACCACAGTGCAACAGTGATCAAAATTTATTGACAAGATGTAACTACTGACAAAGGCACGGGAAAGCTTTCATTTTCATAATGGTGACTAGTGCTCAAGCAGTTATTAAATTCTATGAAATGAGACCAACTGATAAAGTTACAAGCATCAGATTCTAATTGGGAATTATTCAGTGATGGCAGTGCAGAATCTACTAAGCTTTTCATACCAAGAGCATTCAAGACAAACCTAAATGGATGTCATATGAACTGAAGAGACTTGTGGGAGCAAAGAACAATACATAGGATGCCAATACATAGGATGCATACAAATGATAGATGCCTACAGTAGATAATGAAAAGAAAATCAAAAGCTTCTTTACTTATACGAAGGAGTAAAAGGAAGGGCTTGCATCACATTGGATAAACTATTGTCAATTCTGCTCAGGCTGCAGACAAACTGAATGCATAGCCAGAAGCAAACCAAAAAAAAAAACACCCTACAACACCTTGCAATTTATACCAAGATGGACATAGGCTGTATTACAGGCAGAAGGTGGCACTACGAGGCATTAAGTAGGTGTTGCTATTGCAAAGACAATTCAATAATGAGAATGCAAAAAAAAAACTTATCAGCAGCCAAAGCTCTTCACAATGATTGTGACAATAACACCTCTTCAAAGTTCACTTGTTCGGAGACTTCCTGTATTGAAAAATGTTCAGCAACCTACGTAAAAAGTATGGAGAGAAGAAAACAAAAAAAAAAAACTTGCCACGCACTACTCTAGTGTCCAATACTCCCTTTTATTTTTCACAATGTCACATATGGTTTTGTTGCCAACTTTATAATGGTTCATTAAAGATTTAATGAATGCAGTTTCCAAACTTCTGAAAAATTAAAGCACAACTCTTTTGCATTTACCATTTTTATTATTTTCACAATTTCTAAAAAACAAAAATTTATATCCCTGACATAACAAACAATTTTTCTTTGTGGTACAACAGAACAATTGAAAGGGAACACTAAAAACAAACTAAACATTTTTTTTTTGATGAAGGGCAGGTGTGAAGACAGCATGGGTTGCAAGATAATAGGTACTCTTCTTGCGGCTTACAACTTGCAAAACACTTGTTCTAATTTTACTTAATTTTATGATTTCTAGTCAATTTTTTTTTAATTTGGAGTCTATGTCTCAGTTAATCCAATCCTGGTAAATCAAGAGTATTATATATAAATATATTCACAAATAAGGCAACAGTACTATTAAGTAAATTCAATTTGTTTATAAGAAAGTGAGCCTAATGTCTAATTCTATAGCCAATTATGATTAAATCCCATAAAATAAAGTGAAAGCCTATTATAATAATAATAAAAAAAAATTACCTTTTGATTCCCCAGACAAGTTGCCATAACTTCATCATTACCTGAAAATTTAAAAGCAGTTTAATTCTAGTGCATTTTATACAGCAAAATTATGAGTTTAATACAAATGCATCAGTTAAGTATTAAGATATTATAATCAGTAGGAATCATTTGTCCCTATCTTAGAATCATCATTTGCACTAACATAAATTAATGGAAATGCAGTGTCTTTACCAAGAAACACCATCGAGACTTATTCAGCGAGCTGTTACACCTGTTCATCACAACTTCCCACTAAATTTAACTAAAAATCATTTGAAAAAAAATTAAATATGCTCGAAGTATCAAAGTAATCCAATACTTATCATTTCAGGAGTACATAGTTTCCTATGTGAAAGTTCATTTATTTTATTAGCATTCTTCATAGTTGTAGTAAGTCTATGGAGCCATATTCATAGCCCTACACACATTAGGGCAGCTTTCATCAGATTCTACCCTCTGAATATTGCACTAGGATTCAATTAACTAGTTTTACCAGACATGGCACATTTATTCTATTAAATTAAAATTATAACACAATTGGAAAAAACTGCACATGGCTATCACTTATTTAATTTATTAATAGCATAATTAATAGAATAGTGGTCAGGGGTGCATTGCATGTGTTCGTGAGTGGACCGGGGTTCAAGCCTGTGACGTGACTACTAAATAAGATAAATATTTGTATTAACAATTCATTGTAAACTCTACTCATGCCAGAGTATATACAGAAAATTTAATAAAAAAATGTTAGCGTAAACAACCATTCATATGGTTGTTTATGACAACCATCCAAACAGCACATTCATATCTCTGATATGAATGTGCTGATTGGCTCAGATTGTCCTAAATTACTTGAACAGTGCACAATACATACCACAGTATGATGCTGATAAATTGTCTGATGATTTTAAACTTTTAATTTAAAAAAAAATTGCAAAAATAAAAATAGTGTGGTTAGTGATTAGCACTATTGCAAATTGGACCATCAACAAAATGAGGGCTACTTGTATTTATATATATTCTTTTAACATGGACTTAAGCATACACATGTTTCAGTCATTTCAGACTGAAACACCAGTTGGTGTATAATTTGGAGCATACATGTTTCATTGCAAATTTGGAATGAAACTTCTTACCTATTAGGTTCAGTTGTTCAAATTGGGCATGCAAAACTGAATAAATTTTCAGGAATTCCGATTTACAGGTTGATAAAAGTGAATGGATACATAATGGAAATTGCCACCCCCACCAAAAAAAGGCTTTCTTTTTTGTCAGTATTTAAATTTGATTTTATTTCTGAAAACTTGACTACTCTATAATCAAACAAGAAATATTTGAAGGATGTGGCACTTTTATAATTGCATAAAAAACATCGCTTATCCATCCACTCCAATACTTTCTAATTATTCTCTGAATTTATTCTGACTGAAGGCAAACTTCTGAACATCTGTTCTGCAACCATCCTTCCTCAAATCTGAATGTGTAATATAAACAAGAGGAAGAATGCGATTAGCACTAAGCTTGCTCAATCCATCCAACCAACCAAGTCACCCCACATCCAGACACTGCAATTTGCAGTACTAAAGCCTTTCTTGGTAAGAGACCACCTTTTTTGTTTGCCTCTCCAGTCTTGTTGCTCTTCTGTCCCAGCAGATCTACATCCTAAAATTTACTTCCATTGTGTGACTTCAAGGCCATAAATTAATCTATATTAACTAACCAGTTATATTAAATGGTCCCCATTTTAATTTTCCTTCCTTTATATTAACTTAACCCCCAAGCAAGCATGTGTATTTTGAAAATATTGAAAAAAATAAAATAAAATAATAAATAGAAATTGGTGCAAATTTTCAAAATTTGCAAATTTCATATTCAAATGTATTGAATGAAACAAGTGTATTCAGTGTATTGAATATGAAACCCCAACAGCATCATTTTTAAGACTTAAAATAAAAAGCACCCTACCACACTTTATCCAGTTTTTTTTGGTCTTGATTCCACCCACTTCACAACCAAGGGCATTCTTAAATAATTTATTTGGATAACTCATTTCTAATGACAACATCCATTATAAACAATGTCTCATCCAAATAAAAATAGTCTTATTATGCAAGAGCATCAAGAATTCAAGTTAAGGTTTTTCCCATTTAACTAAAGCAAACTCCAGTTATAACACTGCTTTTAACTTTTTCTTCTGGTCCCAATGTCGATCCAATGAAGGGCCATACATTTTTCTAACATCTATAGTGCTTAAAACTGATATGAACAAGCAGCACCTAGACTAGGAAAAAAAGTTTTATATTTCCACTTTGTAGAAATATTAAAAAAAAAAAAAAAATTCCTAGTCTAGTGCTTCTTGTTTATTCATTTAACTCTAAGCTTTGATGAAAGAAACTTCTTACAGCTATGGCTAGCCATTTGTAACAGAACTTGCATACTTTTTCCTTTTAATTCAACATTGTTAATTGCTTTTCTCATTAGTACAGTATTTTCAGTGCAGTGTAGTTAGCATGGAACCAGAAATTTCATTAATGCAGCATTATGTTAATGTTACATGTTTAGTTTAATAAAATCTTTAAAAAAGGTGCCAATAGAGTAGCACATTTAAGTTATTTGGTTTTTAGGAGCATTAGCAACTAATGACATATTGCTCCAGGGATATGCAGTGGTCATTCCCTGACCTTTCCACATACCTCCGTATTTGGTGGGCACGGGCTTGAATTTCGATCTAATCAAGAAGTGTGTTACGCACTGCCACTCCTGCCCACGGAGGCGCAGACACATTTAAGTCATGCAAGGTTTAAGGCAGTGTTTCTCATCTCAACCTATGTGCCACACAAAATCTTTTATAATAAAAATTAATTCAAACATTTGTTTTTACACTGCACATTCTGGCAGTAAATGTGACACTTTGATTTAGTTCACCTATTCTTTCAACGAATTTCATGTAATTCATATATGTTCAAAAAAAAAAAGAACAAAACAAATAATAAGTGTATTATTAACAAGGGCATTCCTAGGGCATGTGTCGCCTGGGTGACAATCTCAATTTGGCAACCCCCTTTAAAATTTTCTTCATGTAAGTTTCAAGTGTCCCTTTAAAGTTGACACCTGGGTGCAGTGCACCCTGGGATGGCCCACCCCTGATTATTGATATACCCAACAGAAATAACTTCCCCTTTGTGAATGAGTATAGTACTGATTGTAGTATGCTGCAAAATTTTGAGTCTTTGAATGTGCCACAGCAATGAAAAGGTTGAGAAACGCTGGTTTAAGGTTTTAATCACTGCAAAAAAAATCTACTGAAAAAAATGCAAACGGCCCCAAAAATGGGGCTCATTTATAGTACTCTTCAGCAAGTTCACTATTACAACCATACTGTATTTTCTTACAATCCCAAAAAAAATAAAGCTTTGTAGGGGAAAATGAACCATTCCCCTACAATAACAATCCTGGATAAAAACTGGAATTTCTATTAACTTACCTGCATTCTTTCTTGCAACTTGTGATGCAACCAACAACCTGAAATGAAAACCAAAGATTTCAAAAAAGCACAGTGACAGCAAAATAAAAGCAGCAGCATGAAATGTTTGTCAGTTAGAGCTAATTACAAAACACAATCAGAGTAGTCAGATGATACTTTCATCATTCAAACAATTAAGACTTTCTAATTTAAGGATTTATCTGAGAACGAGAATAAAATTAAATCATGGGGCAAGGTTAACTGAAAATCTTGTTCTGCTGATGCAGGACACTACATTCCATTTTGACAAATTCAGATGTCATATTGTATATATATGATTGTATACATTGTATTGTATATTGTATCATATTGTATACATATTAAACATTTCTAATTTACCTAGCTTTTGAGTAAAGTAGATTTGAAAGGGGTGGTGCTGCCAAAACACCATCCCAGATATGAGAACAGTGTTCAAAAGTAACTAAGAGGAAGAGATCCCAATTCATTTGATGCCGAGGAATATTTCTGAAATGCTTATGCCAGGGAAGGTTAGATGTCAAGATTATCTCCAGTAAAGATGACTAATATTGTGCAGAGACAAAATTAAATCATGGGGCAAGGTAACTCCTGGCATATACCTTTCCCCAATATTCTTGTAATCTGGGTTTCTCAACCAGTGGCAGGTACACAGGATTGTGTGGAAAAATTGAAATAGAGAAAACTAAATTTCTCTTCTAACATTTTGTATCCCCTTGTGTGCTTTTTTATCCATTCATATTGTTTTTCCCTTTGTGAAAAACAAATTTATGTTACTCCATTGTGTCTGGCCTACTACAGTTAGTAAAAGATGCTTTTCAACTACACAAAGCTTTTTAAAACTCACTCAGCTACATAAGAATTTATCATAGAAATTCCAGCAGGGATGAGCAGTCATCAGCCATTTTCAATCCACTACAGGATGAAGACTTCTCACTAGCAACTTTCCAGTTCTTTGCAATGGCCATCCACTTACTGCCCAATGAAGTCTTGAATTTCATCTGTCCATCTCCACTATCTTCCTAGTTCCTTTTAGCTCCTCTTGGATACCACGCTGTTATTTTTGTAGTCCATCTGTGTCCTGCACAATTCCATTTCAGTTCTTGAGTTTTGATACTAGAGTTTTCTGCCTAATCCATGCATTTCTCTTCTTATCCAAGAGTAATTCCTAATATAATTCATTCCATTCTTCACTATGTAGTTTTCAGCTTTTATTTGATTGTCTTTGTGAGTGCCAGTTTCACTTCAGTGGAGAGTATACACTGGTTCATTATTTTATGTTTCAGACAAATTGGGATATTGCACCTGAGTATGCAACTTCCTGAATGCCATCCATCCTAAATTTATTCCTCTCTTGACTTCTAGCCATTTACCATTATTACAGCTAATGACTTGTCCAAGATAAGTATATGAATCCAGCTTTTCAATTTCTGCCCCCTTCAATGATTATATCTTTCTGTAGCATACTGTACTTCATTACTTTTGTTTTAACCATATTCATCTTTAGTCTGAAATCCTTACTAAATCTGCATAACTGATTCTAAGATTTTCCTCAATTCTTTGGGATTGTAGCTTATGATCACAATAACATCTCCAAACTATGCTTTAGGTACTCTTCCTTCCCAGACTCCTTTCTGCAACCAGTCCAATCTTCTGAAAGCTTCTTCAGAAGGGCAGCAGTAATCCAACTTTGGAGATAGTATCTCCTTGTCAAACTCCTTTCTCGATTTTAAATTGGCTATATTTGTCTAGTCTAATGGAGGTAGCATTGTCATTTTTTCTCCAAAATCCTAATATGTGGGATATCTACACCTTGTCTTTCCAGTGCCTTATGGAGTCAAATTGGCTTTTTATAATCCATTAATGCCAGGCAGATGAACAGTAAATCAGCTTAACCCAATTGTATTTGCATTTCCAGAAGGTGTCACTCCTATTTGAAGCAGCAACAGGACCAGAGTTACATTTTACAATTCTATGGGAGGGAGGGGGTTAAATAGGAATTATGTGCTATGTATATCAACCAGAATACCACACTAGTTCATGATGATTTTTCTAGAAGGAATCAAACTTGCAAGTAACATTAAGTGGCAATATGCAAAGAATGCTGTTCATAAGAAAGATAAAAATAGACATATATAATGAGGTATTGCAACTGTTATTGTATTTCAGCCATGAAAAATTTATGTAGTGGATATATCACAAGAATCCTGGAGAAAAAATAAATAAAAATAAGATTCATAACTATTTCAATTCTATACAGTAGGACCAACTGATGTTACCAACAGCAAATTCTAAATGGAAAGCATTCAAGGAATTAACCTTGGACATTACTAGGCTTTTCATACCAACATTTTTTTTTTTTCCCTGCGAAATATTAGTTCCAAAATGTTGGGTTGTTTTGAAAATATAATTCGATTGATGAGGTGAGTGGTTTTCTGTCGTTTTAGCATTTCTGTTGGGCATCAGCAATTTTCAGTGTTGCACGTGGTGTTAATTTGTTACAAATAATACTAATTACTTGGTTTTTTTTCATGTCCGGGCAGAAAGGCAGGGGATTGGGATTCCCGTCTAGTAATGTACGGGCGAGAAGAATCAAGGGTTGCACGTGTTGCGAATTTTTTTTAAATAAACAAAAAAAAGAAAAGAAAAGTTGTTTGGTGTTGGAAAAGACTGAATAATACGTATATCGGGGGTGTGGGGGCAGAAGCCCCCACAGAAACGGGGGTCTGGGGGCAGAGCGCCCAGAAAAAAAAAAATAAATAAATAATGATCCCTATTTGCGCTAAAAATAATTGCCCTAAAAATAATAATCCCCCATTTAAATTTCCTTAAAAATTACTGTTTTATTTTTTTTTTCCTTTTCAGCGAATCTCATTGTTAATGCTTGTAAAATATAGCTAAGAAAAACGTGCATTTTTGTTTGTTTTATTTTTTTTTCTTTTCGGTTGTATCCGACTTATTCAAATGTCACGTGATATTTTGTGATCCACGAAAACTGTATTTTTGTAACTTGAACTTTTGAAATTATTGGATTTATCCTGTTTTCAGCCGCCGTATTTGTTGCTGTGCCACCCGCGTGTCACCTAGTACCGTTTGCCGAGGAGAATAGCGGGAATGCAGTGAGTGGGCGGAGTCACAATCCGTCAATCACTGCTTTCCCCCCTCTTCTTCTCGCCGCCATTTTGAAGGGTGCACCGAGTACTAAATCTTTACTGACTTCCTTAATTATAGAAGGGGGTTGTGAATCAGATTGGTCCACTTGATATCCATGGTCTGACTGCTGATTATCCTGCTCAGGTAGCTGACAAACTATAATGAGCATTTTGCTTATATATTCACACATGAGGTATTCTGTACAGAAATGGAGGCCAGAAGCATATCAAACTAAGAGAGAATTAAATGACTTTGTAATAACTGAGATCAAAGTGGAGGAGAAACTGCTGAAGTTAAACATAATGAAGGCACCTGGTGTGGATGGGATCTATCCAGTCAGATTAAAGGAGGTAGCAAAGGAAGTAAGCAGGCCCTTAGCCATGATTATGGGGGCATTCACACTCCAGGGGAGTGGCCCCACAAACCGGAGATGTGCAAATGTATCCCCAATTCACAAAGGGGAAATCGAAAGGTGACAAGTAATTAGACCTGTTAGTTTTAACTTCTTTTCCGGTGTAAATAATGGAGTCTGGTTAAAGAAATACTGCAGTATAATCTAGACAAGACTGCAGTTATATTTCAGTCATGGGTTTGTCTGGTCTAACCAATTTGATTGGATACAATGATGTGATCACAAAGGAACTGGATGCAAATAAATTGATATATAGTTGGATTTTAGGAAAGCTTTTGATATTGTTAGACATGGAAGACTACTGTACAAACTGAAGCAGAATGGCATTAAGGGCAAGTTGCTACAATGCAATAAAGATGGTTGAGTGGGAAAAGATAGTGGTAATCAGTGAACATTGCCCTTCATGAACTAATTGTGCCACAAAAGGGGGCATTTACTACTGCTGAAGCACTTTACAGCAAGCATTTGTTTCTTTGTTATTTAGGAGCATTAGCAACTAAGGCCATATTGCTCCAACATAGCATTGGGAGATCAAAATTGAGAGTAGGAGTGTGCTATAGGCCTAATGACACTGATGAGTATAATAAGGAATTAGGGAAATTGACTGGGCCAGTAAATCAGTCTTATAATGGGGGATTTTAATTTTCCATATATTGACTGGAATTTGTGGGTTGGTCACTCACTTACTAGCAAGGCTTTTGTGGATTTATTGGATGATTGTTTTCTACATCAGCATGTTCGGGAGGCAACTAGAGGTAGCAATACTCTTGATGTGATTATCAGTAGTGATTCTTCATGCATTAAGAATCTGCAGATAAAGGAATCACTAGGTGGCAGTGATCACAGTGTGCTGAAGTGGGATTTACTCAAACAGGTAACTACCATCAGGGGTAAGGGGAAGGGTATTTGCTTTCATAAAGGCACCTACAATGGTCTGAGACAGTATTTAAATTCTATACAGTGGGACCAACTGATGTTACCAACAGCAAATTCAAAATGAGAAGCATTCAAAGAATTTATCTTGGAAGCTACTAGGCTTTACATACCAACTAAGAAATATTGTTCAAGGTTTAGGCCTAAATCGATGCCACATGAGATAATGAAACATGGCAGAAGAAAAATGCATGGGATACATAAATTAATGGGTGACATGGAAGCCTATGATAGATATAAGCTGGTCTGTAACCAAGTCACAAATGAGATGAGGCAGATGAGAAATTCTTGGCAAAGGATGTAAAGAAAGAGTTCTTTACCTATGTAAACTCTAGAAGGAAAGGGATGAATCAGATTGGTCCACTGGATATTCATGATTCAATGGTTGAGGATCCTGCTCAGGTGGCTAACAAATTAAACGAGTATTTTGCATCTACATTCACACATGAGGAGTTACTCAGGAAGGGGAATGCCAGAGGTGAAGTAAACTCTGGCAGTGAGCTAGATGATTTTGTAATAACTTAGAGGAAAGTGGAGGAGAAATTGTTGAGGATAAACATAAAAAAGGCACCCAGACCCAGAGTGGATGGGATCCATCCAGTTATTAATGGAGGCAGCAAAGGAAGTAAGCAAACCTTTAGCCATAATTATGAGAGCTTCTCTGGACTCAGGGGAGGTACCCAGAGATGGGAGATGTGCAAATATGACCCCAATTCACAAAGTAGGATCAAAGGCTGATAAGTAATTATAGACATGTGAGTTTAACTTCTGTTACAGGAAAATTAATGGAGACACTGGTTAAAGAAGCACTCCAGGATCATCTAGACAAGACTTCAGTTATAGCTAGGACACAGCATGGTTTTGTTAAGGGAAAGTCTTGCCTGACCAATTTGATTGGATACTATGACACAGTCACAAAAGAACTGGATGGGGAATAACTTTGATATTATATACTTGGATCTTAGAAAGGCTTTTGATACTGTTGCACATGGAAGACTGCTGCACAAATTGGAGCAGTGTGGCATTGGAGGCAAATTGCTGCTATGGATAAAGGGATGGTTGAGGGGGAGAAGACAAGAGTGGTAATCAATGGACACTGATGATCATGGACTAATGTAGTCCCTCAGGGTTCAGTGTTGGGTCCATTGTTGTTTTCTGTATTTATAAATGATATTGATGATGGTATATCAAGCTTAATGTCCAAGTTTGCAGATGATACAAAGGATGGCAGGGTTGTTAAGGACACTATGCTGCTGCAACAGGATCTGGAAAGGTTGAGCAGATGGGCGGCAAATGAAGTCTAACATTGACAAATGTAAAGTACTACATATGGGAAACACTAACCCCAGAGCAATGTATCAACTCTGTGGTACTACACTGACAGTGGTAGAGAATGAAAAGGATCTGGGGGTAATTGTGCAGGCAGATATGAAGTTTTCTGGGCAGTGCAGATGGGCTGCAAGAGTAGCTCATGGTGTCTTGTCAATGATATACAGGAATTTTTCTAGCAGTGATAAGGTGATTATTCCCTTGTATAAGGCAATGGTGAGGCCACACCTTGAGTACTGTATACAGGTCTGCAAGCCTCAAGAAGGATGATTTCAAGAAGGATGTAGAGCTGCTGGAACGAGTACAGAGAAGGGCAACAAGATTAGTGAATGGAACAAAGGATTGCTCTTACGAAGAAAGGCTTAAGTTTTGCAAATTACAGTGTCTGGAGACTAGGCACCTGCAAGATGATCTGATAGGTGTATAAAGCCTTGAATGGTTTGAGTATGCACAATGCCGATGGGATTCTTCCTCTTGCTCAGAATAATCACCTGAGAGGGCATAAATTCAAATTGAGGAAAGACAGATGTGGGAAAGATGTGCGGAAATTTGCCTTTAGCCAGCAGGTAGTTGGTTGGTGGAACAGACTTCCATCCCTTGCGGAAGTTGATAGCCTAAATAAATGTAAGGCTCAGCTCAGCTGGACAGGTATTTCGAATGAACGGTGGGGTGAACATGGGAGTTTTTTTTTTTTTGGCTGATGCTGCATAAGCTTGCTTTCTTGCATCATATGCCTCTACTAATGCTAAATGAAGATATATCAGGTTTAAATGTCAATGTTTGCAGACGATACAAAGGTTGGAAGGGTTGTTTATGACAGTAAGCTACTGCAACAGATTCTAGAAAAATTGAGCAGATGGGCCGAGGCTCCAACTGAATTTTAACAAGTGTGTGACGTACTGCATATGGGTAGCAGTGCCTCAGAGTGACATATCAACTGTGTGGTACTACACTCAGGGTAGTGGAGAATGAAAAAGACTTTGGGGTTACGTGCAGTCAGATATGAAAATTTCTTAGCAGTGCAGACAGTCTGCAAGGTAACTCATGGTGTCTTGTCAATGATATACAGGAATTTTTCTAGCAGGGATAAGGTGATCATTCCCTCGTATAAGGCAATGATCAGGTCACACCATGAGTACTGTATACAGGTCTTGCAGCCTCATTTTAGGAAGGATGTAGATCTGCTGGAATGAGATTGGTGAATGGAGCAAATGGTTCCTCTTACGAAGAAAGGGTTAAGCTCTGCAAATTGTGCAGTGTCTGGAGACTAGGAACATGCAAGGGGATCTGATTAAGGTGTATAAAGCCGTGGATGGTTTGAGCAAGCTCAGTGCCAATGGGATTCTTCCTCTTGCCCTGATCAATCACCTGAGGGTACAAATTAAAATTGATAAAAGACAGGTGCAGAAATTTGCCTTTAGCCAGCAGGTGGTTAATTGCCAAAACAAAGCTTCCATCCATTGTGGAAGTTGATAGCTTAAATAAGTTCAAGGAGAAACTGGGTAAACTTTGAGAGAATGGATGTGTGAAATTGGGGTTTTTTTGGCTGATGCTACATAAGCTCATAACACTTGCTTTCTTGCATCACATGCCTCCATTACTACTACTTCTTAAACATGCTCTCTCTCTCTCTCTCTCTTTGGCTAACTTAGGGATTTTTAATTTTTTGACTGCTGCAGCAAAAGCCTCAGGCTTCCCCACACTATACAGCTAATAATAATAATATTGTAATACCCAACTGCACACACTAAACAGCATTTTGTTTCTCTAAATAACAAAAAGGCAAGCAAAAATTTAATATCCAAAAAGCAAAGAATGTCCTTGGACAATACTACTAACATCTGACCAATTAACAAATTTAGCATTTTCTATGCGAATTAAAGACATGAAGGGCAAAATTCGGTGAAATTATTCCGCCTAAATGGTAGAAATGTTGGAAAAGAGACAGGTGGATAAAAACATCATTTCACAAAAGAACTTTTAGAAACGTATCTTCGGAATTTGGTGCAATACTTTAATGATTTTATACTATTCATGACGGTTGTTTATCCTTTATCATCCTTTATCCTTCCCACGAATGTGGGAAGGATAAAAGATAATCTAATTTAGAGCTGTCTTATGCTTCTACATAGCCATGGTTCGTTTATAATCGTTTTGTCTTTATTTCTTACAAGCCGTTTCTCATTCTTAGAAATACCCATGCGCATATAAATATTAAGCCGCATAAATATAAAATTAGCATAGTTTTTCTTGTATATCATAAAATAAAAATCAATACGTAGATTGTTAATAAGTTTGGTATACACACCATTACAATCACGTTCTTAGAAATATCCACGTGCATCGAAATAGTAAAAACCTCCCGCATAAATATAAAATTAGCATAGTTTTTCTTGTATATCATAAAATAAAAATCAATATGTAGATTGTTAATAAGAAGAGGATGTAAAGTGTGAATTGGGAACATTGAATGCCGACCGCATATAACGTGGGAAAAGGCGAAGACAAAGAAGACTTAATAAGTTTGGTATACACACCATTACAATCACGTTCTTACAAGCCGTTTCTCGTTCTTAGAAATATCCACGCGCATCGAAATATTAAAAACCTCCAGCATAAATATAAAATTAGCATAGTTTTTCTTAAAATAAAAATCAATACATAGATGGTTAATAAGTTAACTTACCAGAATATAAACCACCTCACACTAAGCCAAGAAAATTCAAATGAGACCGTATCAACTGAAACTACGGCTTTTAAGGCCTTTTTTTTTTTTTTTTTTTGTCGCCAGTCTATACTCTGGTCAACAGAGAATTCTGTTCAAAACTAAAATATTTTGAACCATCTATAGCCAATAATGAAGAGGGGATGGGTGTTCGGCTAACTCAGTGTTCTTTTTATCCTCAGTTAGCCACAAATTAAAGCAAAATTGCGGAAGAAATCATAAGCTCTACTCCATTATCTTATACGAGAATTGAGTAGATACGAAAAATCTGAAACTTCGAACTTTTCCAGTTTGCTCTTTGCACCGTGACTCCTAGAAGTGACCTTTCATCTCAGATGAAACTACAAATCTTACGAAAAATTAAAAGGGGGAAAAAATCTATAAGAACAAAAAGACCCTGTCTCACAAATGAGGCAAAATCTTTGTTATTGGTGGTGTTTTTTTTTTTTTTTTGTTTTTTTTTTTTTTGTATCTTCCTTTTAATGCCACTGACCAACCCTTGCAGAATTGATCCAATTTTTTAACTATGATTGGAAACTAAAACCATTACACGTCAATATGCAATTTCATGTACTGTATTCTATGGTCCTTGCTTGCTGAAAAACCATGAACTCACGACCGATTAACTGGGTCATGGTATGAAAAAAAGCCTTTTAATTTTTTCCAGTGTTTCTGGATTCGAATTAAAGTTTTTTAAAGGGTAGTAGTAATACAAAACTAATATTTAAAATACAAAGTTTTACTAATACCGTAATAATACAAGTAATTCTTGAACTTGGTGAAATCCTTTGGTGTGTATTCTATAAACACTTCTACAGGTCAGAGTGGATCTGTATTATTAAATTGTATTTTCTGCTACTGTAATTTTAATTGTTAAATGGATATTTGTTATTAGGAATCATTCCTTAACTCATTACTTGAAACTTCTTACAAAGTAGTTTTCTTCCGTTCGTTATTCTATCATATCTTTCATCTGCCACTTACTGTGATTTTCATCCCATAAAATTTAAAAACTGAAATATTGCCCGAAACCAGGTATGCAGGGTCATCTTTCGGTGTTCGTCGTCTTCCATTGGCTCACTACATTAGGGTTGCCAGGTGATCTCCTAAGGAAAAATTGGACGTCTATCGGTTTTAAAGAAACCATCACTTAAGCTCACTCCCAAAGCTTAATTGATGGTTTCTTTAAAAAAAAAAAGGGCACACAAGCAAAATTTCTCACTAACTCTGACAATGTGCAGCTCTGCTGACCCAGCAACTAAATGGACGGAGGCCCTGAAACTTACTCCCAAATATGACTGTACGCAACGTGCATTCCTAACTTTGAATTACTGGACGGGAACAGAATCCCAGGAGAGAGATCGTACTGGTGACATAAACCAGTAATAACCACACACTAACGACCAGAACTGAAAGCTCTTGTCTCGTCGTGCCCAGTCTACATCGGACGGGACACACGATGTATAGCCCCAAGTGTGACCACAAGAACTGACATATCAGTTTTACCAGACTCTGACAACCAGGACGGGACCTTCATCCCAGGTGTGACAACCACCAGGAGGGCTCGGCTGCTGCCATTAGGCCTTCCTTGCATAGTCCTTTGCCTCCACTCCCCGGCCAGGAGGAGGGAGGTTACTCCTGCTCCCTTCCCCCACCCCCCTCTTTTCACTTTGGTGGTGCATGGGTCTGTTCCAATGATTTCGGGTCATCTTCTGTATGGACCCTTTAAATCTGTTTTTCCCCCCAGCCTTCAGGCTCCCACCTCTCTAACTACACAGACAGCGTCCGAACCATATCAAAATTGCTTGAGCCCTACACCCAAAAACTTTATAACCTCAAATCGCCTAAGTAGTATTCCTTTTGGCTGACATCTATATATGGCGTTTTTTGTTTAGGTCCTAGTCACTGAAATCTCAGGAAACTAAGGGGCAGGACCTGCCAGAGTAAATAACTATAATATTAGTGTACCTGATCTGCCTCCACGGGACTGAGTGTGGACAACGTTGGGTCCCATTAGGGGTCCAGCGGCTAAATGACCAGAGGAACAATGGTACACGACACTGCACATACACAAAATCTATACACTTTTAAACCACTAGCTTTGACAGTGTTCTGTTTCACACCCACAATGTATACTATGCGGAAACCCCTGGTGCCGTTTGACACTAAATACACTCTACACTACAATCTACATTATATTCATCCTTCCGTAGAAAATGAAATTTCAGCGAATTAGTTGGAACTTTACTATGGCTGTGGGAAAATATAGGTTAATAAAATACACTCCCTCGTACAACAAAAATGGTTACAAAATATATTAAAAGTCGAGAAAACAATATGAAAAACTGAACAACTAAATATAAGTAACAGACGTATCAAATTATAATGAAATTTACTTAATCGAAAACTATTATTATTATTAGCTATATGGTGCAAGGAAGCCTGAGGCTTATGCTACAACAGCCAAAAAAAAAAAAAAAAAAAAATTCCCGAGTTACCCTGGGAGGGAGGGAGGGGGGAGAGAGAGACAGCAGTAGAAAATGATGATATCCAGCTCAGGACCCTGTATGTGCCAAGCCCATACTCACAAGATGTGAGTCTTCTGACATTTGCATGTCTGGTATTTGTCCGACTTGTTTACCAGACAGTAAGCTCAAATACTGGTAAATAATTACTCCAACATTATATCAAACATATTAAAATACTCTTGGGTTAAAAAAGAAATTCGAAAGTCTCTATAAATTGCTTTTGATGTTATTTCTACAACACTTGTTCCAGCACTAAAAATACTCGCATACGAGTGCTCGTGTGTAGCACAGTTGCTATTATCACCGTCCTTCACGCACAGGGTGGCAAAGCCCCCGAGTTCGAATCCCGTCAATTTCACAAGGAGTTCTTATGGGTCTTTTTTACAACGTAGCTAAGTTAGTCGGTCTCAGGCGAGGGTAGCTTGAATTTTTCTTCCAGCAAACAAGACTACAGGACACATGCAAATTACAGACATTATAGACGACACAATATGGCCTAAGTTGCTGGTGCGCCTAAAACCCTACAACAACAACATGGCAATACAAACTATGGAGACGCTGTGAATGATTTTTCTTAACAGAAGCAAAATAAAAAATTTATCATAGAAATATGGTTCTAAAAACTAGTTTGTACAATTTCATCGTCAATAGCCCTTGTAGTTAACATGGTGTTTACAATCAATCTCATTTCATGCAGAAAAAGCCTCAGTTTAAGTACCATGGAGGCAGGAGAAATTCTCATACGAATTAGTATTAATAGTGGAAAATGATGCAAGAAACCAAGCTTATAAAGCATACATCATGGGAAAAAAAAAAAAAACTTCCCGCGACACCCTTCAATAATGTGTCTAGTTCTTCACTGAATTTATTCAAACTGCCCATTCCGACAACAACAGATGGAAGTTTCTTCCAGCAATCAACTACCTGCTGGCTGAAGGCAAAACTTCGCATATCTCGTCTACTATTTCTGGAGAGAAAGAGAAATGTAGATTTCTCCTAGAAACTCTTTTTGATTGCACAAAAACAAGTAATTTTCAAACATCATTATAACACTTGCCTCCGAGCAAAATAGAAATCAACCAACCATATCAATCTATGGTCCCTGAGTGTTTTTGCTGGGTTAGAAAACTCGAATTTTCTGAAAGACAGCATGTTATCCCTGCGCGACACAGCCCAACTCGCCCACAGAAAGAGAAAAGGCAAATTTCATTGTTTTAGTAAAAGTATTTCACAATTTCTGGAATGGTTGGATTCGAGCTCGACCTTCCTCATATTGTGTTGGGTATGTGGGTGTGAAAGGATGACGAATCCATCCAATTTCCTACTCGAAAGGGTTAAGTCCTCACAGGTAGCAGGTGAATATAATCACTGTCCACACTGGATGGAAAAGGCCAGCGTTCACATCCATGAATGATTCAAGGAATTTTTATGGGCTTCTTTTTTACACATGTCTAAATTAGTTGGTCTCAGGAGACGTATGGGTTGGGTTGGGTTGCATGTTTCATTCCAGGAAACTCAGATTTTTAGTCCAATAAAACGGGTCAAAGAATACACGCAATTACAGATACAATATATTGACTTCTTACAGTCTTAATGTTCACATGCTTGATCATGAGACTTTTTTTTTTTCTTTTCTATTCTGCTAAGTGACTATTTCGCATGTGCCACTAATGCTAGCAGAATTCCACAAGATCAAGTGCAGCTGTCTTCAGGTCTGCATTACGACGGGCAAACGTTGAGTACATAAAATTTCCAGAAATAAAATGGGGGGGGGGGGGGCAAAGAACGGAGAAAAGGTATTCTATTCGTGTATTCGGTCAGTAATATGGATAAATCAGGTAACCCAAAGAAGATGTAGAAATGGAATCGTAAACAAGCCAGAAGGGATGAACAAATACTTTTAATGATCTTTCAACGAAGGAATGCGTTGGAACAGAACGAAATAGCAAAAACAGATCAGAAAGGTCCCTGAGGCTAAGGAACCTAGGTTGGGTGGAATACATCCATTGAAACAGAGGAACGAAGCACTTTTAACTTGAACCAAAATCCGTTTTTTTTTTTTTTTTTTTTTTCCTTTTTCCCGTCGGGAAATTATATACAGATGCAAATCAGACACCCCTAGCATGTTCCTAGAACTTCATCGATGGCTACAATGACAGCAAATAAAAGAGGAAAAATTGTTGTAGGTTTCTTACAAAAATTATCAGTTACGGTTAGATTTGAATACATTTTAAGGATAGATCAGAATATATCAATTAAAAAAAATAGTAGCGCCAGAGGGGGGGGGAGGACTGGTAAAATATATACTGGGACAGAAATGTACAATCGCGAAATATAAATAAAATTTATTATCCAAAAGAACAGCAAATTACGCCGAGTGATGACTGGCTTATGACCAATACTTCGTAGGTCCACCTTTTGCCCTCAGTACAGCAGCTATCCGACGTGGCACTGATTCAACAAGATGTCGGAATTTTTTCGTGAAGTACAGCCAACCAAGCTGTGTGTGTAATGCGGTCAAGCAATGCAGGTAGGGAGGTGATTGGTGTATCCAGACGCCTGATATGCCTTTCCATAGTGTCCCACAAGTGCTCTATGGGATTGATATTGGGGGAAGTTCGAAGGCCAATCGATATGCTGGAAGTCAGAACTGTTTTCCTCAAACCATTCCTGCACAACAAGTGCCCGATGGCACGGCGTATTGTCACCTTGGAAGGCACCATCGCCATTCGGGAAAAATTGTAACATAGCGGGATATACACAGTCAGCAAGCAGTTGAAGATAGCGGAGACCACTGATACGTTATTCCATATGCACCAGGGGTCCAAGTTCCTGCCAGTGAAACATGTCCCACACACACACACACGTTGATGCATCATGGCATAAACATGTTGTTGATGCCAAATACGTACACGACCATCCACGGTATGGAGTAAATAACGTGACTCATCCGACCAGCACACCTTCTTTCAGTCTTCTAACGTCCAACTTGCATACTCTTTACACCAAGCGGGTCTTTTACGCCGATGAACCTTGGTTAGGAGAGGATGCCATAGGGGTCGGCTGCTGGTATAGCTCATACGTGCGACGCATGGCCATGCCACATATTTTTCTGGGTTGGTCCATGTTTTATTGGGTAGTCAACTCTTCAACGGTGCTGCGCCTGTTCGAGTCGTCGGACCCGGCGCTCACCTCTGACATCAACATTTAACCCCGGGGGCTCGCATCCGGTGAGTATGGGCTTGGCACACCCAGGGTCCCGAGCTGAATATCATCATTCTTCTCTTTCTTGGTGATTCCCTTCTACTTTTGACTCTCTCTCAGGGTAACTCGGGAACTTTTTTTTTCCTGGTTCAGCATAAGCCTCAGGCTTCCTTGCACCATATGGCTAATATTAATAATAATTTCGCTGACCTTTTCAGTTTTACCGTCGGGTCGTTGTTTGACTGTTGGGGTATTCTCGAATACCCCACCAGTTCAACCGTTTGGGAAATCGAGGCACCCGCTCGTCGAGCACCCACAATCTGTCTTTTATCAAAGTCTGATAAATCCTTCCTTTTACCCATCACGCTTATAATTTTACTACCTACTGAGCCACTGACACCTTATATATGCTACGTAGGTCGACTAATTATGCACTCTCGTACTTCACGTGGTCAACGGGTCATATTCAGTTTTCATAGGGGTGGTCATAATTATTATTAGCCATATAGTGCAAGGAAGCCTGAGGCTTATGCTGCACTAGCCAAAAAAAAAAAAAAAAAAAAAATTCTGAATTACGCTGAGAGAGAGAGAGAGAGAGAGAGAAGAAGGAGAGTCAGAAGTAGAAGGGAATCACCAAGAAAGAGAACAATTATGATATCCAGCTCAGGACCCTGGGTGTGCCAAGCCCATACTCACCAGATGTGAGCCTCTGGGATTAATTCAGTGATCATTGAATTAACCCCAGAGGGGTTAATAAACCAAGAGCATAAAAAGGAAGAAATAATCTTAATTAAAATAGTGAGAAATGTCATATCATTTAACGAAAAACTACATTAAAAACAATAACTCGGAATAAAAATAATATCGGCAATCATGACAACAAATGAAAATTAAAATACAAATTTTGCGGCTACAAGAGTGTCAAGACAGAACAATATGAATGAGTCGAATTATAAATTGTGAAATATCACATATGCAATATACAGAAGAAAGAATGAAAAACGAAAGATGAAGAAATATCGGCCATGAATCCCAAACTCTTTAGATTGCTGCTCAGATATCATGATGGCCAAACGGCATTTCGTAAACTGTTGCACATGGAAGACTACGTGGAAAATAAACTGTGGCACATAGAAGACTACTGTACAAATTGGATCAGTATGGCATTAAGGGCAAATTGCTGCTATGAATAAAGGGGCGGATGAATGGAGAAAACAGAAAGTGGTAATCAATGGACACTGCTCTTCATGGACTAATATTATTAATGGAGTCCTCCAGGGTTCAGTGTTAGGTCCATTGCTGTTTTCTGTATTTATTAATGATATTGATGAAGGTATATATCAGGTTTAATGTCTGTTTGTAGACGATACGAAGGTTGGCAGGGTTGTTAATGACACTAATGACAGTACATTACTGCAACAGGATCTAGAAAAGTTAGACAAATGGGCTGAGAAGTGGCAACTGAAGAACTGCTTGTGGCAGAGTAACGTATCAACTGTGTGGTACAACACTTGGGGTGGTAGAGAATGAAAAGGACCTAGAGGTAATTCTGAAGTCAGATATGAATTTTTCTGAGCTGTGCAGACGGTCTGCAAGAGTAGCTCATGGTGTCTTGTCAATGATATTCAGGAATTTTTCTAGCAGGGATAAGGAGGTGATTATCCCTTTGTATACGGCAATGGTCAGGCTACACCTTGAGTACTGTATACAGATCTGGAGGCCTCAGTTTTAGAACGATGTACAGCTGCTGGAACGAGTACAGAGACGGGCAACAAGATCAGTGAATGGAACAAAGGGTTTCTCTTACAAAGAGAGGCTTAAGTTTTGCAAATTACAGTGTCTGGAGACTAGGCACCTGCGAGGTGATCTCATTGAGGTGTATACGGCCTTGAATAGTTTGATCAATCAGCTTCTCTGGCCTTATGCTGATGGGATTCTTCCTCTTACCCAGATTAATCGCCCCAGGGCATATAAATTCAAATTGAGCAAAGACAGTTGTAGAATAGACGTGCAGAAAATTGCCTTTAGCCAGCGGGTGGTCGATTGCTGGAACAAACTTATTATTATTATTATTATTATTATCTGTTTATTTCCATAAGGAAACCACCCCGGGACAGCAAAGTGCCAGGAGGGTGCTAAGTACATATCAGGGTACGAGATACTACGTGCAGTGGGTTACATATACTGAACACGTAGTCTCGTCCCGAAATATTATATACACATTTTATGTTTAATATATACGGTATTTACACATTAATGATTCTGTACATACATTATACAACTCATATTTACAATTCACTAATAATTCCATCTATAACTTACATATTAACATAACTGTTACAGAAGGTATATTTTTACAGTCAACAGATTATTATTGTTCTTAAAGCAGAAAGCTTCACTTTTATTCACAATTCTTTAGTACTTTGCAGCCGATTCATATTTCAGTAAGTCTGTACGAATCCTGGAAGATCTCTTTCCGGTATGTTGCATCCTCACACAGTTTTTCGGCATCTATGTGTAGTGAGTTAAATATTCTCGCTGCATTTGATGGGAAGAATCTTTGCAGGCTACTAAGATTGTTCAGGACTGAACGCAGTGGATTATTTAGTTCTCCGCAACGTCTAGCAGTGGCACGCGGTTTAACTAGAATATTATCCAGGACTGGAGCATCCACTCTGCCTGTGAGCATTTGTGCGAGAGTGTGTATGTTCTTGTTAATTGACCTGCATCCAGGGTGTGATGTTAAGGTTTGAGTAGAGAATGGCCCTTGAGATAGTAAAAGGGTGGCCAGCAACTCTGTTAAGCCATCGCAAGAACCAGTACTCGATCCCAAGGACGGACTTATAATGTGAATCTGGAGCTGAAGACCAGATTTGCAAGGCGTACATTGCAATTGGCAGGACACACATTAAAATGTACTTGGTCGCTAGCTGAGGATCCCTAATTCCTACCAGTTCCTGTCTAGTAGCCCATAAAGCGGCGAATATTTTTGTCTTCATATGGGCGAAGTGTTGAGCAAAGGTGAGTCTGTCATCCCATTTAAGACCCAGGTCCAGGTGAGAATGCACTTTTTCCACACTAGCCCCGTTCACAGAGATCGAGATGTCATTTTTATTCTGCTTGTAAGTTATGGTCATTTGGGCAGACTTCTGTGCATTAATACGGAGCCCGATGCAATCCAGGTAGCTCTCAAATTCTCGGATTGTGCTATTTGCCATCTGACAAATACCTTCTGCTGATTCATGGTCTTTGGAAGTGATGAAGAATTTTACATCGTCAGCATATGTTATAAAATTGTAGTACCGTGCAAGAAACGGCTCCAGGGCGGCCGCGAAGAGAGTAGCCGAAAGAACTCCCCCTTGAGGCACTCCTTGCGAGATGGTAAAGCAAGATTGTAGCTTTTGGTGCTTAACAATAAGTTTCCTATGTTCTAGCAGGCTGCTTATTATAGTTAACAGATTTCCTCTTACATTAAAATAATTCTTTAAAATCGCAATGAGCGCTGGAATTGAGACGTTGTCGTAGGCTGCGGAGATATCCAAAAAAATAATATCAATTTGCTTTTTCTCATTTAGTGCTTTCTGCACGCGAAAAAGGGTTTCCAGTAAGTTTGTTATTGTTGATCTACCCGAAATAACTGAGTGCAAATGTGGTGGTCTATGGCTGAAGCAGTGTTG